>NC_135232.1:215893229-216493229 GCF_051348905.1 Ranitomeya variabilis | reverse complement strand
GTCTTCCTCTCAGGATTATGGTGCACTGTGGCATAATGTACATTAGCCAGACCCCCCTAACAGCTTGGAGTTACATTGATTTGGTCTTGGAACCAGCGATGCGGACATTTTGAAATGTCCAAGGAGCTGTTTTTAACGTGACAACGCCAGGCCAAATGTTGCTTGTACTACTGTGAATAACTACAACAAAATACTCATTATCATAATATTGGAAAAAGGCTAAAACTCTGTATTATAGCACACAAAAGGAGCAATAACAGCCCAAAGAGTATATGATGCCCAATAAAAACGCTTTTTATTTTAAACCAGAAATAAAAATAAATATAATTATGTGGAACGATGAATAATACCAAGGTGGCTGCTAACCAAAAGAGCAGGAACTGTATCAAACAATGCACGGAGTGATAACAGTTCACATTGTATAGAATAGATATAGAGCCTAACATTATTTGCACTTTCAATGGGATGCATTTTTCCATCTTTCTAGCAGTTTAGGCAGTAATATATTAAACCTTGACACTTACATGACTAATCACCTGTAAGCATCAAGCCCCCGCCGCCCCAACGCACGTTTCGCTTCTTCGTCGGGAGGTGCCTCCTTTATACCTGACCAGAGAAATATATAAAGTGTACCACATAATTACTTTTACTTTTGGTTTAAAATAAAAATAGTTTTTATTGGGCATCATATACTCTTTGGGATTTTCTTGCTCTTTTTGTGTGTTGTACTACTGTGAGCAGCCTGCTTGGCCTAAGCATGCTACCATGGCCTGCAGCATCTCCGGACTTGTCTTAGGCCGGTTTCACACGTCCTGATATTTCCGGTACCAGAAAAACCGGTACCGCAGATATCCGTGTCCGTTTGTCCGTGTGTGTATTACGTGTGGCACACGTGTGGCAACCGTGTTCCACCCGTGTGCCGCATCAGTACCACACGGACAGCCAAATGAATGGGTCTGGCAACATGTCAGTGTGTTTCCACGGACCGTGTATCCATGGGCAAAACACGCTGACATGTCCGTTTTTTGCCATCATCACGGACAGCAAAACGTCCCGCACACGTGCACACGGAGAACACACTTTCATGTCCTCCGTGCAACACGGACGGCCACCGGGGAAGAAGCGCTACTGTAAGCGCTGTTCCCCGGCGGCTGGTGCTGAAGCAGGCTGTCATCATTCTCCCCTGTTCTGCCGGTGAGCAGAGGAGAATGATGAGTGTTAAATTAAAGTCCGAACGACAGCAGGTGGTGGCATTTGGGACTACTACCCCCCATCATCCGACACCTACTGCTGCTAATAACAATGACAGTAGGTGCCGAGGGTGGGGGTATTCCACAGCCACCGGCTGCGATCGTTCGGAAATAAATGAATGAAAAACACGATGTGGGTTCCCCCTATTTTATTACCCAAATAGACAAAACTCACAGCTGGGGGCTGCAAACCCCAGCTGTCAGCTTCTACAAGGTTGGTTATCAAGAATGGAGGGGTCCCCACGCTGTTTTTTTAATTATTTTAATAAATAATTAAAAAAAAAAAAAAACGCTTGGGGTCCCCCCCATTTTTGACAACCAGCCTTGCTAAAGCTCACAGCTGGGGGCTGCTATTCTCAGACTGAAAAGGGGCCATTGATTTAGGCTCCCCCAGCCTAAAAACGGCAGCCCGCAGCTGCCCAGAAAAGGCGCATCTATTAGATGCGCCTTTTCTGGCACTTTGCTCGGCTCTTCCCACTTGCCCTGTAGCAGTAGCAAGTGGGGTTAATATTTGTGGGGTTTATGTCACCTGGGGGTGCAGCCCACAGCTGTGAGTTTTGTCTGGTTGGTTAATAAAATAGGGGGAAACCCATGTTGGGTTTTTCATTCATTTATTTCCAAACGATCTTAGCCGTGGCTGTGGAATACCCTCATCCTCGGCACCGTCACTGTTAGCAACAGCAGGTGTCGGATGATGATGGTAACAGTCCCAAAAGCCACCAACTGCTGTCGTTCGGACTTTAATTTAACGCTCATAACTGTCCTCTGCTTGCCGGCAGAGCAGGGGAGAATGATGACAGCCGGCTTCAGCACCAGCCGTCGGGGAACAGCGCTTACAGTAGCGCTTCTTCCCCGGTGGTTGGCCATGTCGCACGGAGGATATCAAAATGTGTTCTCCGTGTGCACATGTGCGGGACGTTTTGCTGTCCGTGATGACGGCAAAAAAACGGACATATCAGCGTGTTTTGCCCATGGATACATGATCCGTGGAAACATACTGACCTGTGCACAGAAATGAATGGGTCTATGTGTGTACTTGTCTCCGATACGTGTGAAAACTGTCACCAAACGTACCGGAGACACTGATGTGTGAAAGAGGCCTTAGATTGAACACATGTGGGACATTATGGGTTGGCAATTTAAAAGGGAGCTGCCAGCAGCAGATCTGGATGATTTATGTGAACAAATATATTAAGCGTAGCAAAATGCTCCTCAGACAACCATTAATAGCCTCATTAATGGCGGCCATAGTTAATACTAAATAAACTGAAATGTTTTGAGACAGAGATAATTTTTTTATTTTCTTAGCAGTTCGGGTATCCATTATTTTCAATGTGGCTCGGGTTCTTGTGGAAGTTCTGGTACCTGAACCGAACTTTCTAAAAAGTCAACCACTCCGCTCATTCCTATGTCAAAAAAAAAAAAAAAACAGTTTGAGAAAAAAGTGTTCCAAAAATCCAGGGGGCAAAAAAAAAAAGTGTTTCCGTTTGAAAAACGAATAAGTTTTGAAAGCATAAAAACACTTCATTTGAACATGGCCTTACTAAGCTAAATGCGCTACAATTCTGACTTCCACTTTCTTACATTTCTTGCACCACATTTATGATGTGGTTTAGACACTGGCAGACACATGAACTGGCAGAGGGTGAGGCCTAGTGGAAAGACCTGTGATCTAAAATGCTGAACTGGGTGGAAGATTTACTAATTTAAGGGAATCTCTCACAAGGTTCTTACCATTTAATTTGAGAGCAGCATAATTTAGAGACAAAGATCCTGACTCCAGTGATGTGTCATTTACTGGACTGCTTGCTGTAGTTTGGATGAAATGACTTTTTTATCAGCAGGAGATTATTGCTAGAGAACCTGCTGCCATATAGTTCTTCATATTCATGAGCTCGGTATAGCCCTGCCCCCAGTACCTGTTGACAACTGTTTTCTGCCTATGCACAGGAAGCTGAAAATCAGTGGTGGGGGTAGGGTTATATAGCGCTCAGCATTCAGAGAACTGGTATATATGCAGTAGATAAAACTGTGATTTTATCAAATATGCAGCTAGCTGCCCAGTAAATGATACATTACTGGAATCAAGGTCTCTGCCCCTACATCATGCCACTCTCAGATGGGGTAGCAAAAACGTGCTGGCAGATTCCCTTTAAGTGTCTTTTCCAACTGTATTTGGAAGTACTGTATGTTTATGACTCCGTCTAGGACTTATGGCTGAATCACCAAAATGGCTCTGTCAGGGGCACATCTGAATCCCGTTTTTCTGAGATGTTGGTGGAAGCCCTGGATGGAGACATGAACGCACTGAGGAACACTTCATAAACAAGCCACAAAATATGGCAGAAATCTGTCTCGACTTGAGCCAGAATTCTGGTGCACGTGCCATGTGCCACACTTACCAGTGATGTAGACACTTTTGTGGGAATGCACAATAAGAGGAATTGTTTAAAGGGAACCTGTCGCCCCCCCCCAGGCGTTTTTAACTAAAAGAGCCATCTTGTGCAGCACTAATGCTGCATTCTGTCAAGGTGGCTCTTGTATTTGGGGTCCCTTCAAACGCTGCAATATTCATTTTTTTAATTAGCCCGCCATACCAGTAGTCTGTCTGGGAGGGCATGTTTTTTTCCCACCGGACACAAACGCCTCCCAGACATTCTTCAGCCCCTCGGTGTGCCGGGCGCCGCCTCCTCTTCCTTCATTAATGTCCCCCGGCGCCTGCACTGTAAGTTCCTTTTTTGGGCATGCGCAGTTTGCGCTGCCCTTCGACTCCCCATCACATGATGGGAACTTACAGCGCAGGAGCCAGGGATGTTAATGAAGGCAGAGGAGGCGGCGCACGGAGGGGCTGAGTGATGGCTGGGAGGCGTTTGTGTCCAGGGGAAAAGACATGCCCCCCGAACAGACTACAGGTATGGCAGGCTAATTAAAAAAAACGAATATTGCAGCATTAGAAGGGACCCGAACTAAAAGAGCCACTTTCACAGAATGCAGCATTAGTGCTGCACAAGATAGCTCTTTTCGTTAAAAATGCCAAGGGGGGGGGGGGGGGGGGGGGTGACAGGTTCCCTTTTAGTTCCATACAAGTCATACAATGTTTGATACATTTGGCGCATCTACAGATGTAATGTTTCTAGCTAGAACCGATTTCCACGTTTTATGACCCCCACTGGAGGAGATTGCGACTACTTTTTGCACTGGCTTATACCCGTTCTGCAGAGCTGACTGCCACCAGGCTCTACACTGTGTTCCAAATTATTATGCAAATTGGATTTAAGTGTCATAAAGTTTAATTGTTTTGTTTTTCAAATAAACTCGTGGATGGTATTGTGTCTCAGGGCTCAATGTATCACTGAAATCAATCTTAAACACATGTGATAATTGGTTTTCCAGGTGATTCTAATTAAAAGAAAACTACTTAAAAATGATGTTCCACATTATTAGGCAGGCCACAGTTTTCAAGTAACATGGGAAAGAAAAAGGATCTCTCTGCTGCCGAAAAGCATCAAATAGTGCAATGCCTTGGTGAAGGGATGAAAACATTAGAAATTTCCCGAAAACTTAAGCGTGATCATCGTACTGTTAAGAGATTTGTGGCTGTATCTGAGCACAGATGTGTTTATGCTGATAAAGGCATAATGAGGAAGGCAAGTTCATCGGATTAAGAGAGCAGCTGCTAAAAAGCCATTACAAAGCAGCAAACAGATATTTGAAGCTGCTGGTGCCTCTGGAGTCCCTCGAACCTCAAGGTGTAGGCTCCTTCAAAGGCTTGCTGTGGTGCATAAACCTACTATTCGGCCACCCTTAAACAGTGTTCACAAGCAGAAATGGTTGCATTGGGCCCACACATACATGAAGACTAATTTCCAAACAGTCTTGTTTACTGATAAGCGTTGAGCAACCCTAGATGGTCCAAATGGATGGAGTAGTGGATGGTTGGTGTATGGCCACCATGTCCCAACAAGGCTGCAACAACAGCGAGGAGGTGGCGGAGTCATGTTTTTGGCTGGAATCATGGAGAAACAGCTGGTAGGGCCCTTTAAGGTTCCTGAAGGTGTGAAAATGACCTCTGCAAAGTATACTATATAGAGTTTCTGACTGACAACTTTCCTCCATGGTATAAAAAGCAGAAACGTGCCTTCAGGAGCAAAATCATCTTCATGCTGACAATGCCCCATCTCATGCTGCAAAGAATACCTCATTGGCTGCTATGGGCATAAAAGGAGATAAACTCATGGTGTGGCCACCATCTTCCCCTGACCACAACCCTATAGAGAACCTTTGGAGTATCATCAAGCAAAAGATCTATGAGGGTGGGAGGCAGTTCACATCAAAACAGCAGCTCTCGGAGGCTATTCCGACTTCATGCAAAGAAATACAAGCAGAAACTCTCCAAAAACTCACAAGTTCAATGGATGCAAGAATCGTGAAGGTGATATCAAAGAAGGGTTCCTATGTTAACATATAACTTGGCCTGTTAGGATGTTTTGGAGTTAAATAGCTTTTTTGTTCAGTTAATGTGACCTCCAAATGCTGCAAATTCCACAAATGAGCATTTTCAGTTCTTTAAAACATATCAAATGTTTAGAAATTCTACTGTGCCTAATAATTTGGAACAGTGCATTTTAAGTTTTTATTCATTTTGGAGATTATACTGTTATCATTGGGAGGTTTCTTCAATAAAATTCGATGTATACTCTAACGGGTGATGACTTTTATTAGACTGACTGTCATTTGCACCGATCATTTAGGAAAATCCGAGAAAAATGTCAGTTGCATAATAATTTGGAACATAGTGTATTGGCAAAAAGTCACAAATTTGCTCAGAGATGGCAGATGTCAAATTTACACTCTTTTTAATCTTAAAAATGGGCATAATTCTTCTGATAAATTCTCCCCTAGACTTGGCAGTCTAAAGATGCAACAAATTTATCAAACAGACTGAACCATATTGATACATTTGACTCAATT
Source organism: Ranitomeya variabilis (assembly GCF_051348905.1). Classification (NCBI taxonomy): domain Eukaryota; kingdom Metazoa; phylum Chordata; class Amphibia; order Anura; family Dendrobatidae; genus Ranitomeya; species Ranitomeya variabilis. The sequence goes on along the minus strand of NC_135232.1, from coordinate 216,487,008 downwards.
TTAGGATTTTCGCCTACATTGAAAGCCTTTTCCATGAAGTTACATCCCCTTATCGGATGAGGCATAAAAAGCGGATGAAACGCACAGTAAAGGCATGTACTGTACATTGTGTTTTTAGTGCAAAATGTATGTTTTGTAGATTTGAGGACAAATTACAATTTGCATCATTCCCCGACAAATGTAGGCGTCACAATATTTATGATCATCTTTCCTCATGATAATAAATGCCCATTTACCTACAGGTCCATAAGGATCTTCAGTTCTTTAACCAGTGGCAGCAGGGCACGGGTCCCAGACAAGGAGGTGTGGCATGCTGGGAAGACCCTGTCCTTGCGGACTTACATTCTATGGGATAGTGGGGAAGAGACAGAAGGTCAGAGGTGCTGCAGCTCTGGCGGTGGTGAGGGGGTTGCTCTGGCGATGGCGAGGCGGCAGAATGGTTATTGCAGGCTGTAGGCTTTCTTGAAGAGATGGGTTTTCAGGTTCCGTCTGAAGGATCCGAGGGTGGTGGATAGTCGGACGTGTTGAGGCATGGAATTCCAGAGGATGGGGGATATTCGGGAGAAATCTTGGAGGCGGTTGTGTGAGGACCGAATAAGTGTGGTGGAGAGTAGGAGGTCTTGGGAGGATCGGAGATTAGGTGAGGGAAGGTATTGGGAGATTAGTTCAGAGATATAGGGAGGGGACAGGTTGTGGATGGCTTTGTAGATCAGTGTTAGTAGTTTGAACTGGATTTGTTGGGCAATTGGGAGCCAGTGGAGGGATTTGCAAAGGGGAGAAGCAGGGGAGTAGCGAGGAGAGGGGTGGATTAGCCGGGCAGCAGAGTTGAGGACAGACTGGAGTGGTGCAAGAGAGTTAGCGGGGAGGCCACAGAGGAGGGTGTTGCAGTAGTCGAGGCGGGAGATGATAAGGGCATGCACAAGAGTCTTAGTAGATTGTGGGGTGAGGAAGGGACGGATTCTGGCAATATTTTTGAGTTGAAAGCGATAGGAGGTGGCAAGAGTTTGAATGTGCGGTTTGAAGGACAAGGCAGAGTCGAGAGTTACCCCTAGGCAGCGGATTTCAGGTGCGGGATAGAACGTGATGCCGTTTACCATAATAGATAGATCAGGTAGGGGGGATACGTGAGATGGGGGAAAGATGATGAGTTCGGTTTTGTCTACATTGAGTTTTAGGAAGCGAGAGGTGAAAAAGGAGGATATGGCTGACAGAAACTCCGGGATTCTGGACAGAAGAGAGGCGACATCTGAGCCATAGAGGTAGATCTGAGTGTCGTCCACATACAGGTGGTACTGGAAGCCATGGGACTTTATGAGTTGCCCTAGGCCAAGGGTATAGATGGAAAAAAGTAGGGGCCCTAGGACAGAGCCTTGAGGGACACCAACAGAGAGAGGGCGGGATGAGGAGGTAGTGTGGGAGTGGGAAACGCTAAATGTGCGGTCAAAAAGGTATGAGGCAATCCAGGACAGGGCAAGATCTTTGATGCCAAGGGAAGAAAGAATCTGTAGCAGTAGGCAGTGATTGGCTGTGTCAAAAGCAGAGGACAGGTCAAGAAGGAGGAGGATGGAGAACTGTCTGTTAGCTTTGGCTGTGAGTAAGTCATTAGTAATTTTTGTCAGGGCAGTTTCGGTGGAGTGGTTGGGGCGGAAGCCAGATTGGAGGTTGTCAAGGAGAGAGTTAGATGAGAGGTGGGAGGAAATTTGAGCATGGACATGCTGCTCAAGGAGTTTTGAAGCAAACGGGAGCAGTGATATGGGGCGGTAGCTGGGCATAGCAGTTGGGTCAAGGTTAGTTTTTTTGAGGATGGGTGTGATGGTGGCATGTTTGAAGGCAGAGGGGAAGGTACCAGAAGATAGCAATAGGTTGAAGAGATGGGTTAGGGCTGGAATGAGCATGTTAGTGAGGTTGGGGAGCAAGTGGGAGGGGATGGGGTCAAGTGCACAGGTGGTGAGGTGTGATTTGGAGAAGAGGCGAGTAAGCTCTCCTTCAGTGATGTTGGAGAGGGAGGTTATTAGGGAAGGGCAGAGGTCTGGTATATGGAGTGGTTGGGGACGTGGAACAGTTAGGGTTTGCCTTGTTTGGTCGATCTTGATTTGAAGTAGGTGGCAAAGTCTTCGGAAGAGATGAGGGGAGTTGGGGGTGGCAGTGGTGGGCGGAGGAGCGAGTTAAATGTGCTGAACAGTTGTTTTGGGTTGTAGGATAGTGAAGATACAAGGTTAGTGAAATAGGTCTGTTTAGCGGAGGTGAGGGCTAATTTGAAGTCAAATGTAGCTTGTTTGAAAGCAGTGAAGTCGACTGCCAGGCGTGTTTTCTTCCAATGTCGCTCTGCAACCCTGGATGCTTGTCTAAGTTTTTTGTGAGATTGTTATGCCAAGGTTGCCTATTGGTTCATCGCACTTTGCCATGCATGAGAGGGACGACTGAGTCTATGGCTGATGTGAGAGTGGAGTTATAGAACGCGGTGGCGCTGTCCGTGTTGTGGAGTGAAGATATGGAGGACAGGGGTAGGAGAGAGTCTGAGAGTCTGTGAATGTCTAGATGTGCGAGGTTTCTGCGTGGATGTGGTAATGGCTGGCCATGGGGGGCGGGTGAAGAGGACAAGGATGAGAAGGTGAGTAGATGGTGGTCAGATAGGGGGAAGGGAGAGGTTGCGAGATTAGATAAGGAACAGAGGCGGGTGAAGATGAGGTCCAGTGTATGTCCATCTGTGTAGGTGGCTGTGGAGGACCACTGGGTGAGTCCAAAGGATGAAGTAAGGGCCAGTAGCTTGGAGGCTGCTGGCTGGCGGGTGTCAGTAGAGATATTAAAGTCACCCATGATGATGGTGGGGATGTCAGCAGAGAGAAAGTGAAGGAGCAAGGTGGAGAATTGGTCGATGAAGGCAGTGGCTGAGCCCGGTGGTCAGTATATGATAGCTATTTGGAGATTGGAGGGAGCATAGATACGGACAGAGTGAACCTCAAAAGAAGGGAGGATAAGGGAGGGTGGGGTTTGGATAGGGTTGAAAAAACAGTTTTTAGAAAGAAGGATACCCACTCCTCCACCATGTCTGTTGCCAGAGCGAGGAGTGTGGGTAAATTGGAGGCCACCGTAACTCAGTGCTGCAATGGAGGCCGTGTCATCGGGCGTCAGCCAGGTCTCAGTGAGGGCCAGGAAGGAAAGGTTGTGGGAAGTAAAGAGATCATGGATCACGTGGAGCTTGTTGCATATAGAGCGGGCATTCCAAAGTGCCCCAGGGAGAGGAAGCAGGGGGGTGGGGGTCAGTGGCACAGATTTTAAGTGTGAGGGGTTGCGATAGTTTCTCATAGTGTGAGAAGGATAGGGGGAGGATTAGTGATGAATGAGGCGGGGGGGGGGTTAAGAGAGAGGGGAGATAGTTATGTGGTTTGAGGGTGCGAGGGTATGGGGTTACATAGTTACATAGTTACATAGTTATTAAGGTTGAAGGAAGACTGTAAGTCCATCTAGTTCAACCCATAGCCTAACCTAACATGCCCTAACATGTTGATCCAGGGGAAGGCAAAAAAAACCCATGTGGCAAAGAGTAACTCCACCATGGGGAAAAAAATTCCTTCCCGACTCCACATACGGCAGTCAGACTAGTTCCCTGGATCAACGCCTTATCAAGGAATCTAGTGTATATACCCTGTAACATTATACTTTTCCAGAAAGGTATCCAGTCCCCTCTTAAATTTAATTAATGAATCACTCATTACAACATCATACGGCAGAGAGTTCCATAGTCTCACTGCTCTTACAGTAAAGAATCCGCGTCTGTTATTATGCTTAAACCTTCTTTCCTCCAGACGTAGAGGATGCCCCCTTGTCCCTGTCTCAGGTCTATGATTAAAAAGATCATCAGAAAGGTCTTTGTACTGTCCCCTCATATATTTATACATTAACATAAGATCACCCCTTAGTCTTCGTTTTTCCAAACTAAATAGCCCCAAGTGTAATAACCTATCTTGGTATTGCAGACCCCTCAGTCCTCTAATAACCTTGGTCGCTCTTCTCTGCACCCGCTCCAGTTCAGCTATGTCTTTCTTATACACCGGAGACCAGAACTGTGCACAGTATTCTAAGTGTGGTCGAACTAGTGACTTGTATAGAGGTAAAATTATGTTCTCCTCATGAGCATCTATGCCTCTTTTAATACATCCCATTATTTTATTTGCCTTTGTAGCAGCTGCCTGACACTGGCCACTGAATATGAGTTTGTCATCCACCCATACACCCAGGTCTTTTTCATTGACGGTTTTGCCCAGAGTTTTAGAATTAAGCACATAGTTATACATCTTATTACTTCTACCCAAGTGCATGACCTTACATTTATCCCCATTAAAGCTCATTTGCCATTTATCAGCCCAAGCTTCTAGTTTACATAAATCATCCTGTAATATAAAATTGTCCTCCCCTGTATTGATTACCCTGCAGAGTTTAGTGTCATCTGCAAATATTGAAATTCTACTCTGAATGCCCCCTACAAGGTCATTAATAAATATGTTAAAAAGAAGAGGGCCCAATACTGACCCCTGTGGTACCCCACTGCTAACCGTGACCCAGTCCGAGTGTGCTCCATTAATAACCACCCTTTGTTTCCTATCCCTGAGCCAGCTCTCAACCCACTTACACATATTTTCCCCTATCCCCATTACTCTCATTTTATGTAACAACCTTTTGTGTGGCACCGTATCAAAAGCTTTGGAAAAGTCCATATATACTACGTCCACTGGGTTCCCTTGGTCCAGTCCGGAACTTACCTCTTCATAGAAGCTGATCAAATTAGTCTGACATGAACGGTCCCTAGTAAACCCGTGCTGATACTGGGTCATGAGGTTATTCCTCTTCAGATACTCCAGCATAGCATCTCTTAGAATGCCCTCCAGGATTTTACCCACAGTAGAGGTTAAACTTACTGGCCTATAATTACCGAGTTCAGTTTTTGCCCCTTTTTTGAATATTGGCACCACATTTGCTATACGCCAGTCCTGTGGTACAGACCCTGTTATTATGGAGTCTTTAAAGATTAAAAATAATGGTCTATCAATGACTGTACTTAGTTCCTGCAGTACTCGGGGGTGTATCCCATCCGGGCCCGGAGATTTGTCAATTTTAGTTATTTTTAGACGCCGCTGTACTTCCTGCTGGGTTAAGCAGGTGACATTTAATGGGGAATTATTATCACTAGTCATATTGGCTGCCATGGGATTTTCTTTTGTAAATACTGATGAAAAAAAGTCATTTAGCATATTGGCTTTTTCCTCATCCTCATCCACCATTTCACCCAGACTATTTTTAAGGGGGCCAACACTGTCATTTTTTAGTTTCTTACTATTTATATAGTTAAAGAATATTTTGGGATTATTTTTACTCTCTCTGGCAATGAGTCTCTCTGTCTCAATCTTTGCTGCCTTGATTTGCTTTTTACAGAATGTATTTAATTTTCTGTATTTATTTAATGCCTCCTCACTACCTACTTCCTTTAATTCTCTAAATGCTTTCTTTTTGTCCCTTATTGCGCCCCTTACAGCTCTATTTAGCCATATTGGTTTCCTCCTATTTCTAGTATGTTTATTCCCATACGGTATATACTGTGCACAGGTCCTGTCCAGGATGCTAATAAATGTCTCCCATTTTCTTTGTGTATTTTTGTGTCTCAGGATATCGTCCCAGTTAATTGCACCAAGATCTGTAATGATTCTCAATGGCAAGAGAACGTAGTAAAGCATGCAAAAGGACTAGCTCTTGGAAGATGGGAACTCGAGCTGACCGTGAGCTAAACCTACCGCACAACTAACAGTGGCCGGGTAGCGTGCCTACGTTTTATCCCTAGACGCCCAGCGCCAGCCGGAGGACTGACTGACCCTAGCAGAGGAAAATACAGACCTGGCTTACCTCTAGAGAAATTTTCCCCAAAAGGCAGACAGTAGCCCCCACATATATTGGCGGTGATTTGAGAGGAAATTAACATACGAAGTATGAAGATAGGTTTAGCAAATTGAGGTCCGCTTACTAGATAGTAGGAAGACAGAAAAGGAAACTGCACGGTCAGCTGAAAACCCTTTCAAAATACCATCCTGAAATTACTTTAAGACTCTAATATCAACTCATGACACCAGAGTGGCAATTTCAGCTCACAAGAGCTTCCAGCCTCAGAAATATTCAATAACAGAGAACTGGAACAAAAATGCAAAACAAACTTAGGACTACAAGTCCAACTTAGCTGATAGTAGTCTAGGAGCAGGAACATGCAACAGAAAGGCTTCTGGTAACATTGTTGGCCGGCATAGAAATGACTGAGGAGCAAGGCTAAATAGAAACTCCCACATCCTGATGGAAACAGGTGAACAGAGGAGATGAAGCACCCAAGTGCAGTACCACCAGAAACCACCGGGGGAGCCCAGAAACCAAATTCACAACAGTACCCCCCCCCTCAAGGAGGGGGCACCGAACCCTCACCAGAACCACCAGGGCGATCAGGATGAGCCCTATGAAAGGCACGGACCAAATCGGAGGCATGAACATCAGAGGCAGTCACCCAAGAGTTATCCTCCTGACCGTAGCCCTTCCACTTGACCAGATACTGAAGTCTCCGTCTGGAAACACGGGAGTCCAAGATCTTCTCGACAACGTACTCCAACTCACCCTCAACCAACACCGGAGCAGGAGGCTCAACGGAAGGCACAACCAGTACCTCATACCTGCGCAACAATGACCGATGGAAGACATTATGAATAGAAAAAGATGCAGGGAGGTCCAAACGAAAGGACACAGGGTTAAGAATCTCCAATATCTTGTACGGGCCGATGAACCGAGGCTTAAACTTAGGAGAAGAAACCTTCATAGGGACAAAACGAGAAGACAACCACACCAAGTCCCCAACACAAAGACGAGGACCAACACGACGACGGCGGTTGGCAAAATGCTGAGTCTTCTCCTGGGACAACCTCAAATTGTCCACCACATGCCCCCAAATCTGATGCAACCTCTCCACCACAGCATCCACTCCAGGACAATCCGAAGACTCCATCTGACCGGAAGAGAAACGAGGATGAAACCCCGAATTACAGAAAAAAGGAGAAACCAAGGTGGCAGAACTAGCCCGATTATTGAGGGCAAACTCCGCCAAGGGCAAAAAGGCAACCCAATCATCCTGATCCGCAGACACAAAACACCTCAAATAAGTCTCCAAGGTCTGATTAGTTCGCTCGGTCTGGCCATTAGTCTGAGGATGGAAAGCAGACGAAAAAGACAAATCAATGCCCATCCTAGCACAGAACGCTCGCCAAAATCTAGACACGAATTGGGTTCCCCTGTCAGAAACGATATTCTCCGGAATACCATGCAAGCGCACCACATTTTGAAAAAACAGAGGAACCAGCTCGGATGAGGAAGGCAATTTGGGCAAGGGAACCAAATGGACCATCTTAGAGAAACGGTCACACACCACCCAGATGACAGACATCTTCTGAGAAACAGGGAGATCAGAAATAAAATCCATGGAGATGTGAGTCCAAGGCCTCTTCGGAATAGGCAAGGATAACAACAATCCACTAGCCCGAGAACAACAAGGCTTGGCCCGAGCACAAACATCACAAGACTGCACAAAACCTCGCACATCTCGCGACAGGGAAGGCCACCAGAAGGACCTAGCCACCAAATCCCTGGTACCAAAGATTCCAGGATGACCTGCTAACGCAGAAGAATGGACCTCCGAGATGACTCTACTGGTCCAATCATCAGGAACAAACATTCTACCAGGCGGGCAACGATCAGGTCTATTCGCCTGAAACTCCTGCAAGACCCGTCGCAAGTCTGGGGAAACAGCAGATAATATCACTCCATCCTTAAGGATACCTGTAGGTTCAGAATTACCAGGGGAATCAGGCTCAAAACTCCTAGAAAGGGCATCCGCCTTCACATTTTTAGAACCTGGTAGGTAAGAAACCACAAAATTAAACCGAGAGAAAAATAACGACCAGCGCGCCTGTCTAGGATTCAGGCGCCTGGCAGACTCAAGATAAATCAAATTCTTGTGGTCGGTCAATACCACCACCTGATGTCTAGCCCCCTCAAGCCAATGACGCCACTCCTCAAAAGCCCACTTCATAGCCAAGAGCTCCCGATTACCAATATCATAATTTCGCTCAGCGGGCGAAAATTTACGAGAAAAGAACGCACAAGGTCTCATCACGGAGCAGTCGGAACTTTTCTGCGACAACACCACCCCAGCTCCGATTTCTGAAGCGTCAACCTCAACCTGAAAAGGAAGAGTAACATCAGGCTGACGCAATACAGGGGCGGAAGAAAAGCGGCGCTTAAGCTCCCGAAAGGCCTCCACAGCAGCAGGGGACCAATCAGCAACATCAGCACCCTTCTTAGTCAAATCAGTCAATGGTTTAGCAACATCAGAAAAACCAGTTATAAATCGACGATAAAAATTAGCAAAGCCCAAAAACTTCTGAAGGCTCTTAAGAGAAGAGGGTTGCGTCCAATCACAAATAGCCTGAACCTTGACAGGGTCCATCTCAATGGAAGAGGGGGAAAAAATGTACCCCAAAAACGAAATCTTTTGAACCCCAAAAACGCACTTAGAACCCTTTACACACAAGGAATTAGAGCGCAAAACCTGAAAAACCCTCCTGACCTGTTGGACATGAGAGTCCCAGTCATCCGAAAATATCAAAATATCATCAAGATACACAATCAAAAATTTATCCAAATAATCATGGAAAATGTCATGCATAAAGGACTGAAAGACTGAAGGGGCATTTGAAAGACCAAAAGGCATTACTAAATACTCAAAATGGCCCTCAGGCGTACTAAATGCGGTTTTCCACTCATCCCCCTGCTTAATTCGCACCAAATTATACGCCCCACGAAGATCAATCTTAGAGAACCACTTGGCCCCCTTTATACGAGCAAACAAATCAGTAAGCAGTGGCAAAGGATACTGATATTTAACCGTGATTTTATTCAAAAGCCGATAATCAATACACGGCCTCAAAGAGCCATCTTTTTTAGATACAAAGAAAAAACCGGCTCCTAAGGGAGATGACGAAGGACGAATATGTCCCTTTTCCAAGGACTCCTTAATATATTCCCGCATAGCAGCATGTTCAGGCACAGATAGATTAAATAAACGACCCTTTGGAAACTTACTGCCCGGAATCAGATCTATAGTACAATCGCAATCTCTGTGCGGAGGTAGTGAACCAAGTTTAGGCTTCTCAAAAACGTCACGATAATCAGATAAAAATTCCGGAATCTCAGAGGGAATAGATGACGAAATGGAAACCAAAGGTACGTCCCCATGAGTCCCCTGACATCCCCAGCTTAACACAGACATTGCTTTCCAGTCGAGGACTGGGTTATGAGATTGCAGCCATGGCAATCCAAGCACCAACACATCATGTAGATTATACAACACAAGGAAGCGAATAATCTCCTGGTGATCCGGATTAATACGCATAGTTACTTGTGTCCAGTATTGTGGTTTGTTACTAGCCAATGGCGTGGAGTCAATACCCTTCAGAGGTATAGGAACTTCCAGAGGCTCTAAATCAAACCCACAGCGTTTGGCAAAGGACCAATCCATAAGACTCAAAGCGGCGCCAGAGTCGACATAGGCGTCCGCGGTAATAGACGATAAAGAGCAAATCAGGGTCACAGATAGAATAAACTTAGACTGTAAAGTGCCAATTGAAACAGACTTATCAACCTTCTTAGTACGTTTAGAGCATGCTGATATAACATGAGTTGAATCACCACAATAGAAGCATAACCCATTTTTTCGCCTAAAATTCTGTCGTTCGCTTCTGGACAGAATTCTATCACATTGCATAATCTCTGGCGCCTTCTCAGTAGACACCGCCAAATGGTGCACAGGTTTGCGCTCCCGCAAACGCCGATCAATCTGAATAGCCATTGTCATGGACTCATTCAGACCTGTAGGCACAGGGAACCCCACCATAACATCTTTAATGGCATCAGAGAGACCCTCTCTGAATTTCGCCGCCAGGGCGCACTCATTCCACTGAGTAAGCACAGACCACTTACGAAATTTTTGGCAGTATATTTCAGCCTCATCTTGCCCTTGAGACAGGGCCATTAAGGCTTTTTCAGCCTGAATCTCTAAATGAGGTTCCTCATAAAGCAACCCCAAAGCCAGGAAAAACGCATCCACATTGAGCAACGCAGGATCCCCTGGTGCCAAAGCAAATGCCCAATCCTGAGGGTCGCCCCGGAGCAAGGAAATTACAATCCTGACCTGCTGTGCAGGATCTCCAGCGGAGCGAAATCTCAGAGACAAAAATAATTTACAATTATGTTTGAAATTCTGGAAGCGAGATCTATCCCCAGAGAAAAATTCAGGTAAAGGAATTCTAGGTTCAGATGTAGGAGCATGAATAACGAAATCCTGTAAGCTTTGAACCTTCATAGCGAGATTATTCAAACCTGTAGCTAAACTCTGAGGATCCATTTTGATCAGGTGAAATCAGAACCATTCAAGGATGAGAAGGAGAGAGAGACGAAGGCTGCAGTAAGCAGAGATGCTAATGAATCAACTAATGAGCAAACTCAGGAAAAAAAAAAAAAATTCTCTGCAGACTTCTTTTCTCTCCTTTCTTCTGCCAATTATTTTAACCCTTGGCCGGCCAAACTGTAATGATTCTCAATGGCAAGAGAACGTAGTAAAGCATGCAAAAGGACTAGCTCTTGGAAGATGGGAACTCGAGCTGACCGTGAGCTAAACCTACCGCACAACTAACAGTGGCCGGGTAGCGTGCCTACGTTTTATCCCTAGACGCCCAGCGCCAGCCGGAGGACTGACTGACCCTAGCAGAGGAAAATACAGACCTGGCTTACCTCTAGAGAAATTTTCCCCAAAAGGCAGACAGTAGCCCCCACATATATTGACGGTGATTTGAGAGGAAATTAACATACGAAGTATGAAGATAGGTTTAGCAAATTGAGGTCCGCTTACTAGATAGTAGGAAGACAGAAAAGGAAACTGCACGGTCAGCTGAAAACCCTTTCAAAATACCATCCTGAAATTACTTTAAGACTCTAATATCAACTCATGACACCAGAGTGGCAATTTCAGCTCACAAGAGCTTCCAGCCTCAGAAATATTCAATAACAGAGAACTGGAACAAAAATGCAAAACAAACTTAGGACTACAAGTCCAACTTAGCTGATAGTAGTCTAGGAGCAGGAACATGCAACAGAAAGGCTTCTGGTAACATTGTTGGCCGGCATAGAAATGACTGAGGAGCAAGGCTAAATAGAAACTCCCACATCCTGATGGAAACAGGTGAACAGAGGAGATGAAGCACCCAAGTGCAGTACCACCAGAAACCACCGGGGGAGCCCAGAAACCAAATTCACAACAAAGATCCTCTCTCATCCGTTGGAAATTTGCCCTCCTGAAGTTTAGTGTCCTTGTCACCCCCCTTCTACCCATCTTATTAAAGGTTACATGAAAACTTATTATTTTGTGATCACTATTCCCCAAGTGACCCCCAACCCTTATATTTGATATGCGGTCTGGCCTGTTGGTTAATATTAGGTCTAGCAGTGCCCCCCTTCTTGTTGGGTACTGAACCAGTTGTGAAAGGTAATCGTCTCTCATAGTTGTCAAAAACCGATTACCTTTGCTGGAACTGCAGGTTTCTGTTCCCCAATCTATTTCAGGATAGTTGAAGTCCCCCATAATAATGACTTCTCCTTGAGTCGCAGCTTCATCTATTTGCTTTACGAGGATATTCTCCATTGCTTCCATTAGTTTTGGAGATTTATAACAAACCCCTATCAGTAATTTATTATTTTTTCCCCCTCCCCTTATCTCCACCCACAGAGACTCTACATTTTCATTAGATTCACCTATATTATCACGCAGGATGGGTTTTAAGGTCGATTTTACATACAGACACACCCCACCCCCTCGCTTATCTGTACGGTCATTTCTGAAAAGGCTATAGCCCTGCAAGTTAACAGCCCAGTCATGGCTCTCATCCAGCCACGTCTCAGATATCCCCACCATGTCATAATTATGCTCCAACAACATTAGTTCTAATTCATCCATTTTGTTGGCGAGGCTTCTGGCATTAGTATACATGCACTTGATGTTACTCTCTGTACCTCTATTCTTTCTTAAATTACTAACTGTTCTAACCCCACCCCCCATGCCACCGCCACCCCCAACTTCCTTATTTGTGCCCAGGTCTCTATCTGCACTATCTTCCCCTCCTATAAAATGAATACCTTCCCCCCCAATCCCTAGTTTAAACACTCCTCCAACCTTCTAACCATTTTCTCCCCCAGCACAGCTGCACCTTCCCCATTGAGGTGCAGCCCGTCCCTAGCGTAGAGCCTGTAGCCAACTGAGAAGTCGGCCCAGTTCTGCAGGAACCCAAACCCCTCCTTCCTACACCAATTCTTGAGCCACTTATTAACAGTGGGGGAAATGTGAGCATGGTTAAAGAGCAGGGGAGAAAAAGAAAGGCAAGTAAAGTTAGAATACAGTGATTAGTCTTACCGTCTGGCCGATTTCTGGACTATTTCTGGTATATTTCAGATCATACACTTAAAATATGTCACTTGAAATTATGTCACATCTGACTAAAGTCAGCTCTGACCCGCTCCATGCAACTCCATTACTGGAGGAGCATCCTGGAGGCATTTTTACTGGAGGAGCATCCTGGAGGCATTATTACAGGAGGGGCACCCTGGAGGCATTATTACTGGAGAGGCACCCTGGAGGCATTATTACTGGAGGGGCATCCAGGAGGCATTATTATTGGAGGGGCATCCTGAAGGCATTATTACTGGAAGGGCACCCTGGAGGCATTATTACTGGAGGCGCACCCTGGAGGCATTATTACTGGAGGGGCACCGTGGAGGCATTATTACTGGAGGGGCACCGTGGAGGCATTATTACTGGAGGGGCATCCTGGAGGCATTATTATTGAAGGGGCATCCTGAAGGCATTACTACTGGAGGGGCATCCTGAAGGCATTATTACTGGAGGGGCACCCTGGAGGCATTATTACTGGAGGCGCACCCTGGAGGCATTATTACTGGAGGGGCATCCTGGAGGCATTTTTACTGGAGGAGCATCCTGGAGGCATTATTACAGGAGGGGCACCCTGGAGGCATTATTACTGGAGAGGCACCCTGGAGGCATTATTACTGGAGGGGCATCCAGGAGGCATTATTATTGGAGGGGCATCCTGAAGGCATTATTACTGGAAGGGCACCCTGGAGGCATTATTACTGGAGGCGCACCCTGGAGGCATTATTACTGGAGGGGCACCGTGGAGGCATTATTACTGGAGGGGCACCGTGGAGGCATTATTACTGGAGGGGCATCCTGGAGGCATTATTATTGAAGGGGCATCCTGAAGGCATTACTACTGGAGGGGCATCCTGAAGGCATTATTACTGGAGGGGCACCCTGGAGGCATTATTACTGGAGGCGCACCCTGGAGGCATTATTACTGGAGGCGCACCCTGGAGGCATTATTACTGGAGGCGCACCCTGGAGGCATTATTACTGGAGGGGCATCCTGGAGGCATTATTACTGGAGGGGCACCCTGGAGGCATTATTACTGGAGGGGCATCCTGGAGGCATTATTACTGGAGAGGCATCCTGAAGACATTATTACTGGAGGGGCACCTGGGACGCATTATTACTGGAGGCGCACCCTGGAGGCATTATTACTGGAGGGGCACCCTGGAGGCATTATTACTGGAGGGGCACCGTGGAGGCATTATTACTGGAGGGGCATCCTGGAGGCATTATTACTGGAGGGGCACCCTGGAGGCATTATTACTGGAGGGGCACCCTGGAGGCATTATTACTGGAGGGGCACCCTGGAGGCATTATTACTGGAGGGGCATCCTGGAAGCATTATTACTGGAGGGGCACCCTTGAGGCATTATTACTGGAGGAGCATCCTGGAGGCATTATTACTGGAGGGGCACCCTGGAGGCATTATTACTGGAGGAGCATCCTGGAGGCATTATTACTGGAGGGGCACCCTGGAGGCATTATTACTGGAGGAGCATCCTGGAGGCATTATTACTGGAGGAGCATCCTGGAGGCATTTTTACTGGAGGAGCATCCTGGAGGCATTATTACTGGAGGGGCACCCTGGAGGCATTATTACTGGAGAGGCAGCCTGGAGGCATTATTACTGGAGGGGCATCCAGGAGGCATTATTATTGGAGGGGCATCCTGAAGGCATTATTACTGGAGGGGCATCCTGGAGGCATTATTACTGGAGGGGCATCTTGAAGGCATTATTACTGGAGGGGCACCCTGGAGGCATTATTACTGGAGGCGCACCCTGGAGGCATTATTACTGGAGGGGCACCGTGGAGGCATTATTACTGGAGGGGCATCCTGGAGGCATTATTACTGGAGGGGCATCCTGAAGGCATTATTACTGGAGGGGCACCCTGGAGGCATTATTACTAGAGGGGCATCCTGAAAGCATTATTACTGGAGGGGCACCCTGGAGGCATTATGTTATGATCTGGTGGCCTTGGAGCCGCATGAGACCTTCTCTGGAGAAGGTGGTACCTGTACAGACCGCAACCCTAAACTGACACCGCAACTAGAAGTAGCCGTGGGGTGTACCTAACACATCCTAGACACCTCGACACAGCCGGAGGACTAAATAACCCTATAGATGGAAATGGGAATTCTATCTTGCCTCAGAGCAGAAACCCCAAAGGATAGGCAGCCCCCCACAAATATTGACGGTGAATATAAGAGTAAAGAAACACACAGGCTGAAAACAGGATTTAGCAAAAGAGGCACTTCTAGCTAAATAGTAAAGGATAGGACAGAGTACTAAGCGGTCAGTATTAAAATTCTGAAAATATCCACAGCAGAAAATACAAAAATTCCACATCTAACTAAAGACATAGAATGTATATCTGCATCTCCAGAGAATCCAGCATGACTGAAAAAATCCAAACAAGTCTAAGCTGGACAAGACAAAACAACAATTTGTTCTGAACTGAAAAGCATACTACATGTGTGCTGCAGGAAAATAAACAAGACACTTATCTTGGCTGAATTGGCAGCAGAGCAGAAGGAACCAGACAGGGATGTAAACCCTCCAAGAACAATGGGCAACTGGCACTGACTAATGAATCCAGCACACCTAAATACCGAATAGAGCTGCAATCAGCAGAAACACCTGCCCAGATTACAACCCAGAGACAACTGCACTATCACAAACAACCACCGGAGGGAGCCCAAGAACAGAATTCACAACACATTATTACTGGAGGAGCACCCTGGAGGCATTATTACTGGAGGGGCATCCTGGAGGCATTATTACTGGAGGGGCACCCTGGAGGCATTATTACTGGAGGCGCACCCTGGAGGCAATATTACTGGAGGCGCACCCTGGAGGCATTATTACTGGAGGGGCATCCTGGAGGCATTATTACTAGAGGAGCACCGTGGAGGCATTATTACTGGAGGGGCATCCTGGAGGCATTATTACTGGAGGGGCACCCTGGAGACATTATTACTGGAGGGGCACCCTGGAGGCATTATTACTGGAGGGGCACCCTGGAGGCATTATTACTGGAGGGGCACCCTGGAGGCATTATTACTGGAGGCGCACCCTGGAGGCATTATTACTGGAGGGGCATCCTGGAGGCATTATTACTGGAGGGGCACCCTGGAGGCATTATTACTGGAGGCGCACCCTGGAGGCATTATTACTGGAGGCGCACCCTGGAGGCATTATTACTGGAGGCGCACCCTGGAGGCATTATTACTGGAGGGGCATCCTGGAGGCATTATTATTGGAGGGGCACCCTGGAGGCATTATTACTGGAGGGGCATCCTGGAGGCATTATTACTGGAGAGGCATCCTGAAGACATTATTACTGGAGGGGCACCTGGGACGCATTATTACTGGATTTGCACCCTGGAGGCATTATTACTGGAGGGGCACCGTGGAGGCATTATTACTGGAGGGGCACCGTGGAGGCATTATTACTGGAGGGGCATCCTGGAGGCATTATTACTGGAGGGGCACCCTGGAGGCATTATTACTGGAGGGGCACCCTGGAGGCATTATTACTGGAGGGGCACCCTGGAGGCATTATTACTGGAGGGGCATCCTGGATGCATTATTACTGGAGGGGCACCCTTGAGGCATTATTACTGGAGGAGCATCCTGGAGGCATTATTACTGGAGGGGCACCGTGGAGGCATTATTACTGGAGGGGCATCCTGGAGGCATTATTACTGGAGAGGCAGCCTGGAGGCATTATTACTGGAGGGGCATCCAGGAGGCATTATTATTGGAGGGGCATCCTGAAGGCATTATTACTGGAGGGGCATCCTGGAGGCATTATTACTGGAGGGGCATCTTGAAGGCATTATTACTGGAGGGGCACCCTGGAGGCATTATTACTGGAGGCGCACCCTGGAGGCATTATTACTGGAGGGGCACCGTGGAGGCATTATTACTGGAGGGGCATCCTGGAGGCATTATTACTGGAGGGGCATCCTGGAGGCATTATTATTGGAGGGGCATCCTGAAGGCATTATTACTGGAGGGGCACCCTGGAGGCATTATTACTGGAGGGGCATCCTGAAAGCATTATTACTGGAGGGGCACCCTGGAGGCATTATGTTATGATCTGGTGGCCTTGGAGCCGCATGAGACCTTCTCTGGAGAAGGTGGTACCTGTACAGACCGCAACCCTAAACTGACACCGCAACTAGAAGTAGCCGTGGGGTGTACCTAACACATCCTAGACACCTCGATACAGCCGGAGGACTAAATAACCCTATAGATGGAAATGGGAATTCTATCTTGCCTCAGAGCAGAAACCCCAAAGGATAGGCAGCCCCCCACAAATATTGACGGTGAATATAAGAGTAAAGAAACACACAGGCTGAAAGCAGGATTTAGCAAAAGAGGCACTTCTAGCTAAATAGTAAAGGATAGGACAGAGTACTAAGCGGTCAGTATTAAAACTCTGAAAATATCCACAGCAGAAAATACAAAAATTCCACATCTAACTAAAGACATAGAATGTATATCTGCATCTCCAGAGAATCCAGCATGACTGAAAAAATCCAAACAAGTCTAAGCTGGACAAGACAAAACAATAAATTGTTCTGAACTGAAAAGCACACTACATGTGTGCTGCAGGAAAATAAACAAGACACTTATCTTGGCTGAATTGGCAGCAGAGCAGAAGGAACCAGACAGGGATGTAAACCCTCCAAGAACAATGGGCAACTGGCACTGACTAATGAATCCAGCACACCTAAATACCGAATAGAGCTGCAATCAGCAGAAACACCTGCCCAGATTACAACCCAGAGACAACTGCACTATCACAAACAACCACCGGAGGGAGCCCAAGAACAGAATTCACAACACATTATTACTGGAGGAGCACTCTGGAGGCATTATTACTGGAGGGGCATCCTGGAGGCATTATTACTGGAGGGGCACCCTGGAGGCATTATTACTGGAGGGGCACCCTGGAGGCATTATTACTGGAGACGCACCCTGGAGGCATTATTACTGGAGGCGCACCCTGGAGGCATTATTACTGGAGGGGCATCCTGGAGGCATTATTACTGCAGGAGCACCGTGGAGGCATTATTACTGGAGGGGCATCCTGGAGGCATTATTACTGGAGGGGCACCCTGGAGACATTATTACTGGAGGGGCACCCTGGAGGCATTATTACTGGAGGGGCACCCTGGAGGCATTATTACTGGAGGGGCATCCTGGAGGCATTATTACTGGAGGGGCATCCTGGAGGCATTATTACTGGAGGGGCACCCTGGAGGCATTATTACTGGAGGAGCATTCTGGAGGCATTATTACTGGAGGGGCACCCTGGAGGCATTATTACTGGAGGGGCATCCTGGAGGCATTATTACTGGAGGGGCACCCTGGAGGCATTATTACTGGAGGGGCATCCTGGAGGCATTATTACTGGAGGGGCATCCTGGAGGCATTATTACTGGAGGGGCACCCTGGAGGCATTATTACTGGAGGGGCATCCTGGAGGCATTATTACTGGAGGGGCATCCTGGAGGCATTATTACTGGAGGGGCACCCTGGAGGCATTATTACTGGAGGGGCATCCTGGAGGCATTATTACTGGAGGGGCACCCTGGAGGCATTATTACTGGAGGGGCACCCTGGAGGCATTATTACTGGAGGGGCATCCTGGAGGCATTATTACTGGAGGGGCACCCTGGAGGCATTATTACTGGAGGGGCACCCTGGAGGCATTATTACTGGAGGAGCATTCTGGAGGCATTATTACTGGAGGGGCATCCTGGAAGCATTATTACTGGAGGGGCATCCTGGAGGCATTATTACTGGAGGGGCACCCTGGAGGCATTATTACTGGAGGGGCACCCTGGAGGCATTATTACTGGAGGAGCATTCTGGAGGCATTATTACTGGAGGGGCATCCTGGAGGCATTATTACTGGAGGGGCATCCTGGAGGCATTATTACTGGAGGGGCATCCTGGAGGCATTATTACTGGAGGGGCACCCTGGAGGCATTATTACTGGAGGAGCATTCTGGAGGCATTATTACTGGAGGGGCACCCTGGAGGCATTATTACTGGAGGGGCATCCTGGAGGCATTATTACTGGAGGGGCACCCTGGAGGCATTATTACTGGAGGGGCATCCTGGAGGCATTATTACTGGAGGGGCATCCTGGAGGCATTATTACTGGAGGGGCACCCTGGAGGCATTATTACTGGAGGGGCATCCTGGAGGCATTATTACTGGAGGGGCACCCTGGAGGCATTATTACTGGAGGGGCACCCTGGAGGCATTATTACTGGAGGGGCATCCTGGAGGCATTATTACTGGAGGGGCACCCTGGAGGCATTATTACTGGAGGGGCACCCTGGAGGCATTATTACTGGAGGGGCATCCTGGAGGCATTATTACTGGAGGGGCACCCTGGAGGCATTATTACTGGAGGGGCACCCTGGAGGCATTATTACTGGAGGAGCATTCTGGAGGCATTATTACTGGAGGGGCATCCTGGAAGCATTATTACTGGAGGGGCACCCTTGAGGCATTATTATTTTTAGAGGACACTCAGGGTGGCATTATTTCTTGTGATTGGTGAGAAGCAAAATGCAACTGTGCTACACACTGATACACAGTAAGTTGTCAAGAAGTCACCATGGTGGCCCAGGCCAGAAGGAAAAGATGGGAAAGGAGAACAACTACCATAATAAAAGACTTCAACTGTAAGTCATCATATAATATTGGCTGACAGGACTGGTGCTTATCTCTATATGGTCACTAAACTATTTTTATTTATTTTTTGTAAGTATCAGTTTTGCAGTGCAGTTGTGTTACTCTGTATTGGTATATACTGTGGAGGTGAATAGTGGAATTATTGTCAATATTGGTCTTTGTACTGTGTGTAGAAGTATTATATACTCACTATTTAGATTGTGAGCCCCATTGGGGACAGTGATGTCTGTAAAGCGCTGTGGAATAAGATGGTTTGAGTTTGTGCCTAAATACAGGGGCGGACATATCATTGGTGCAATCGTCCGCACAAGGGCCCAAGAGGTAAGGGGGTCCATTTCTACCCCCAAAGCAGGTGGAATTTTGCATTTCTAGGAGCTGTTGGGCTCCAAAGGGCCCATATATTGTTCTCTCTGTGCCCCCAGTCCCTAAAGAGCTTGTCTTTTTGTTTTATTGTCTGCAGCCTGAGCAGTCACTAGACCATTATGGTAACTGCAGGGTAAACCCAGAGGACACATGACATATACAGGCCAGACAGTTCTGACACAGAGGAACGACACCTCCTCCCCTCGCAGCTGTCAGACCGGAAGTGTGCAGGGGGTGAGGGGGAGAAGCGCTGCCTCACGTGACCTGTGCTCATCTCCAGCCTTTGATCTTTCCTCCAAAACCATGGCGCCTGTGAGGGGACAGAGAGGGACAGCTCCGGGGGCACAGCTGGTGCTGCTGCTGCTGGCGTGTAGCGTCCTGCAGAGCTGCTGCTCCCTGCACACCAAGGGCTCCTTATCCCTGGACCAGATCTCCTTCTATAAGGTAGTGGCTCCTGGGCACCAGCTCTCCTCCACATGGGCTGCTGCTTGTCACTGGGTGCCCACAGGGTGGTCATCACACCAGTCCTAGAGGTGTCCGCCTCCCCATCCTAGAATTCTGCGCCCAGCCCAGAGATGGTCACTGTCCGGGTACATAATAATAATAATCTTTATTTTTATAGATAGATTTAGCCAGTAGATCCCATCAGTGATGATTTCTGCAGCATTTAGATCCATTCTGCTTCTCCGTATTTAGGGTCGGTGCCCACGGTCAGTGATCGCCAGCGCCCAGATGTTACAGCATCCGGCACGTACTGATATCACAGCATAGTCACATCCTGCCAAAAGCTGGGCAGCTGGACTAATAACAGCTGGTATTTCAGCGATTTCGTTCCTAATAAAAATCTATCCGAGCCACATGTTAGCCCCAGGAGCGGGATTAAGGGATGGGCTGCGATCGCTTTACGTAGCGTTTGATGACAACACTGTCTTATAAAAGGATTAACCCCCAAGTGGAAGTTCTGCTTACAATTAGGGGATGTGCACACGTGACAGAAGGTTTGGTGACTGGCCAGAAATGTGCTTACTGCAGACAATCCTATTTACATACAGGGGTGAAGTAAGTATTGAACACGTCACCAATTTTCTAAGTAAGTATATTTCTGAGGGTATGTGCACACGTAGATGGAACCTCTGCAGATTTTTCCGCAACTGTTTTGAGAAATCCGCAGGTAAAAAGCACTGCATTTTACCTGCGGATTTACCTTGGATTTTATGCGTTTTTTGTGCGGATTCCACCTGCGGTTTTACACCTGCGGATTCCTATTATGGAGCAGGTGTAAACCGCTGCAGAATCCGCACAAAGAATTGACATGCTGCGGAATAAACAACACTAAGTTTCCGTGCGGTTTTCACCGCAGCATGTGCACTGCGGATTTTGTTTTCCATAGGTTTACATGACACTGTACACTCATGGAAAGCAGCTGCGAATCCGCAACGTCAAAACAGCTGCGGATCCGCAGCAAAATCCGCAACGTGTGCACATACCCTAAAGGTGCTCTCCACATGAAATTCTCATCAGATGTTAGTAACAACCCATCCAATCCACACAGGCAAAGAAATCCAGCCATAGATGTCCATAAATTAAGTTATGTGTAATGAAAAATAACACGGAAAAAGTATTGAACACGTCTACTGAAATGTAATTAATAGTCCATACAAAAGCCTTTGTTGGTGATGACAGCTTCAAGACTCCTCCTGTATGGAGCAACTAGTTGCAGACAATGCTCAGGTGTGATTTTGGCCCATTCTTTCACACAAACTCTGTCCAAATCCTGAAGGCTACGTGGGCTCCTTCTATGAACTCTGAATTTGAGTTCCTTCAACACATTTTCTATTAGATTTAGGTCAGGTGATTGGCTGGGCCTTTCCAGCAGCTTTACTTTCTCTGAAACCATCTGAGAGTTTCCTTGGCTTTTTGTTTGGGAATATTGTCTTGCTGAAATGTCCACCCTTGTTTCATCTTCAGATGGCTACAAATTTTGAAGAATGTCTCAGTACATTTGTCCATTCATTCTTCCTTCAATTACCGTATTTTTCAATTATAAGACGCACTTTTTTTCCCCCAAAATTTGGGGGGCATCTTATAATGCAGATATACCTTACCGGCTGCAATGGAGCAGGGTCCCAGGGTCGCTGCTGGAGGAGGCAAGAGGGGAGCGTTGCTGCAGGCCGCAGGGGGTGTTTGGATGTGCGGGTGTTCAGTGGTGCAGGGGCTCCTCCGACATTTTGTGAAAGCCCAGAGCCCCCGCACTTACAATGGTTTACTATGCCGTGGACTTGGGGAAAATGGCTGCCGGGGTGGCGCAGATGGAGATCTCGGCACTGAGATCTTGGGAGATGAGATCTCCAGCAGCGACCCCGGGGGCTCTGCTCCAAGCAGCCACCATCCCCGGTAAGTATAAGAGGCATTGATTATAAGAAGCACCACCATTTTATTAAAAGTTTTTTCTTATTTTTCTCCTCAAAATTTGGGGTGCGTCTCATAATCCTCAAAATACGCTACATAAAGTTTGCCAGTGCGGTATGCTGAAAAACAGCCCCCACACCATCATATTCCCACCTCCAAACTTCAATTTTGGTATGGTGTTTTTGGGGTGATATGCAGTGCCTTTTGGCCTCTAAACGTGGTGCGTATTATGGCATCCAAAGAGGTCAATTTTTGCCACATCTGACCACATATTCTTACAGCATTTATCATGCTTTTCTAAATGTTGTTGAGCAAACTGTAAATGCACTTGAACATGCTTTTTGTTTAGCAATTGAGTCTTGCTTGGTGAGCGTGCATACAAGCCATGAAGGTTAAATGCATTACTTATAATTTTCTTTGAAAAAATTCCAGGTCTTGGACAACTCTTCTGATTATTCTTTTTACGCCTCTGTCTGAAATCTTGCAGGTAGCACCTAGTCGTGGACTATTCATGGTGGAATCATGGTTTTTTTCACTTCTGAATTATGGCCCTAACAGTGCTTACTGGAATATTCAGTCGTTTAAAAATTCTTCTGTAACCAATACCATGAGTATGTTTTGCAACAATAAGGTTGCAAAGGTCTTGAGACAGCTCACTGGTTTTACTCATCATGAGAGGTTTCTTGTATGGTACCTGAGTAATGAGACTCCTTTTTATAGGCTAGCTGATATTTCTCACTGAGTGGCAAGATTGCTTTCTGATTACTGATAGATTTCAGCTTGTGACATGAGTTTCCATCACTTTTTGTGTCTCGTTCTTCTTGTGTTCAATACTTTTTCCATGGGTCATTTCTCACTATTGCACTTAATTTATGGACAGATTTCTTTGTGTGGATTGGATGGGTTGTCACATCTGGTGAGAATTTAATGTCAATATACAAATATATTTACTTAGAAAATTGGTGGCGTGTTCAATACTTATTTCACACGCTGTAAATGGAACTGATTTTTAGTCACAAGATTCTGCCCTCTGTGAATATTGGAAAAAAATGCAACCTCACAATTGACATGTTACATGCATCTCCTAGGACACATTTGTCAAACTCTAGCGGCCAAATCTGTAACGCAGGGTGAGTATATTTGCCCAAGACACCGGGCGAGTCCCCCAATTATATTTGGTCCGCGAAGCCAGGCAGGTCCCCTCTGTGTATTTGTATTATATTTTGTATCCAGTCCTGGCATCGCACTTTCAACTATATTGGCATCTAATGCCAATACAGTAGAAAGCAATGATTGAAAAAGGAACGTCAGCTGACGACCCCTCTGTGTCTGACGTCTCAGCACAGTGCACACGATGACGTCATTACAACGCGCCCACTGTGCCGAGGATCTGAAAACACGATGAAAAGACCAGAACAGAGGGGGAACAGACAGAGGTGAGTATTTTTTAAAATGTGGGGCCTATTATACCATACTATATGGAGCACTATATGGGGTGCATTATACTGTATAGAGCACTATGTGTGGCCATTATACTGTATGGAGCACTATGTGGGGCCATTATAGTGTATGGAGCACTATGTGGGGTCATTATACTGTATGGAGTTCTACGTAAGGCCCATTATAACTTATGGAGCATTGTGTGGGCCAGTTATACTGTATGGAAGGCAATGCAAGGCCCATTATACTTTTTGGAGCACTTTGTGGGGGTCATTATACTGTATGAAAGGCAAGGCCCCATCATACTGTATGGAGGACTATGGGGGGCCCATCATACTGTATGGAGCATTTTGTGCACATTATACTGTATAGAGGGCTGTGTGGGCATTATAGTTGGAGAATCATACTGTGATGGGGTTCACCATTCTTTGTCGAGGGCATTGAGGGAGTGGTAGTACAGTAGGGTCATCATAGCGTGCATGTGGAGGAATTTACTGTAGGGGTATCTTACTGTGTTTATGGGCACTTTTTTTCTCATCATACTTTATTATCTGTATTATTCAAGGTTTTTTATCCTTTGTTATTATATATTTAAATTAGACCATATGCTTTTTACTGCTCTTAGATTTTATATTATTCCTATATTTTATTCTAAATCTATTACGGTAATTAAAATGTGCTTTGTTCTTGGGACAACCCCATTAAGTTTTTCCATATGAAAAAGTTAATCGTTATACTTGATAGGGAAAAACTTCCTCAATTGTAGATATTTTTTTTTTAATAAATATCGAGTTTGGCCCACAACTTTGTCCAGGCTTTTAATTTGGACCCTTTGTGTATTAGAGTTTGACGTCCCTGATCTAGGACCTCCTATTCTATCACCCTCAGGTCCCACCTGCCTTCTGACCTTGGTAGAGTTATCTGTACTGATATGTTTTCAATGTTGTGATCCCTGATGCTGGAGAAAAGTTGGGTCTGGAGCTGGGGATATATAGATATTACAATATTGATTTTGTATTTATTTAGATATTACAGTGTTTATTTATGGTTTTATATTGAATTGAGGTGTCCTGTATGTGTTGAATATACAAGAGTGTACACCATGAATCCATAAAGTATCTTTCTGTATTTGATTTGTTGTATACTCTTCAGCTGGCAGTTCAATAAAACAAGATAAAAAAAAAAGTATTAGGAATTTTTTATGTTATTGTTTGCTGCCCATAGTCTATTAACGATGGTGGTTTCCTAGGCAAGGAGCGCAGTGTTTACAAGCTCTTATACATTCAGCTTGTAAGCACTACTCTGAAGCTGACCAAAAACCTGGATACTGTTAGCTCCTAATCCCGGCCATCTTTAGTGCAATTATGCTCCTACCATGCTGCAGAGGCAAAGCTCACTTTTGCTTTTAGCATCAGGGAGCACAGAATTTAGGTCCGCAGAGCAACTATACTGGCCAGCTACAACGTCACTACACTCCTCCTATCCGGAGAGACAAAGCTGCAGCTCAGGGCTGGACTGGCCATCTGGCAATTCTGGCAAATGCCAGAAGGGCCTGTCTGGTCATGGGCCGCCTTTTCTGCTACATTATTATCGGAATCTGCATCCTGAAAACGCCCATACTGTTTGTTAACAGTTGTGATGGAGCACAAATTTGCAGGTGTCCCTGGGGGCTGTGATGTGGACCATCTAACTATATACGGGACTGTGTGGGAGGTCATCATACAGTATTGGGGCTTTGGGGGATCTTCATAGTGTATGGGGGATCTATCATATTATGTCGGGTGGCTATCTTACTGTGTGGTGTGGCTGTGGTGGACATTATACTGTCGGGAGGTCTATGGGTTATGTTATACTATGTTGGGGGTTGTTGGTGACTATCATACTGTATGGGATGGTTATGGAGGACATCATATTGTATGGAGGTTGTGGGGTCCTCATATAATATATGGGGCTTTGGTGGACATCACAATTTATATAGAGGCCTGTGGTGGACATCATACTGTGTGTGGGTCTGTGGTGCCTCTCATACTGTATATTGGGGGCTGTGGTGGATGCCATACCATATGGGAGGCTGTGGTGACAATCTTACTGTGTGGGGTGCTGTGGGGTCATCATACTTTGTAGGGGCATAATACTCTATGGAGAGTGGTATCATAGTGAGGGGTTTCATTAGCTGCAAAATTATTGTCTTAGTGCTACAATACATTTCGTTCTCCATTTCCTAAAATGTTGGGAGATCTGCTCTTTGACTGTGATGTGATAGGACTTTTTCTATGGGGCGTTTGTTATTTCCATGTATGCTTCTGCTCAGGAGCATTATAACAATAAAGAGCCATTATTATAAGGAGGCACAATGGGGGGATCATTATTATGGGGAAGCTAGAAATCATTATTATTATTGTCATGTCCCACGACTTGGGAAATCATTCAATGTTTGCATTGCTTGTGTTCTATCCTTCTTTCTAGGCAGAAGTTTGCTTTTCCCTGTATTTTGTCCCAACTCTCTCACTGTAGTCCTGTGATGTATGTTTGTTCACGCCCTTATTCTCCATTTTGTCATCATCCCCATATCTGTATGCATCTTCTACATGTCCTCTGTTGAATATTCCTTTTTACCTGCTACTTTCATCATAATACAAGAATTTCAGTTAAAGCAACCCTCTTTTCCTGGAGTCTTCTTACATGAGAACGTGGCTGAGTTAAGCTATCTGATAAATCGGTATGAACGTGAGTACAGGTCAATACGGAAGCGCCCAAAAGAATAGGTCTATCCAGGCACCACTGCGTTCTACATACCCATGAGTCAGAATAGTAAAAAGGAATATCCTGCCTTCAGAGACAGTAACTCAAGGTCTGTGCTGAACCTCAGTGGAAAAGGACATTTCCCAGATACACAGTAACCCAGTTCCCAGCCAGACCCCAGCGTGCATAGAAGCACACACTGCAGATAAACAGTGAGAAGTATAACCCTCATCATCCACTCTTCCTGCCTGCAAACAAATCATGTCTGAAGCGAGGTATACAATGTCCCTACCAGACTTACAAACACAGGAAAGAGACCCAGATCCTCATCCACCAGCTAGTGAAAGGGGAAAACGTACAGTCAAACCTACATGGAAAGTCATGGAGAATTTAGAGACTGCAAAACGTGTTGTATATAGTGATGTGTCTTCACTATGGGAGAAAGTGCTGAGTCACATAGACACTGTATCAAGGCCTGCTTCTCATGAGTTACCACTTGAGGGAGCCCTAGAACAATTATGCACAGCATACCAAAGGTATATGGAGAAGACTGACCAATACATTATTCTCCTGAAGAAACTGAATCTGCCAGAGACTTTAAAAGAATTGCAAAGTTTCCAGCAGCTTAATTCTGAAAGAGACTACACCGTACGCGACATTAAGACAAAGATAGAAGCTAAAATTGCACGGACACCAGATGCATCATCTCGCTCATCCAAATCGTCTAAGCACTCAAAACGCTCATCTAGGTCAAGTTCATCAAAATATTCCACTCTCAGCCAGCAGCTTATAAGGGCACGTGCTAAAGCAGAAACGTCTAAGATACAAGCAGCCTTTGCGCAAAGGAGAGCAGATATGGACGCAGCCACAGCACAAAAGAGAGCAGAAATGGATGCAGCCACAGCACAAAAGAGAGCAGAAATGGATGCGGAAGCAGCACGCAAGGAAGCTCTGGAGAAGGAATGTGAGCACGCAACAGCCATGGCGGAGTTAAGGATCCTGGAGCGAGCTATCAGTGGGAGTCAAAGAGACAGCATCAGTTTGTGTGAAGTGGAGGCGGAGGACCCTATTGAACGCACAAGAGACTACGTGCTAAGCCAAAATGGCGAACCGCAGATCATCACTAACACTCCTGATGGCGTTCATGCTTCTCCAGGACACCAGGATGCCGATCCACTTACAGAACCCTACACTCAAGGTCAGTACAATGCTCCCAAACTTGAACTTCCTTCGTATTCCAGTATGCGCCAAGACCATGCATCTCATCAAACTCCACAGGCTATTATCTACACGCAACCCAATATACCGGCAGGTCATTATACTCTCGACAACCGCACAGTGCCAGCTCCGCATGTAGCAGAGACTATACCCACCAAACCGGTTGCTGGACTAAATGCATATGCCACTCCATACTTACCCACGTTTCAAGGCCAAGACGTCTCCACTCCTATGTACAACACCGCTCAGCCCACATTCGTGCATCCTAAGTCAGAAAGAACAGACATGTCCGACTTCGCAAGGTACATGATTCGCCGCGAACTTACTAAAACCGGTCTCACAAGGTTTGACGACCAACCTGAAAATTACAGAAAAGAAAAAGTTGAGGAGCCAGCCCACTGATCCTGGAGAGAAGCACGGAAGCAGTCCCAATGGAGCGTAGATAAATAGAAAAAAACGAAAATTTTCCAGCTTGCTCTTGATAAAATGCAAAATTTAATCCAATAAATTAAAATGACAGTACAGGCTCCATGGACCCACCATAACCCCCAAAGGGTGAGCGACGCGTTTCGACTGACAAGCAGTCTTTATCCAAGCTAATTTTCCCTATACAGACACCGTTATTTAAGGACCTGACAACCAATGAGGATGCCGTGTGAAAATCACATGGCAAGATCAATCAACAGGTCCTAAGGAAATATGTGTCATAGAAGCACAACTACAACAATTTAAAATACAAAAATTGCAAAAAATTTGACATATATGTGCAAAAATAAACATAAGAAATAATATACAAATATACAAAACGAAACATAATCCAAACTATATGATATATATACAAAATTAGAAAAAGACGGACATCAATAATGGAACATAATCTCATTTCTGCGGTTGAGTCCGTCAGGGAATCTTGTGCCCAGCATGAAGATCCAATACGCCTCCCGGGTGAGTAACGTTCTATGTAAGTCACCTCCGCGATGAGATCTATTCACTCTTTCAATGCCAGAGACTCTAAAGGATGAAATATCCCGTGAATGATGATCTATAAAATGCTTAGCTGCAGAAGAGATATTACGAGTAAAATTTCTTTCATTAGAGATATCGTGCAAATGCTCTGAAATCCGATTTTTTAGCTTGCGAATAGTACAACCAACATAAGACTTATTACAAGCAACACAATCAATTTTATATATTACATACCGGGTATTACAGTTGATAAATTTATTTATATGAAAAACGCTAGAACCCGTATGATCAGTAAAGGATTTGGTAGTGATTACATGTTTGCAGGTGGAACAATTGCGGACATTGCATTTATAGCTACCCTTACAATTTAACCATGTAGGTTGCGGTTTCTCAGAAATAAACAAACTAGGTGATAAAATGTTCCCAAGGGTGGGTGCTCTCCTAGCTACAACATTGCATCCACCTTGTAAAATTTTAAATAAAATTGGATCTTCATATAGAATTGGAATGAATTTGTTAATAAGAGCTTTAATGTTGTAAAATTGTGGACTATATTGTAAACAAACAAATGGTTTATCACTCCTTTGATTATTGACCAATTTAGAACTAGATGAAATATTTTTATTTGAATTAGTATTTTTTGTTTTTCCCGAGCTATCAATGCTATCAGAATTCGAATGAATAATGGGAGATGCAATGTTGAAAGCTCTGTTGAGCATCCAATTGGGATAACCTCTTTTGTTGAATTTAGCGCAAGACCTGGCAATGTCCTGTTTGAAAAAACTGTTATTGTTACTATTCCTCTTTAATCTGATGAACTCACCAACCGGAACCGATCGAACAGTATGTTTGGGATGGCTACTTTTGGCGTGCAATATAGAATTCCCTGCCAATGGTTTGAAATAAGTCTGGGTAGAAATCAATTCATTCGCCACTCCCGTGAGTTCTAGATCAAGAAATGAAATTTTAAATAAATCATGAACAAAAGTAAATTTAATATTGAACTCATTATTATTGATATATGAGATAAATTCTGGTATGACAGATACATCGCCCCTCCAAATTATGAGTGTATCGTCGATGTATCTGCCATACCAGAATATATGGGAAGAAAAATGATTAGAATGGGAAAATAAAAAATGATGTTCCCAATACGCCATAACCAAATTTGCCAAAGAAGGTGAAAACTTAGCCCCCATTGCGACTCCGGCACACTGCAAATAATAAACAGAATTAAACGAAAAAAAGTTGTGAGTTAACAGAAAAAATGTCACCTGCAACATATATTGAATTAAATCCTGTGAATAATAACTGTATGAATTTAAATGAAATTCCAACGCTTGAAGTGCTAAATTATGTGGGATGCACGTATATAAAGAAACTACGTCGCAGCTAAGCCATGAAAAATCAGATAGCCAAGTTTTATGAGACATGATGTCAATTATGTCACCGGTATCTCTGATGTGCCCTGGTAGTCTTAGAACTAGTGGTTGTAGTAGAGAATCTAACCACTGACCCATGCGTTCATTTATGGATCCTATACTGGAAATTATCGGACGCATTGGGGGAAAATCTTGATGTTTATGAATTTTGGGCAAACCGTGCATTATTGGAGTTACAGGGCATAAAATTGTTAAAAAATCCGCCTGTTTTCTAGATATAACACCAAGAGATAAACCATCCTGTATTATGTCATCCATTTTCTTTTTAAAATTAATTGTGGGATCAGATTTTAATTTACTATAGGTGGTAGTGTCTGATAGTAAGTCCATAATGGCACGTTCATATTCAGAAGAGTCCATAATAACTACCACTCCTCCTTTATCACTCATTTTTATGGTAATGTCTTTCATGTCCTGTATCTGTTTAATGATACATCTTTGTTTTGATGTCAGATTGGATGTACTAAATGCCGGTTCTCCATGTTTCAGTTGTTTAAGTTCCCGTTCAAGAACCTCTTGAAAGCGATTCATGCAATCAGCCCTAGATTGAATCGGGTAAAAAAAGGGATTTTTTAGTTTCAAATGATTGGATTGATTAATAAGAGGATTGGAGCTGATATCACGATCCTGCAATTCCTGCAATGTTAATAAAGTCCGTTGTTCCTGAAAATCAAGAGAATGAAATTCATTTTTTACAATACAATCCTGGTTATCACAAATATCTGGATTGTCAGCCCAAAAGTGTTTTTTTACCGTAAGATTCCGGACGAATTTATTGATGTCTAATAAAGTTGAAAATAAATTAAAATTATGATCTGGAACAAAATTAAGTCCGTAAGACAACAATTTTAACTGCTCATCCGAAAAATCACGGGAAGAAAGATTTAGTACATTCAAGGAATTTACTTCGGTGTGAATTTCTTTTGGCGTGTTTGCATGCCAGAACTGCCTTCTATGTTTCCGGCCGCCACGCCTTTTGCGTTTTTTGTAATGATCTTATTTTTAGTGGCATTGCATACAGCAGAATCATTTAGAGACACATCTGACACATTAAAACCATTATCGCCAGAATCTCCTTCATGGGAACTGAAACTGACATTTCTCCTAGAATACCTCCTTTTATAATTGCTTTGTCTCAAAATAGATTTAGGAGTTCTGGAAAAGGAATCCCATTCATAGACTTTATTCAATGTATAATCTTCCAAATCCCGTTGAAATTTTCGCTTTTTTCTAAGCATGATATCGTCTTCAAGTTTGACTAATTCATCTTGGATTTTTTTGAAACAAATGTTTTCATCCAATACAATATTAAATGAGTTAAGTTCCATTTTAGCACTATCAATGTCTTTTTGTATATCAGATAACTTCAACTCTTCATGCTTGATAATCAAACGCATTAAGTTGAGTGAACATGTGCTTAGAATTAGATTCCAATCACTTGAAAAAGTTTCACTAAAGTTTGTGGTGGATTTTTTCTTTATTCGTAAGCCTCTAGGAATCATGTCCTTTGAGACATAATTTTGCAACGTAGTTAAATCCCACCAAACCTTAGTTTCTTGAATCATGGATTTTTGTAACCGAGTAAAAATGTCTGTAACATCAGCAGAGTCATTATTGGAGTGTGGCACATCAGAAAATACTTGTGCAGCCTTTTGAGCACGATTCCTTATATTTTCCGTCATATTACAGAGATTTGAAAAAATAATGATTATAAAAATGATGAGAAAAACAAAACAACGGTGAATGAAGTTCAAGGATGTACGTTACCCTCGTAGAATTGTGGGGTGGTGAGTCCAACAATGGAAAGCCAAATAGTCTGGATCAGGTGCACGGCAATTGGCATCACATGAAAAGAAAAAGTTGAGGAGCCAGCCCACTGATCCTGGAGAGAAGCACGGAAGCAGTCCCAATGGAGCGTAGATAAATAGAAAAAAACGAAAATTTTCCAGCTTGCTCTTGATAAAATGCAAAATTTAATCCAATAAATTAAAATGACAGTACAGGCTCCAAAAAAACAAAAAATACTAATTCAAATAAAAATATTTCATCTAGTTCTAAATTGGTCAATAATCAAAGGAGTGATAAACCATTTGTTTGTTTACAATATAGTCCACAATTTTACAACATTAAAGCTCTTATTAACAAATTCATTCCAATTCTATATGAAGATCCAATTTTATTTAAAATTTTACAAGGTGGATGCAATGTTGTAGCTAGGAGAGCACCCACCCTTGGGAACATTTTATCACCTAGTTTGTTTATTTCTGAGAAACCGCAACCTACATGGTTAAATTGTAAGGGTAGCTATAAATGCAATGTCCGCAATTGTTCCACCTGCAAACATGTAATCACTACCAAATCCTTTACTGATCATACGGGTTCTAGCGTTTTTCATATAAATAAATTTATCAACTGTAATACCCGGTATGTAATATATAAAATTGATTGTGTTGCTTGTAATAAGTCTTATGTTGGTTGTACTATTCGCAAGCTAAAAAATCGGATTTCAGAGCATTTGCACGATATCTCTAATGAAAGAAATTTTACTCGTAATATCTCTTCTGCAGCTAAGCATTTTATAGATCATCATTCACGGGATATTTCATCCTTTAGAGTCTCTGGCATTGAAAGAGTGAATAGATCTCATCGCGGAGGTGACTTACATAGAACGTTACTCACCCGGGAGGCGTATTGGATCTTCATGCTGGGCACAAGATTCCCTG
Source organism: Ranitomeya variabilis (assembly GCF_051348905.1). Lineage (NCBI taxonomy): Eukaryota > Metazoa > Chordata > Amphibia > Anura > Dendrobatidae > Ranitomeya > Ranitomeya variabilis. The sequence continues at coordinate 216,454,406 of NC_135232.1, read as the reverse complement.
ACGGACTCAACCGCAGAAATGAGATTATGTTCCATTATTGATGTCCGTCTTTTTCTAATTTTGTATATATATCATATAGTTTGGATTATGTTTCGTTTTGTATATTTGTATATTATTTCTTATGTTTATTTTTGCACATATATGTCAAATTTTTTGCAATTTTTGTATTTTAAATTGTTGTAGTTGTGCTTCTATGACACATATTTCCTTAGGACCTGTTGATTGATCTTGCCATGTGATTTTCACACGGCATCCTCATTGGTTGTCAGGTCCTTAAATAACGGTGTCTGTATAGGGAAAATTAGCTTGGATAAAGACTGCTTGTCAGTCGAAACGCGTCGCTCACCCTTTGGGGGTTATGGTGGGTCCATGGAGCCTGTACTGTCATTTTAATTTATTGGATTAAATTTTGCATTTTATCAAGAGCAAGCTGGAAAATTTTCGTTTTTTTCTGAAAATTACAGAGGTTGGAAAAATGCCTTTAGAACTGTAACTAGTGACCTTGGCATCACTGCTGCCGAAGAGCTGGACCTGCTAATCAGATGGCTAGGACCACAATCCACAGAGCGTGTCAAGAGACTCAGGTCTGTACATACCAGTAATCCAATGGCTGGTCTCATGGCTGCATGGGAAAGACTAGAGAAAAACTTTGGCAGTCCAGAAGCCACAGAGGATGCACTGTTCAAGCGTCTACAGAGTTTTCCAAAGATGTCAAGCAAGGACAGTTCAAAGTTCCTAGAGCTCAGTGACTTGCTGTTAGAGCTCCAGCTGGCCAAGGCAGACACCCACCTACCTGGCCTCAGCTACCTGGACACTGCTCGTGGAGTAAATCCCATTATCTCCAAGCTACCGTACAACGTGCAAGAAAAGTGGACTACACTAGGGTCAAAATACAAGAAAGACCATCAAGTGTCATTTCCTCCATTCTCCTACTTCTGTGAGTTTATAAAAGACGTGGCAGAGCGCAAGAACGACCCAAGCTTTTCCTACCAGGAATCCAGTGGCCCAGCTTCACCTCCTTCTAAATATGTCAGCGCACGCTCGAACGACAGAAACCGCAGGGGTCCAGTGTCAGTGAAGAAGACGGATATTCTTCCCTTACCAACATCAGCCCCAGGCAAGAGTAACAAGGGTGAAAAGATAGAGAACCCAAATCGTGAATGTCCCATCCACAAGAAGCCACATCCCTTAAAAAAGTGCATCGGCTTCAGGAAGAAACCGCTCCAAGAACGCAAGGAGCTTCTAAAGAAGTTCGGGGTATGCTACAGATGTTGTGCTTCTACTGAACACCTTGCTAAAGACTGTAAAGCTACAATTAAGTGCATGGAGTGTGACAGTGAGGACCACGTACAAGCGCTCCACCCATTCCGTCCTGAATCTACACTTACTCCTTCCCCCACCATGAGCCATGGCGGGGAGGACGCAGCTCAAACTGCAAGCCATACCACAATATCTTCTTCATGCACAGAAGTCTGCGGAGAAGACCTCTGGGACAAGTCCTGTGCGAAGATTTGCCTGGTGAACGTGTATCCCAACGGTCACCCAGAGAAAGCCGTGAAGGTGTACGTCCTTCTGGATGATCAGAGCAACCGATCACTTGCAAGGTCAGAACTCTTTGATATGTTTAACTTAAAGGGAAATGCTTACCCTTACACCTTAGGTACCTGCAGTGGTGTTACAGAGGTTTATGGGAGAAGGGCCAGTGGTCTTACAGCGACATCTCTCGAGAACACCGTCGAGATACCGTTACCTACACTGGTCGAGTGCAACCAGATTCCATCCAATCGAGAAGAGATCCCAACGCCAGAGGCTGCTCTTCATCACCAACATCTCAAGGGGATAGCAAACAAGATACCAGCCCTCAACAACAGTGCAGATATCCTGATTCTACTTGGCAGAGACATTCTCCGGCTGCACAAGGTGCGTCAGCAAATTAACGGACCACACGATGCACCATTTGCCCAACGCTTAGATCTAGGCTGGGTAATCATAGGCAATGTTTGCATACATAAGATGAAGAGACCTAACAACATCTCCTCTTACAAAACACACATCTTGTCAAATGGTCGCAGCACTCATTTCCAACCATGCCCACATCACTACTGGGTGAAAGAGAAAGTGAGCAACACCAAGTGGCAACAGGAATCCTTCAACAACATGAACACACTCCAGTCCTGGGAAGAAAGCCTCAGGTCATCAGTGTTTGATTCCACAAGTAATGACAACAAGTTGGCACCCACAAGGGAAGATAAAGAATTCATAAAGGTTATGGATAAAGAATTTGCTCAAGATGACTCCAACAGTTGGGTAGCTCCTTTACCCTTTCGTTTCCCAAGAGTGAGGTTACCGAACAACCTGCAGCAAGCAACTGCAAGGTTCTCATCCTTAAAGCGTACCCTAAAGAGGAAACCAGAGATGGAGAAGCATTTCATTGACTTTATGCAGAACATCTTTGATAGAGATCATGCTGAACCTGCACCGCCACTGAGGGAGGGAGAAGAATGTTGGTATCTTCCATCCTTTGGTGTCTATCACCCTCGCAAGCCTAATCAGATCAGAGTGGTGTTTGACTCCAGTGCTCAGTTTGAAGGTCTCTCTCTCAATAACCTGCTCCTAACTGGGCCCAACCTGAACAACAGCCTCCTTGGAGTATTGATCCGCTTCAGACAAGAACCTGTTGCCATAATGGCTGACATTCAGCAGATGTTTCATTGCTTCATTGTGAAAGAAGACAACATAAACTATCTTAGGTTCCTATGGCACAAAGACAACAATGTCAACAATCAGGTCCTAGACTACCGGATGAAGGTCCATGTCTTCGGCAACAGTCCCTCACCTGCTGTGGCGATCTATGGACTGAGACGGACAGCCCAGGAAGGTGAGAGAGAGTACGGTTCCGATGCTCGGCAATTTGTAGAGAAGAACTTCTACGTGGACGATGGGCTCAAGTCCTTGCCCACAAGCGAAGATGCAATTGACCTACTCTCCAGGACACAGGAAATGCTATCCACATCAAACCTCAGACTCCACAAGATTATCTCTAACAGTCAAGAGGTAATGAATGCGTTTCCATCTGAGGACCATGCCACAAACCTAAAGGACCTCAACTTGGGTTCTGATGTTTCTCCAGCCACACTTCTCACACAGAAGATTGGAGCTGCTACAGTTCCGCCTGGGAACTTCGATAACAAGGACATTTACAGACGTCAGTGGAGGCAAGTACAACACCTGGCTAACGTGTTTTGGCATCGATGGAAGACCAAATATTTACACTTGTTTCAAAATCGTCACAAATGGCAGACGCCCAGTCCCAATCTCCAAGAAGGAGACCTTGTTCTCTTAAAGGACAAAGAGGCTCATCGTAATGACTGGCCAATGGGACTTATTACCAAGGTCTTACCCAGTGAGGACGGAAAGACTCGTAAGGTAGAAGTTAAGGTGACAAAAGGGGGCTCTACCCGAACCTTCTTCCGCCCGGTCACTGAACTCGTGCTGCTTCAACGAAAGGAGGACATCACATGAACTGAACATGCTCCTGGACGTTGCTCACGGCGGGGAGCATCCCTCTTCATTCTCCAGTTTATTGAACTGTTAACATTCCCATTGGATTCTGGGTTGGTGGAAGAGTTGGCATGTTGCGGCTTCCCCAATCTGAAGATGGGTTTAATATATTTGAACTTATCTTTCGGTGTGATCTACGGGTCAACAACAACGAGTTGGACTTAAAAATGTTTGTTTATTATTGCATGCATGTTTTCTTTCTTCTTGTTTTTCAGGTTCGAACGACTTCGAAGAATTTCGGACATCGTGAAATCCAAGGATTTCAGACGGGGAGTGTCATGTCCCACGACTTGGGAAATCATTCAATGTTTGCATTGCTTGTGTTCTATCCTTCTTTCTAGGCAGAAGTTTGCTTTTCCCTGTATTTTGTCCCAACTCTCTCACTGTAGTCCTGTGATGTATGTTTGTTCACGCCCTTATTCTCCATTTTGTCATCATCCCCATATCTGTATGCATCTTCTACATGTCCTCTGTTGAATATTCCTTTTTACCTGCTACTTTCATCATAATACAAGAATTTCAGTTAAAGCAACCCTCTTTTCCTGGAGTCTTCTTACATGAGAACGTGGCTGAGTTAAGCTATCTGATAAATCGGTATGAACGTGAGTACAGGTCAATACGGAAGCGCCCAAAAGAATAGGTCTATCCAGGCACCACTGCGTTCTACATACCCATGAGTCAGAATAATTATTAACCCCTTAACGACCAGGGGTATTTTTGGTTTTGCATTTTCATTTTTTGCTCCCCTTCTTCCCAGAGCCATAACTTTTAGATTTTTTGGTCAAAATGGACATGTGAGGGCTTGTTTGTTTGCAGGACGAGTTGTACTTTTGAACGACACCATTGGTTTTACCATGTCATGTAACAGAAAATGGGAAATAAATTCCAACTGCAGTGAAATTGCAAAAAAAGTGCAATCCCACACTTGTTTTTTGTTAGGCTTTCTTGCTAGGTTCACTAAATGCTAAAACTGACCTGCCATTATGATTCTCCAGGTCAGTACGAGTTCATAGACACAAAACATGTCTAGGTTTTTTTTTTTTTTTATCTAAGTGGTGAAAAAAAATTTCAATTTTTGTAAAAAAAAAAAAAAAAGGTTGCCATTTTCCGACACCCGTAGCATCTCCATTTTTGGGGGGATCTGGGGCCGGGTGAGGGCTTATTTTTTGCGCACCGATCTGACGTTTTTATTGATACCATTTTGGTGTGAATACGTTCTTTTGGTCACCAGTTATTGCATTTTATTGCAATGTTGCAGCAACCCAAAAAATGTAATTCTAGTGTTTTGATTTTTTTTCTCGCTACGCCGTTTGCCGATTGGATTAATTATTGGTTTATATTGATAGATGGGACGATTCTAAACGCAGCGATGCCAAATATGTGTATACTTGATTTTTTTTTTTTTAGTGTTTTATTTTGAATGGGGCAAAAGGGGGGTGATTTGAACTTTTATATATTTTTTATTTTTTAAATATTTTTAAAAACATATCGCGATTCCACCCGCGGCTGTTCTGGGCACATGTCAGCTGATCAGATCAGCTGTCATGCGCCGGAAAAGGTGCGGGCTCTTCGCCGGTGCCCGCACTAAACAGGAGGAGACGTCCAATGATGAACTGTGTCCATCATTGGACGTTAAGGGGTTAATATAAGAAAGCACAGGAGATATTATTATTATTATTATTATTATATGGAAGCACATGGTCATTATTAAAGGAGGCACAGAATGCGGAGGGTCCTGGCAAATCAGTAAAGTAAAGATGTTTGGTGTGTTACATTTTGCAGGGACATGAATCAGTTATGAATGGAAGAAGAGGTCATGGTGGGCTGGAACAAATGCAAAGGAAAGGGGAAAATGTATAACAATCAGCGAGGACCTCACTAATGAGAACCTGCACAATATGCACATACAGTATATGGTCTGCAGAGCACTGGTGTAAAAACTGAGGTCACCATTATATGGTCACTGTATGATGGTAGTATTAGGCTTAGTACAGTGGATTTGGTTAAAGCAGTTGTCCACGCCTGACGTTACAGTTTGCAGTGACCCTATGTGACCGAGGACTTCGGAGTCATCACAGACCTCGCTGTAAGGATTCTCTGGCTTCGGAGTCGGGAACTGGTGTGGTGTAAGCTCTAATAGAGCCCCCAATTGTTGCAAGACTTTAATAGCATTGGTCTTTTTATATAAGCCAAAGGGACTTTTTGGGCCCCCTAGGCTCCAGGGCCGGGTGCAGTTACAACCCTCTCACCTACTGCAGTTGCGCGCTTGGTCATGTGACTGCAAGTATGAGATTTTCATCTCACTAGACGTGCTCGGACTCAGAAGTCTGAAGTTACATAGACTTTAACCTCAACACCTTTAATGATCAGTATGGTGGTGGTATTATTAACACTGTAAATGCTGGTGATATTGGTTGTGGTTTGTTGGTATTTGTCTGTAATATTGCAATGTTATTATTTTGATATTATAATTATTGAATCTTATACAGCGATATTATAGGTAATATTAGAAATATTGGTAGTAAATCTTTCTTTCCTCCAGGCAGGGTAATATTAGTAATATATCCTCATCTGGTGCTCGGGGGCGAGGACAACATGGGCCTGCGTGATCTCAGATGCCAGGGCTGAATTTCAGTCCCAGTCCGTCCCTGCTGGCGCTACTTGTATCACTGGAGAGCGCACAGTTTGGAGCAGCAGTGTGACAACGCCACTGATCTGAACTGTCAATCAAGCAGGAAACCAGGATCCTTACAGAGAACTTGCCACCACCCCTGGCATGCCTGTTTTACTAAGTTCTAATATTTTCCTAGAATTCTGCATTATGCGCTCCTCTGGTATTCCTTATAGAAAGTTACGCGGCTGCACATGTTCCAATGAGGCCCGGGAGCAGCACAATAACGAGATAGAAGAAAACATTCTCAAATATGTTGTTTCATGGGCAACACAAATAGTTACTAAGACTGAAATGTAAAGATTGGTGACATCTTTAAAGGGAAACCGTCACCACTAAAATGGAGACCAATCTGCAGGCACCGTATTATAGAGCAGGGGGAGCTGAATTGATTAATATATAGTTTTGTGAGAAGGGATTCAGTATAATCAGTGTTTTTCATCATTTATTTCAAAATTTATATCAAATTTGGTATATTTTTGCTCTGTGCATCAGGAAATGGAACTCCTTCAGCTATGAGGTGGCAAAGGTTTGTGATTTAAGTTACGCCAGCTTTCTGCCGTACAGTTTAGTACATTTTTGTGCAGTGGTTGATCTGTCCTCTTGTAGAAAAGTGTCAGAGTCGGATCAAAAGGTAAAAAGTTTTTGAGCAGATACCCCTTGTGCTAAAATGGTGCTTTGTCCTAGGAAAAAAATATAATCTTGGGCTCTGTTCTCACGGCAGTATTTGGTCAGTATTTCACATCAGTATCTGTAAGTCTAAACCAGGAGAGGGTGATAAATGCAGAAGTGGTGCATATGTTTCTATTATACTTTTCCTCTAATTGTTCCACTCCTGATTTTGACTTACAAATACTGAGGTAAAATACTGACCAAATACTGACAGTGTGCACATGGCCTTAGACAAATCTTTTCAGTTATAAAAATTAGGTCTCTGATGATCTCTGACCTCAGGTTGCTATAAGCATACAATATATATATATATAGGGGTCATTTAATTTATTATATGGCTATATTCATTTATAGAGACCCTATTTTTTTAAAATCTCACTCCCATCCCCCCATTGAGTTGAAACGTTTCCTATGAAGTACTAAGGGTTATGCCTCCTCTACGGTCCCCCTAAAATGGTCCTGGCATCAGGCCTAGTTAGTAAATTATTGTATCCACGTGATTTTGGAGTTTAAAGTGCATGCTGTAAAAAGCAATAAGCTGTTATGACCTCTGTATAAATTGGCAGACTTCTTTTGGTTGATGTTTAAACCAGTGTGTGTTGTAGTCCTGCTACTAAAAAGTATATAGACATATTGTTAATGTAAGTGCACCTGGAAGATGGAGACAAAGGGGAATATTTATCCAGCTAAATCCACCAGAATTGTGGTGTAATTTGCACCAAAAACTGTCTTTCATGACGTTCACCATTTATGATGGTGCTTTAGGCGTAACACAATAGCCCTGATTCATCAAAGTGTTTACACAAGAAATCTGGCCTAACACATGCCAAATGTTTGCGTAACGCGAGGTGGGGGTAGGACACCCCCTTGTCTCCTTCATGACCAGCTGTGGTGTACAGGGGTGCATTAAGAGTAGCCAGGGAATTTAGAAGGTGTGTGTTCCCCAGGAACCCGATGTATGACGTGACATGTCACATGCCCCCCTGATAGATCGTGTGATAGGTCATGTGAGTAACACACCGGTGCTCTGTGGCACATCCGTACGCAGAAAACAACAGAGATAGGGCTACACAAAATAGAGTGGGGGTGAGAGTGGCCACATGACAGACTGTGACTATTGTGTAGGCCAAAATTAATTCTCAATCTAATATATAAAGCTGAATGTGTGTGTGTGTGTATGTATGTATGTATGTATGTATGTCCGGGATTGGCATCTGAACCGTAGCAGCTACAGCCACAAAATTTTGCACAGTCACACGTCTGGACCCCGAGAGCGTCATAGGCTATGTTGTGAGGTGAAATTTTAACCCCGCGCTTTCCAATTCACCAAACAATTTTGCCCCTATCTACATAATGGGGAAAAAGTGAAAGGAAAAGTGTTGGAGGCGTCGCAGCTACAGGCACAAAATTTTGCACAGTCACACGTCTGGACCCTGAGAGCGTCAAAGCTATATTGTGAGGTGAAATTTTAACCCCGCGCTTTCCAAGTCACCAAACAATTTTGCCCCTATCTACATAATGGGGAAAAAATGAAAGGAAAAGTGTTGGAGGCAAATTAACAGCTGCCAGATGTGAACAAGGGGGACTTAAAGAATGACAGCGATGGCACCAAAGAGTATATACTGTACAGTTGCTAAGGTGGGGCCCCAACATGGGATAATCACACCACCACGGGGATATGAACACACACACAAAATGCGCCACACACTACCACGTGCTCGAACACATATACCACCCTCAGTGCACATTTCACCACACATACACCAACCTCGCCACATAAAAGTAGAAACACAAAAGTCGCCGCTCAAAACTCGCCACGCGCAAAACTCTCCACATGCAAAACTCGCCACACGTGCAAAACTCGCCACACGCAAAACTTGCACACGCAGAAAAATTGCCACACGCAGAAAAATTGCCACATGCACAAAAGTTGCAACACATGCAAAAGTTGCCTCACACAAAACTTGCACATACTCAAAAGGCACCACACATAAAACTCGCCACGCGCAAAACTCGCCATGCGCAAAACTTGCTGCACACAACTTGCTACACTAACCTGTCACATGCAACTCGACACACAAAAAGTTGCTACACGCATGTCGCCACACAAAACTCATCTCACAAAAGTCCCTACATGCATGTCGCCACACGCAACTCAACACACACAACTTGACACACGAAACTCGCCCTAAAACACACACAAGTCTGGTATCCTTCAAAAATAAAAATCTGATTAATAAGCAGACAAACTACAAGAGCAACAAATGTACCATATAGGAATCCGGCAGCTGTCAGTCACATGACCAGTCTATTATGTGTATGTGTGAGCTAATATATACTGCCAGGGGGTGGGCTTACTGTTGGCTGGGGATTTATCAGGCTGCCATTTTAGCTTACAAATACTGAGGTAAAAATACTGACCAAATAACGTGTGAACGAGGGCTAATACAGGAGGAGATGACATACAGCTATATACTATATACAGGAGATGACACACAGGTATATACTATTTACAGGGGAGATGACACACAGGTATATACTATATACAGGAGGAGATGACACACAGATATATACTATATACAGGAGAGATGACACACAGGTATATACTATATAGAGGAGGAGATGACATACAGGTACATACTACATACAGGAGGAGATGACATACAGGTATATACTATATACAGGAGGAGATGACACACAGGTATATACTATATACAGGAGCAGATTACCTACAGGTATATAGTATATACAGGAGGAGATGACACAGGTATATGCTATGTATAGGAGGAGATGACATACAGGTATATACTATATACAGGAGATTACATACAGGTATATCTAATATATAAAGCTGAATGTGTGTATGTATGTATGTGTGTATGTCCGGGATTGGCATCTGTACCGTCGCAGCTACAGCCACAAAATTTTGCACAGTCACACGTCTGGACCCCGAGAGCGTCATAGGCTATGTTGTGAGGTGAAATTTTAACCCCGCGCGTTCCAATTCACCAAACAATTTTGCTCCTATCTACATAATGGGGAAAAAGTGAAGGGAAAAGTGTTGGAGGAAAATTGACAGCTGCCAGATGTGAACAATGAGGACTTAAAGAATGAGAGCGATGGCGACAAAGAGTATATACCGTACAGTTGCTAAGGTGGGGCCCCGACATGGGATACTCACCACACACGGGGATATGAACACAAACACAAAATGCGCCACACACTACCACGTGCTTGAACACATATACCACCCTCAGCACACATTTCACCACACACACACACCAACCTCGCCACATAAAAGTCGAAACACAAAAGTCACCACTCAAAACTCGCTACATTCAAAACTCGCTACATGCAAAACTCGCCATATGCAAAACTAGGCTCACGCAAAACTCGCCACACGTGCAAAACTCACCTCATGGAAAACTCACCTCATGCAAAACTTGCACACACAGAAAAATTGCCACATGTACAAAAGTTGCACCACATGCAAAAGTTGCCTCACACAAAACTTGCACATACTCAAAATGCACCACACATAAAACTCGCCATGCGCAAAACTCGCCATGCACAAATCTTGCTGCACACAACTTGCTACACTAACCTGTCACATGCAACTCAACACACAAAATGTTGCTACACGCATGTCGCCACACAAAACTCATCTCACAAAAGTCGCTACATGCATGTCGCCACACGCAACTCAACACACACAACTTGACACATGAAACTCGCCCTAAAACACACACAAGTCTGGTATTATCCTTCAAAAATAAAAATCTGATTAATAAGCAAACTACAAGAGCAACAAATGTACCATATAGGAAATACGGCAGCTGTCAGTCACATGACCTGTCTATTATGTGTATGTGTGAGCTAATATATACTGCCAGGGGGGAGGGCTTCCTGTTGGCTGGGGATTTATCAGGCTGCCAATAGCAACCAATCACAGCTCAGCTTCTATTTTGCTACAGTTAATTAACCTGAGCTCTGATTGGTTAATATAGGCAACAAAGACATTCTCAGTATAACAAAGCTAATATATGTTGTGAAATGCTTCTATTTGCTTAGTTTTTGCCTTTTAATAATTACATTTCTATCTATTTGTTTTGTGGTTTTTGTGTGCAGAATAAATTTTTGTTAACACATTCTATTTTGCTAACAGCAGTCATTAACCCGGGCGAAGCCGGGTAGTACAGCTAGTATTAACATAAAAAAATACTATTAATAATTGTATGACTTAATATTGGGCAGAATTACGTTTGCTGACACCCCTATATACATTATGACCCACCACATAGCTCCATACATACAATATGATCCCCCACATAACCCCTTCAATCAGCAACCTATGGGCACCTTATACATGTAAACCATATAAAAAAAAAAATCTTAGAAAATTCTCTAGTGAGTTACTTTAAAAATCTAATACATAAAGACATACATGCTCACACATCTGTACAGAAAAACAGCGATAAAAAAAAACAGAAATGAAGGGAGATCGGAACAAGTTTTTTCCTTCACGCTTCACTTCTAGTGATGAGTGAATATACTTGTTGCTCGGGTTTTAATGAGCACGCTCGGGTGATCTCCGAGTATTTGTTAGAGCTGGGAGTTTTCGTAGCCTCAGCTGCATGATTTACGGCTGCTGGACAGCCTGAATACATGTAAGGATTCCCTAGCAACCTGGCAACCCCCATATGTATTCAGGCTGGCTAGCAGCCATAAATCATGCAGCTGAGGCTACGAAAACGAAATCTCCAATCACTAACAAATACTCGGAGACCACCCGAGCGTGCTCATTAAAACCCGAGCAACGAGTATACTGGCTCATCACTATTCCCTTCCTGACAGCGGAAGTTGGCACCCTAAGATGTAATGGTATGGCACCTCGTCGACTGCCCCTCTGTAGCCCTACCACTTCTCTGATTGACCTGGCATCCTCTATAGGTGATCAGATAATATGTAATGAACATATATAAATACATACAATATAGATACTAGTGGGCTGAGGGGTATCTATATATATAAGAAGCATCGTGATTACTCGCTAATCCTGCCCCCTGCACAGTAGCTCCGCCCCCACACATCACCACACATAATCCCGCCCCCCACCCCATTACCACACACAATCCCGCCCCCCACCACATTACCACACACAATCCCGCCCCCCCAACCACATTACCACACACAGTCCCGCCCCTCAACCACATTACCACACAATCCCACCCCCCCACCACATTACCACACATAATCCCGCCCCCCCACATCATCACCACACATAATCCGGCCCCCCACCACATTACCACACACAATCCTGCCCCCTCACCACATTACCACACATAATCCCACCCCCCACCACATCACCACACATAATCCCGCCCCCCCACCACATCACCACACACAATCCCGCCCCCCCACCACATTACCACACATAATCCCGCCCCCACCACATTACCACACATAATCCTGCCCACCACATCACCACAGATAATCCCGCCCCCCCACCACATTACCACACACAATCCCGCCCCCCACCACATTACCACACATAATCCCGCCCCCCCACCACATTACCACACACAATCCCGCCCCCCACCACATTACCACACACAATCCCGCCCCCCACCGCATTACCACAAATAATCCCGCCCCCCACCACATTACCACACACAATCCCGCCCCCCACCACATTACCACACATAATCCCGCCCCCCACCACATTACCACACATAATCCCGCCCCCCCCACCACATTACCACACATAATCACAAAGTAAATAGCACACAGTATCCTCTGGATCGCAGCCGGGAATCAAGACAGTCCATATCTGAGACCGCTTGCTGTGGGTGACTGCGACACCGTGCTACGCTGAGGGGAGCCAGGCCTTTTGGCTTTGCTTGGCGCCGTGTTACTCCTCACCGGCTGAGCCTTGCAGAGCCACCTGTTCTGCAGTTTTCAAACAGAGACTGACACACCCAACACTTTGTAATGTCAGATTCCATTTAAAAATCATACAGCAAACAGAGTGAACTATTTCAAGGGTTTACTTCTGTTAATGTTGATGATTATGGCTTACAGCCAATGAAAACCAAAAAGTCATTACCCCAGTAAATTAGAATAATTAACAAAAACACCTGCAAAGGCTTCCTAAGCATTTAAAAAGGTCCCTTAGTCTGTTTCAGTAGGCTTCATAATCATGGGGAAGACTGCTGACTTGACAGATGTCCAGAAGGCAGTCATTGACATACTCCACAAGGAGGGTATGCCACAAAAGGTCATTGCTAAAGAAGCTGGCTGTTCACAGAATGCTGTATCCAAGCATATTAATGGAAAGTTGAGTGGAAGGAAAAAGTGTGGTAGAAAAAGGTGCACAAGCAACCGGGAGAACCGCAGCCTTGAAAGGATTGTTAAGAAAAGAGCATTCAAAAATTTGTGGGAGATTCACAAGGAGTGGACTGCTGCTGGAGTCATGGCTTCAAGAGCCACCACACACAGATTTATCCAGGACATGATCTACAAGTGTCATATTCCTTGTATCAAGCCACTCATGAGCAATAGACAATGCCAGAAGTGTAAATTTTGCTTTTCATTTGGAAATCAAGGTCCCAGAGTCTGGAGTGGAGAGGCACACAATCCAAGCTGCTTGAAGTCTAGTGCGAACTTTCCACAATCAGTGATGGTTTAGGGAGCCATGTCATCTGCTAGTGTAGGTCCGCTGTGTTTTATCAAGACCAAAGTCAGCGCAGCCGTCTACCAGGAAATGTTAGAGCACTGCATGCTTCCCTCTGCCGACAAGCTTTTTGGAGATGGAAATTTAATTCTCCAGCAAGACTTGGCACCTGTCCACACTGCCAAAAGTACCAATACCTGGTTTACCAACAATAGTATCACTGTGCTTGATTGGCCCGCGAACTCACCTGACCTTAACCAAATAGAGTATCTATGGGGTATTGTCAAGAGGAAGATGAGACACCAGACCCAACAATGCAGACGAGCTGAAGGCTGTTATCAAAGCAACCTGGGTTTCCATAACACCTCGGCAGTGCCACAGGCTGATCGCCTCAATGGCACGCTGTATTGATGCAGTAATTGATGCAAAGGGAGCCCTGACCAAGTATTCACTGCATTTACTGAACATACATTTCAGTAGGCCAACATTTCGGATTTTAACCCCTTACTGACATCGGACGTATTAGTACGTCGATGTCAGTATCCCCTGCTTTGATGTGGGCTCCGGCGGTGAGCCCACATCTTTCCGGGGACATGTCAGCTGTTTAAAACATGTGCCCGCAATAGCTGATCTGAACATTGCCTCTATGTAGCAGAGGCGATTGAGTTGTGCCAGTTTCTAGTCTCCTATGGAGACTATTGAAGCATGGCAAAAGTAAAAAAAAAAAAGTTTTTACAAATATATAAAAAAAAATATATAAAAGTTAAACTCAATATATAGTGTGAGCCCTCGCATAGCCTCCTGTACACAGTATGAGCCCTCACATAGCCTACTATATGCTGTATGAGCCTGCACATAGCCTCCTGTATACAGTGTAAGTCCCCATATAGCCTCGTATATACAGTATGAGTCCGCACATCCCATACACATATTAAAAAAATAAGATATACTCACCTCGCTCATGTTTCTCTGGCGCACTGCTCTGGTCCCTGAGGCTTCACTTCTACTGGCCAGCGTGTACATGCTAGCGCAATAACGTCGTCTCGCTGGTACATTACAGCAGAGGTAATAGGATCTCCCCTAGAGCTCGCTGCCATTCTGCATCGTCGGCAAAGCCAGGAAAGCTCCCTACCTGCATTATAATGAGGGCAATCTGGCGATAATCCACCCGGAGGTTCAGGCCCTGGGCGGTACTCCAGATTGCCCTCATTCTAATCCGCCTATGGTGGTGTACCTTACACCAGTCCATCCAGTTTTTCAAGTGAAAAAGGAGTTGAAGACAGGAAAAAAGCCATTTTTTTTAATTTGCTCCAAATTCAAGAATTTCATTCTCTTATTTTGATTAACTTAGTGCCAAAAATGGCAACTAATACCAGAAGAATAAAAAGGAAAATTACTTAAAAAAACCTCTCAAATGATGAATCGAGGCTTATGTGTTTAATATGACGGTTCTCTTTAACCTGCTTAGATCAGCAAAATTAACTGGACATTAATATTATGTCGATAAGTTATGCTAATTCATGTTCTGGCTTGTATGGTTTCCTGAGTGCCATTAACATGTTTTGCTTTTCAGGAACTATGCCTTTTAGTGATAGCAGTGATGATTGCTTTGTCTACATTTGGTTGAAGCTGAACTGGTTGGAGCACTTGTCCCCTATTATCGGCTAATTTAAACACGATGACAATCACCAGTCGAACCAGTATAATTCTTGTTTGTTGATATTTATTGCGTCTTAAAAATCATTCTTCTCAGCAGATCATTGTCCAGTGTAAACAATAGATGTGCTACTTGATAACATGGTAATCTATGGGCACAGAACAATCGTATTAGCAATCATTCTGTGGACATAAAATTCTGGTCAGCCTGTCTAGACAGGTCAGTAAGTCACCACCAATTGTCATAGAAGTAATTGATCTGAGATTGTCTAAGGGACTGGATCAGCTGGTGTACATGCACCATAAGTAAGGGTCTCTGGTAATGTGTGTAGTGTTGTGCTATTACACATGCTTCATACTAGGGTATTGAAGTGTTTAATGTGCTGAGAGAGGAGTGTAGTGTGATGTGTATCAGCAAAATTGTGATCTGTGGAGAATTCTTGGAGTCTACTAGGGCTCACCACTGCTGAGGTGGAGTCCTTGGGTGACTTACTTTGTGGTTCTGGACCACTTCCAGGTTCCATCCTAGTTCTCGGCTTCACTGGCCACTGACCAGCTCCAACACAACAGGTGTGTTCTGTTCGAAAGGCATGGACCACTTTGGGAGTGCTTACCAACAGAGGTTAGAGGCATTATTATCTCAACAGCAATGATGACCAAAGTCAGTGTCTGAGCCAAGCCTTGCGGGTAAGTTATCGTGAGTTGCTGTATAATCACCAAGCTTTCATTCCAGCAGGCTATAACTGCTAAGCATCTTGACCATGCACTGTAACCTCCAAGCTAAGTGCTTCTGTTTTTAAATATTACACTCTGTGCTCGCTTGGAATAAAGTTTCAGTGGCATACTTTAGAACTATGCCTGCCACATTTGTAGGCTCCAGTGGGTCACCATCATAGGGTCAATGGCTACATGCCCCAAACTCATCCTCTTGCATAATGTCAAGTGTTCCTTTTTCTTGCTAACCCTGAAAATGAATGGAATCAAGGAGTAGAAATAACGGATTGAATGGGCTGCAAAACCTGAATTCCCAGGCATAACGTATTTTTTTTCTCCACAGAGGTACTTAAAGGGAACCTGTCAGCAGGATTGTGCTCAGTAAACTACACACTGTGTCAGGTTGGTGCTGTTATACTGATTAAAATGATACCTTTCTTGATGAAATTCATCTTGTGGTTGTTGTTTAACCTTTATTTGTAGTTTGCAGTTAATGAGATTCTTGTGCTGCGGGGCGGCCTGTGGAGGGGTCTTCATGTGGTGCTCTGCTTGCATATTCATCTGTATGGCTTATGACAGATCACTGATCCCTCACTGACCTGCCCCCTATTTTATATAATGCATATCATTTTGTGGGCTAAGAAAAAAAAATTTACTTCAGCAAAATGGCGATAGATGGTACTGTGCAAGCGCCGCTGGTGGCGCCATTTTGTTACAGGGAAAATTTTTGGGCTGCAGCAAAATGGTGGCGGCACTTGCGCAGTAACATCTATCAGCAAGCGATAGATGCTGCTGTGCATGCACCCCCGGCGCCATTTTGCTGAAGTTACTTTTTTCTTCTAAGCCCACAAGATTCTATGCATTATGTAAAATAGGGGGCAGGTCAGTAAGGGATCAGTGACCTGTCAGAAGCCATACAAGTGAATATGTAAGCAGAGCACCTCATAAAGACCCCCACAGGCCGCCAAGGAGCACGAGCATATCATTAGCTGCAAATACAGATTAAACAACAACCACAAGATGGATTTTATCAACCAAGGTGTCATTTTAATCAGTATAACGGCACCGACCTGACACTTGTCTGTAGTTTACTCAGCACAATCCTGCTGACAGGTTCACTTTAAAGAAGCACTTAATTTTTTTTTTCACTAAACGTGTATATGTAGTGTGTTAGTATAGTCACCTATCACCTCCATCTCCTGTATACAACGCTGGTCTGCTTCTTTTCTGAATGCCGTCACCAGTGTTCACACTCTCCAGAATTTCCGGATCACTCTGTGCTCCTTGTGTGACCCTGAAGTCTCTTTTGCAATGTAAGCCTATAAAGCCTCATTCTGACACTCCAAAGACTTACATTGTAAATGTCACTTTTAGGCCATGCAGAGCTCAGCGTCACCCAGAGAGTCTGAAGAGTCGATATGTCCATAGGTGGATTATAGTGAGAGCAATCTGGGCTACCACCTGAGGCCCTGGGGGGCCCATGGCCAGATTGCCCTCATTATGTCTTGTGCGCTGCCATCAGTGGTGCACATATCCTGGCAGGAAGCTTTATTGTCGCAAAATGGCAGCGCAGCTCAAAGGGAGCTCCCATCGCCTATGCTGTGACCTGCCAGCGAGATGAAGTCATCAGCTGGCGCCGGAAGCACCAGCATGTACTTGTCACCAGCAAGTACGACTGGAGCCTTGGGGATCGAAACAGAGCGCCGGGGGAACAGGAGTGAGGTGAGTATGTGTTTTTTTTTGTGAGATGTGTGGCTATGTGTTTACTGTAGATAAGTTGCTATGTGGAGGGTCATCTTGCATATAGAGCGTTATGTGGGGCTCATACTGTGTACATAGGGGCTCATACTGCATATATGAGGCTATATGGGACTCATACTGTATCTAAGCCCACAACAGCTATTTGTGGGCTCATACTGTATATAGGGGGTTGTGTGGGGGCTCATACTGTATATGGAGAGCTATGTAAGGGCTTATGTGGGAGCTTATTCTGCATATAGGGAGCTATGTGGGGGCACATTGTACATAGGACGATATGAGAGGGCTCATACTGTATATAAGGGCTATGTGGGTGCTCATACTGTATATAGGGAGTTATGTATGTGCTCATACTGTATATTGGGGCTATCTGATGGCTCAGGCTGTATGTAGGGGCTGTGTGTGAACTCATACTGTATGTACGGGCTATGTGGAGGCTCATTCTGTATATAGGGAGGCTATGTAGGGGATAATGTTCAAACCCATATGTGTGGCACCGGCTGTAAAGGAGACATGGACCCACGCGTACCGACCACCACTGTGTCTTTCTCAAGGTAAGTGTGTCTTTGAATTGAAAAGCTCATCTATAAATATTCCCAACAATCAAGTTAATAATACTTAAATCCATACCAGGTGGTCAGCAGCAAGGAGAGACAAAGCATCCATAAGATCGGCGTCCTACACACGGCGCATGCGCAATACATCACATTCGGTTATCCATGTAAGCTTTACCAATTCAGCTTTCCCCTTGCGCATGCACTTCCCACACTATGTGCGCATATAACGTGAGTTGCTGTTGAGAATTCACCCTCGTAGATATAGTACTCTGGCGTTTTGAAAAAAGTCAAAGTTTGTTCAATGCGCACAAGCCCCAAAAATTACGGGACATACATCTGGAATGACTAGGTCAGCTAGGCCGCATGCGCCCCACATATCACGGCACATATTCCAATCATAGACAACACAGTAGAAAGCGGTTTCAAGAAAGTCCCTAATAAATATATGTATATCACACATCATACTGTGCAAATTAATACAAAAAAGTACACCGTACATATATTAAATTATAAGAGATTCCCTCTACTACATTTGTGCATGCGCTAGACATAATGGATTCTCTCATTGTACTTTATCTGCCATGTTATGAGTTAACATCATGTCACAAGAACATGAAAAAAGTTTTAGCCCCTCATGCATTTTAAACTATTGTCAAAATTGTTCCTCAATCAATTCTTAAAATATGCTTATAAACCCGTGCCGTAGATAACATGATATTATTTCACATACTTTTTGTTTTAATCAATGAAGTACAGTATATCCATATTACAAAATACTGTATTTACCCAAGAGAGTCAGCTTGGAAAAAATATATAAAATAGAGGATAAAAATCCAAACAGGTCGTATGAAGCAAGACCAAATAAGGGTAAGGGAATTAAATACAGCATATGGTGATATAAGATGCCCAACACAGGAAGCTCTTTTCAAGAAGAGCAAATATAGCTGACCTAGTCATTCCTGATGAATGTCCCGTAGTTTGTGGGGCGCGTGCGCATTGAACCAGCGTACTATATGTATGAGGGTGAATTCTCAACAGCAACTTACGTTATATGCGCACATAGTGTGGGAAGTGCATGCGCTAGGGGAAAGCTGAATTGGTGAAGCTTATATGGATAACTGGATGTGATGTCTTGCGCATGCGCCGTGTGCAGGACAGCGATCTTTTGGACGTTTCCTCTCTCCTTGCTGCCGACCACCTGGTATGGATTTAAGTATTATTACAGGTCCTTCTCAAAAAATTAGCATATAGTGTTAAATTTCATTATTTACCATAATGTAATGATTACAATTAAACTTTCATATATTATAGATTCATTATCCACCAACTGAAATTTGTCAGGTCTTTTATTGTTTTAATACTGATGATTTTGGCCTACAACTCCTGATAACCCAAAAAACCTGTCTCAATAAATTAGCATACCAAGAAAAGGTTCTCTAAACGACCTATTACCCTAATCTTCTGAATCAACTAATTAACTCTAAACACATGCAAAAGATACCTGAGGCTTTTAAAAACTCCCTGCCTGGTTCATTACTCAAAACCCCCATCATGGGTAAGACTAGCGACCTGACAGATGTCAAGAAGGCCATCATTGACACCCTCAAGCAAGAGGGTAAGACCCAGAAAGAAATTTCTCAACAAATAGGCTGTTCCCAGAGTGCTGTATCAAGGCACCTCAATGGTAAGTCTGTTGGAAGGAAACAATGTGGCAGAAAACGCTGTACAACGAGAAGAGGTGACCGGACCCTGAGGAAGATTGTGGAGAAGGACCGATTCCAGACCTTGGGGAACCTGAGGAAGCAGTGGACTGAGTCTGGTGTGGAAACATCCAGAGCCACCGTGCACAGGCGTGTGCAGGAAATGGGCTACAGGTGCCGCATTCCCCAGGTAAAGCCACTTTTGAACCATAAACAGCGGCAGAACCGCCTGACCTGGGCTACAGAGAAGCAGCACTGGACTGTTGCTAAGTGGTCCCAAGTACTTTTTTCTGATGAAAGGAAATTTTGCATGTCATTCGGAAATCAAGGTGCCAGAGTCTGGAGGAAGACTGGGGAGAAGGAAATGCCAAAATGCCTGAAGTCCAGTGTCAAGTACCCAGTCAGTGATGGTGTGGGGTGCCATGTCAGCTGCTGGTGTTGGTCCACTGTGTTTCATCAAGGGCAGGGTCAATGCAGCTAGCTATCAGGAGATTTTGGAGCACTTCATGCTTCCTGGCACCTGCTCACAGTGCCAAAACCACTGGTAAATGGTTTACTGACCATGGTATTACTGTGCTCAATTGGCCTGCCAACTCTCCTGACCTGAACCCCATAGAGAATCTGTGGGATATTGTGAAGAGAAAGTTGAGAGACGCAAGACCCAACACTCTGGATGAGCTTAAGGCCGCTATTGAAGCATCCTGGGCCTCCATAACATCTCAGCAGTGTCACAGGCTGATTGCCTCCATGCCACGCCGCATTGAAGCAGTCATTTCTGCCAAAGGATTCCCGACCAAGTATTGAGTGCATAACTGAACATTATTATTTGATGTTTTTTTTGTTTGTTATTAAAAAACACTTTTATTTGATTGGACGGTTGAAATATGCTAATTTATTGACACAGGTTTTTTGGGTTATCAGGAGTTGTAGGCCAAAATCATCAGTATTAAAACAATAAAAGACCTGACAAATTTCAGTTGGTGGATAATGAATCTATAATATATGAAAGTTTAATTGTAATCATTACATTATGGTAAATAATGAAATTTAACACTATATGCTAATTTTTTGAGAAGGACCTGTATATGGGAATATTTATAGATGAGCTTTTCAATTCAAAGACACACTTACCTTAAGAAAGACATGGTAGTTGATACACGTGGGTCTCCTTTACAGCCGGTGCCATACGAGTTTGAACATTATCATTTAAACTGCTCATTCCCTGAAATTTTTCCCATGATGTGCCTTATTTTGCCCTTTTGTGACCTCCTTTTTTCTTGAAACTGTTTGAGGTCATTTTTATCTCATTGTGCTGACAGCATATATTTTGATCATTTGGCTTTACCTTTTGGTCATGTATATATCTGCCTTCTATGTGATCATGACACAATAGATAATTATCAGCACTATTAAGGCTTTGGAGTTATAGCCATGATTGAGATCATGTATGGTTAATCATATTTATTTATGTATGATTTTTTATTATTGATCTTGTTATTGTTGTTATCAGGCTGTTAGGGACATTTATTATTGAGCATATGTATTTTTTGGATCAATTTGGGAAATCCTTGTTTGGATGCTTTTTAAGTGTTTTTAATTTTTTTGTTAGCGCTCTAATTCAAATTTGTTAATATTTGGTGATCCCTTGGCTGTGTGCATATATTCCTTTTCTTTCTATGTATGTAATTTAATAGATATGCACTTAGGTGATCCCGTTTCAAGTATTGTTTTTTGATGGTGCCCACCTATATTTACTTTTGAGGCTATGTAGGGGCTCATACTGTATATAGAGGTATGTCAGCATACTTAAAACAAACCTCTTAGGAACCTTGAATACTGCAGTAATTCTTTTGTAACCTTGGCCAGATCTGTGCCTTGCCACAATTCCGTCTCTGAGCTCCTTAGCCAGTTCCTTTGACCTCATGATTCTCATTTGGTCTGACGTGCACTGTGAGTGGTGAGGTCTTATATACACTGTGTGCAGAATTGTTAGGAAAGTTGTATTTTGATCACATGATACTTTTTATGCATGTTGTCCTACTCCAAGCTGTTCAGGCTTGAGAGCCAACTGCCAATTAAGTAAATCCGGTGATGTACATCTCTGTAATGAGGAGGGGTGTTGTCTAATGACATCAAAACCCTATATAAGGTGTGCTTAATTATTAGGCAATTTCCTTTCCTTTGGCAAAATGGGTCAGAAGAGAGATTTGACGGGCTCTGAAAAGTCTAAAATTGTGAGATGTCTTGCAGAGGGATGCAGCAGTCTTGAAATTGTTCAGTGATCATCACGCTTCAAAAGTTTGGCAAGCAAGCGTTTCATGGAAAATAGCCAACAGGGTCGCAAGAAGCATGTTGGGCAAAAAAGGAGCAAAATAACTGCCCATGAATTGAGGAAAATCAAGCGTGAAGCTGCCAAGCTGCCATTTGCCACCAGTTTTGCCATATTTCAGAGCTGCAACATTACTGGAGTAATAAAAAGCACAAGGTGTGCGATACTCAGGGACATGGCCAAGGTAAGGAAGGCTGAAAACGACCACCTTTGAACAAGAAACATAAGATGAAACGTCAAGACTGGGCCAAGAAATATCGTAAGACTGACTTTTCAAAGGTTTTATGGACTGATGAAATGAGAGTGACTCTTGATGGGCCAGATGGATGGGCCAGAGGCTGGATCAGTAAAGGGCAGAGAGCTCCACTCCGACTCAGAAGCCAGCAAGGTGGAGGTGGGGTACTGGTATGGGCTGGTATCATCAAAGATGAACTTGTGGGACCTTTCCTGGTTGAGGATGGAGTGAAGCTCAACTCCCAGACCTACTGCCAGTTTCTGGAAGACAACTTCTTCAAGCAGTGGTACAGGAAGAAGTCGGTATCGTTCAAGAAAAAGGTCTCAAAGAAGAAAAAATAATGACATGGCCCCCTTGTTCACGTCATCTGAACCCCATAGAGAACCTGTGGTCCCTCATAAAATGTGAGATCTACAGGGAGAGAAAACAGTACACCTCTGGGAACAGTGTCTGGGAGGCTGTGGTGGCTGCTGCACGCAATGTTGATCGTAAACAAAACAAGCAACTGACAGAATCTATGGATGGAAGGCTGTTGAGTGTCATCATAAAGAAAGGTGGCTACATTGGTCACTAATTTTGGGGGGTTATGTTTTTGCATGTCAGAAATGTTTATTTCTAAATTTTGTGCAGTTATATTGGTTTACCTGGTGAAAATAAACAAGTGAGATGGGAATATATTTGGTTTTTATTAAGTTGCCTAATAATTCTGCACAGTAATAGTTACCTGCACAAACAGATATCCTCCTAAGATAGCCAAATCTAAAAAAAAAAAACGAAAAAAAAAAAACACTCCAACTTCCAAAAATATTAAGCTTTGATATTTATGAGTCTTTTGGGTTGATTGAGTACATGGTTGTTGATGAATAATAAAAATAATCCTCTAAAATACAACTTGCCTAATAATTCTGCACACAGTGTAGACAGGTGTGTGCCTTTCCAAATCAAGTCCTATCAGTTTAATTAAACACAGCTGGACTCCAATGAAGGAATAGAACCATCTCAAGGAGGATCACAAGGAAATGGACAGCATGTGACTTAAATATGAGTACATGGTCTGAATACTTATGACCATATGATATTTCAGTTTTTCTTTTTAATACATTTTCAAAAATTTCTACATTTCTGTTTGATCAGTCAAGATGGGGAGCAGAGTGTACATGAATGAGAAAAAAATGAACTTTTTTGAAGTTACCAAATGGCTGCAATGAAACAGAGTGAAAAATTTAAAGGGGTCTGAATACTTTCCATACCCACTGTATAGTGCTGTACATAAGGGAAAAATTCTCTGTCATTCTCCCATTCTCCATCTACAGATGAGCACCAGAGCACCTGTGTGTTACTCACATCATCTATCAAAGGGTGCCATGTCACGTGATACATAGGGTACCTTGGGTGGAGGGGGGGGCACGCCTTCAAACTGCCTGGGGCCCTGGCTACTCTTATCCACCCTGGTGATGTCATGCAGAAGAGAAGCAGGATGAAGCCGTATACCGGAGAAGGCGGTGGTAGGTTGGTATATTAACACTGACAATACACTACATTCACATATACACAGCTTTAATTGGAGGGCTTCATTAAGAATACATAAGAAGTGTAGAAAGAAAACAAAGGCTAATTACAAATTTATTTTTAGTTGCTTTGGAGATATAGTTGCTTGTATAGTTGGGAATAATCTTTAATACTTGATGACTTGTTTTAAGAAGAAAATTCTGATTTTAACGTATGTATAAAAGTTCAATTTAAAAATGTAATTATATATTTTTCCAAGTAAAGCAAGCAAGTATTGACGTATTGACACAATAAGTATTTCCATAAAGTATGCCATTTTATCTTCCACTACAGGTCATTCCAAAGATGAAGTTTGTGTTGGTAAAGTTTGATACTCAGTATCCATATGGAGAAAAGCAGGACGAGTTCAAACAATTGGCAGAAAGTTCATCTTCTAGTAAAGAGCTTCTGGTGGCTGACGTTGGGATCTCAGGTAGCTCGAGCATTGCTGATGGTTCTAATTTTTGTTCTGTAGTTTAAAATTACATTCAAAAATTGAAAGGAACGGATGGCACGTGTGACCAGTAGAAGCGCCACTGCAGCGCGAAACGGCTGTCGTCCATTCCACTCCTGCTCCCATCCTTCCGACGCCGATGTTTTAAAGTGTTGGAATAAAGAAGTTTTTTAACCGGTGAGTGCCATCCGTTCCTTTCAATTTTTGTATCCATTGTGGCTATTTTCTTTGATGTGGCACCCCGGCTCACAGAGCACTTACTGCTGTATACATGCTTGCAGCATCAGTTCATGCAGTTAGGGTACCGTCACACATTGAAATTTCCATCGCTACGACGTTACGATTCGTGACGTTCTAGCGATATCGTTACGATATCGCTGTGTCTGACACGCTACTGCGATCAGACACCCTGCTGAGAATCGTACGTCGTAGCAGATCGTTTGGAACTTTCTTTCGTCGCTTGATCACCCGCTGACATCGCTGGATCGTTGTGTGTGACAGCGATCCAGCGATGTCTTCGCTTGTAACCAGGGTAAACATCGGGTAACTAAGCGCAGGGCCGCGCTTAGTAACCCGATGTTTACCCTGGTTACAAGCGTAAACGTAAAAAAACAAACCGTACATACTCACCCGTCGGTGTCCTTCAGGTCCCTTGCCGTCTGCTTCCTGCTCTGAGTGCAGCCGTACAGTGAGAGCAGAGCGCAGCACCGGTTACTAAGCGCTTAGTTACCCGATGTTTACCCTGGTTACCCGGGGACTGCGGCATCGCTCCAGCGCCGTGATTGCAACGTGTGACCGCAGTCTACGACGCTGGAGCGATGATTATACGACGCTGCGACGTCACGAATCGTGCCGTCGCAGCGATGAAAATTTCAATGTGTGACGGTACCCTTACCTGTGCACTGAGTGGGCTTCCCCGCTGTGCGGATTAACACTTTGTTGGAGTTAAAATTACATTCACTTGATATCTGGTTTCAGTTATGTATGCATTTATGTTGCAGTAAAGAAAATACATCTACTACTGAAGCAGCCAGCATAGTAAATGATCTCACAGAATTGCTGACCAGTGTTCAGCATCTTTGAAAGAAAAATTAATACAGAAAGCATCTAGTACAGAATTTTGAGCCTCCAGTATCTTTTCTTACAACTCCACATGGTGTGTCTCCTCTGTTAATCCTCACAGAAATGTATGAATACATTGAGATCTGATTTTTTTATTTCCTTGGTCAAGAGTCTTTGCCACAATATTGCAGTTATTGTCTGCACTCATATCTTATCCTCTTGTTTAACGTGTAACTGTGTTTTTAAGTAACTTTTCTACGTAAGGTGTGCCGAAGAATAAACATTTCTCGCCATTATGTGACCTATATCCTGCATTCTCACCAGTTTTCCCCTATGTATACTCTATCTGTAATTTGCAATCCACTGGTAGCTGAGAGGAGGAGACGTACTGCAGTGATTTCTCCCATACACAACACAGATAGGGATTGCCTGCTCTTCATTCAGTTTGTATCTCACTGGGACAAGCTGCAGCAACATGCAGGACATTTTATAGCAGAGCTGAGCTGTCTTGATCTGAATGAGCTCTTATGTGAGGTAAAAGACTTGTTGCAGAGCTCTGCACAATATTTTTTTATCTGTTCCGTCTCTATAGAGGATAACGGGCTGTGTCACATGACACCTGCAGTCATCTTTTCTGAGCAAAACGGACTTGGAATGCTTTTTCACAGTGGATGACAAGTTCAGGATGCTGGGGTGAGGAAGAAGGGTCTGATAAGTGGGTGAGCAAGTTGATTTCTCTGATAAGTTTCTTATAATCTCCTTTACTATTGATTTATGCAAAATTTCTTGAAATACGCCGGGGGACAGACACCGGAATGTGAGTATGTACTGTTTGTTTTTTTTTACTTTTACGCTGGTAACCACGGTAAACATCGGGTTACTAAGCGCGGCCCTGCGCTTAGTAACCCGATGTTTACCCTGGTTACCCGGGGACTTCGGCATCGTTGGTCGCTGGAGAGCGGTCTGTGTGACAGCTCTCCAGCGACCACACAACGACTTACCAACGATCACGGCCAGGTCGTATCGCTGGTCGTGATCGTTGGTAAATCGTTTAGTGTGACAGTACCCTAAGGAATGAAATCTACGTTCCTTATCATTGGAAGGATTAGAGCAAAACGAAGGTAGGACTACCTCTTGTAATCTATGGAATTTTGAAGCAACTTTTGGAAGATAGAGGGGATCAGGTTTCATGATTACTCTGTCCTCCCTAAACTGCATGTATGGTGGATTAGGGTTGAGCGACTTTCATTTTTTTAAGATCGAGTCTGGTTTTGTGAAACCCGATTTAGTCCAGAGTCGAGTCGAGTGAAGTCGGCCGATTATCGCTAAAAGTCGGGGATCGACCGAAACACGAAACCCAATGCAAGTCAATGGGGAAGCATAGCCGGCAGTGAGTGGAGGCCAGGAAAACACCTACAGTGCACATTTTACTGCCAAAAACATCCATTCTTGTTTTCTGAAGCTTGTCAATCTTAATTAACTTTATAATAATAGTTGGGCACTGGAAATTGGGGGTCATTTGGCAAAAGTTGTGGGGGTAGGGCTGGTTCAAGGTTTTAGTGGGCCCAGGAAACATGGACTACGTCATGGCGGTGGAGCAGGGAGAGGTAAGTATTTCAACGTTGCAAGTGCTGTGATCCTGAGCAAGCAGGGGGGGCCCACTCGTTCGCATTGGCACTGGCACAGGGCCCCTCAAAGTACGGCGGTGTGTTTGCATGGCGGGGGCGCCTCCCACCAGCAGCGACACTTTTGCGTACTCTGAGTGGCCCTGTGCCAGTGACGTCGCCAACGAGTATGCCCCCCCACCTGATGAAGGAACCTGCACTTTCATCTGCACCTTCCTCTTTGTCCCTGTGTAAGGTGGTATAATATGCGGGAAGGGGAACCTTACTTTCAGCAGGGTCAGATTCTGGCTGTGTAGAGTACAAGGGGAATGTAGTGGTCTAGGTCAATGTACCAGCAGACTCATCTAGCAGTGGCTGGGCAATGGGCAGGATGATGAGGAAACAGATATAGGGCCAAAGAATAAAGTAGGCTAAATGCAGATCAAAATTGGTAACAGGACTAAACAGGCGGCATTGCTTTGTTCAGTGGAGTAGCAAACCCAAGAGCAGCAGACACTGTTTCAAGGGCCTAACCACACTAGTAGGCCAAATGCAGTTTAATATCTGATAGTATAGGCCGAAAGCCAGAATGTGGAAGCTCAGCTTTGTTCAGTTGAGGACAACACCAGGGAGGGGCAGACACCGTTAGTAGGCCCTAACCACCATTTTGTTTTTTAAAAAACACTTAATGAGAGCCAGAAGGTTGAAGCTCAGCTTTATTCAGTTGAGGGCAACACCAGGGAGGGGCAGACACCGTTAGTAGGCCCTAAACACCATTTTGTTTTTTAAAAAACACTTAATGAGAGCCAGAAGGTTGAAGCTCAGCTTTATTCAGTTGAGGGCAACACCAGGCAGGGGCAGACACCGTTAGTAGGCCGGAACCACCATTTTGTTTTTTAAAAAACACTTAATGAGAGCCAGAAGGTTGAAGCTCAGCTTTATTCAGTTGAGGGCAACACCAGGCAGGGGCAGACACCGTTAGTAGGCCGGAACCAGCAATGTGTTTAAAAACAGCAGTTAATCAGAGCCGGAAGGTAGAAGCTCAGCTTTATTCAGTTGAGGGCAACACCAGGGAGGGGCAGAAGCCGTTAGTAGGCCCTAACCACCATTTTGTTTTTTAAAAAACACTTAATGAGAGCCAGAAGGTTGAAGCTCAGCTTTATTCAGTTGAGGGCAACACCAGGGAGGGGCAGACACCGTTAGTAGGCCCTAACCACCATTTTGTTTTTTAAAAAACACTTAATGAGAGCCAGAAGGTTGAAGCTCAGCTTTATTCAGTTGAGGGCAACACCAGGGAGGGGCAGACACCGTTAGTAGGCCCTAAACACCATTTTGTTTTTTAAAAAACACTTAATGAGAGCCAGAAGGTTGAAGCTCAGCTTTATTCAGTTGAGGGCAACACCAGGCAGGGGCAGACACCGTTAGTAGGCCGGAACCACCATTTTGTTTTTTAAAAAACACTTAATGAGAGCCAGAAGGTAGAAGCTCAGCTTTATTCAGTTGAGGACAACTTGAATTAGGGACTGCATACAGACTTAGCAGGCTGTCCCCTGTGTGGACCATGCATCCAATACATTAACCCATTGAGCCACAAAGGACACGTAACCTTCCGTGGCCATGCCTACAGGTCCATGTGTCTGTTGTCAGGTGTACCTTTGTCAGTGTAGGCCTATTGGAAGGAGGGACCGCAGACAGGCTTCGAAGGCCTAACACAATAAAATGGGCTGGCTGTAGGCACTTTAAAATTGGTTCCAGGGGTACACGGGCAGCAGTGGTCTGGTCAGTGGAGGCCTAGTGGAAGGAGGGACCGCAGACAGGCTTCGAAGGCCTAACACAATAAAATGGGCTGGCTGTAGGCACTTTAAAGTTGGTTCCAGGGGTACACGGGCAGCAGTGGTCTGGTCAGTGGAGGCCTAGTGGAAGGAGGGACCGCAGACAGGCTTCGAAGGCCTAAAATAACAAACAATAGGCTCATGGCAGTTTTACAGCGGTTACATGGATACACGGGCAGGCAGCTTGGTGGTCAGTGGAGGAGTATTTAAAGTAGGGACCGCAGACAGGCTATCAAAGGCCTAAAATAACAAACAATAGGCTCATGGCAGTTTTACAGCGGTTACATGGATACACAGGCAGCTTGGTGGTGAGTGGAGGAGTATTTAAAGTAGGGACCGCAGACAGGCTATCAAAGGCCTAAAATAACAAACAATAGGCTCATGGCAGTTTTACAGCGGTTACATGGATACACGGGCAGGCAGCTGGTGATGAGTGGAGGAGTATTTAAAGTAGGGACCGCAGACAGGCTATCAAAGGCCTAAAATAACAAACAATAGGCTCATGGCAGTTTTACAGCGGTTACATGGATACACGGGCAGGCAGCTGGTGATGAGTGGAGGAGTATTTAAAGTAGGGACAGCAGACAGGCTATCAAAGGCCTAAAATAACAAACAATAGGCTCATGGCAGTTTTACAGCGGTTACATGGATACACGGGCAGGCAGCTGGTGATGAGTGGAGGAGTATTTAAAGTAGGGACCGCAGACAGGCTATCAAAGGCCTAAAATAACAAACAATAGGCTCATGGCAGTTTTACAGCGGTTACATGGATACACAGGCAGCTTGGTGGTGAGTGGAGGAGTAGTGCAAGGAGTGTCTGTCCCAGTACTCCCAAAATATAAATAGATGTTAATGTCTCGCAAAACAACCAAAACAAAAAAAAAGGTGGCATACTTAGGTACAGGGGTGGGCTCATCTACTGAGTTTCTGACATAGTAATTTGGCAGTAACTATTTAATGGTGCCAATATAGGACACAGACACAGACTACTTTAAGTTGCATCATAGATGTCTACAAATTTGTATTGTCAGTGCCAGACATTGAATGATGTCAGCGAATAGACTAAAGATTGGTGGAGCTGTGCGACATAATTTTGCACGTGGTAGAGCACATTTTGAGCTGGGGTAGGGGGGAACTCTCTTGAGGCCGGCGGGACCGCCCCAGGGCCCCTCATGTTACAACGGTGTGTCTGACGTTGGGTGCGCACCGCCACCGCCAGAGACACTACATTGTACTATGAGGGACCCAGTAGCAATGCCGTCAACCAAAAGTGAGCACACCCACCTCTTCAGACAAACAGCAGTCTCACGGGTGCTTGCGCCAAGTCGCGATACCACGGCCCCGTGTGGGGAGTTTTGCCATTTAGGGAGGTGTAAACATGTCGTATGCTGTACAATCAGCTGCAGCAAATTAGACATTAGAAAAGTAATTCACAGGCAAGAGCTTTTCATAGGAAAGCTAGGTGTCGGCCGGGCAAGGTGGGGCAAAAGATTTCGAAATCCAGTTGTGGTTCATTTTAATGAATGTTAGATCGTCAACATTTTGGGTAGCCAGACGAGTCCTTTTTTCGGTTAATATTGAACCTGCAGCACTGAATACTCTTTCTGATAGGACACTTGCTGCCGGGCAAGCAAGCTCCTGCAATGCATATTCTGCCAATTCTGGCCAGGTGTCTAATTTGGAGGCCCAGTAATCAAATGGGAATGACGGTTGAGGGAGAACATCGATAAGGGATGAAAAATAGTTAGTAACCATACTGGACAAATGTTGTCTCCTGTCACTTTCAATTGATGCAGCAGTACCTGTCCTGTCTGCGGTCATAGCAAAATCACTCCACAACCTGGTCAGAAAACCCCTCTGTCCAACGCCACTTCTGATGTGTGCACCCCTAACACTCCTAGTCTGCTGCCCCCTGGAGCTCGTGTGAGAACGATCACGTGCGCTGTGTGCTGGGAATGCCTGAAGCAAACGGTCAACAAGAGTTGATTGTTTGGTTGCTAATATTAGTTCCAAGTTCTCATGTGGCATAATATTTTGCAATTTGCCTTTATAGCGTGGATCAAGGAGGCAGGCCAACCAGTAATCGTCATCGTTCATCATTTTCGTAATGCGTGTGTCGCTTTTTAGGATACGTAAGGCATAATCCGCCATGTGGGCCAAAGTTCCAGTTGTCAAATCTCCGGTTGTGATTGGTTGAGGGGCAGTTGCAGGCAAATCTACGTCACTTGTGTCCCTCAAAAAACCAGAACCCGGCCGTGACACGCAACCAATTTCCTGTGCCCCCGGGAAAGGTTCGGCATTAAAAATATACTCATCCCCATCATCCTCCTCGTCCTCCACCTCCTCTTCGCCCGCTACCTCGTCCTATACACTGCCCTGACCAGACAATGGCTGACTGTCATCAAGGCTTTCCTCTTCCTCTGGTGCAGACGCCTGCTCCTTTATGTGCGTCAAACTTTGCATCAGCAGACGCATTAGGGGGATGCTCATGCTTATTACGGCGTTGTCTGCACTAACCAGCCGTGTGCATTCCTCAAAACACTGAAGGACTTGACACATGTCTTGTATCTTAGACCACTGCACACCTGACAACTCCATGTCTGCCATCCTACTGCCTGCCCGTGTATCCTCCCACAAATAAATAACAGCACGCCTCTGTTCGCACAGTCTCTGAAGCATGTGCAGTGTTGAGTTCCACCTTGTTGCAACGTCTATGATGAGGCGATGCTGGGGAAGGTTCAAAGACCGCTGATAGGTCTGCATACGGCTGGCGTGTACAGGCGAACGTCGGATATGTGAGCAAAGTGCACGCACTTTGAGGAGCAGGTCGGAGAACCCAGGATAAGTTTTCAATAAGCACTGCACCACCAGGTTTAAGGTGTGAGCCAGGCAAGGAATGTGTTTCAGTTGGGAAAGGGAGATGGCAGCCATGAAATTCCTTCCGTTATCACTCACTACCTTGCCTGCCTCAAGATCTACTGTGCCCAGCCACGACTGCGTTTCTTGTTGCAAGAACTCGGACAGAACTTCCGCGGTGTGTCTGTTGTCGCCCAAACACTTCATAGCCAATACAGCCTGCTGACGCTTGGCAGTAGCTGGCCCATAATGGGACAACTGGTGTGCAACAGTGTCATCTGCCGATGGAGTGGTTGGCAGACTGCGTTCTGTGGAAGAGCTGTAGCTTCTGCAGGAGGAGGAGGAGGAGGAGGGGGTGCGAACGCCTACAGCCAACTGTTTCCTAGACCGTGGGCTAGGCACAACTGTCCCTAAATTGATGTCGCCTGTGGACCCTGCATCCACCACATTCACCCAGTGTGCCGTGATGGACACATAACGTCCCTGGCCATGCCTACTGGTCCATGCATCTGTAGTCCGGTGCACCTTTGTACTCACAGATTGCCTGAGTGCATGGACGATGCGCTGTTTAACATGCTGGTGCAGGGCTGGGATGGCTTTTCTGGAAAAAAAGTGTCGACTGGGTAGCTCGTATCGTGGTTCAGCGTACTCCATCAGGGCTTTGAAAGCTTCGCTTTCAACTAACCGGTAGGGCATCATCTCTAACGAGATTAGTCTAGCTATGTGGGCGTTAAAACCCTGTGTACGCGGATGCGAGGATAAGTACTTCCTTTTTCTAACCAGAGTCTCATGTAGGGTGAGCTGGACTGGAGAGCTGGAGATCGTGGAACTTTCGGGTGTGCCGGTGTACATGGCAGACTGAGAGACGGTTGGAGACGGTATTGTTTCCGCCGGTGCCCTAGATGCAATATTTCCTCCTACAAAACTGGTGGTTCCCTGACCCTGACTGCTTTTGGCTGGCAAAGAAACCTGCACAGATACTGCCGGTGGTGCGGAAAATGGTGGCCTTACAGTGACGGAAGGGATGTTGCGTTGCTGACTAGCTTCATTGGCCGAGGGTGCTACAACCTTAAGGGACGTTTGGTAGTTAGTCCAGGCTTGAAAATGCATGGTGGTTAAGTGTCTATGCATGCAACTAGTATTTAGACTTTTCAGATTCTGACCTCTGCTTAAGCTAGTTGAACATTTTTGACAGATGACTTTGCGCTGATCAGTTGGATGTTGTTTAAAAAAATGCCAGACTGCACTCTTCCTAGACTCGGATCCCTTTTCAGGGATTGCAGACTGAGCTTTAACCGGATGGCCACGCTGTCCTCCAACAGGTTTTGGCTTTGACACGCGTTTTGGGCCAGATACGGGCCCGGCAGATGGAACCTGTTGCGATGTTGATGCCTGCTGCGGCCCCTCCTCCACCTCCGCTTCTGAACTACTGCCGCCTGCACCCTGTTCCCCCAATGGCTGCCAATCGGGGTCAATAACTGGGTCATCTATTACCTCCTCTTCGAGCTCGTGTGCAACTTCGTCTGTGTCACTGTGTCGGTCGGTGGTATAGCGTTCGTGGCGGGGCAACATAGTCTCATCAGGGTCTGATTGTGGATCTGTACCCTGAGAGGGCAATGTGGTGGTCTGAGTCAAAGGAGCAGCATAGTACTCTGGCTGTGGCTGTGCATCAGTGCACTCCATGTCAGAATCTACTTGTAATGGGCATGGCCTGTTAAATGTTTCACTTTCTAAGCCAGGGACGGTATGTGTAAAGAGCTCCATGGAGTGACCCGTTGTGTCGCCT
Organism: Ranitomeya variabilis; assembly: GCF_051348905.1. Classification (NCBI taxonomy): domain Eukaryota; kingdom Metazoa; phylum Chordata; class Amphibia; order Anura; family Dendrobatidae; genus Ranitomeya; species Ranitomeya variabilis. The sequence goes on along the minus strand of NC_135232.1, from coordinate 216,420,738 downwards.
GCTGCATCCTTCTCTCTTGTTGTAGTTTTTGCTGAGGAGGACAAGGAAGCGACTTGTCCCTGACCGTGAACATCCACAAGCGACGCGCTGCTTTTACATTTACCAGTTTCGGAAGAGGAGGCAAAAGAGCTAGAGGCTGAGTCTGCAATGTAAGCCAAAACTTGCTGTTGCTGCTCCGCCTTTAAAAGCGGTTTTCCTACTCCCAGAAAAGAGAGCGTTCGAGGCCTTGTGTAGCCTGACGACGAAACTGGCTCCACAGCTCCAGACTTAGGTGGAATATTTTTATCCCCACGACCACCTGATGCTCCACTACCACTACCATCATTACCAGCTGACAATGAACGCCCACGACGACCTCTTGCACCAGACTTCCTCATTGTTTTAAAATCTTAACCAAAGTAACTTTATTTGTTGCTGTCAAACAACTTACACGGTGAGCTATAACTTCAGTATGATTTCAATATCCCTTAACAGGTTGGTGAGACCACAAGGAAAATCAGGCACAATGTTACACACTCTGTTTTCTGTGGCACAAAATCACAGAGATGACACACACGCAGGACTGTCACTCAAGCACTAATGTCAATATTAATCTCCCACCTAATTTATTTATTTTTTTTTCTCAGGGAGACTTTAGAAACCAAATAATATTAAAAAAAACAAAAAAAAATAAATAGCCTTTCTATGGCCCACTGAATGAGAGAGAGAGGTGGCACACCCAGGAGTCAAGACTGGCACACAAGCTGAAAGGGCAATATTACTCTCCCACTGTTTTATGTATTTTTTGTTTTTTAAGGGAGACTTTAGAAACCCAATAATATTTAAAAAAACAAAAAAAAAAGGCTTTCTATGGCCCACAATTAGAGAGAGAGAGGTGGCACACCCAGGAGTCAAGACTGGCGCACAAGCTGAAAGGGCAATATTACTCTCCCACTGTTTTTTTACGTTTTTTTTTTATTTTCAGGGAGACTTTAGAAACCAAATAATATTAAAAAAACCAAAAAAATAAATAGCCTTTCTATGGCCCACTGAATGAGAGAGAGAGAGGTGGCACACCCAGGAGTCAAGACTGGCACACAAGCTGAAAGGGCAATATTACTCTCCCACTGTTTTTTTATGTATTTTTTGTTTTTTAAGGGAGACTTTAGAAACCCAATAATATTTAAAAAAACAAACAAAAAAAGGCTTTCTATGGCCCACAATTAGAGAGAGAGAGGTGGCACACCCAGGAGTCAAGACTGGCGCACAAGCTGAAAGGGCAATATTACTCTCCCACTGTTTTTTTAAGTTTTTTTTTTTTTATTTTCAGGGAGACTTTAGAAACCAAATAATATTAAAAAAACCAAAAAAATAAATAGCCTTTCTATGGCCCACTGAATGAGAGAGAGAGGTGGCACACCCAGGAGTCAAGACTGGCACACAAGCTGAAAGGGCAATATTACTCTCCCACTGTTTTTTTATGTATTTTTTGTTTTTTAAGGGAGACTTTAGAAACCAAATAATATAAAAAAAAAAACAAAAAAAAAAAGGCTTTCTATGGCCCACAATTAGAGAGAGAGAGGTGGCACACCCAGGAGTCAAGACTGGCGCACAAGCTGAAAGGGCAATATTACTCTCCCACTGTTTTTTTAAGTTTTTTTTTTATTTTCAGGGAGACTTTAGAAACCAAATAATATTAAAAAAACCAAAAAAATAAATAGCCTTTCTATGGCCCACTGAATGAGAGAGAGAGGTGGCACACCCAGGAGTCAAGACTGGCACACAAGCTGAAAGGGCAATATTACTCTCCCACTGTTTTTTTATGTATTTTTTTTTTTTAAGGGAGACTTTAGAAACCCAATAATATTTAAAAAAAAAAAAAAAAAGGCTTTCTATGGCCCACTGAATGAGAGAGAGAGGTGGCACACCTAGGAGTCAAGACTGGCACACAAGCTGAAAGGGCAATATTACTCTCCCACTGTTTTTTTATTTATTTTTTTTTTTTTCAGGGAGACTTTAGAAACCAAATAATAAGAAAAAAAATAAATAAATAAATAGGCTTTCTATAGCCCACTGAATAAGAGATAGCACACACAGCAGTGGCACACAAGCCCTGACTGAGGCCAATATTTTTCTACCACTGATTGATGTAGTGTTTTTGTGTTGAGGTAGAATTTAGAACACAAATCACGGAAAAAATAAATAGGCTTTCTATGGCCCACTCAGTGAGAGATGGCACACACAGGGATGGCACTGTAGCAGAAATGCCAATCTTAATCTCCCACAAAAAAAAAACAAAAAAAAAAAAAACAGGGACTGTCCTACAATTACTATCTCCCTGCAGTAATCTAAGCCAGGTATGGCAGGCAGCAATAGGAGTGGACTGATGCACAAATTAAATAAAAAGTGTGGACAAACAAAAAAGATAGCTGTGCAGAAAGGAACAAGAGGATATGTGCTTTGAAAAAAGCAGTTGGTTTCCACAGTGGCGTACACACAGCAATACAGCTATCACGGAGCCTTCTAGGGCAGCCCAATGAGCTACAGCGCTGAGGAAAAAAAAAAAATAGCTTCCACTGTTCCTGCACACCGAAGGTGGTGTTGGACAGTGGAAATCGCTACAGCACAAGCGGTTTGGTGGTTAGTGGACCCTGCCTAACGCTCTCCCTGCTTCTGACGAAGCGGCAGCAACCTCTCCCTAAGCTCAGATCAGCAGCAGTAAGATGGCGGTCGGCGGGAACGCCCCTTTATAGCCCCTGTGACGCCGCAGACAGCAAGCCAATCACTGCAATGCCCTTCTCTAAGATGGTGGGGACCAGGATCTATGTCATCACGCTGCCCACACTCTGCGTTCACCTTCATTGGCTGAGAAATGGCGCTTTTCGCGTCATTGAAACGCGACTTTGGCGCGAAAGTCGCGTACCGCATGGCCGACAAGCACAGGGGTCGGATCGGGTTTCATGAGACGCCGACTTAGCCAAAAGTCGGCGACTTTTGAAAATGATCGACCCGTTTCGCTCAACCCTATGGTGGATGTCTGGAAAGTGCCTGCAGATCACTAACCCTTCTTGCAGATGTGAGTGCGACCAAAAGGGCTGTCTTGATAGAAAGGATTTTTACAGGGATGGTATCGATAGGCTCGAATGGAGCGTGCGTTAAGGCTGAGAGTACCAGATTTAGGTCCCATGGGACTAACTTTTGTTTTATGATTGGTCTGGACCTAGTCACTGCTTTGAAAAACCTAGAAACCCAGTGATTGCTGGCTAAGTTAAAATTGTATAGCGCCCCCAGAGCCGATACTTGAACTCTGAGAGTACTTGTGGCCAGGCCCATTTCTAGACCTTTCTGTAAAAATTCAAGAATCTGATTTACACATGGTTTTTGGTCAATCTGAGCCCCTGTACTTGATAGAAATTTTCTCCACACTCTAACATAGATGTTTGTTGTAGTGGGTTTTCTACTCTTAAGGAGTGTATTTATTAGATCCTGAGAGAATCCCTTCCCCCTTAGTAACAACCTCTCAAACTCCACGCCGCTAGGTGTAAGTTGGCTACTCGCGGATGAAGGATTGGGCCTTGGGAGAGCAGATCTGGCAATTCTGGAAGAATCCACGGTTGGCAGACAGACATCTTCCTCAGCCAAGGGAACCATGCTCTTTTGGGCCAAAATGGGGCTATTAAGATTACCCGGGCTCTGTCCCCCCGAATCTTCCTCAGAACTAATGGGATTAGGTGTAGAGGGGGGAAGGCATAAGCGAGACTGAAGTGCCATATCATCAGAAAAGCGTCTACTGCGTATGAGTTGTCTCTTGGATCTAGGGAGCAGAATTGTTGTAATTTTTTGTTCTCCCTGCTGGCAAAAAGGTCTATTTCTGGACAACCCCACATCTGTATGATCCGCTCGAAGATAGCTGGAGTCAGCGACCACTCTCCCTGTTTGAGCTTGTTGCGGCTTAGATAGTCGGCTTTGGTATTGAGACTTCCTTTTATATGAAGAGCCGTTAGAGAGAGATGTTCTTCGGCCATCTGAAAAATATGATTTGCGACCTTCATTAATGAACTGGATCGCGTACCTCCTTGACGATTAATGTAGGCCACGGTTACCCGGTTGTCCGATAACAGCCTGACGTGACGACCCTGTAGGGGTATAAGGAACCTTTTTAAGGCGTTTTGTACGGCCAATAGCTCTTTCAGATTGGAGGATGAGTTCTGCTCCGACCGAGACCATAGCCCCTGAACGCAATCCTCCCCTAAGTGAGCCCCCCAACCCTTAGGGCTAGCATCCGTAGTTAATACTCTAGATATATGATTTGTCCAAGGGACCCCCCTACAAAGATTCGACGCGTGTGTCCACCAAACAAGTGAATGTGTAGTTTCCGCAGGAAGTGAAAATTTACTGTCGAGGTGAGCTTCTAGACGACAGGAATTGTGTAAGACGTCCCACTGTAGTGTCCTGGTGTGGAACTGCGCCCAGAGAACCGCCGGGATACAAGAAGTGAGGGAACCCAAGAGCGACATTGCACTTCTCAAAGACACTAAGGGATTGCCGATTGCCCTGGTGACTAGTCGTTGAATCTTAGCTATTTTTGCATCCGGCAGGCGACATTCCTGCCGACCAGAGTCTATAATAAACCCCAGAAACTCTTGTGATGTTAGGGGCTGTAGACGTGATTTTTTAAGGTTGATAATCCAGCCTAGCCTGTGCAATGCTCCCATCACCTTCTCTAGCTGATCCTTGCAATGTGATTCTGAATGACCTACAATCAGTAAATCATCCAAGTATGGGATTATTAATATGTCCTGTTCATGCAGGTGTGCCATAACCTCCACCATGATTTTTGTGAACACCCGGGGTGCGACAGCGACTCCGAAGGGAAGTGCCTGATATTGGAAATGCTCTACCGTGCCGGCAAGTGAAACCGCCACCCTAAGGAATTTTTGGTGATCTACATGTATTGGAACATGGTAGTAGGCATCTTTGAGGTCTAAGACGACCATAAAACAACGGTTGAAAAGTAACTTTATTGCCGTTTTAACTGATTCCATCTTGAAGACGTCACTGCTGTGATCTGCTCTCACTTTCCGGCCGGCAGTCAGTCAGAGCAGGAAGCAGACGGCAAGGGACCTGACGGACATCAGATGGTGAGTATGTACTGTTTGGTTTTTTTTACATTTACGCTGGTAACCACGGTAAACATCGGGTTACTAAGCGCGGCCCTGCGCTTAGTAACCCGATGTTTACCCTGGTTACCCGGGTGCTGCAGGGGGACTTCGGCATCGTTGAAGACAGTTTCAACGATGCCGAAGTCGTTCCCCTGATCGTTGGTCGCTGGAGAGAGCTGTCTGTGTGACAGCTCCCCAGCGACCACACAGCGACTTACCAACGATCACGGCCAGGTCGTATCGCTGGTCGTGATCGTTGGTAAATCGCTATGTGAGACGGGGCCTTAAGATCCAACACATCAATGATAGGTCATCAATATCTAGAGGCCGAGTAACCCATTAAAAGGATATTGAGTGACCACAGAAGAATAAATATGGATATGTTGATTTTTAGTTGTCACCAGTGCGTTTCTGAATACTGTGCCATGGCACGGGTATATTTTACTTACTACGTTACTGAAAAACCCAGAAAATCTGTGCTGTTCACACTACACAGTAGTGTTCAAAATAGCAGTGTGTTCAAAAACATGAGATAATCACAAAATCTTTATACTAGTTTTTATTTCCATGCATTGGGGACATTGCACACTGTTTTCTAATTCAAAACATGAAGAGAAATGTACCGTATTTTCTGGTGTATAAGACGACTGGGCGTATAAGACGACCCCCAACTTTTCCATATAAAATATGGAATTTGGGATATGCCCGCCGTATAAGACGGGGGTCATCTTATACGCCCAGTCATCTTATATGGCGTGTGGTTCCCAGGGTCTGGAGGAGAGGAGACTCTCCTTCAGGCCCTGGGATCCATATTCATGTAAAAAATAAAGAATAAAAATAAAAAATATGGATATACTCACCCCTCCGACGGCCCCTGGACCTCACCATTGCAAGCGTCTGCCTCCGTTCCTAAGAATGCAGAGTGAAGGACCTTCGATGACGTCGCGGCTTGTGATTGGTCGCGTGACCGCTCATGTGACCGCTCACACGACCAATCACAAGCCGCGACGTCATCGCAGGTCCTACACTCACTGCATTCTTAGGAATGGAGGCAGAGGCAGCGGTGACAGCAGGGTTCGTCTGAGGGGTGAGTATATCCATATTTTTTATTTTTATTCTTTTCTTTTTTTTTTTTACATGAATATGGATCTCAGGGCCTGAAGGAGAGTCTCCTCTCCTTCAGACCCTGGGAACATCCAGGATTGCTCCCTGCACACGCCGTACCCGGCGTATAAGACGACCCCCGACTTTTGGGACAATTTTTAGGGGTTAAAAAGTCATCTTATACGCCGGAAAATACCGTATATAGTTTTAACTACTTTACTGAAAATAACAAAAAATGAACATTGGACTGTTATAAAAAATAGCAGTGTCTGCATTCGTCTTTACAAATTCACAATATGTACTTTTTTGTGGATTTAGCATTCCTGTGAATCACTAACCTAATATTTAGTTGTTACCCACAGTTTTTTAGAACTGCTTCACATCTATGTTGCATAGAGTCAACCAACTTCTGTCACCTGTTATTCCAGCCCAAGAATGCTTGGACTACATCCCACAAGTTCTTGGCATTTGTTGGCTTTGCCTCAGAAACGGCATTTGTAATGTCACCCCTCAAGTGTTCTATTGGATTGGGCTGGCCACTCCATAGCCTCAATTTTGTTGGACTGGAACCAAGATTTAGCTTTTTTACTGGTGTGTTTAGAGTCGTTGTCTTGTTGAAACACCAATTTCAAGGGCATATCCTCTTCAGCATAAGGCAACATGACCTCTTCAAGTATTTTAATACATGCTAACTGGTCCATGTCCCCTGGTATGCGGTAAATAGGTCCGGCACCATAGTAAGAGGAACATGCCCATATCATGATGCTTGCACCACCATGCTTTACTGTCTTCAGAGTGTACTGTGGCTTGAATGCAGAGTTTGGGGGTCGTTTGAGGAACTGTCTGCTGCCCCTGGACCCAAAAAGAACATTTTTACTTTCATCAGTCCACTAAATTTTTCTCCATTTCTCTTTAGGCCAGTTGACGTGTTCTTTGGCAAATTGTATCCGCTTCAGTGCATGTCATTTTTTTAACAGTGGGACTTTGTGAGGACTTCTTGCTAAGAGATTAGCTTCACATAAGCGCCTTCTGTCTCAGTACTCACAGGTAACTTGAGACTGTCTTTGATCATCCTGGAGCTGATCGTTGGCTGAGCCTTTGCCATTCTGGCTATTCCATCCATTCGAATGGTAGTCTTCCGTTGTCTTCCACATCTCTCTGATTTGGCTTTCCATTTTAAAGCATTGGAGATCATTTTAGCTTAACAGCCTGTCATTGTCTGCTCTTCTTTATAAGTTTACCCCCTTCAATCAGCTTTTTAATCTTAAGTTCTCGGTTCTTCTGAACAATGTCTTGAATAACCCGTATTTCTCAGGCTTTCAAGGAGAAATGCATGTACAACATGTCCTAACTTCACTCTTAAATAAGGTGTCCACCTGATTCACACCCGTTTGACCTCACTAATTGAACTCCACACTGCTATTATTTTGAGCACCCCTTTCAATTATTCTAATACACAGACTCAAATACATGCAGATCATGAATGCTGAGTCTGTTGGTTTTCTTAGAATCTACGGCACCAACTGGTAAATTGTTTGACATGTGGTAATATAATTTATACCAAAACCAGTGATTAATCTGGGTAGTCATATTGGACTGCTATTATTTTGAACACTACTGTAACTCTGAGTCATGCCATATTATTGATGGGTGTCCAAATGCTTGGACTTACAAGATCTTGAGAATGAGTAGACTGCCAGCCTTACCGAAAAGAGCAGAAGTTTTGACATTAATCAGTGTGAACTGAAAGTCTGTTTGTTAATAGGATTGTTACTGTGACTGGAGATTTTATGCTGAGATTAACAAACACAATGTTCTCGACCCTTTGTCCCTGCTGAGTAAGTCTTCTCCATTGTTGGACATAGCATTAGTGATATATATTGTAAGCATAACATAATCGGACACATTACTTAGAAGAAGACATCTCTCTCTATGAGAAATTATATGTAGTGTTGTTATTCTGATCATACAAATCTCAGCAGGTACAGTATTACACAGTTAGGAGCCCTTTGTCCAAACTAATTACTCACATCCCGTATTTGTAGGAGACATTAACACCTCTGAAGAAGTTTGACCTTGTCTAACCTTGCACCATGGCAGGCTCTTCAGCATCACGCTTTAATTTTTAGACCGTTTTTTAAATGGCTCTAATTTAAATGTCCTTCTTTCTTTTCTGCTGGGTAGAATAATGACTACAATAAGAATAATATGCTATTTGGCCTGTAAAGTAATGGAAAACCACATAGCACTTGGACATACAAAGAATTCAGAATGATTACACTGGTCAACAGCATTTTTGGTGCCAAAGATATTTCATCGAATTTAGGGTATTTTTGGGGTGCTGATTCTGAATATGTCATCAGTTTTGCCAGATTGGCTCAAGTTTTTGAGATTTTTGGTATCTTATTTATAACACTTGTTGGTAAATGCGACGCATCATCTCATTAATTTCTTTGGATTAGTACTTGAACTGAGCAGTTCTCAATATAGTTTTGTGTTAATTAGTGTTCTAAAAGTTTGTTCATAGCTTGATTTTTGCACTAACTTTATGTTGTTGTCTGTTTTCCAGTGAAAAGCATGAACTCATCAAGAAGAAGTTGTCTTAACGATCCAGACTCATTCTGTTACATTTGTGGTGAATACACACTGCCAAAACATAGAAGAAACATAACAGACTTCGTAAAAAAAGTGTATTTTGCCTATTTTGGGGTTATGCTTGGGGACCAAGACAAGTTTTGGGCACCACACATAGTGTGCAAAGCATGTATCGAATTATTACGAAAATGGAGCAAAGGACAAAGAAAAAGCTTCAAATTTGGTGTTCCAATGGTGTGGAGAGAGCCAAAAAATCATCATGATGACTGTTATTTCTGTGCAGTGCAAGTGCAAGGATTCAATAAGCATAAGAAATGAAAATGGGAGTAACATGGAATCTGCAAGAAGGCCTGTCCCTCATTGTGAAGATGTGCCTGTACCTGTGTTTACCATAAATAACAGTCATCATGATGATTTTTTGGCTCTCTCCACACCATTGGAACACCAAATTTGAAGCTTTTTCTTTGTCCTTTGCTCCATTTTCGTAATAATTCGATACATGCTTTGCACACTATGTGTGGTGCCCAAAACTTGTCTTGGTCCCCAAGCATAACCCCAAAATAGGCAAAATACACTTTTTTTACGAAGTCTGTTATGTTTCTTCTATGTTTTGGCAGTGTGTATTCACCACAAATGTAACAGAATGAGTCTGGATCGTTAAGACAACTTCTTCTTGATGAGTTCATGCTTTTCACTGGAAAACAGACAACAACATAAAGTTAGTGCAAAAATCAAGCTATGAACAAACTTTTAGAACACTAATTAACACAAAACTATATTGAGAACTGCTCAGTTCAAGTACTAATCCAAAGAAATTAATGAGATGATGCGTCGCATTTACCAACAAGTGCTATAAATAAGATACCAAAAATGTCAAAAACTTGAGCCATTCTGGCAAAACTGATGACATATTCAGAATCAGCACCCCAAAAATACCCCAAATTCATTAAAATATTTTGGACACCAGAAAAATTTTTTTTTTTTGTTGACCTGTATTATCATCAATGGGTATGACTGCAACATCGGTTTGCCTGATACTTACAGGGAAATATGTGGACTCAACCATCCTGATTATTTCTACATTTAGTCAATATTTGTTTTAAATTCTTCCTTTAAATTGCAATCTTTTTGCGAAATTTTACTTTTGGCAAAGAGTTTCCATCAACGATGGAGCGACGATCCATCCTGCCACTAGTATCATTGTGTATAACCCATTTTTCTGTCGATGAATCTGAAGGAGCTATAATGGCAGCCATATTGTTGGTTGCAAAGAAATAGGTCACTAGAGGTGTTAGCAACTTAAAAAAAAAGTTACTAGGAGAAATCTTAACACAAATTTATTACTGCCTGTATTATTGCAAAAAAGTTGCAAAGTTTAGTGCAAGCCTGAAACTCCACTCCTTATAATTGTAATTTTTACCAAGCCCTATATAATGTTCTGTACCGAGCATACGTTATTCTGTTTAATGGGTTAATCTTGAGCATTTTTGGCATATCCACAGAGTAAGTATTTAATGGGTACAGATTTTTCTCAGTCAGGACTCATCTTTCCTTCTCAAAATTGTCATTTCATCAACAAAAGACATTATTTCAAGAATCTCCCTACATAGATCCCACGAGTTCCACTTCGCAATTACAAACAATCAGTGCTCAAAATTCGCAAAAAAATGGTCCAGATGGGATCAGCAATTTCCTACACCTATCACCTGAATACCAGACATGTTCATGCTCCATTCGCTACTCATAAAAAGTACTCCTGCTCCTAGTACTTTCATTGACTCATAAAAGAGTCAAACACTGTGACATCTAATGTTATCACTGTTCTTACAAATGACTTTGATTTGATTAGAAATGTACATAATTCCTGCATTATTATATACCATGCATATCAAATGTGAAAACAGATTTGTTTTCCCCCTAATGTTAGGGGGCTTATCTCTCCCCTCTTTTTTAACCTTTCCCTCCCCCCCTCCCCTCCTTCCCCTCCCAGCTCTCCCCTCCCCCCGTTATTGATGAAAATCTAATAAAATATTTTGAAAGCAAAATTGTCATTTCATGGGTAAATTCTGTATTCAGTGAATACAGATTTTTACATTACCGAGATAGGAGATGGCAGCCGCTACTGAAGAGATTCTATGATGAGGAGACAGGAGTTAAAGGTAGAACTTGCTCTTCCTCCCCTTCTCCCCTATCTACATGGAATCTTATCAGTAGCTACTACCATCCCCTATCTCAGGCTACTTTCACACTAGCGTCATACGACGCACGACGAATTGCATCGTTGCGACGTACCGACGCAAGCAGTGAAAGCGCCGCACAACGGGGGCAGCGGATGCTGTTTTTCAACGCAGGGGGTGGAGTTCCGGCCGCGCATGCGCGTTCGGAAAAGACGGTCACGACGCACCAAAAAACGTTACATGTAACGTTTTTTGGTGGCGACGGTCCGACGCAACACAACCGTCGCATGACGGTTGCGACGTGTGGCAATGCGTCGCACTGCGTCGCTAATGCAAGTCTATGGAGAAAAAACGCATCCTGCAAGCACTTTTGCAGGATGCATTTTTTCAACAAAACGACGCATAGCGACGTGCAGTGCATGACGCTAGTGTGAAAGTAGCCTTATGCAACAATTTGTCTCCACAAAATACAGATTTGACCCCTGAATTGAGAAAAGAAGAACACTTCCTTGATTAGATATATTACAAAGTTGCTTATTTTCATGTGAACTTTTGAGTTATGAGAAAAGTTATGATGACAGTTACTCTTGAGGACACTGGCTTTTCCTAAATGCTTTCAGTGCTTATTCTGTACTGTTCCTTTTTTCTTTTACAGATTATGGAGATAAATTTAACATGGAGTTGGGTGAGCGGTACAAACTGGATAAAGAAAACTTCCCATATTTTTATCTGTTTGTAAATGGAGATGTCGAAAATCCAATCCCTTACACTGGAGTGATTAGAACCAGTGCTATCCAGCATTGGTTGAAAACCCATGGAGTATATTTGGGCATGCCTGGGTGCCTGGAAGACTATGATATGCTGGCTGGAGAATTCAGAAAGTCCACTAATAAAGAGGAGAGGAGCGAGCTCCTTAAGAAAGCTCAAACCATGTCTGTCAATGTTAGAGAGCTGGAGAAACAGTCTGCAGAGCAATATATGAAGATCATGAGCAAAATCCTGGAGCAAGGGGAGAACTTTGCTATCAGTGAGTTTGAGCGCATTACTAAACTGATTGAAAAAAATAAGATGAGTGAATCCAAGAAAGAAGATCTACAGAAGAGGCTCAATATTCTCAGCAGTTTCCAGAGCCAAACTCAAGACAGACAGGAGCTTTGAATATCGATATACATTTTTTTTTCCAACAGTATATATCCAGAGGTCATATACACTGTACCAGAAACATTCTGATGTGTCCCATCACACTTCATGAACATCTGTTCCTACCTTATAAGAAGTCTTTCATCCCTCCCAGTTTTGCTAAAAAAAACCCAAATATGTGTTTTCGTTTATTTCACACCAAGAGAGGTGACTATTTTCTTATATTTCACCATTATAGCATCTCATAAAAATAGTATTTTTGGTTATTTTTGTATTGTGACTTACTACTTTGATGCAATAGGTGTCTCATTTTTAGGGTTCCCAAAATTAAAGAGATAATCACCCCTGCCTTGATGATAGCTTGTGGAATTTATACATGGTGCCTTAAAAGAAGGTTATTCATAAATCCATGTGAAAACTTGGTGTGGATTACTCATTTACCTACAATTATATACCTTTAACCGGTTCAGGACAATGCCATCACCTGGCTCCCCTCCGGCATCCCCTCTTCCTGACCATGCAAAAAAATATATATATATTTTTGCTCTTTTGATGGTTCAAAAAAATGTTCTTGTTTGGATATTCAAATACTTTATGTATTTTTTTTTCGTCACACATGGGGCTTAATTTTTAGGTAATTTCTATATTCCTATTTATTCTGATATCAGAGGAAAGTGTAAAGAAATATAGGGAATAGGTGTCAATTTTTCACTTTCTATTTACTTTTTTTTTTTACAACCACCAAGGGCCACTATAAACATTTTAATTGTGTTCACCTTTCTACAGATATTATTTTTATATATTGGACATATTTATTTTTTTCAATGGGCGTGGGGATAGCAACCAGGTTGCAAACTTGCAGATTCTGCCAGTTTCTTTTTATTTATTTAATTTTACACCTCCCCCCCTCGATAATGTCTTAAAAGATCCTTAGAACATTTTTTTTGTATTGCTGATTTATGCTGTAACTAGGGCTGGTATATTAGACCCAGTTACAAGGGAATTTCAGCCTCCTGGCTGCAAAACAGAGGTGACTGGGTATCTTAAGACCCAGCATCTACTTCTCCCTTCCTACACCCATTGATGACATTTTCATTGGTCCAGAGACGTAAGTGCTACTGCTTTCTAACTTGTATATACCAACATTGGTTCAGTGCTGTGTATAAAGGATGGAGGAGGTAAACATGGTAACATATCATGTTTAACAGCCAGCTTCCAGCTTCATGATATTGTGCATGCTGGTTAAACTGCATGGGCATTATAGCACATCAGCGTAGTGAAAAGTGTGCACTGCCAGACTTTTATAGTCTATGGGGAGTCCAGAAGTCGTTAAAGAGGACATTCAGTCTGAGCACGTTAAACTGGCCACATAGTGGAACATTGACTGCAAAGCTGAGTAAAATATAGTTTTACATTTCTAATTTCTGTTGGGAGATATTAGCTTCTAAAGTTTAGATTATAATCCATGATAAGCCCAACTGGCAATTACCAGATATTATTCTCTGGGATCATGTACTTTGTCTCCTGTATGACATTGACCAATCATAAACAGGAGGCTTCATGCAATAGAAAAAAAAAGAACACTGATCCCTGCAGCCACTGTATATTATAAATCAAATTAGAGAGGATAAAGTAAGAAAAACAATATAGAGTATATGCACCCATAGATATCAGTCACATTGATAAGTTACTGGGACACAAGGTGCCATACGTATACGTAGGATGTATAATATATAATAGGTGTGCATATGATGGACTGATGCAAAGAAGACTAATCGGTGATAGAACAAAACACCAAAGGGGGGGGGGGGGAACAGGAAATCTATAAAAAAAAATAGTCAATAAAGGAAAGTTGAAAGTGTTATTGAAGAAGCAAAATGGCGTGTAATGGACAAAAAGAGAAAAGGAGGCGCAAATCAAATGAAGACTATGATACAAAAAAATCCTAAGCATGGATAATCCAAACACAATAAAATGCAGAGGGGAGAACTCTGCACGGAGGCAACACGCAAGAGGCTAAATCAAGTGGTGTAATGTGCTGTAATAGCACCGATAAGACCAAGCGTGCTCATATCAATGTGGTGAGTGCCTGTTGCAGAAGTCAGTAGTATGCAAACCAGGTGGAAGAAACTAGTGCGTAAACATGGGAAGTGTCAGGTCTGCAGTCACAGATGATAGGTCTGCTGATATACAGGCTACGTAATAGAAAAATGGCTACAAAAGAATGTTGCCTAGGTAGATACCAGCAAAGACTCCCTAGAGATGTGCCCACCCAGACGCATGCTTTGGTGTTGCCCTCATCAGGGGGTTGTTGTCCACTACACACAATTTTGCTTGTTCAATAAAGTTTTCTACTTTCCATTATGAGATTTATTGACTTTTTTTTTAATTGGTTTTCTATTCTATAAATCAGCACTGACTGTGTTTACAAACACTTCCAGATCTCCTCTCAGGGCAGTTAGTGTGGTGTAAGATCGAATACAGCAGAACAGAGTGTGATCAGAGTGAAATCAGTCTTGTGGTTGTTTAAGCTTTAGTTTCAGTTTTGAGTTAATGATATGCAGGCGGCCTGTGTGTGGGGTCTTCATGTGGTGCTCTGATTAGCTATTCATACTGATGGCTTCTGACAGGTCACTGATCCCTCACTGACCTGCCCCCTAGTTTACATAATGAATATTAACTCAAAACTCAACAACCACAAGACGGATTTCATCAACCCAGGTATCATTTTAATCAGTGTAACAGTGTCGACTTGACACTGTGTGTAGGTTACTGTGCATAATCCTGCTGACAGGTTCCCTTTAATGTACTTATAGGCCTTCCACAGTATCTTTTTGGTCTATCTTGTAGATTTATGAACAATTCCATATGGAGATAACTAATGAAAAAAAAACCAATCACCATGGAGCAAACATGTTTGTTACTTTACTTTTTTACAAAGTATCATATGAGTGACAAATGTGTAGTGTTATCCCTCATAGCTATTCGTTTAAATGGTTTGTATTAAGTTATCCCATATTGATAAATTAGGGCATGCTTATTGATCACTGGCGGTCTGACTGCTGGGACCTCATAGATCCCAAAAATGGGGCTCTTACAGGGTCTCTTTCTGCATAGAATGATTGTTGAAACTAAGTCCCACCACTCGGTGCTTCACGTTGGGGACAATCATTTAAGCACACCTTCCCACCTGCTAGTTTTCCCTCAATCACCACCACACCCCTTATTTGATGGACAGCTCTGGCTTTATAGAGCCAGAGAAGGGCAGAGTCTCTTTAAGGCCGGGGTCAGACTAGCGTATGGCATCCGATGCGATATACTAATGACCCTCGGCTCCTGCTCTGCTGCGAGTGGGAGCCGAGTGTCATGCGTCTGTGCTCCGAGCCTCTCACGCAGGGAGGATCGGAGCACAGCTGTGGAGGTGGCAGATAAATGAATTTCTCCATCTCCTCCATTGCCGGGGGCAGCGTATATCGCACCTCACTCGGATGATATCTGAGTGATGTGCGTTGTCTCACTCGCACCTATAGGCTTATATGGGTGTGAGTGAGACTAGACTTGGCCGAGTGCCGGTGACAATCGCAGTATGATGTGATTTCACTCGCACGTTAAAAACAGCCGAGAAAAAAAAACGCTGTTGTGAGCTGCCCCATAGATAAAACATCGCATAGCACTCGTCCGTATTCATTGCATGTGTGACCCCGGCCTTAGAGTCCCATCTGAATGAATATATGCATTGGCACTCCATGCATTGTGAGAATAAGGCCACGGTCACACTGTCAGTATTTGGTCAGTATTTTACATCAGTATTTGTAAGCCAAAACCAGGAGTGGAACAAATAGAGGAAAGTATAATAGAAACAGGTCACCACTTGCATTTATCACCCACTCCTGGTTTTGGCTTGGAAATACTGATGTCAAATACTGACCAAATACTGATAGTGTGACGGCAGCTTTATGCTCAGTTGTTTGCTACCTGTCCCCTAGAGAATGAATGGAGTGGCGGTATACATGATCTGCCTCTGCTCTATTCAGGTGGGAGCTTTCCAAGCCCTGTTCTTAGGATTGGTGGGAGTCTCAGCAGTCAGACCCCAGCACTCAGTAAATTATCCCATATTCTATTGAAAAAGAATAATTATTTAATTAAATTCCCTTTAAAGTATATTTTTTGAGCTTTTCATGATGTATGCATTAAAAGTGTATTGTTACTGCACTGTTAAAGGCGCCTAGGAATGACAGCAGAAGCTGGGAAATGCATACAGCAACTATTTCAAAGAAGAATGCAAGAATTTGAATCAAAAGTGCATCACTAAACATCCCTCAGTAGTTTTCTTCTGCATTGTTTAAATGGGATTTTTTGTTTTAAATCCCATTCACTGTTGTGTAACTTCTGCAATGAAAATCTACTTAAAAAGAAACAAAAGGATAGAGGAGAGGGCCCTGCTGGTTACAGCTTAGGTGTTGTAGGAATTGATTACTGTGACAAAAATTGCAGATGTCACTCCAAGTCCCTGTAATCTCTCTGGTCTCCCAGACATATGGCACATACTGCATTCACACAGATTAATAGACTGAAATTGTCAATAAAACCCTTCAAAATAATAAGTGCGTTAAGTAATATAGCCAACTAATAGGAACAAATATGAAATCACTTTGGCAAGCCTTAAAGGGAACCGGTCATGTAAAATAAAACTATGAACCTGCAGAAGTTAATTTCCTCCAGGCAGCGGGGCTCTCGGTGTAGGTGCACACAATATCAGAACGTTATTAACCTGCAGATTAAACCAATCTCTGCAAATTAATGGCATTACTTTACTTGACAGGTTCCCTTTAGGACACTCGTGACTAGATTTCTAAACGGATTTATTATGTAATGTACTGTACCTTGATATAAAAGGGCTTGGAAGTTAAAGGTAACCATGGATCATTATTAGATTCTATTTACTATAAGCAGAATATAAAGATTTATGTTAGACCTGTGATGGTTCCAATTTACTCACCTGCTCCTTTCATTGTCTATGTGACTGCAGAGTACAGTGCCATAAGCAGTGAATGTATCAGAGGCCAAGCACAGGCACATCTGCTTCATTCAATGCCGGGAGGCATCACACACATGGCTGTAGCAGGATCTGCAAGGGAAATAGCTAATAAAATAATTAAATATCAATTCAATATGCAATATTCATCCAGTTTGTATGCACAATCCCAAATAGATAAACCTTTACACAAACACAAGAAAACATCCAGCTAGCTGCATCATTCTTGTCACTCATCCATTAAGGACTGTTAGAACTTGTCACATGTAGGAAATGCTACTTGTCTGTGACTTCCTTCAGAATTGTTGGCGCCTCTGTTGTTAATCAGTTAATCCCTTTCACTCCCAAAGGGTATGTGACCTTTAAAGTTTATACAAGTAGACTTCTGACACTGTATACCTAGACGTGTCAAATACTATTCATCTGTTGTAAGCATGTTACTCTTGGTACCATGTATTCTAGTGGGAGATTGTTCATTCATTGCAGTTGTATTTTTGTGCTCCTGACATGTAAATCAGTTCAATAAAAGAAGTAACCTATCAATGACATGGACAGCAGCGTGGTATTTTGATTAGGATTCCCTAGATTACAGGTACACAGATGAAATTATTATGGGATGGCCAGGGGCGTAACGATCGTGGTCGCAGAGGTCGTGACCTTGCTCATACGGGTGCACGGCCTGCTGATCCCAGTACAAACTTAAACAGATGCACATTCAGCTGAAGTGTATTGCGGCGCAGCGCTGCAATACACACTGCCATCCAATCAGAAGCCAGCAGCTGATGTCGGCGTGCACTTGACTGGAGCTGCATGGCAGTGCAAGCTGAAGTCAACTGCCGGCTTTAGAAGAGGATAACAACAAAGAGCAATATATCTGAAACGTTCAAACTATTCTACTTTGTAAAGCCTCCTTTTGCGGCAATTACACTGAAAGTCGCTTTGGGCAAGTCTCTATGAGCTTTCCTCATCTTGCCACTGTGATTGTTGCCCATTCCTCAAGGCAAAACTGCTCCAGCTACATCAAGTTAGATGGTTCCCTCTGGTGAACAGCAATCTTCAAATTGGATTAAGTCTGGGCTTTGACTAGACTACTCCAAAACATTTACACTTTTGCCATTAAATCACTCAATTGTTGCTTTAGCAGTATTGCTTTGGGTAATTGTCTTGTTGGAAGGTGACACTCCGTCCCAGCCTCAAATCACTGACAGACTGAAAAAGGATTTGCTCCAGAATATCCCTGTATTTTGCACCATCCATTTTCCATGTCCCTGCTGCCTAAAAACATCCCCACAGCATGCTGCTGCCATGATGTTTCACTGTGGGGATGGTGTTTTTGGGGTGATAAGCAGTGTTGGTTTGGCACAAGACATTCCATTTACCTTGGTGGCCAAAAAGTATTTCGGTTTTATCTGACCACAGCACCTTCCTTTGGGGAGTCTCCCACGTCTTTTGGCAAACTCAAACTAGCATTATCATGTAAGTAAAGGCTTTTCTGCCCACTCTTCCAGAAAGGCCATCTTTATTGAGTTTACGATTTATTGTGGTGGTATAGACAGATAATCCAGTCTCTGCTTGGTAACTCTGCAGCTCATTCAAGGTTCCCCTTGGTCTCTGTGCTGCCTCTCTGATTAATGCCCTCCTTGCCCGGGCTGAGAGTTCTCATGGGTGGCCGTTTGTTGTGGTACCGTGTTCTTTCCATTTGATGGTGCTCTGGGGGACCAGAGATTGGGATATTGTTTTTATACCCTTACCATGACTTGTACTTCTCAACAACTTTGCCCCTGACTTGTTTGGAGATTTCCTTGGTCTTCATGGTGTTGTTTGGTTAGGCTACGTTCACATTTGCGTTGTGCGCCGCAGCGTCGGCGCCACAACGCACAACGCAAACAAAAACGCAGCAAAACGCATGCACAACGCTGCGTTTTGCGCCACATGCGTCCTTTTTTTGATTTTGGACGCAGCAAAAATGCAACTTGCTGCGTCCAATGCGCCCGGACGCGGGCGCCGCAGGGACGCATGCGGCGCAAAACGCATGTCCATGCGCCCCCATGTTAAATATAGGGGCGCATGACGCATGCGGCGACGCTGCGGCGCCGACCGCAAATGTGAACGTAGACTTAGTGGTGCCTCTTGTTAATGGTGTTGCAGCCTCTGTGGCCTTTCAGAAAAGGTGTGTGTATATTGACAGACAGGTGACATTTAGATTGCACACAGGTAGACTTCCGTGTACTAAGCATCTGAATAATGAAGGTAATTGCTTGCTCCATTAATTTTTAGGGGTTTCATAGCAAAAGGGGCGAATACAAATGCCCAATTGTTAGTTTTCTGCCGTCATCAACTTTAGAATATTTAGTGCTGATGCACCACATACGAATCAGATTACACAAATAATTAAACACAGGTTGGAATGTAACAAAATAGGCAAAAGGCCAAAGGGGGTGAATACTTTATATACACCAGGAAGGAGCCCATGATGGGGGAGGAGGTGCAACTTGTGTGCCCTTTAAGGATTTAGACTGCTACAAGAGCCCATTCATCTGACCAACATGCGGATGGGAGGACCAGGTCCAAATCTTGCACCAGGGCCCATTGGACTCTATAAAAAAAACAAGATGCACAGGTATCGGATACAATTCTGACTAACATAAACTAATACCTAAAATGTATAAACTTTATTAAATTAGCGTGACAAACAAACACTTAAAAGGCACCAGGCCTGAAATGACCCGTGGCTGTGTTACTGAATAAATGGGTACCTATAAACCCTAAAAGACCCTCACATACCCTTCCTAACAGCGGAGGTTGGCACCCTAGCTTGAACGCAAATTGGCGCCCCCGCTCACCGTCGGCTTACCCTAGGTGCACCCTGTTATGCCCTATATGGGTGCAGAGTATGGCTGGTAAACCTTCTTGATAAATAGGCCAGCTAAGCCGTGGTGAAAGAAAAAAAGAGGGGGGGGGGGGGGGGGAAGTGAACCCGAATAAAAAACTAGATAAACACCTGCTTGTAATCAGGAACACTTACTAAACAGTAACACTCAAATCACAGCACAAACAACGATTAAACCAACAAAAACCAAAAAACCGGATAACACTGAGCATGATTCAGTGATAGAGGATGGCATGATAAAGCCTAATGTACTCCTCCCTACACTCACCCTAATCAGGTCGTCCCTACCTGACAGCGGAGGTTGGCACCCTAGATGAATACGTGATGTGGCGCCCCCGCTCCCGTCGGCTGACCCTCACTTCCCCTTAACAGTTGATCCTCACTGCTCTAAACCAGAGAAAAAAATAGAATCATGAGAGGGAAAAACCAAAAAGTGAGGGAAAGCGCTATTCATGAGTGAGAGAGAGGGATCAAAAACCCAAGAAGGAGGAGCGAATGTGCATTGGAGTATTAATAAATCTATTATAGCCAAGATGGATAATATAGCATTTTTACCAAAAATAATAAACCATTAGGATCAGCTATATTGCACCAATTTCATTACTGCACTCTCCCCACTACAACACGCTACAGCGATAACACTAAGATCCCAATAGTATATATATGCTTCTTAATAAAGGCTAGGCAGATATATGCTGCACTCGAAAGGTAAAAGTCCAAAAAAATAATTTCATCCAACAAAGTGAATACACTGATCACTTAATGAAGTGATCACCGAGATAGTAAAGATACAGTAAAAGTCTGGCCTATCTCGGTGATCACTTCATTAAGTGATCAGTGTATTCACTTTGTTGGATGAAATTATTTTTTTGGACTTTTACCTTTCGAGTGCAGCATATATCTGCCTAGCCTTTATTCAGAAGCATATATATACTATTGGGATCTTAGTGTTATCGCTGTAGCGTGTTGTAGTGGGGAGAGTGCAGTAATGAAATTGGTGCAATATAGCTGATCCTAATGGTTTATTATTTTTGGTAAAAATGCTACATTATCCATCTTGGCTATAATAGATTTATTAAAACTCCAATGCACATTCGCTCCTCCTTCTTGGGTTTTTGATCCCTCTCTCTCACTCATGAATAGCGCTTTCCCTCACTTTTTGGTTTTTCCCTCTCATGATTCTATTTTTTTCTCTGGTTTAGAGCAGTGAGGATCAACTGTTAAGGGGAAGTGAGGGTCAGCCGACGGGAGCGGGGGCGCCACATCACGTATTCATCTAGGGTGCCAACCTCCGCTGTCAGGTAGGGACGACCTGATTAGGGTGAGTGTAGGGAGGAGTACATTAGGCTTTATCGTGCCATCCTCTATCACTGAATCATGCTCAGTGTTATCCGGTTTTTTGGTTTTTGTTGGTTTAATCGTTGTTTGTGCTGTGATTTGAGTGTTACTGTTTAGTAAGTGTTCCTGATTACAAGCAGGTGTTTATCTAGTTTTTTATTCGGGTTCACTTCCCTCTCCCCCTTTTTTCTTTCCCCACGGCTTAGCTGGCCTATTTCTCAAGAAGGTTTACCAGCCATACTCTGCACCCATATAGGGCATAACAGGGTGCACCTAGGGTAAGCCGACGGTGAGCGGGGGCGCCAATTTGCGTTCAAGCTAGGGTGCCAACCTCCGCTGTTAGGAAGGGTATATGAGGGTCTTTTAGGGTTTATAGGTACCCATTTATTCAGTAACACACAGCCACGGGTCATTTCAGGCCTGGTGCCTTTTAAGTGTTTGTTTGTCACGCTAATTTAATAAAGTTTATACATTTTAGGTATTAGCCCACTGGACTCTAGTTACGCCACTGGTGATGGCATCAGCTGTACTTCCTTAGTGTAATTTTTACTGGCAAGGTTACAAATTCCCAGCTACTCTTATACAACTAATCAGCAAACCTTTTGAGCCAGTTTGCATGCTGCGCTCCATAAGCAAACTATGGGCTTGAGACTGCTAAGGCCTTATTCAGACGTATGTGTTATATACAGTACATTTTTTTTTCACAAATACCCATTAAAACCTGTGATGCTATGTACATGTCAACGGCCAATAAGTCTAAGGGACAATGAAGAACATGGATGATGCAATTGCGCTGTCAGTGTTTAACATAGCAAAGAATAAGAGCTTCGTAATGTATTTATCCATCCATGACAAACACCGATTGTAAAAATGTACACACTGGTCCAAGACCTCGATTACACCGCTACCATTTTTTCACGTATGAGTTTAAACACAGACAAGTGAATGAGGCCTAAAATAAAGTCGCAATCTTGCCATGTCCTGTAAATACCAGTGTGTTTATGGAGATGGCCAGGACTGGCGTAAAAAGAACAAAAGTTGCAACATTTTTGTGCAATGACAAGTTTCGCAAAAATAGTTGTGAAATTTTGGATAAATTGGGGCTCTAGTATGAGAGAATTAGGCTATGTGCACATTAAGTATTTGGTGCAAACATTTCTCCACCATTTCTGCATCTCTTGGGAGGATAAAAGCAGTGGAAAAAAAAAAGTTTATGCTGCGTTCTTGACATTCAGTTTTGGTGCAGATTATTCCCCACTGGGTGAAATCTGCAGCAAAAACTGAAAGAATCGACATGCTGCAGATTTAAATCTGTACAGAATCGGCAAGTCACAAATAAGCAACATGTGCATCAGGCTTCAGGAATCTCATTTACTTTGCTGAAATCAGGAAACCCTTAAAGTTTTATGACAATTCTGCGGTAAAAAAAAAGCAACAAATCTGCAATGTGTGCACAGGCCCTTATAAGGGAATTCCTCTAGTAGGAAGATGATTAGTTAACGGCTTATAGCATGTTTACGAGTTTAGCTGACAAATCACAGCTGACGTCAACCCCAACTACCATTACCTCGATTAGACTGGGAAAGGCCCGATAATCATGGACCTTCCCAGTTTGAGAACGTAAGCCCGCAGCTGTCTGCTTTACCTTGGCTGGAATATCAAAATAGGGGCAACCCAACATCATTTTTTAAATTTATTAGGTTAAACCTGGCTAAAAACACCAGTGCAAGAGCATTAACAACGCATACGCATTTTTTAAACTGTGGATTTACTACATCTAATGCAAGTCTATGGGGAAATTCTGCACAAAAAACTGAGCGTTCCCACAAGGGAAAATGACATGCTGCTGCTCAGAAACCCACACCGCAGGTATATTTCCACAGCGTAAAAAAGCACAGTGGGCATGAGATTTCTATCAAATCCACTGTGCTTGTACTGTATAACGCAGCATTTTGTACACTACGAAAATATGCTGCATCCAGAACGCTAGTAATGTTCTGCATGAGTATTTCAAAGCCAAAACAAAGTATGGAGAGAATGAAAAGATTTCTGTATCTTATTTTTTTATTCCCCCATACACATTAGAAGGCTGTCAGCCAAACAAAGCTTCGTTCGATTGCTCATTCGAGGACCATCTCTCCAACACACAAGCGCTCAGTTGGCCGAGTACTCATGTGTTCTCTGTGGGAAAACCGCCAAAAGACATCTCTTCCAGCAACATCACCTGAACATTGCGATCGTCAGTCCGAAATCGAGCTTACTCAATCGACATCTCTAACGACAGTCACTTGGATGGCACCTCCATTCACATTAGTGTCAGCAGACCTCATCAATATTCTCGGGTGCGGCAGACATTCGTTTAATGTGTATGAGGGGCTTTAGTTTATAAACCACAATACAAAAGTGGCCATAATACTGCCATATTCCATACCGCTATCAGGAGGGGCGTGTAGATGACATAAAAATCCCATCTGAGAATATCCTATGTAATACAGTATTAGCTGATGTCACGGTCTTGTCGATGACTTTGAGGTTACAGGTTCACGCTAAGGACTTTGTGACCTGAAAATACCATTACAATCCTAAGAGCTACTGCGCTATTTCAATTTTGTCCGATTACCTGAGGTCAGATATGAAAACCTTCAACTACCTGCAGCTTCCATAACAAATACAGGAGACTATTTAGCTTTCACAGACTAAATCACAGTTGGTTTAACTGAAGTTATTTCCCTCCAGCTAAAGTAGCACAGGACAAGACACTGAAATACTAAGCGAGAAGCTATACGCAAAAAAGAAACGTATGACATGACCCATGCAACATGAAGACATCTTCAGCTTGAAGAAGGACTAATTCACACATCAGTGTTTCGGGTATTAGTGCGCTCCATGTTATATACAGATAGCACTTGCATGTGTGATGGTCTATGGGGCTGTTTATGCATCATTGATTTTTATTTTTTTTGCAGACCGATGTTGATCTGAGTATTGGACCACACTTGTCAATGCAAGTCTAGTAGACCATGAAAAAAAATGGACGATGCCATCCGACTGCTGTCCATTTTTCACTGGACTGTTAAAGGGAACCTGTCACCCCAAAAATGGCTGGTGAGGTAAGCTCACCGGCATCAGGGACTTATCTACAGCATTCTGTAATGCTGTAGATAAGCCCCCGATGTTACCTGAAAGAGGAGAAAAAGACGTTAGATTATACTCACCCAGGGGCGGTCAGGTCGGATGGGTGTCTCCGGTCCGCTCCGGCGCCTCCCATCTTCATTCCATGACGTCCTCTTCGGGTCTTTACGCCGCGGCTCCGGCGCAGGCGTACTTTGTCTGCCCTGTTGAGGGCAGAGCAAAGTACTGCAGTGCGCAGGCGCCGGAAAGGTCAGACAGGCCCTTTTCTCCTCTTTCAGGTAACATCGGGGGCTTATCTACAGCATTCCAGAATGCTGTAGATAAGCCCCTGATGCCGGTGAGCTTACCTCACCAGCCATTTTGGGGGTGACAGGTTCCCTTAAAGTAGAAGTTCAAGACTGTTTTTTCTCATATGTGGGGAAAAAACAATGATGAAAACCGTACCAAACTGATGGAGCTTGTTCAGTTTTTCTCCTATGAGGAAAAACAACCCCTGATGTATGAATAAGGCTTAAAGGGAACCCGTCACCCCAAAATCGAAGAAGAGCTAAGCCCACCAGCATCAGGGGCTTATCTACAGCATTCTATAATGCTGTAGATAAGCCCCCGATGTAACCTGAAAGATGAGAAAAAGACATTAGATTATACTCACCCAGGGGCGATCCCACTGCGGTCCGATCCGATGGGTGTCGCGGTCGGGTGCCTCTCATCTTCTTACGATGACGTCCTCTTCTTGTCTTCACGCTGCGGCTCCTGCGCAGGCGTACTTTATCTGCCCTGTTGAGGCCTCTCTGACCTTTCCCGATGCCTGCGCACTGCAGTTTGAAAGCCACAACACATGCAGGGATTGCCTGTTTGTTAGGCAATTCCTTCATGTGTTGCGGCTGTCGAACAGCAGTGAGATGTGCAGCCGCAGGGCATATTTTACAAGCGTGCGTGCTTGGGTATGCACCGAGTATTGCAGGTGCTCAAGTGACATGTTCAAGTCCCCGGAGCCGCATGTTTGTTAGACAGCCACAAAACATGCGGGGGTTTGCCTGAAAAGCACAGGCAATCCCCATGGCTTGTGGCTATCTAAAAGCAGTGAAACATGCGGCCATGGGGACAAGAACTTGTCACCCGAGCACCCACGATACTCGGTGCATACCCGAGCACCCTTGAAAAAGTCGAGTAACGAGAACTTGCGCTCATCACTAATCGCAGAGCTTGTCAGCTAAAGGCACTGCACTACAAAGCATCGGCAGGACCCAGGCAGAGGAAGTGTGATCTGAGCATGCATGCTCAGACTGTGCTCATTCACACATAGTAACATAGTTATTAAGGTTGAAGGAAAACTTTAAGTCCATCTAGTTCAACCCATAGCCTAACATGCCCTAACATGTTGATCCAGGGGAAGGCAAAAAAAAACCCCATGTGGTAAGAGTAAGCTCCACCTTGGGGAAAAAAATTCCTTCCCGACCCCACATACGGCAATCAGACTAGTTCCCTGGATCAACGCCCTATCAAAGAATCTAATATATATACCCTGTAACATTATACTTTTCCAGAAAGGCATCCAGTCCCCTCTTAAATTTAAGTAATGACTCACTCACTACAACATCATACGGCAGAGAGTTCCATAGTCTCACTGCTCTTACAGTAAAGAATCCGCGTCTTATTATGCTTAAACCTTTTTTCCTCCAGACGTAGAGGATGCCCCCTTGTCCCCGTCACCGGTCTATGATTAAAAAGATCATCAGAAAGGTCTTTGTACTGTCCCCTCATATATTTATACATTAACATAAGATCACCCCTTAGCCTTCGTTTTTCCAAACTAAATAGCCCCAAGTGTAATAACCTATCTTGGTATTGCAGACCCCCCAGTCCTCTAATAACCTTGGTCGCTCTTCTCTGCACCCGCTCCAGTTCAGCGACGTCTTTCTTATACACCGGAGACCAGAACTGTGCACAGTATTCGAAGTGTGGTCGAACTAGTGACTTGTATAGAGGTAAAATTATGTTCTCCTCATGAGCATCTATGCCTCTTTTAATGCATCCCATTATTATATTTGTCTTTGTAGCAGCTGCCTGACACTGACCACTGAATATGAGTTTGTCATCCACCCATACACCCAGGTCTTTCATTGACTGTTTTGCCCAGAGTTTTAGAATTAAGCACATAGTTATACATCTTATTACTTCTACCCAAGTGCATGACCTTACATTTATCCCCATTAAAGCTCATTTGCCATTTATCAGCCCAAGCTTCTAGTTTACATAAATCATCCTGTAATATAAAATTGTCCTCCTCTGTATTGATTACCCTGCAGAGTTTAGTGTCATCTGCAAATATTGAAATTCTACTCTGAATGCCCCCTACAAGGTCATTAATAAATATGTTAAAAAGAAGAGGGCCTAATACTGACCCCTGTGGTACCCCACTGCTAACCGCGACCCAGTCCGAATGTGCTCCATTAATAACCACCCTTTGTTTCCTATCCCTGAGCCAGCTCTCAATCCACTTACACAAATTTTCCCCTATCCCCATTATTCTCATTTTATGTAACAACCTTTTGTGTGGCACCGTATCAAAAGCTTTTGAAAAGTCCATATACACTACATCCACTGGGCTCCCTTGGTCCAGTCCGGAACTTACCTCTTCATAGAAGCTGATCAAATTAGTCTGACATGAACGGTCCCTAGTAAACCCGTGCTGATACTGGGTCATGAGGTTATTCCTCTTCAGATACTCCAGTATAGCATCCCTTAGAATGCCCTCCAGGATTTTACCCACAGTAGAGGTTAAACTTACTGGCCTATAATTTCCGAGTTCAGTTTTTGTCCCCTTTTTGAATATTGGCACCACATTTGCTATACGCCAGTCGTTTGGTACAGACCCTGTTATTATGGACTCTTTAAAGATTAAAAATAATGGTCTATCAATGACTGTACTTAATTCCTGCAGTACTCGGGGGTGTATCCCATCCGGGCCCGGAGATTTGTCAATTTTAGTGATTTTCCGACGCCGCCGTACTTCCTGCTGGGTTAAGCAGGTAACCTTTAATTGAGAATTTTTATCACTAGTCATATTGGCTGCCATGGGATTTTCTTTTGTAAATACTGATGAAAAAAATCATTTAGCATATTGGCTTTTTCCTCATCCTCATCCACCATTTCACCCAGACTATTTTTAAGGGGGCCAACACTATCATTTTTTAGTTACTTACTATTTATGTAGTTAAAGAATATTTTGGGATTATTTTTGCTCTCTCTGGCAATGAGTCTCTCTGTCTCAATCTTTGCTGCCTTGATTTGCTTTTTACAGAATTTATTTAATTTTCTGTATTTATTTAATGCCTCCTCACTACCTACTTCCTTTAATTCTCTAAATGCTTTCTTTTGTCCCTTATTGCGCCCCTTACAGCTCTATTTAGCCATATTGGTTTCCTCCTATTTCTAGTATGTTTATTCCCATACGGTATATACTGTGCACAGGTCCTATCCAGGATGCTAATAAACGTCTCCTATTTTCTTTGTGTATTTTTGTGTCTCAGGATATCGTCCCAGTTAATTGCACCAAGATCCTCTCTCATCCGTTGGAAATTTGCCCTCCTGAAGTTTAGTGTCCTTGTCACCCCTCTACTACACATCTTATTAAAGGAGACATGAAAACTTATTATTTTGTGATCACTATTCCCCAAGTGACCCCCAACCCTTATATTTGATATGCGGTCTGGCCTGTTGGTTAATATTAGGTCTAGCAGTGCCCCCCTTCTTGTTGGGTCCTGAACCAGTTGTGAAAGGTAATTGTCTCTCATAGTTGTCAAAAACCGATTACCTTTACTGGAACTGCAGGTTTCTGTTCCCCAATCTATTTCAGGGTAGTTGAAGACCCCCATAATAATGACTTCTCCTTGAGTCGCAGCTTCATCTATTTGCTTTACGAGGATAATCTCCATTGCTTTCATTATTTTTGGAGATTTATAACAAACCCCTATCAGTAATTTATTATTTTTTCCCCCTCCCCTTATCTCCACCCACAGGGACTCTACATTTTCATTAGATTCACCTATATTATCACGCAGGATGGGTTTTAAGGACGATTTTACATACAGACACACCCCACCCCCTCGCTTATCTGTACGGTCATTTCTGAAAAGGCTATAGCCCTGCAAGTTAACAGCCCAGTCATGGCTCTCATCCAGCCATGTTTCAGATATCCCCACCATGTCATAATTATGCTCCAACAACATTAATTCTAATTCGTCCATTTTGTTGGCGAGGCTTCTGGCATTAGTATACATGCACTTGATGTTCCTCTCTGTACCTCTATTCTTTCTTAAATTACTAACTGTTCTAACCCCACCCCCCATGCCACCGCCACCCCCAACTTCCTTATTTGTGCCCAGGTCTCTATCTGCACTATCTTCCCCTCCTATAAAATGAATACCCTCCCCCCATTACCTAGTTTAAACACTCCTCCAACCTTCTAGCCATTTTCTCCCCCAGCACAGCTGCACCTTCCCCATTGAGGTGCAGCCCGTCCCTAGAGTAGAGCCTGTAGCCAACTGAGAAGTCGGCCCAGTTCTGCAGGAACCCAAACCCCTCCTTCCTACACCAATTCTTGAGCCACTTATTAACCTCCCTAATCTCCCGTTGCCTCTCTGGCATGGCACGTGGTACAGGCAGTATTTCGGAAAATACCACTTTGGAGGTCATTGCTTTCAGCTTGCAACCTAATTCCCTGAAATCATCCTGATCCCACCAATGGCATGCGCTACTCGGTTTGACCGATTTCGTTTTCTAGATTGGAAATAGAGTCAGAATCACAACAGAAGCATTTATCACGCACCTAGAGATCACCTTACAGGGCAGGTAATAAAAGTATATTAGAAAAATGATTATTAGTAAGAGTTAGGGCATATGAAAGGGTATGAAATTACTAGTCGGAAAACATCTTTAACCTGTTCACAAATTTGGACATATAGATACATCCAAGTTCGCATCCCTGTATTTGATGCGGGCTCCGGTGCTGAGCCCACATCTTTCCCTGCACATGACAGCTAATTTGATCAACGGTCATGTGCCTTTAACAGCCGCGGGTGGATTCGCGAACCACCCGTGCCTGTTAAGTTAAATGCCGCTATCAATCTCTTGGCAGTGGCATTAAATATGCGTGATTAGCAGAGTCACAAGACACACCCCTATCATGACACCCATTGTAAATCTATGAACATTGGAGAGTGAAACGCTGCTATGTGTAACACAAGCAATCGAATGATCACAGCTTCAAGCCTTCTACGGAAACTATTGAAGCAAGTAAAATAAAAAAAATAAAAATTAAAACAAAAACAAATAGTTCAAATCACCCCCCTTCTTGCAACATTAAAAATAAAACAATAAAAGAATTATACATATTTGGTATCACTGCGCTCCGAAATGTCGTATCAAAATGTAAAGTAAGTTAATCAGATCGGTAAACAGAGTAACAAGAAAAAAAAAATCAAACTGCCAGAATTTATGTTTTTATATTTGCACAATAAAGATCAGGAGAAATGGAGACGCTAAGGGTCTCGGGAAAATGGTGTCATTTTTTTTACTTTGGATCCTATTCATGTTTGGTATCTACGTACTCGTACTGACCTGGGGAATCGTGGTTATTTCAGCATTTAGTTAACATGGTAAAAAAAAATATATATTAATTGAACCTTTTTTTTTGCCATTTCACAGCACTTTTTCCCCCCCATTTTACAGTAGACTGTATGGTAAAATCAATGATGTCATTCAAAAGTACAATTCGTCCCGCAAAAAAACGAGCCCTCATACGGCTATTTTGATGGAAAAATAAAAACGATATGGCTCTGGAAAGAAAGGGAGCAAAAAAATAAAAGCGCAAAAATTGAAAATCACAAGGTGGTGAAGGGGTTAATATTCACTAGTGTGAGTGTATTTTTCTTTCTTTATTCGGTGTTTTTTTGGGGGGGGTTGAAAAATGTCAAGATTCAGGAAATGCCCTTTTTAGGCTACTTTCACACTAGCGTCGTACTCGGCCCGTCGCAGAGCGTCGGCCCGACGTACCGACGCTAGCAGTGAATGCGCCGCACAACGGGGGGCAGCGGATGCTGTTTTCCCACGCATCCGCTGCCCCATTGTGAGGTGCGGGGAGGTGGGGGCGGAGTTCCGGCCGCGCATGCGCGGTCGGAAATGGCGGTCCGTCGGCGGCAAAAAATGTTACATGGAACGTTTTTTGCAGCCGACGGTCCGCCACAACACGGCGCAACCGTCGCACGACGGTTGCGACGTGTGGCAATGCGTCGCTAATGTTAGTCAATGGTGAAAAACGCATCCTGCAAGCACTTTTGCAGGATGCATTTTTTCGCCAAAACGACGCATTGCGACTAGTGTTGAGCGATACCGTCCGATACTTGAAAGTATCGGTATCGGAAAGTATCGGCCGATACCGGCAAAGTATCGGATCTAATCCGATACCGATACCAATACAAGTCAATGGGACTCAAGTATCGGACGGTATCCCTGATGGTTCCCAGGGTCTGAAGGAGAGGAAACTCTCCTTCAGGCCCTGGGAACCATATTAATGTGTAAAATAAAGAATTAAAATAAAAAATATTGCTATACTCACCTCTCCGACGCAGCCTGGACCTCACCGAGGGAACCGGCAGCGTTCTTTGCTTAAAATGCGCGCTTTTCCTTCCTTCCGTGACGTCACGGCTTGTGATTGGTCGCGTGCCGCCCATGTGACCGCAACGCGACCAATCACAGCAAGCCGTGACGTAATTTCAGGTCCTCAATGCAGAAATAGGCATCAGGACCTGAAATTACGTCACGGCTTGCTGTGATTGGTCGCGTCGCGGTCACATGGGCGGCACGCAACCAATCACAAGCCGTGACGTAATTTTAAAAATGCGCGCGTCTCCTGTCTCCCGTGACGTCACGGCTTGTGATTGGTCGCGTCGCCCATGTGACCGCGACGCGACCAATCACAAAGCCGGAACGTAATTTTAAAATACTGAATGCCTAGAAGGACCTGAAAATTACGTCACGGCTTGCTGTGATTGGTCGCGTCGCGGCCACATGGGCGGCACGCGACCAATCACAAGCCGTGAAGTCACGGAAGGAAGGAAAAGCGCGCATTTTAAGCAAAGAACGCTG
Source organism: Ranitomeya variabilis (assembly GCF_051348905.1). NCBI lineage: Eukaryota > Metazoa > Chordata > Amphibia > Anura > Dendrobatidae > Ranitomeya > Ranitomeya variabilis. The sequence continues at coordinate 216,389,037 of NC_135232.1, read as the reverse complement.
CCGGTTCCCTCGGTGAGGTCCAGGCTGCGTCGGAGAGGTGAGTATAGCAATATTTTTTATTTTAATTCTTAATTTTACACATTAATGTTGTTTCGATACCGATACCCAATACCACAAAAGTATCGGATCTCGGTATCGGAATGCTCAACACTAATTGCGACGTATTGCAAAAAACGCTAGTGTGAAAGTAGCCTAAGAGGGATTTTGAGTATGTGCTCCAAAATCTTTTTGTGAACAGTAAACAGGCTAAAGGCTTTCTCCTTCACATAGTTTTTTGTTTTCCTGCATATTTTTGGTTTAAAGAAGCAATTCCGTGGAATTTGTTATACCTTAAACCTGTGCAAATCTGTATGTAATGTGCATGAATATATTTACAGATCTCCATCTTCCCCGATTTCCAGCGCTACTCTGGTCTTCTCACTGAAATTTTGACTTGGTGGATCACACAGACGAGTCTACAAATCGCTGTCACGTGAACAAGAGGAGGAACGGAATGGAGCCGGAAACCAATGTGTTTATTAACACACTTACCCTACATCATATACACATTTACACAGGTTTATGGCATAAAATATTTTATGGGAGTACCTCTTTAAAGTCAATGGGGGTGGAACAAACAAAGAAAACCCTATAGCAAAAGCAAAGCAGCCGTTAACCTAGATTTCCCCTATACATACAACAGAAAATGCACAGCATTAAAACCATTGTCTATGTGGATTCTTTCGAAATGCTTCCCTTGTAGAGATGAGGGAATACATTTGCAAGACCCTGAGGTCCAGCGGCCATGTCAGTAATCTGTGGCCGTCGTATTAGAGCCCTGAAACCTCCTTCTATCTGCTGGACCTCCCTGATTTGTAGCCCAGGCGTGACGCATGTGTAACGTTGTGACGGGGAAGCCGGTAAGTGGTTGTGCTCTCATCTGGTGGGCACAGACTAAGGGCGGCTGGACCAAGTCCTGCAGTTTGATTTGTTAACCTCTACTTACAAGTTTCATGCATGTAGGAATTTCCCCATTAGTTAAAAGCACATTTTTGACAGATGAGTCTTTGGTCTGCCAAACACTTAAATTGTTTGATTCTATAACATGCCAAGCTTGTTTTATAAGTGCGCTCTAACATGGCTTCCAATGTTATTCATGAAAATGAATTAAGGGGTTGTCCGGTTTAAATAGCCATATTAAAAAAAACAAAAAACTTTTTTTTAGGATTTCTGGGATAAGAGATGTTCTATTAGGCCGGGGTCACACTTGCGAGTGCAATGCGAGAAACTTGCGCGAGTCTCTCGCATCAATACCCGGCACTCGGGACCGGAGTGTGCGGCTGTGTGTATTTCTATGCAGCCAAAACCAGTTACAGAGACCAAATCTGTTTCAGGAAGAATTAGTACTTGCTGCAATAAAAAAAAACCCAAAACATATGGATGACAAATAGGTGAAAAAAATTGGCAAGAGTTTCCTGGATGAAGCTGCAATGTATTATACAGTCATGTGAACGTGGCCTTAAGGGTCAGAGTGTCATACCCCTACCTTTCATTAGGTTTACATTTCACATAACTCCATTTCCATCTAATTGAGAAAAATTTCTTTTTTTTTTATTAAATATTTTATTCAGGTCACCCATCAAGCTCTCATAATAAGGGTATTGCAACAGTGGCATAATTTTGGTCCAACTGACGGGCGGTTGTGAACTTGTGTCTATTGATTGAGAAACAGTATTTAGTAATCGGAAGGGAAAAGAATTATGGGGTTTGGAAAATGGGCCAAGTTAATCTATGGACAATGTTATAACATCCCCCATTTTCCCTGAAGACAAGCATACCTGTAATTTTCTTTTAAAAGTCATGTACTTATGCAGAAGAGTTACTAAAAGCTTTAAATATTTGTAAATGCCCTTAACCATGCTCTCAAACTAAGAAAATAAATGGATGTCCTGCATTGTAAAGACTCACTTAACACTGACAACCTATTACTGCCCCCATTAGGCTGTGTGCACACGTAGCAGATTTTTTGCGTTTTTTTCGCTATAAAAACGCTATAAAACCGCGAAAAAAACGCTAACATTAAGCATCCTATGTAACAGAATGCAATCCGTATTTTTTGTGCACAGGCTGCACAGCTGCATAGGCTGCATCTATAGTAAAAAGTTGGTCACACTTGTTAAACACTATGTTTGACAAGTGTGACCAACCTGTCAAACAGTTTTCCAAGCGATGCTACAGATCGCTTGGAAAACGCTAGCATTCTGCAAGCTAATTATGCTTGCAAAACGCTAGTTTTCTGCGGGTATATGCATGCTAATTCTGCATGCGATATACCCGCGGCAGGAGGCGCAGAATTGCCGCGGAAAGTTCCGCGGCAGTTCTGCAACGTGTGAACTCAGCCTTACAGAGTCCAATTACAGCCCTCACACTAATGTCTTGTGGATGGAGCCTTGTACTTCGTATGAGGGCAGTAATTGACTAGGTACAATGCGCTACACAATCTGTTAGTATGAGGCTGTAAATATTCTTTTGAAGTCTCAGGATATTAGAGCCAAAAGTGACAGCGGTAGCAAGTTTGCAATATGTCTAATTGCAATACCATGTTGAAGCATAAAATTGCATTTTCAGAATACAAATTCAGGTCAGATTTACCATATTGAGGTCATATGATTGGCAAGCATTCTTTAGAGACAGCACCAATCTATACCTAAAGTTATGCGTCATCAATACTTGGAAGGTTTTAGCGCTGCACAATATTTTTCTTCCTCGTTTACAAGCTAAAAAGACATGCTGCGAACAATCAAGTGCAGAGGAAGGGCATCAGGCAAAGGCATTATATACTTATATAGCTTCCCATACTTGGGTGTCCATAGTTGGACCCCGGTCCTGCTCGGCCCTTATTCACATTAAGGTCCATTTTGACACATTGTGAGGTTTTAATACTAGAAATTAGGACTGTCATGACTAAGTCCACCTTGTCGCAGTAGGATGGCTTTCACACTTTTTTCTTTATAGCAAAAACAGTATTTACTAAGTACCCCAACTTATTTATATGTACTATTGCTAGTACAGCAGGGTATATGTTCATATTGTTCCTCTCTTAGGTTTTGACAGTACCTATCTATAAAGTTATAGGTCATCAATACCTGCAAGATTTTATCATTGTACAATATTTTTCTTCCTCGTTTACAAGCTAAAAAAACACGCTCCAAACAAAAGTAAAAGGACGGACGAAAAACAATTCAATTTAACAAGTTGTAACTCCAGTTCTGACTCCACAAATGCTTACACTTTAATTTCTTACAATCTGCATTTTGATGATTTTTTCCCCCCCACATCGTTGGCAATTTTCAAACCCATAAAATTATACTGAACATTTGAAAAGCAAATATTTAGTCAGTCAGACACAGTGCGTAATACATAGGGATTTATTTTAAAAATACTCTTGTCAACCACCTAGCATCACTAACAAAATGTGTCTGTAATATAGGGCAAAATCCCAATTGCCAGGCTCTCTGAACCCTTACATACAGTTTGTGAAAACAGTCAGGTAAAAGATTAGCAAAAGTCTGTAACTCACCCGGCAACCCAAATCAAAACCTATTCCTTTCATGCTGGTTGTTTCATCTGCACGTAGGGCTGAGATTGGCATTTTATTACATACGTTTGTCTGTATGCATATGTGTATGTACATAATTATATACTATACAAATATACATACCCACATATAGATTTATATAAATATACACCAGCACTCGGATAGTGACAGGGTTGCATAAATAAGCATACAAAATGATGTAATCTCTTTAGCAAAATGGAGAAAGCCACTTCAGATCCTGAAGATTGGTGAAAATGTCTTCTGCCATAAAAAGCAAAGGAACACAGGTTTGACATTTCAAAGCACCTGAACGACTGGGAAAAATGGCTGAAACTAGACCTGGCTTAAAGCTCTTAATAATTTAGGACTTACTAATTAGATGTAGTATTGTAACAATGGGGTAGACAGCTCTTCTGGTCTTTACATGGTTAACAATATGTTTGAAGTTCCCCATACACATTAGATAGCCATCGACTGAACAACTATTCTGCTGACAGCCATCTCCTTAGGAGTCACCCATATACAAAGGCGCTTGGCAGAGCTCTACTGAGAGCTCCTATGCTCACTCTTGAGAAAGTCGCCGCCAGTCTTCTTTGGCGGCAGCTTAACACCCAGAGAACAAAATTATTGGCCACTGGAAATTTGAAAGATCCCGTCAATAACTGGTAGGTTCCCTTGACTTTGTTTCTGGGGGTCTTTAGATTCAATATGTGGCTTATTGAGAGTTACTTGTCTCAATCTCGTAGTTGGCAGCCATTTTCAAGCCCATGTTCCAGATGATGTGTATATCAGCTTTTCAGTGGTCTGGCCAGTGACAAAAACAAAAAAAAATCTAAATTTTTCAAGCTCTTGAAACACATCATGTCATATAATTTAAAACACCTACTAGGAAGGGGGAAAGAAGGCCATTTGCAAACCATTCCGTTCATGTTTAGGTGAAGAAACTGATGTAATAAAAGATAAATAGAAACAAGGAATTTCATAAAGCGCCCCCTCCCCCCCCCCAAAAAAATAAATAAAATTTATCGAGCGATGGGGAATAACGATTGGGATTCAGCCAATTACTATTGCTGCATGTACAGAGTTTCCATGTTCGCATGAAGGGGGAAGAAAAAGGTATGAAAAATTAATTGCTGAAAGATCATGAGCATGTATAAAAAGTGGTCAGGTGCAGGCCACGGCTGCTGCGTTATGTACAATAATTTAAACCAAATTGTATAAATTTCATTCACGACTTAAAAAAAAAAAAAAGAAAATCAGATTGTTGAAGTCCTTCATGCATGTTCTTGGGAAGTTCTGGATTAGGATGACCGCCAGAACCTCAACAATGTTTCGAAAGACCGTTCTTATTCACATTCTAGAGTTTTAGTTTCTTAATTGTTTCGAGTCTCTTCCGCAAGAGATCGCCCACCTCTTGCAATGAGTGCACGTAGCTGTTCTGAACCTTGTCTGATGACAGCTTTGTAAACTTCTTTTCTTCCTGAATAAGAAAACATTAAAAATTACATTTTTTTTAAGGAAAAAAAGTTAATGGTAATTGACACAAAAGGTGATGATTATTGTGCAGCTTAGGCTACAAACGTACAGTAGCCGTTACTAGTTTAGACATTCACACATTTTAGGGCATTTCATCTTTAACCCCTTCATGACCCAGCCTATTTTGGCCTTAATGACCTTGCCGTTTTTTGCAATTCTGACAAGTGTCCCTTTATGAGGTAATAACTCAGGAACACTTCAACGGATCCTAGCGATTCTGAGATTGTTTTTTCGTGACATATTGGGCTTCATGTTAGTGGTAAATTTAGGTCGATAATTTCTGCGTTTATTTGTGAAAAAAACGGAAATTTGGCGAAAATTTTGAAAATTTAGCAATTTTAATATTTTTAATTTTTATTCTGTTAAACCAGAGAGTTATGTGACACAAAATAGTTAATAAATAACATTTCCCACATGTCTACTTTACATCAGCACAATTTTGGAAACCAATTTTTTTTTTTTCTAGGAAGTTATAAGGGTTAAAATTTGACCAGTGATTTCTAATTTTTACAACAAAATTTACAAAACCATTTTTTTTAGGGACCACCTCACATTTGAAGTCATTTTGAGGGTTCTATATGGCTGAAAATACCCAAAAGTGACACCATTCTAAAAACTGCACCCCTCAAGGTGCTCAAAACCACATTCAAGAAGTTTATTAACCCTTCAGGTGTTTCACAGCAGCAGAAGCAACATGGAAGTAAAAAATGAACATTTAACTTTTTAGTCACAAAAATGATCTTTTAGCAACAATTTTTTTTATTTTCCCAAGGGTAAAAGGAGAAACTGGACCACGAACGTTGTTGTCCAATTTGTCCTGAGTACGCTGATACCTCATATGTGGGGGTAAACCACTGTTTGGGCGCACGGCAGGGCTCAGAAGGGAAAGAGCGCCATTTGACTTTTTGAATGAAAAATTAGCTCCAATCGTTAGCGGACACCATGTCGCGTTTTGAGAGCCCCTGTGTGCCTAAACATTGGAGCTCCCCCACAAGTGACCCCATTTTGGAAACTAGACCCCCCAAGGAACTTATCTAGATGCATAGTGAGCACTTAAAACCCCCAGGTGCTTCACAGAAGTTTATAACGCAGAGCCGTGAAAATAAAAAATAATTTTTCTTTCCTCAAAAATGATTTTTAGCCCGGAATTTTTTATTTTCCCAAGGGTAATAAGAGAAATTGGACCCCAAATGTTGTTGTCCAGTTTGTCCTGAGTACGATGATACCCCATATGTGGGGGTAAACCACTGTTTGGGCGCACGGCAGGGCTCGGAAGGGAAGGCACGCCATTTGGCTTTTTGAATGGAAAATTAGCTCCAATCATTAGCGGACACCATGTCGCGTTTGGAGAGCCCCTGTGTGCCTAAACATTGGAGCTCCCCCACAAGTGACCCCATTTTGGAAACTAGACCTCCCAAGGAACTAATCTAGATGTGTGGTGAGCACTTTGAACCCCCAAGTGCTTCACAGAACTTTATAACGCAGAGCCATGAAAATAAAAAATCATTTTTCTTTCCTCAAAAAAGATGTTTTAGCAAGCAATTTTTTATTTTCACAAGGGTAACAGGAGAAATTGGACCCCAATATTTGTTGCCCAGTTTGTTGTGAGTACGCTGATACCCTATATGTGGGGGTAAACCACTGTTTGGGCGCACGTCAGGGCTCGGAAGGGAAGTAGTGACATTTGAAATGCAGACTTTAATGGAATGGTCTGCGGGCGTCACGTTGCATTTGCAGAGCCCCTGATGTGCCTAAACAGTAGAAACACCCCACAAGTGACCCCATTTTGGAAACTAGACCCCCCAAGGAACTTATCTAGATGTGTGGTGAGCACTTTCAACCCCCAAGTGCTTCACAGAAGTTTATAACGCAGAGCCGTGAAAATAAAAAATAATTGTTCTTTCCTCAAAAATTATGTTTTAGCAAGTAATTTTTTATTTTTGCAAGGGTATCAGGAGAAATTGGACCCCAACAGTTGTTGCCCAGTTTGTCCTGAGTACGCTGGTACCCCATATGTGGGGATAAACCACTGTTTGGGCGCACGTCGGGGCTTGGAAGGGAGGGAGCACCATTTTACTTTTTGAACGCAAGATTGGCTGGAATCAATGGTGGCGCCATGTTGCGTTTGGAGACCCCTGATGTGCCTAAACAATGGAAACCCCTCAATTCTAACTTCATCACTAACTCCAACACACCCCTAACCCTAATCCCAACTGTAGCCATAACCCTAATCACAACCCTAACCCCAACACACCCCTAACCACAACCCTAACCCCAACACACCCGTAACCCTAATCCTAACCCTAATCCCAACCTTAACCCTAATCCCAACCCTAACCACAACTGTAACCCCAATACACCCCTAACTCTATCTGTAACCCTAACCACAAGCCTAATCTTAACCCTATTTCCAACCCTAGCCCTAATTCCAACCCTAACCCTAAGGCTATGTGCCCACGTTGCGGATTCGTGTGAGATTTTTCTGCACGATTTTTGAAAAATCTGCAGGTAAAAGGCACTGCGTTTTACCTGTGGACTTACAGCGGATTTCCAGTGTTTTTTTGTGCGGATTTCACCTGCGGATTCCTATTGAGGAACAGGTGTAAAACGCTGCGGAATCCGCACAAAGAAATGACATGCTGCGGAAAATACAATGCAGTGTTTCCGCACGGAATTTTCCGCACCATGGGCACAGCGGATTTGGTTTTCCATAGGTTTACATGGCAATGTAAACCTGATGGAAAACTGCTACGAATTCGCAGCGGCCAATCCGCTGCGGATCCGCGGCCAAATCCGCACTGTGTGCACATGCCATAACCCTAACCCTAACCCTACCCCTAGTTTTAACCCTAGTTCTAACCCTAACCCTAGTGAAAAAAGAAAAAAAAATATTTTCTTTATTTTTATTATTGTCCCTACCTATGGGGGTGATAAAGGGGGGGGGGGGTCATTTACTATTTTATTTATTTTGATCACTGTGATAGGTTATATTACAGTGATCAAAATATACCTGGAACTCATCTGCCGGCCGGCAGATTCGGCGGGCGTACTGCGCCCGCCATTTTGGAAGATGGCGGCGCCCATGAAGAAGACGGACGGGCATCGGGAGGCCCGGTAAGTATGAGGGGGGGAGATCTGAGTATGGGGGGTGGATCGGAGGACAGGGGGGGAGCCATCGGAGTACGGGGGGAGCGGGCAGGAGGACGGGGGAGCCGACAGGAGGACGGAGGGGAGCGGAGAGGAGGACGGGGCAGAAAGGACAACTGGGGGGGCGATCGATGGCAGTGGGGGGGGGGGTCAGATCGGGGTCTCCAGCCATGGCAGATGCTATTGCAGCATCGGCCATGGCTGGATTGTAATATTTCACCATTTTTATAGGTGAAATATTACAAATCGCTCTGATTGGCAGTTTCACTTTCAACAGCCAATCAGAGCGATCGTAGCCACGGGGGGGTGAAGCCACCCCCCCTGGGCTGAAGCACCACTCCCCCTGTCCCTGCAGATCGGGTGAAATCGGAGTTAACCCTTTCACCCGCTCTGCAGGGACGCGATCATTCCATGACGCCACATAGGCGTCATGGGTCGGATTGGCACGGGTTTTCATGACGCCTACGTGGCGTCAAAGGTCGGGAGGGGTTTAACAACCCCAGTGTCAGATCTCGAGCATCTTGTGGTTCTAGGTCACTGTTGAACGGTCCTGTGCATAACGCCCGTGAGACAACTATTGGCCATACTCTAAATAAGCCAACGTAACGGCAGGACGAGTGTACTGCTGGAAAAGGGGATGAGTTTTATTTTATTTTTACTAGATGACTGATCATAAGCAACATCCAATCAAAATGGAAGACAAATGCTTCTAGAGCCATCAGATGCTTATAATTTATGCCAAGCATAAAATTATACCAACAGGAGAGTTATACATCAACATGAGGTTAGACAAATGAATAACATATCCTTAAATTACACTTTCATGGATTATTACTTTTCAGTTGATCACTAATCCTTCAAACCTGCACCAAACCACATAAAAATCACGCCTAAGCACATATTCACATGACAGCATTTATTGTCTGTGTGATATTCTTTTTAAAAATGGACAGGACCCAGACCCATACTATTTAATCAAACCATTTTACACTTTTTTCGTTTTTTTTTTGTTTGTTTTTTTTAAACAGATACGCGAGTCAGAAACAAGATGTAACTCATCTGACTTCCGGAATTCTAACAAAACACATGGTAACTGCAAACCCAACTTTGTAATAAAAGGATCGAAGGCTGCTTATTAAAGAATGTTCACATCCATGCTAGGGTTCTCAAATAGGGGCGTCTCATACTTTTTGACAGCAAATATAGGACAGCCTAACACTGATCATCAGAAACCTTGACAGATCTAACATCGTGCCTTGAGCTGTTATAAATGGAAGCCATATTGTCATTTAAAAATCAAAGCCTAAAACAAGCACCATTCAAATGGTATACGGATCGCCTTGTACTATGCTCCTAGTGACAAATGAGTACAGTGTGACTAACAAGAGGTAATAGCGGAATCATTTCCTGCTATATGGTTCATTTTATACAACCAGTCAGCAATCGATGTGACAAAAAGGACCAGCACAATTGTATTTCTGTTAAATATTCTGAGGCACATATAGCTCCACTGGTATAAGTCCTACCAATGAGAAGCTAAGGCCATGTTCCCACATCCAAAAAACGGATTTTCTTTTATTGCTGCATTTTTTTCTGCACCAAAATAAGCAATAGCAATTTGCTCTGATTATTGCATGGTAATGAGTTTTCCACTGTTTATGATTTTTGGTGCAGATTGGAGGAAATGTTTGGATTCTGCACTTAAAAACACAACTGCTTTTTTTTTTTTTTACATACGTTTTTCAAACGGAAAAAAAAACTCCACCAAAATGCACAGCATCTTAGAACAGACAGTGGGGGCAGGAGTTTTCATTAAATCACATCCACTTTGCGTGAAATGTTAAATTCAATGGATTTTTAGCACAAAAAGCAGTGGAAACTTTGTAGAGTCTAGGGTATGTGAGAACATAGCCTAAGCATTGGTGGAAAAAAAATGCTAACTCCACCCAATGGCCTTATACCCAAAAAAGTAACCAGACCTGACCTGGGAAAGGAAAACAGAAAAAAAAAAAAAAAAGTGAAAGAAGAATGAGGGCAGGATGTGTGTCTCCCAATGTATTAAAAAAGATAAGAGTTTTAAAAGGGAACCTGTCACCCCTCCCCAGGCATTTGTAACTAAATGAGCCATCTTGTGCAGCACTAATGCTGCATTCTGACAAGGTGGCTCTTTTAGTTATTATTCGTTGCACTGCAGAAATAATCGCTTTTGAATTTGGTCCCTCATACCTGTGAAATCGCCAAGGAGGCAGGTCTTTTCCCCCCTCATCCAGACGCCTCCCAGCCGCCTCGGCATTATTCAGTTGTCCAGGCGCCTGCGCGGTCATATTCTGCCTTGGGCATGCGCAGTTCGCACTGCCCGACAACTGACATCACTTGATGTCTTGTTTACTGCGCCTGCATGCACACGCGGCCCGAGATCCCGCGGGGAACTGCGCATGCCCAAGGCAGAATATGACCGCGCAGGGGCCTGGACAACTAAATAATGCCGAGGAGGCGGCGCCCTTCTCGCAGAGTGACGGCTGGGAGGCGTCTGGATGAGGGGGGGAAAGACCTGCCTCCCTGGCGATTTCACAGGTATGAGGGACCAAATTCAAAAGCGATTACTTCTGCAGTGCAACGAATAATAACTAAAAGAGCCACCTTGTCAGAATGCAGCATTAGTGCTGCACAAGATGGCTCATTTAGTTACAAAAGCCTGGGGGGGGAGGGGGTGACAGGTTCCCTTTAAAGTCAAGTGCAAAACTTTTCAGGGACACAGCACCATAGGATGATCTAAAGACATTCCAGAAGGTGACAGAATCTGGGGCTGGCATAGCCACATGTAAATCTTATAGAATAAGGAGCAGGTGACAGCCTTGCAAACTAAGAAAGAGGCAATAGACACCCACTTGCCGAATAGACAGCAAATGCTCCAGTGGAATGAGCAGTTACCTGAAAGGTAGAAGCTTTTCCCTTGGATTTTGGCCACCATCATGAAAGGTTACCGATCTATCAACTTGAAAAATGCTAGATCCTTGTGCAGCATGTCAGTTCAAAAACAGCAAATCAAAAACCTAAAGACTTTCAGAACACAGACACAAACTGAACTGAACAAATCCAGTCAATGTAAGGTGCACACCCTGGGATGGGAAAGGCAAAATGTAGGCTGCACAACAGCTTCATTATATAGAAGGTCAACAAGACCTTTGGCAGGAATGATGGCAGCCAACCCAAGATAACCTTATGCTGGTAATGCACTAGAAAGGAAGATAACGCAGAAAGCTCTGAAACCCTACAAAAGTTTCTAAGAGGTAGAAGTGAGTGCTATAAGGGAGAAGTCGGTAACATATCTAGAAAAGGTTAAGGTTCCAAGGCTTCACGAGTCTTGTGGGGGAAGATTCAATGATGGACTTCTTGAAAAAGGGTCTTGCTCTGTCTAAAGAGAGTCCGGATATAATATAAAATAATAGACGTGACCCTTAAAAGAAGAAAGGCTGAATAGCGACCTTTGGAGTACTGGACTTTGAGAAAAGTATGTCAGGATAAAGGTGAAGAGGTCTAAAGAGCTTCCGAGACCACATTGCCACAAAAGGCTTAGTCAATCTAGGGCTAAGGGACAGCTCAGAATACAATACCATCCTGCTCTAAACCCTCATGCAGAAGCAAACAGAATCTAGGTCAAAACAGGAGACACCCAGGATTAATTGACGCGTATGCACTAAGGCAGCCAGTGTCCAATTTATGCTGCCTGTGTTACGGACAGCATGAATCATTTGTCAAGTTTGCTTTAAAATGTCAAAGGCTTAGAGGCCTTGGACCAAGCGTGCCAGGACGGCTCGAAGAATATTCTTCTGGAATCCAAGTTACAGAATGAATGAATGAAACCTCCGAGTGTGCCTAAATGGCTAGAAGAGTCAGAAATTCTGAGGAAGGAAGTTCCTCTTTTGAGAACCTGAGAAGCAACAGAAATCACCCTGGCAACCCACCATGTTGACTCAAGAAATCTGAAAGTATGACAGCTGTGCGGAATTATTCAGAATGTTCTCCTGGTGGGCTGGTGATAGACTAACATAGCATTCTGCTCGGACTCAGAGGATTTCCCTGAGGATCCAGACTGAACACATGGGAAAGGCAGTGTAGACAATAATGGCTCCATCATATATAGGAGGTCTTCTCGATTCAGCTGATTTGGTAAAGGTATATGCATGGACACAAAAGGCATACGTGACATGTATCAACTATGCACGTTATACTGTGGTTGGTTTTTTACAGAATGAAAATTAGCCTTAGAAGCCAAAAACTTGTCTTAGCCCCCAATATAAATTATTACATCGGTTATATATTAATATAGGGGGCATGATATATTTTACACTTTTAACATATATATTTGTTAAAAATCATCCAAAAAAAAAAACTTGCTGGCAGTGAAGATTATAAAACAATGAATCATATTTAAAGGGGTTTTCTAACAAAGTACATTTTAATTAATAGATCTTGGAATAAAAATAAATTCCACAATTGGATGCAATAAAAGAAAAAAAATTCCTGTGCCGAGATAATCTTGTAAATGTGCCCCTGCTGTGTACTGTGTAACGGCTGTGTCTGACCGTACAGGAACATGGTCTGATCATAGCACAGCTCCTGGGCAGGGGGAAAGAAAAAGAGTATACAGACAGGACAGCATGGGATCACTGCTGATTATTTGAGGTAAAACATGGATTAAAAACAGGCAGGGGAATGTTTTACCTCACCAAAATAATCAGCTGTGACCCCCTGCTGTCCTGGCTGCATACTCTTTGGTTCCTCCACTGCCCAGGAGCTGTGGTATGACCAGACCATGTCCCTGTACGGTCAGACACAGTCAGTACACAATACACAGCAGGGGCACATTGATAAGATTATCTCAGCACAGGAACATTAATTTTATTCTTTAACCCCTCTGTGACCTTAGACGTACTATCCCGTCGAGGTGACCTGGGCCTATCTGACCCTCGATGGGATAGTACGTCATAGCCGATCGGCCGCGCTCACGGGGGGAGCGCGGCCGATCGCGGCCGGGTGTCAGCTGACTATCGCAGCTGACATCCGGCACTATGTGCCAGGAGCGGTCACGGACCGCCCCCGGCACATTAACCCCCGGCACACCGCGATCAAACATGATCGCGGTGTACCGGCGGTATAGGGAAGCATCGCGCAGGGAGGGGGCTCCCTGCGGGCTTCCCTGAGACCCCCGGAGCAACGCAATGTGATCGCGTTGCTCCGAGGGTCTCCTACCTCCCTCCTCGCCGCAGGTCCCGGATCCAAGATGGCCGCGGCATCCGGGTCCTGCAGGGAGGGAGGTGGCTTACCGAGTGCCTGCTCAGAGGAGACACTTGGTAAGCATGCAGCCCTGCACAGCAGATCGTCGATCTGACAGAGTGCTGTGCACTCTGTCAGATCAATGATCTGTAATGTCCCCCCCTGGGACAAAGTAAAAAAGTTAAAAAAAAATTCCCCACATGTGTGTAAAAAAAAAATAAAAAAAAATATCCTAAATAAAGAAAAAAAATAAATTATTCCCATAAATACATTTCTTTAGCTAAATAAAATAAAAAAAACAATAAAAGTACACATATTTAGTATCGCCGCGTCCGTAACGACCCAACCTATAAAACTGCCCCACTAGTTAACCCCTTCAGTAAACACCGTAAGAAAAAAAAAAAAAAAGAGGCAAAAAACAACGCTTTATTATCATACTGCCGAACAAAAAGTGGAATAACACGCGATCAAAAAGACTGATATAAATAACCATGGTACCGCTGAAAACGTCATCTTGTCCCGCAAAAAACGAGACGCCATACAGCATCATCAGCAAAAAAATAAAAAAGTTATAGTCCTGAGAATAAAGCGATACCAAAATAATTATTTTTTCTATAAAATAGTTTTTATCGTATAAAAGCGCCAAAACATAAAAAAAAATGATATAAATGAGATATCGTTGTAATCGTACTGACCCGACGAATAAAACTGCTTTATCAATTTTACCAAACGCGGAACGGTATAAATGCCTCCCCCAAAAGAAATTCATGAATAGCTGGTTTTTGATCACTCTACCTCACAAAAATCGGAATAAAAAGCGATCAAAAAATGTCACGTGTCCGAAAATGTAACCAATAAAAACGTCAACTCGTCCCGCAAAAAACAAGATCTCACATGACTCTGTGGACTCAAATATGGAAAAATTACAGCTCTCAAAATGTGGTAACGCAAAAAATATTTTTTGCAATGAAAAGCGTCTTTCAGTGTGTGACGGCTGCCAATCATAAAAATCCGCTAAAAAACCCGCTATAAAAGTAAATCAAACCCCCCTTCATCACCCCCTTAGTTAGGGAAAAATAAAAAAATTTAAAAATGTATTTATTTCCATTTTCCCATTAGGGTTAGGGTTAGGGCTAGAGTTAGGGTTGGGGCTAGGGTTGGGGCTAGGGTTGGGGCTAGGGTTGGGGCTAGGGTTGGGGCTAGGGTTGGGGCTAGGGTTGGGGCTAGGGTTGGGGCTAGGGTTGGGGCTAGGGTTGGGGCTAGGGTTGGGGCTAGGGTTGGGGCTAGGGTTGGGGCTAGGGTTGGGGCTAGGGTTGGGGCTAGGGTTGGGGCTAGGGTTGGGGCTAGGGTTGGGGCTAGGGTTAGGGCTAGGGTTAGGGCTAGGGTTACGGCTAGTGATAGGGCTAGTGATAGGGCTAGTGATAGGGCTAGGGTTATTGCTAGGGTTAGGGCTAGGGTTGGGGCTAGGGTTGGGGCTACAGTTAGGGATGGGGCTAAAGATAGGGTTAGGATTTGGATTACATTTATGGTTGGGAATAGGGTTGGTGTGTCTGGGTTAGAGGAGTGGTTAGGGTTACTGTTGGGATTAGGGTAAGGGGTGTGTTTGGATTAGGGTTTCAGTTATAATTGGGGGGTTTCCACTGTTTAGGCACATCAGGGGCTCTCCAAACGGGACATGGCATCCGATCTGAATTCCAGCCAATTCTGCGTTGAAAAAGGAAAACAGTGCTCTTTCCCTTCAGAGCTCTCCCGTGTGCCCAAACAGGGGTTTACCCCAACATATGGGGTATCAGCGTACTCAGGACAAATTGGACATCATCTTTTGGGGTCCAATTTCTCCTGATACCCTTGTGAAAATACAAAACTGGGGGCTTAAAAATCATTTTTGTGAAAAAAAAAGAATTTTTATTTTCACGGCTCTGCGTTATAAACTGTAGTGAAACACTTGGGGGTTCAAAGTTCTCACAACACATCTAGATAAGCTCCTTGGGGGTATAGTTTCCAATATGGGGTCACTTGTGGGGGGTTTGTACTGTTTGGGTACATCAGGGGCTCTGCAAATGCAACGTGACGCCTGCAGACCAATCCATTTAAGTCTGCGTTCCAAATGGCGCTCCTTCCCTTCCGAGCTCTGTCATGCGCCCAAACAGTGGTTCCCCCCCACATATGGGGTATCAGCGTACTCAGGACAAATTGGACAACAACTTTTGGGGTCCAATTTATCCTGATACCCTTGTGAAAATACAAAACTGGGGGCTAAAAAATCATTTCTGTGAAAAAAAAAAAAGAATTTTTATTTTCATGGCTCTGCGTTATAAACTGTAGTGAAACACTTGGGGGTTCAAAGTTCTCACAACACATCTAGATAAGTTCCTTGGGGGGTCTAGTTTCCAATATGGGGTCACTTGTGGGGGGTTTGTACTGTTTGGGCACATCAGGGGCTCTGCAAATGCAACGTGACGCCTGCAGACCAATCCATTTAAGTCTGCATTCCAAATGGCGCTCCTTCCCTTCCGAGCTCTGTCATGCGCCCAAACAGTGGTTCCCCCCCACATATGGGGTATCAGCGTACTCAGGACAAATTGGACAACAACTTTTGCGGTCCAATTTATCCTGATACCCTTGTGAAAATACAAAACTGGGGGCTAAAAATCATTTTTGTGAAAAAAAAAAAAGAATTTTTATTTTCACGGCTCTGCGTTATAAACTGTAGTGAAACACTTGGGGGTTCAAAGTTCTCACAACACATCTAGATAAGTTCCTTGGGGGGTCTAGTTTCCAATATGGTGTCACTTGTGGGGGTTTTTAATGTTTAGGCACATCAGGGGCTCTCCAAACGCAACATGGCATCCCATCTTAATTCCAGTCAATTTTGCATTGAAAAGTCAAATGGCGCTCCTTCCCTTCCGAGCTCTGCCCTGCGCCCAAACAATGGTTTACACCCACATATGGGGTATCAGCGTACTCAGGACAAATTGCACAATTTTTGGGGTCCAATTTCTTCTCTTACCTTTGGGAAAATAAAAAATTGGGGGCGAAAAGATCATTTTTGTGAAAAAATATGATTTTTTATTTTTACGGCTCTGCATTATAAACTTCTGTGAAGCACTTGTTGGGTCAAAGTGCTCACCACACATCTAGATAAGATCCTTAGGGGATCTACTTTCCACAATGGTGTCACTTGTGGGGGGTTTCAATGTTTAGGCACATCAGGGGCTCTCCAAATGCAACATGGCGTCCCATCTCAATTCCGGTCAATTTTGCATTGAAAAGTCAAATGGCGCTCCTTTCCTTCCAAGCTCTGCCATGCGCCCAAACAGTGGTTTACCCCCACATATGGGGTATCAGCGTACTCAGGACAAATTGTACAACAAATTTTGGGGTCTATTTTCTCCTGTTACCCTTGGTAAAATAAAACAAATTGGAGCTGAAATAATTTTTTTCTGAAAAAAAGTTAAATGTTCATTTTTATTTAAACATTCCAAAAATTTCTGTGAAACACCTGAAGGGTTAATAAACTTCTTGAAAGTGGTTTTGAGTACCTTGAGGGGTGCAGTTTTTAGAATGGTGTCACACTTGGGTATTTTCTATCATATAGACCCCTCAAAATGACTTCAAATGAGATGTGGTCCCTAAAAAAAAAATGGTGGTGTAAAAATGAGAAATTGCTGGTCAACTTTTAACCCTTATAACTCTGTCACAAAAAAAAATTTTGGTTCCAAAATTGTGCTGATGTAAAGTAGACATGTGGGAAATGTTACTTATTAAGTATTTTGCGTGACATATGTCTGTGATTTAAGGGCATAAAAATTCAAAGTTGGAAAATTGCGAAATTTTCAAAATTATCGCCAAATATTCGTTTTTTTCACAAATAAACGCAAATTATATCGAATAAATTTTATCACTATCATGAAGTACAATATGTCACGAGAAAACAATGTCAGAATCGCCAAGATCCGTTGAAGCGTTCCAGAGTTATAACCTCATAAAGGGACAGTGGTCAGAATTGTAAAAATTGGCCTGGTCATTAACGTGCCAACCCCCTTTGGGGGTGAAGGGGTTAAACCATCCAATTGTGGATTTTTTTTATTATTCAAAGATCTATTGATTAAAATTTTGTTTGTGGGAAAACTCCTTTAATGGTATCAATATTTTTTTTCTTTACTTTTTGTTTGCTTCACTATCTAAACAATGAGAATGTACAACCCACCTCTGTAAAATTGACATTATTAAGGGAGAGATCTTCAACTTTCAGTGCTATCAGAGAGGTCTCCACCTCCCGTATATAGTCTGTCACATTTGTTAGCAACGTTTGCAGCCCAGAAACATAATCCTGGAAGCTAATGAATACTGGAGGCTGTAAAGACAAAAATTTGCACAAAAAAAAGTTTCCGAAGTTGATGCGTAGTTATTAAATAATAAATGGTTTATAGGTTGCTCATATCACGATGTACTGAAAACAGCACTTTAAGGATATGTGTAGACTATCAGTAAACGCTGCGGGTTGGATGCTGTGTTCTTGTGTAGCCTCCAAACCGCAGCGTCCAGATGTTACAGACGCCCGTGGCTTACCTGCGGAGACTGACATGGGGCGCGTCACTCCAGACAGCAGCATGTCTATTTCTCATGCGGAGACGTTGTGTCTCCGCAAGAGAAATTTCACCAGTACAATGCACTGGATACGGTGAATCCACACAGTTCAGCGATTCACCTGCATTCAATAGACGGCAGTGCCTTGGATGCAGCGAACATGCGCTGCCAGATCCTGATCGTCTGCACATACCACAATACCTGCGGAATTGTTTTCTGAATTTATAAATTAATTATAAAGCGTGCAGTGTTAACTGTTCTAGACAGATTGGCTATTTCGGCTTGTTAAATATTGTATGTTGAGGACATCTAGATACCAATTATTTTCTGATTGTAAACATGTTGATAGTGAACATACAACCAATACTAGCTTTGGTATAATCCCTCTATTTATTAACGTGCCACCAGTCTTTGGGAAAATCTTCATTTGGACAAAATAACTGTTTGGCATGGAATACCTTGGCAGGTATAGGACTATATAGAGGGTGAAACTGGTTTGTAAAGTTTATTGTGTTTGTACTATAATGTATATAACTGTTGATAAAAATCAAAATCAATAAAAAGGATTGGATTTTTTAAAAAAAGCATGCAGTGTATGCCAATTCCAGCACCACTTGCATTCCTGTGGCCACTGGGCACCACAAGGTCTGGCCAGGAGACACCCTAATTAGTATATGGTGGTAGTTTCCAGTCACTATAGGACTGCAGACTTGTGAATCATCACATCGCGCTCGCTGTGGGCTGTAAGGATTCTCCGCTGCCGGCAGTCATGTGACTGCGAGTATGTGACATGCATACTTCGGGCCACATTTCGACCTCACTAAATGCAAGTGCAGTGAATGAGGTCGGAAACAGCCTAGTAGGAATGTGGCCGGGAGTATTCATGTCACATACTTTTGGTCATATGACTGCCGTTTCCAGTGCGCGTGATGTGAGGCTTCACAAGTTTGCAGTCACATAGAGTGACTGGAGACTTCTAGTTTTAGACCTAACAAAGCAACCGCAGACTTAGTTTTTAGACCGGACAACTCCTTTAAAAGGGTCGGTCTGATAACAGATTATGTTTAAAGGAAACCTGTCAGCAGGATTTTCTACCTCACCTGACAGCAGCGTAATGTAAGCAAAGAGAAGCTGATTCCAACCATGTGTCACTTAGATTACTGGGTGCAGCAGTTCAGACAGGTAGATGTAGCAAATGCAGCAGAGCTGAGGAAGCTGCCCTCGCCCACACCAAGCTCTACATGCACAAAGTCCATAAAAAGTGAGCTGCCCATCACAGGAGGGGGCGTGTCAGACCAGAGCCCACTGACCAGTCAGTCACAGCAATGATAAGCTACTGGTGCTAATAAAGCCTGTGTCTTAACCCTTACCTCATGCTCTGTTCAGAATACATAGCAAAAACCTGCTGACAGTTTCCCTTTAATCAGACACTATAGCTAAAATTATTTTTTACAATTGTTACTTAAAGAAAAATAAAGCACAATGGCTGCAAAATGAAGATCGAAAAATTAAATCCTCTTAATTCATAACATCACTATAGATAAACTGGTAAAGACGGGGTCTGATTATCTATTAATATGTATTTGCACAGTAATCACTAGCACGGTCACCGGGAAGTCATGCACACTTACGGTGGCACAGCTGTCCTTTTTCTTCTTTTTCTTTTTTTGAAGATTTGATTTAAATGGCCTGAGGACACCAGCAAAATATCCGGATACCCAGAGAATAACTGAAATGGCCTAATAGAAAAAAAAGCAAGACCTTTAAGTGCTATAAGCCTGTGTAGATTAAGAAGGTCAATGGAAATTGAAAATACGGAATCTGTATTTAATAAGCCTCAAGTAAAAAAAACAAACGACAATTTCCACAAAAATAATCAGAGTGAAATTTAAAGGATAACTAACATTAACTAGATTTTTAAAATATTTTAAAGGGTTGAGGGTCTAGAGATCTCCATTGAGTGGTGGGAACACTACTCTGAAGTGCATAGCTCCTGCATGAACCATTAGTATAGAGTGGAGTAAGGGCCCAAAAGTAAGTAAATGTATGGCCAAAGTGTAGACTCCTTTAAATTATTGGATTAGCTGATAAAATGGATAAGCTAATTTTCAATAACTTTACACAAATTATGAATAATGTTTAAGTCAAACATTAAGGAACTAACCTCAACAAAGAAGCCCAAGTTCTCGATGATATGGGGCGAGACCTTACAGTGACCCTCCTGCATGCTTAATAGGTCGCCTTTACATTGGTGAAAAACTTCTAAAAATAAAAATACAATGTGGCACTTAAAAGTTAGAAGCTTCTACTCCGAGCAACAATACTGAGTGTACTTGTAAATACCTTGCAAATGGCCAAGAGCAGATTTTAATCTGTTCCCAATTTTTTCTTGGACTTCGCAACTATCATCTGTAAATGGAAAAAATAATAGTTGCTTCAAAAGGACCACACATAGAAACAAAGAACAAAAAAAAGTTTCCATAGTAATAAGGGTCAGATGCTATGGTGCCGCCTGCAGCCTCAAGGAACATCTAAAGCGGTTAATGGAGCTGAATTGTGATGGAACTGTAAAAATCAGCGTTTAGCAAGCTTTCCAAAGTGGTAGATGCAGGCCACAATTTTAGTACCTAAAGGGAATCTATCATAAGGTTTCTGCTGGCCAGTCAAAGGGCAGCATGTAGAGCCAGAGACTCAGATTTCAGTGATGTGCCATACACTGGGCTGCTTGCTGTACTTTTGATAAATCGCTGTGTTCTCTGCTGTAGCTCTAGCAGTTCTCTGAACACTAAGCTGTGTATAACCCGCCCACACCCGATTATTATTATCATTTATTTATATAGCACCACTGAGATTCCATGGTGCTGTACATAAGAAGGGATTACATACAAATTGCTTATCAAAATGACAGCAAGCAGCCCAGTAAGTGACATTTGCTGGAATCAGGGTCTAAGCCTCTACATTACGCTGCTCTCAAATTAGATGGCAAAATCCTGGAGAGAAATTCCCTTTAAAGGGAACCTGTCACCTGAATTTGGCGGGTCCTTTTTTGGGTCATATGGGCGGTGTTTTCGGGTCTTTTATTAACCCCTTTTTTTCCCGCTGGCCGCACGCTGGTCGCGAAATTGACTTGCTGTTGATTCGCTTTCCTCCCTAGTTAATGCGTGCGCAAAGCAATCTTGCCTTGCGCACGTGCAGTATGATTTGCCCAACTGCGGGCAAAGCCGAAAACCATTAGTGCGCATGCGCCGGAGCACGATGTCCCGGAACACAGCGAAATACTTCCGGGACATAGGGCGCCAGCGCACTAATGGTTTTCGGCTTTGCCCGCAGTTGGGCAAAGCATACTGCGCGTGCGCAAGGCAAGATTGCTTTGCGCACGCATTAACTAGGGAGGAAAGCGAATCAACAGCAAGTCAATTTCGCGACCAGCGTGTGGCCAGCAGGAAAAAAAGGGGTTAATAAAAGACCCGAAAACACTGCTACAATTAACTGTATCCACGTCCATTTTAGATTCCCAGGTAGATTCGCAGTGAAATTACAAAACCATGTATCATTTCTTTTACTCTTCACAAATACTTGCTACTTTGCATTGGGATATCACATAAAATCCCCATAAAATACATTTAAGTTTGTGAATGTAACAATAAAAAGTTCATAGGGTATGAATACTTTTTCAAGGCACTTTAAGGGTATGTTCCCACCCGCAGCGGCCAGATGTTACATCTTAGTGGATGGGATTTCAAGAAATCCCATCTCCACTATGCATACAGGGATGCCTCCGGCTTCCCTGCGTATACGCACATGCGGCGCGTCTTTCGAGACCGCAGCATGTTGTATCTTGCGGAGACTAAGTGTCTCCGCAAGATATTTCCTGTCCAATGTATAGGACTCGGTGATTCCGCATGGTTCAATGAACACATGCGGAATCATCGGCGTTCAAAAGCCGGCAGCATTTTGGAAGGAGCGGGTATCTGCTGCACCCAAAGCGCTGCATATCCTGACAGTGGAAACATACCCTAAGTCACATGAACACAAGTGAGTGAATTTCTCTTTCAGAAGATTTCATTACAATGTTACCTTCTCATCCAGCACTACACTGCGATGTAAAAAGTTTTTATCGACAAGGGGGTTTATTCTGATCTTCTACATTTATGTCAAATCTACAGGACTGTGGAGGTGGCCACGGCCATGCATGTGTGGCTCTCTCCATTCACTTCCATGGGAGACAGGCTCCACAGTGTACGACTTTCCTCCACAATGACACTGGTGCACGGTAGGCCCTCATCCTCGATAGTGGGAGACTCATCTATTATACATTTATATGCTTTACAGCAGCTAGCAGCTCACAAATATCAAAGACTCTTAGACCAAGTTCACACTAGGTGGTTTTTTTACAGCTTTTTTTGTGCAAAGTTTCAGCTGTATTTCACAGTACCAGCAAAGTCTGAGTTTTCAGAACTCATAAACACCGCTTTTTTTTGTCATCCGGATTTCTTTATTGCTTCATTGGGGGACACAGGTAACCATGGTGTATGCTGCTGTCGCTAGGAGGCTGACACTATGCAAAAAAGGAAAATAGCTCCTCCTCCACAGTATACACCCACCAACATTTACAAAGTATCTCAGATTAAGTGTCTGTAGGAGGCGGACCTGGATCTGATCCCAGATCCGTCTTTTCCTTTTCAGGTCACCTGTTGTGTTTTATTAATCTTTTTCCTTTGTCTTTCAGGTTCCTCAGCTTCAGGGTAACAGGGTGTAATGTCTCACCCTGTTTTCCCACACTTATGCGACCGAGAGAGCAGTGTGGTGTCACCCACATTGCCCACTCTCGGACCCGCAGGCAGGACTTTATCCCCTGTCCCCTTTACTGGTGTTTCAGGGTGATTACTGGTGGACAGTCCTTGCCTTTTCCCCTCCTCACCCCTCTCCTCGGAGAGGGCTGAGAGGAAGACTGTGGTCACCAGCGGTGACCTCCCCTCTTCTTGTAAGGGGTTAATGCTGTCTTCTGCTCCGTCCGGAGATGATGCGGGAAGGAGGATCCCGGTTTCCAGTGACCCTCACCCACCTGGGGGCTCCTGATGTGATCCTCGCCAGTGAAGAGGGATTCGGGACTCACCTTTTACAGGTATGTCCGTTTCTATGTCCCCGGCAGCTACCCGCCTGCCTCACTGTTTACCCGAGACAGAACTGTGCGCAGAATATGGCGTCTCTGAACGACAGCGGCCATCTTTTTCTTCATGCTAGTGCTTCGTTAATGCCCCCAGCATTAAGCGTGCGTAATTATCGCACACTTTTTTTCCCCTATCAAGGGGCCTCCTCTTCCTGCCCGGTGCAGTCCTCCGGTGGCACAGCCAATAGGAAGGGCCCCTACTCCCTGATACCGTCAGACGTGGCCAATTTTCATGCCGGACTAGGACCTTAATTAACGCCATTTTCCGGTCCGGTCATTGCAGGTGACGAGGCTTCGAATAATTGCATGTCCTTTGTTAATTTAGCCCCCGGCTTTGGGCCTTCTACCGGACTCTGTGTAGCCACGCCCGCTTACCCCCTGCAGAGGGGACATAGTGTATCTCAGCCTGCAAAGTGTGAAGATTCGAAAGCGTATGAAGAATCGTGCAGTCACCATCTTCTAAAGGGCACAACAGGTGTCCATCACTAACCGGCACTGGATCTGGGGGACACGGCAGCCTGAGCAGTGACATTGCCGTCTCTGTTATCAGGTAGGACCAGCCCAGACAGGCTAATTTCTCTCTTCACAAGGGCTTAGCTCTCCCCAGCTGTAGCCCTAGTCTATCACTTATGTCCAATCTCAGTGAGGCCCATTCCTGTCCCTATAATCCTGATGCCTGTGCCATCTGTAGAAGAAAAGTGGCATTCAGAGAAACCCTCTAACGCCCAGGATAAGAGCACTACCCTCTCTCCGGAGTAGGCTGTTGCCATGTCACAGTCGGTCTCACATCTGACTAAAGTCTCACAGTCCCTGGTCCAGGTCCTGGAGCAACCTCCACTTTTTTCTGCCACCAGTGCTCCGAAAACCTCTCTCGGTGATTCGCACGCACCTGACCGCAACCTTCACAGGGACAAATCGGATACAAAGCAAAGGAAGCTGCGGGTTCCTCTTTCTCCTGGATGCATTCCTCATCCCATGCCCCCTCTCGGAGGCGGTTTTTGGGGTCGGATATGGATTCCCAGTCTGAGTCAGATACGGACCAGACCTGAAAGACGCAAGATATGCTCAATAGCATCATCTTGGCAAATAACCAAAATTCTGAACCTAAGGAAGGATGAGGCACCTGCTCAGGAGCACTCCGCTGCTTTCTAAGGGGTAAATTTCCTTCCCGGAGTTTTCCCTAATCTCAGGCAAGTTGTCATGATTATTTCTAAACACTGAGAACTCCCTGAAAAGCGCTTCCCAGGTCGGATGAGGCTACACATCCTCTACTCCTTTAGCCCAGACCTTCTTGATAAATGGGCAGAATCCCTAATGTGGATCCGCTGGCTTCTCGCCTGTCTTCCAAGACAGCCTTGTCTCTACCGATCAGTGCATCGCTTAAGGATTCTACAGCTAGACAGATTGAATCCTTTGCCAAGTCAGCCTTTGAAGCAGCTGGCACCTCTCTCTTTCCCATATTTGCTTACACCTGGGTGTCAAAATCCATGTCTGCCGGGGCAAGAATGATTACTCAGGGTATTCTAGCGGCAGCTTCTCCGGATATAATGCCATATCTGGCATATCAGATTGCCCGAGCCTGCAAATATCTCGTGACCTCTCCCTTTTGATGCGGCTGGTTGTTCCGCCACGGCTACCAGCAACATCGTCGCAAACCACTCCAAAGCTCTAGACCTTTTGGATCCAAGCTTTATCAGGTAATTTCAGATGCCAACGGTGAGAAAAGCACCCCGCTTTCCCGGTCCAAGTCGAAATGTCCTTTTAATAGGAAAAGGTTGTTTCTCAAGAGAGATGGCAACTTCCGGCTACAAAACCGACTTTTCTTCTCCCCCAGGAAGAAGTTTCCTTCTGTTTCGCCCGTCAAGACATACGTCGCAGGCCCCAGGAGTTCTTCACCTTTCCCTACTATGCCCAGGAGTTATCGCACTTGTCCCCAGAAATGTACAGTTTTCGGGGTTCTACTCTGTTCTTTTCATAGTCACAAAGAAAGACGGACCTCTCCCTCCGTTTTTGGACCTCGAGCTTTTTTTCTGTCATGTTCGGTTCTGTCTTTTTAGGACCGAGTCCCTATGTTCGGTAATCACTTCCATGGACTGGGGAGAATTCTTCACATTCCTGTTTGTGTTTAGTATCAGAGGTTCCTATGGTGTGCGATCCAGGAGGGTCTTTATCAGTTCACAGCCCTTCCTTTCGACCTGGCATCGGCTCCCAGACTAGTCACGTCATGGCAGCTGTCATGGACATCCTTCTGTCCAGGGGTTTTTTATATTTCCCTACTTGGACGATCTTCTGATCAAGGAGTGGTCCAGCCGAGACTGCAACCAGAGTCTTCAGTTTACTCTGGATACTCTGGTCCATCTCGGCTAGATTATAACAGAGAGAAGTTCTCCCTCACCTTTGCTCAGCATCTGGTGTTTCTAGGTATAAGGTTCGACACGACCCAAGCCCGTGTTTTCTTTCCAAAGGAGAGGTTTTTCATCCCTCTGCCTGGGGATCTCTACTCTAAAGCGTCCAGCTTCTCTCCTCCTACGGTCCTGCATGGGAGTTCTAGGGGAAAGGGATTGTCGCCATGCAAGCTGTTCCTTTTGTCTAGTTCCATGCCCGTCGTCTCCCTGGATGATCTCGTGCCTCTACCTCTCAGGGTGACGCTGTCGGCATGAGTCCTATGAATGAAGTCCTCCATCCTCTCTGGTGGCAGGTCATCACCACCTACGCCAGTCTCCTCATTTGGGGAGCCTCTTATCTTCGTCACACAGCGCAGGGCCACTGGAACGCCTAAGAGGCCTCTCTCCCCGTCGATTTCCTGGAGATCAGGGCAATTTTTTCTTTGCTCCGCACCACTGGCATTCTCTCTTGCCAAGCCAGCCGGTCTGCATACAGTCAGACAACGCCACGGCCGAGGCTTACATAAACAAGTTATCATAGAGGTAACAAGGGTTCTGCAATGGGGGTGATTGCTCAGCCCTGCCATCTTCATCCAGAGATATGGGGCTCCTCGGACGTCGTCCTCATGGCGTCTCCGATATACCACGAGGTTGCTTGGTTCGTAGCCAGGTCCTGGGATCCGTTAGCCACCTCTTGAGATGCTCTAGTAATATCATGGTTACAATTCCAACTGCCTTATCTTTTTCTGTCTCTCTCCTTGTCCGAGTGTCGTGAAAAGGATAAAGGAAGAAGGGATCCCTATAATCCTGATAGCTCTGGACTGGCCAAGAAGGGCCTGGTGAACATGTTCATGGACGCCCCTTGGAAGCTTCCAGGCCGTCCAGATTCTCTCAATGTTCCCTCTTCCACCAGAGTTTATAGTCTCAGAGTTTAACAGCATGAACGTTGAGAGCATAGTCCTGAGGGTCATTCAGACCATTATTAGGGCCAGGAAATCAGCATCCTTGCATATCCACTACAAATACTAAAGGGCCTTCTTCCGGTGGAGTGTGGATAAGGGTTTGGTCCCTGTGTCCTTTTTTTCTCTTCCTTCCATTCTTGGTTTTCTACAAGCGGGTCTCGACTTGGCTCTATCATTTGTGTCAATTCTTTTGCAACGAAGTCTGGCTTCTCGTTCCCAGGTAAAGGACCTTTCTTCAAGGAGCTGCCCACCTGGGACCTCCTTATCTTCCTATAGATCCATGGGTTTTTAACCTTGTCTTTGGCGCACTGCAGCGCGCTCCTGTAGAGCCCATTCAAGACATCATTTTTTTTTCCCCCCTGTCTTGGAAAGTTGTCATCTTGGTTAAATTACGTCCATCAGGAGAGCTTCTGAGTTAGCAGCATTGTTCTGCTGTTCCTCACTCCTGATTCTATATCAGGACAAGGTAGTTTTCAAACCTGTTTCCTTCCTTTCTACCAAGGTGGTCTTGTCATTGCTCATTAAAGAAGACATTGTCCTTCATTCTGTGTCTCTCCGGTCCATCTCCTGCAGAAGTCTACTTTTCAAGCACTGCTCCCTTTCGTCAATCTGATGCCCTGTTCGTCATCTCTGAGGGTTTTCTTAATGGACTCCTAGCTTCTAAGTTCACTATTGCCGTGGAGCCATTCTGCGTTCAGGAGCCTCTTCCGGAGGTGAAGGCTCTTCCGGAAGTGAAGGCTCACTCTGCTCTGCGGTGGGGGCCTCCTGGGCTGTTCGTTACCAGGATTTGGCTTTCCAGATTGTAAGGTCGCAACCTGATCATCTTTGCACTCCTTTGCGAGTTTTTACGGGGTTCATACCCATGCCTCGTCTAATGCAGGCCTGGGAAGGAAGGTGCTGCAGGCGGCGGTTTTGCAGTGGCCGACCTGAGTCCATTTATTCCTTGAATCTCCCTGTTTCCCACCCTAGAAACTGCTTTGGGACATCCCATGGTTACCTGTGTGCCCCAATGAAGCGATAAAGAGGGATTTTTGGTACTCACCGTAAAATCTTTTTCTTGGAGCTTTCATTGGGGGACACAGCACCCTCCTTAACTGTTTGTACCATTATTTGGTTTAAGTGCCTTCGTTGTTGGATTGGTACATAGGTTGTACCATTATTTGGTCTGTGTGTCTTTGTTGTTGGATTGGTACATAGGTTGTACCATTATTTGGTCTGTGTGTCTTCGTTGTTGGATTGGTACATATGTTGAGTTTTTTTGGCTGCTTCTCCTACTGATCTAACACGGAGGTACTTTGTGCCTGTCGGTGGGTGTATAGCAGTGTCAGCCTCCTAGCGACAGCAGCATACACCCCCATGGTTACCTGTGTCCCCCAATGAAGGCTCCAAGAAAGAGATTTTACGGTGAGTACCAAAAATCCCTCTTTTATGCTTTGCATGGTTTTTTGCACAATGGAGCATGTCACTTTCAGCATGTTTCATCCATTGAAATGAACGTGTGGTAAAAAAATAGCAGCCATCAGGTTTTGCTGCATTTTTTGTGCTAAAACATTCCTAATTCTATGGAATAGGAATTTTTTCCCCCCAACACTGAACAATCAGCATGCACAAGAGAAATTTAGCATGCCAAAACTGCAGGAAAAAAAATAGACAAAAAACCATCAAATACCCCAAGGAAAACATGCTTTTTTTTAACTGCAGCTTCTTTCCTGGCAAGAGATCAGGTTTTGCTGCATAAAAAGACGTGCTGAAAAAACGACTAGTGTGAACTTACCCTTAAAGTCTCCAGAAAGTGATGGAATACAGCACAAGAGTGCGGTAGGGGGAATATACACCGGGCCTCATCCGTGTGTATGGTGTAAGGGTAGCCATACATCTCAGATAACTGACAGTCAAAACTTTTGGCAGATAGGTATTCCCCACAGTGCACCCTATATATTACACACTCAGCTAAGCCAAAAGCATCATCATTAAAAAGGTGGGAATAACATCTCAGGGAATGCAGAAATCCAAAATGCTGGTTCACCCTAGCCCCTCAACTACTATTAGATAAAAAAAATATGTGACCCTCTATAAATGAAATAATTGACAGGTTTTGATAGCATTTATCTAGTGTGTGTGGCCATCTTTACTGTCCTGCCCTTTCTTACCCTCCAGCAGTAGAACAGTCATTATCCTCTAACAAGGAGATCACTCAGACGGCAAAGCAGGCTAGTGAGCCCCAGAAAGCGGGAGGCATCAGCCTAGTGTGACTACTGCAGCAGCCAGTCTGGAAACTGCTACATTTCATTAAAGCAAAACAAACAAAAAATCTCAAAAAAATATTATAATGTCATTTTCTGGTCCCTTTAAATTATGCACATCATGCAATCATCACCTGATCTTTGAGAAATGATTAACGTGAAAGTTTTAAAGGGAAGTTTTTTCTGACAGGTAAAAAGAATAACACTAAAGTATGCAAGTAATTCCAGAGTGAAGCTGGGTATAATTAACCTTAAGTGGCTTTGAGAGGAAAAGGAGGGACGCATTATAAAGCAAACAGAAACTGCCGTCACAGGAACGCAGCTTGTTTCCAATACGAGACTACCATGTGATGGTAAAACAGGACACACCCAAAGGTGAAACCTACTCGAAAACCCAGGGCAATGAAAGGGACTTCCAGGCAATAGAATTTACATTGAATGGGTCAAACGTATCAGTGGAGAGAGCCGCAACTTCTTAATCTCTTGTATGGTATACGAGTATGCAGGTTAAAGCTTGCGAAAAATAAGCAGCATACGTCACCCACAGATTACTAAGAAAATAGTTTCACGCCTCAAAGAAAATCTATCAGCGGGATTTCACGCTCTCTAAACTATATGCACATGTAGTTCTTTCAAAGACAAGTCCCGCAATATCTTTACATGGCCAGTGAATTCCTCCATTATTGAGAAATCAGTAGTTGAATTGATATAGAAATTAGGCTGAAAAGCTACTGTAGATCTGAAGCCTCTGCCACTCCAGCTCTATTCCCCGCCCAACGCGAAATTTTGCTGCTGCTCATTGGTGGTGGTCTCAGGCCCCACGTATTTGTGAAACTAATGCCATACAGCGGCATCCATCACCTATAGACTTTTTTTTTTTTTTATTTAGATCTACATCATGATGGATGTCAAATTAACTGGTGGCTTTTTAAAAGATGTGAAGTACATTTGTGCAGCTCCTTCTGTTCATGTATCACAAGAGGGGCATATAAAAGGAGATGTTTCACTTTAAAATAAATACAAACAAAGGTATCAAAGTGTTCTTACCTATTCCACAAGTGTCCAGCTCATAAATATCATTCACTAGCTGAAAAGCCCCTTTTTGACACTGACAGCTGCCACTCCCCAAGAACCCAGCAAGCCGAGATGATGGAGGTCCCAGAAAAGGATACTATATATAAAAAAAATCCATATATACATATGCATTAGTATTTCAATATGACAGAAGGTATTTAATGTTTTGTATTCTAATTTCAGCTCAATCAAATCTATACCGTAATCATCTTCTCATTAAATTGTTTTGCTGACTCCAATGCCTCTTCATACTCTCGTAACAAAGCTCGGACAGTGTCAATCTTGGACGAGACTCCATTTTCCGTAGCTTTCTCTGAATTCTTCTTTTCATTTGTATGGTTTAGAGTAGTCAGTCCACTAACCAATCTTAAGGTTAGCGATCGGATGAGCAGCCAAATCCGCTCTTCCTCCAGTGACAGCGTCCTATGCTCTTCCGACACATCTCTATAAAAAAAAAAAAAAAAAGAAATAAGGTTGGTAAAAACAATTACAAGGGGGTTGTCCAAATTATGCAACTTATTCAGTAGATGACAATCTGTATACTCCAAGTGACCTCTGCAGGCAATCACTAGCCTTAGCGAGATATGACCAAGCGACCGCTGCGGTCAGTGACTGGCTGCAGATGTCACATGGGTATACGAGCTGTGATGTAAAACAGTCCACTCATGGGGGGCAGCAGCGGCAGAATGGAGTGTACATATGTATTTGTTTTAGCAGTGCATACATAACCTGGAAAACCCACTAGTTTTTTGTCATACAACATTCAAACATGGCAAATTATATATTACCGATATCTCTAAGTTTAAGGAAATTTGTTTAATGGCTGTTTCTTTGCAGAAATTTCAAGAAATCCAAGATAGTTTTCGACTAGGATTGGATTCTATAGAATACGCCTGAATGAATGAGACAATTGCAGAAATTTTTGTAAAAGAGTCTACCATGTGTGAGTATACCCAAAATATTTTAACTTCGAGTGCCAAAGTGTAAAGCCAATATCAATCATCACAGCACCTCTCCAGAGTTTCTTCTTATTGCAGCCGGATCGCTCCAGTGTTTGTCTGGTCACAACTCAATGTAAGTCTATGATGACCAGAACAAGGCTGTCAGACTTATACTGAGCACTTGTGACCGTTACCTCTGACTACAGGTCAATCAGAAGTTGCCGTCACAAGATGGCAGCCTGGGACCAGAGCGGCGCCGGGAAGAACTGAAGACAGAGGCTGGTAAGTATAACACTAGGGTGAGGGACCTTAGATTAGTAGCACCACTCAAGCTCTAAAATAAAAAACAAATGCTGGAGTGGTGCCTTAGGATAAAATTTACTTTGGGTGCAACTTATATTTTTTATAGTTACTTTTTTGTCATTGATATTCTACCATTTTGCATGTATGCACACTTGATATATTCACTTATTTGGAGGCCACTACTTTGTATGCATAATCAGTAGAATCATATGTACCGGTCCTTTGAGTCCCAGTTAAAAAGAACAGTCAGGTCCCTGTTGTCTCGGAGTTCTTTCCATGGAATGTCATCTTCCTCTGGGTTCAGACACATGGACTTTATATTTTCTTCTAGGCTAGTGGATCTGAGTAATGTACAGCAAGTAATAAAGCGGTTAATTGCAGAAAAACTAATGCAAAGGACACAGAAAAACTGACGGAATCAGTATTGTACATGTCAATGTGGCGGTTTCTGCAGCATGTGCAGAGAAATCAGACTTCAGCTGAAAGGTCTGCCCGGGTGAATGTACCAGCAATGCAACAGTGCAAAATTAAAGACACCTACACTTCACATATGTAGTACTAAAGTAAACCTTCTGAAAACCAGCAACTTCGGGATGGACATGACCTTTGTATCTAAAGGTGATCCCTGTCGGCCAGACTGGGCACGCTGCACTTTTCTGGCATGGCACATATTTGGCATTGACAACCCCGATCAGAACTGTGATAATTGCATACAGCAGGATGATGCTGGAACCAGAGGCTTAAGACATTGAAAACCAAAAGCTTCTATTTCAAAACTTTGGTCATTGAAGGATAACCTCTGGTTAACAGCACATAACACCGCTAAAGGGAATGTCTAGAGTCTTGTCGTAAACCGTTTCTTATCTTTCAGTTTGTGGCCATAAAACTTTCTAGGACCACAAATACACCAATCCTTACATATTAGCATCAAGTAAGAGATCCAGTAACATTCGTTCCGTGCGAACTTGTGCAAAATGAAGAGAGTTGTTCAACCGGTTCCTAAACGCAATGAATTCGGGGATTTTTTCAAAAGCTCCATATTTGTAGGCTTGTATTATATATTCTGAGGTCTGAAGTAAAAGCAAAACAAGAAATACGTCAGACGTGAACGGCCGAAAAATGTATCCAATGTACACTTCAGAGATAACTACAGATAATAAAAAGGTACAGTCTTACCAGATGCATGTGTCAAGTATGTGCCCATGACAACACTTCCCGTCATAAGCTCTATGCAGGTAAACTTGTAGGAAGGGACATTTACTGGAAGCCCCAAATCACTGTCCTAATGATCTAGGCTTCTTTCACACTTCCGTCGTTAGTCACCCGTCAGAATGCGTCGTCGTGACGTATTGACGGATGTCTTAACCCCTTAATGACAGCCAATACGTCTTTTAACTGACCTGAGATATAAGAGAATAGCGTCCCCATACAGGTGACAATCCAGTAGCTGTCGGCTGTACAATATAGCTGACAAACTGCTGCATCAGCCACAATCAGTGTTTGCCCCATCCAACTCTGTTTAACCCCTTAGATGCTGCTGTCAATAGTGACATCATATAAATTGTTAACAGAGTGTGGGGACTTCCTCTTTATCCAAATTGGTGCCCTCAGATCATGATTTTGTGGTCCTGATGTTTGTGATGGCAATTCATGACCAAATAGTGGCCTTAGAGTCTGATGGCTGTTGTAACCTGTTCAGACGTTAGAGGCATTTAGGTGGTAAAAATACACATTTTCATTTCTGTTATGCCACTTTGCACTAATTCCTGAAAATCACCTGAAAGGTTAATGAACTACCTGACAGCATTTCTCAATATGTCAGGGGGTGCTTATTTTAAAATGGTATAACTTTTGCGGTTTTCCCAATATATGGGACCCCTAAAGTCACTTCAAACATGGATAGGTCCCTAAAAAATAAATTACCTTGAAAAAATTAAAAATTACTGCTACATTTTTAAACCTCCTAAAATGCTAACAAAATAAAATAACATTTTACAAATGGTGCTGATGTAAAGCAGACATGAGGGAAATGTTATTTATTAATGGTTTGCTGTGCTATGACTATCTGGATTAAAGAGATAATCACTCAAAGTTTGAAAACTGCTAATTTTTTTAAATTTTTCTCAAATTTCTGATATTTTTTATAAACAAAACATATCAACCTAAATTTACCATTTTCATAAAGTATAATGTGTCACGAAAAAACAATCTCAAAATCACTGGGATTTGTTGAAGCGTTCCAGAGTTATTATCACAAAGTGACATTGGTCAGATTTTAAAAATTTGGTTCCGTCACTAGGGGGTTAAAAAGTGAAAAACGGATGTAACGCATTCTGTGTCCTGACAGATGCGTCGAACTAGGCGCTGCCTGAATTTTAATGTATAAAATTCGAGATCGAGGGAGAGAGACTAGAAAATCGTTTCAGGCATGCTCAGAATAGAAAAACGAGATATGTCGCTGGATTCCTGTGTTTGACGGTCAGTGACGGATCCTGCGTCCACAGGCTTCGATTATAGCCAACGACGGACAGCGCAGGACCCATCTCTGACAGATTTTCCGACGTGCAGAAAAAACGTTCCTCTGAATGTTTTCTCCGCCCGATGGACAGCAATTTTTCGACAGATCCAGTGCACGACGGATGAAACGGATGGCCATCCATCACGATCCATCGCTAATACAAGGCTATGGGGAAAAACAGGATCCTGCAGAAAAATTTGCAGGATCCTGTTTTCTCAAAAATTGACGGATTTCGACGGGAGCTAAATGACGGAAGTGTGAAAGAGGCCTTAACTACGAGCTAATGCTGATCAATATGAGATGTGTGTCCAAATATAGCCCCTACCACAAATCGGAACTGACAGATCCAAGGGCAGAAAGTGTTGTCATGAGGTTAAGAGCAGAGATACTTCACGCTCGAGGCTTGTTTCTACAGTCAAAATCTTAGAGGAGATCAGGAGCAGATGATGAAGACATCACATTAGCTCATCCGGCAGGCACAAGATACTTACATCTTTCTGGTTAGAATGGAAAAATCTAAGAGCGGCGTTGCAAGATTGTGATGCAGCAGTGTAGTGACCCAAGGGTGCTGCAAAACGAGTCAGCAAATAGCTGTAAAGCAAGAGCACGTGTTAGATTTCCATTACTGAGGGGCACACCATAACCCTCCATCAGAGCAGAACATTGCATTACTAAAGACATCAAAGATCTCCATAGAAAATAGGTAGGAAAACAGATAAAACTAATTGTCACTACTGTATAAGGGTACCGTCACACAGTGCCATTTTCATCGCTACGACGGCACGATTCGTGACGTTGCAGCGTCGTATGATTATCGCTCCAGCGTCGTAGACTGCGGTCACACGTTGCAATACACGGCGCTGGAGCGATAATTTCATGACGTATTTGCGATGTAGAAGCCGTTGGTTACTGTGCGCACATTGTATACAACCTGTGTCACACGATGCAATCATGCCGCCACAGCCGGACACTAGACGACGAAAGAAAGTTTCAAACGATCTGCTACGACGTACGATTCTCAGCGGGGATCCGGATCGCAGTAGCGTGTCAGACACAACGATATCGTAACGATATCGCTAGAACGTCACGAATCGTGCCGTCGTAGCGATGAAAATGGCACTGTGTGACGGTACCCTAAGGCATGAGGTGGACAGAAGAAGTGGTCTACAGAGTATGTCTGGGCAAAAAGAAAGTTTCACTTAAAGAAGAGCAGCTGGATGAGTGGTCCACTTACTAGACAACTATTGCATTAAAGCACCACTCCAGCATTTTTTTTTTTTTATTTCTGTGCTGGAGTGGCGCAATTACAGGAAGTTCATAGTCCCTACTTACTAGCTGCCTTCTTCAGCTATTCCCGGCGCTACTCCGGTCCTGATTTGCTTCCTGATCGGAAGTCAAAGATAACAGTCAAAAGCTCCTAATGCATGTCAATGAGTCCCTCGTTCTGGCTCTCATAGACTTACATTGAGGAGTAAAGTTGGATCACCCAGCAAACACTGGAGCTATTTGGCAGGGCACATCCTACAGAAGATGACCGGATGTAGCTTAGTGACTACACTCCAGCGGTAAAATAAATGAAAATATATATATTCATTTATTTTACCGCTGGAGTGTTTACAGTAATCTACATCTGGTCATCTGCAGGTTGTATCTATCACAGGAAAAAATGCTGGAGTGGTCCTTTAATATAAGTGAAAAACTGAGAAATGCCACATTGCAAACCTTACCCAATGGTGTCGTGCTGTATGTGTTTAGCATCAAGGCTGCCGTACAGCTCTACTGACGGCTCGAATGCTCCCAATCTGCAGTAAATGCGAATAAGCAGCAGTTTAAACTGAGCATTTGAAGGGCTGTTACTCAAACCTTCTTCTAAAAGAGCAAGACATTGCCATACTGCCCAGTCCTCTCCTGAGAAAGAAACACAAATTGATTTAATGGTTCTGCTACAGTTAAAGGGGTTTTCCCACGAACAAAGTACATTTTAATTAATAGATCTTGGAATAAAAATAATTTTCACAATTGCATGTGTTAAAAAAAAAAAAAAAAAAAAAAAAAAAAAGGCCCTGTGCTGAGAATCTTATAAATGGGCCCCTGCTGTGTATTGTGTACTAGCGGTGTCTGTCAGGGGCCCATTTATAATATCTCAGCACAAAAAGAGGGATTTTTGGTTCTTACCGTAAAATCTCTTTCTTGGAGCCTTCACTGGGGGACACAGGTAACCATGGGTGTATGCTGCTGTTGCTAGGAGGCTGATACTATGCAAATAAAGATAGATAACTCCTCCCCGGCAGCATACACCCTCCGACAGGCACCAGGCAATTCAGTTGGTGCAAAAGCAGTAGTAGGAACAAGTATAAACAACTCAACCTATGTACCAACCCACAACAACAGAACAATTGCCAATACGGTACAACATAAAGGGAGGGTGCTGTGTCCCCCAATGAAGGCTCCAAGAAAGATTTTACGGTAAGAACCAAAAATCCCTCTTTCTTTCTCGCTTCATTGGGGGACACAGGTAACCATGGGACGTCCAAAAGAAGTTCCAAGGGCGGGATAATTAGAGTAGAGAACTAGGTGAGCCGGTTCGGGACCCGCCTGTAGTATCTTCCTACCCAGGCCTGCATCTACAGAAGCCTGAGTGTGCACCTTGTAGAACTTCACAAAGGTGTGGATGGACGACCATGTTGCGGCCTTGCAAATCTGCGAGGCCGTAGCTTGGTGACGAACTGCCCAAGAAGCTCCCACAGACCGGGTAGAGTGAGCCCTCACCCCCGGGGGAGGCTGAATGTCTTGGACACGGTATGCCTCCAGGACCGCCGAATGGATCCACCGAGCAATTGTGGACTTAAGAGGCGGGGGAGCCCCTTCCGACGACCTTCCGAGACGACAAACAGAGGGTCGGACTGATGAAAAGGAGCAGTTCTGGAAAGATAGAGTCGGATAGCCCTGACC
Organism: Ranitomeya variabilis; assembly: GCF_051348905.1. Lineage (NCBI taxonomy): Eukaryota > Metazoa > Chordata > Amphibia > Anura > Dendrobatidae > Ranitomeya > Ranitomeya variabilis. Next base: position 216,352,363 of record NC_135232.1, on the reverse strand, counting down.
ACATCCAAATTGCGGAGAGATTTCTCCAAAGGATGAACTAGGGAAGGGCACAAAGAATGAAGAACAATGTCTTCATTGATGTGAAATGCCGAAACCACCTTGGGGAGAAAAGAAGGAACAGGTCGAAGGACAACTTTGTCCTGATGGAGGACCAGGAAGGGAGAACGACAGGACAACGCCGCCAACTCGGAAACTCTACTAATGGAGGTGATAGCGACCAAAAATCGGTATTAGTCTTACCGGTAATTATGTTTCCAGGAGTCCATACTGACAGCACCATGGAGGACGTCTTCCCTCCTCCTTGCTGGGACAGGAAACACACGAGAGTTTAAATATCCGGTTCCACCCCTCACTCCTCAGTGTTGTAACAAGAACCAACTCATGGAATGATGCAAATAAAACATTTTAATGAATGAATCATATAACAAATAGTATATAGGCACACAAACTGATTATACCAAAAATTACAGATAGAATGGGGGGGAAAGTACCGGTGCTGTCAGTATGGACTCCTGGAAACATAATTACCGGTAAGACTAATACCGATTTTCCAGGAAGTCCCTCCTGACAGCACCATGGAGAGTACCAAAGACCCTCCTTAGGGTGGGATTACCACTTGGAGGACCTTCCTCCCAAAAGCCGTGTGCTGGCTGGACATAACATCAAGCTTATAATGTCTACAGAAGGTGTCAGCCCTGGCCCATGTAGCCGCCTTACAGATCTGTTCTACTGAGGCTCCTGCATGCTCCGCCCAGGAGGCAGATACTCCCCGAGTAGAATGGACTTTTAAACCTACTGGAGGGGACATGCCTTCTGACTGATAAGCATCTGAGATCACGGCTGTGATCCAACGTGCAATTGAGGTCTTAGAGGCCTTCTTACCTTTGTTCTTACCCCAAAAAGAATAAAAAGATTTGGATCTATACGCCAAGAGTCCGTAGCTTTAAGATAGTCCAGGACCCCCTGTCTGACATCCAGGGAATGGAGGACTCGCTCTTTCTCATTAGAAAGGTTATTACAAAAGGAAGGAAGTATTATTGCCTGGTTCCTATTTTTGATAGAAGCTACCTTCGGGATAAATGACGGATCTAATTTTAGAATTAGACTATCATCCCTGATCTGCAGGTAGGGATCCCTTGTACATAAGGCCTGAATTTCTCCAACCCTCCTGGCCGTAGTGACTGCTACTAAGAAAGCCGTTTTCCGGGTGCGAATAGAAATGGGCATATCATCCCCCATAGCGTAAGCGCCCTTACACAGGGCTCTAAGGACTAAGTTAAGGTCCCATGATGGTAATAGCTGCCTAATGGTAGGACGCATTCGTTGGGTGGCCCGAATGAACCTTATTATCCATGGGTCCAATCGACGCTCGGCCTCTTTCCACTCCTCCAGGATCATAGCTTTGATATGATCACTTATAGGAAATACAGTCTGATTCCGAGCCACTAGTCCCCCAAACATCAAGTCCTGTCTGGACTGTGGTTTGGAAGTGTCCTCGATCTGCATCGTATTTCGTACTGCCTGTACGAGTTCGTCCGTTTCTTCAGACTGGAAGAGGTACTTCCTGTTCCGATCCTGGCTTTCTACTGGAATTTCTCCCTCCTCTTCTGATGGCGAATCCCTGAGCTCGGAACCTTCATCAGACACTAAGCAAAAACAGAACTGCCTGGTGCCTGTCGGAGGGTGTATACTGCCGGGGAGGAGTCATTTCTTCTTTATTTGCATAGTGTCAGCCTCCTAGCGACAGCAGCATACACCCATGGTTACCTGTGTCCCCCAATGTAGCGAGAAATAGGGATTTTTGTGTACTCACCGTAAAATCCTTTTCGCCGAGCCACTCACTGGGGGACACAGGACCGTGGGTCTATGCTGATGCAACTAGGAGGCTGACACTAAGTAAATACAAAAAAGGTTAGCTCCTCCTCTGCAGTATACACCGCCCACTGGCTCCGGATAATACCAGTTCATAGCCAAGCAGTAGGAGATTAACAAGATTTAACCGTAGTAACAACATGTCAAAGACTAAAACACTCATCATAGGCAACAAGCCAAAAACAAGGGTGGGTGCTGTGTCCCCCAATGTGTGGCTCGGAGAAAAGGATTTTACGGTGAGTACACAAAAATCCCTATTTCTCCATCGCCACATTGGGGAACACAGGACCTTGGGACGTCCAAAAGCAGTCCCTGGGTGGGGAATAACAACCTAGCAGTGTAAACTTATGGCACCTGCTGTCTACAGGTGCACAACCGCTGCCTGCAGAATATGCCTGCCCAGGCTTTCATCTGAGGATGCCTGAGTATGGACATTGTAATGCTTTGAAAAGGTGTGCAGGCTAGACCAGGTTGCAGCTTTGCAATCCTGCTCTGCAGAAGCTTGATTTAGAATGGCCCAGGAAGCACCCACCGACCGAGTGGAGTGTGCCCTGAGGCCCGCAGGGATAGGCTTGCCTCTGACGCGGTAAGCCTCTTGAATGGTCGACCGAATCCATCTGGCCATTGTCGAATTAGAAGCGGCCAGTCCCTTCCGGTGTCCCGCCGGGAGCACGAACAGAGCATCCGTCTGATGAAAGGATGCCGTCCTGGACACGTACTTCCTGAGAGCACTGACAAGATCCAAGGAGTGAAGAGCCTTCTCCACGCTGTTCGTTGAAGTAGGGCAAAGTGACGGAAGTACGATATCTTGATTGAGGTGGAAGGAAGACTCCACCTTCGGGAGGAAAGTAGGGGACGGTCTGAGGACCACCTTGTCTCGGTGGAACGTAAGGAACTGCGTCCGACAGGAAAGAGCAGCTAACTCCGAGACTCGTCTGATCGAGGTAATAGCGACGAGGAAGGTCACTTTCCACGAAAGAAGAGATAGAGGGATGTCCCGTAACGGTTCGAAGGGAGATTCCTACAGGACACCTAGGACCAGATTAAGGTCCCGAGCCTCTAGAGGCGCTCTGTAGGGAGGCACCACGTGAGAGACTCCCTGAAAAAAAGTTCTGACCTGAGTCTTGGATGCGATTTTCTGTTGAAAAAGGACTGACAAGGCCGAGACCTGACCTTTAAGGGAACTCGGCGAAAGCCCCAAGTCCAGACCTGTTTGGAGGAAATCCAGGATGGTAGGGATGTTGAAAACTATAAGAGGGCGACCTCTGCTTCTGCACCAATCGAAGAAGATCCTCCAGATCCGATGGTAGATGCGCGATGACACCGGCTTTCGGGCATTGAACAAGGTGGAAACTACCTCACGGGAAAAACCCACTTGAGTCAGAACCCAGAATTCAACAGCCATGCCGTCAAACACAGGGCCCCTGAGTTCTGGTGGTAAATCGGGCCCTGAGAAAGTAGATCTGGAAGGCGCCAAGGAACGTCTGCGAGGAGCTGGATCAGCTCTGCACATCACGCCCTGCGAGGCCAATCCGGGTCGATGAGAATCACCGGGACACCCTCTGCCTTGACCTTCCTGATTACTCTGGGAAGCAGGGGCAGGGGAGGAAACAGGTAAGGGAGGCGAAACTGACTCCAAGGATGGACTTGCGCCTCCGCCCCGATTGCTCTGGGGTCCCGGACCGCCCAGAAGCCATCAAGTCTACGTCCGGAGTACCCCAATGATGGCAAATCTGTTGGAATATGTCCTGATGGAGAGACCAGTCTCCTGAGGAGAGACCTTGCCGGCTGAGGAAATCCAGGGCCCAATTCTCCACACCTAGAATGTGAACTGCCGATATGACCGAGAAGTTGTTTTCGGCCCAGCGAAGGATGTGCTCTACCTCGCACATTGCAGCTCTGCTGCGGGTTCCCCCTTAATGGTTTATATAAGCCACAGCCATGGCATTGTCCGACTGGATATGGATGGGGCGGCCTGCTAGGAGATGATGGAACCGCTTCAGGGATAGCCGGATCGCAAGTATCTCCAGTATATTGATGGGAAGGCGTGATGAGTCCAAGTTCCCTGCGCAGTGTAATGGCGAAAAACCGCACCCCAGCCTAGGAGGCTGGCGTCGGTAGTGACTACCAGCCAATGGACTGGGAGGAAAGACTTCCCTTGGAGGAGAGAGGTTCGGAGCATCCACCATTGGAGTGACTGCTTGACCCGAGAAGAGAGGACACAGTCGGTCGAAGGAAAAGGGACTCCCGTCCCATGCGTCCAGCAGAGCATGCTGTAGGGGACGGAGGTGCAGTTGCACAAATGGAATTGCCTCCATTGCGGCCACCATCTTCCCGAGAATCCTCATGCCGAAACGGATGGAACAAGGGGACGGCTGAAGAAGCTTCCAGACCCCCTGTTGAAGAGCCAGGACCTTGTCCCGAGGAAGAAGCACCAACCCTAGGGAGGTGTCCAGGGTCATGCCCAGAAAGGAGATCTGTTGAGCTGGAACAGGAGGTGACTTTTTTAGGTTGCTCAACCAGCCCAACCGAGAAAGAGCATCCAAGGAAATGCGGACGCACTCCTCGCAGGCTCGGAAAGATGGGCCTTTGACTAGTAAGTCATCTAGGTAAGGAAGCACGACTAGACCCCGAGAATGCAGAATGGCCATGACAGCCGCCATGACCTTTGTGAAAACTCTGGGGGCAGTGGCAAGGCCGTGACCTGAAAATATTCTTCTCCGACGGAGAAGCGAAGGAACCTTTGATGAGGTGGGAAGATTGGGATGTGGAGGTATGCATCCCGGATGTCGATGGATGCTAAAAAATCGCGTAGTTCCATCGAGGCAATGACGGAACGGGGAGATACCATCCTGAAATAACGGACTTTGACAAATCTGTTCAAGAGCTTTAGGTCCAGGATGGGCCTTACCGTTCCATCCTTTTTGGGGACCATAAATAGATTTGAATAAAAACCGCGGAACCTTTCGTCCTCTGGGACAGGGACAATCACTCCGTCTTGTCGGAGCGACTGAATGGCCTTGGAAAAAGCCCGCGCGCGCGTTCCCACTTTCGGGAGGGTGGGAAGCGAAAAACCGGGTTGGAGGTGGGAAGGAAAAAAATAAAAAAATAAATCGATTTTGTAACCAGATCCCTGACCCACTCGTCATGAACGACTGAGAAGCAGACATGACGAAACAAGAGAAGGCGTCCGCCTACTTTGCTGGTGTCGTCCAGAAGAGATTGCGAGTCATTTAGAGGAAGACGATTGGGGTCTGGATCCCCTGGACCTAGACTGTGTGGAGCAGCCCCTCCAGGAATGGTTGGGCCTGTATGGAGCCTGAGGGCTTTTGTCTCTGTCTGCCGGCGCGGCGCCCTGAGCCAGGGGAATAGGCTGAGGAATGCCATGCGTAAGATCCATGAAAGGGCAGAAAAACGAGCCTGCGGCTGTCGTCGGAACGGTTGTCTGAACCTCTGCTGGAGAAGGGAAGTACTTTCCCCCCCCCCCCCCGTAGTGTCTGAAATCAGTTTGTCCAGCTTTTCCCCAAATAGACGGCCCCCGATATATGGCAGAGATGTGAGGGAATTTTTAGAGACTGAGTCCGCTCGCCAATTCCTCAGGCATAGCGCTCTTCTAATCGCCACAGCGTTTGAAGCCGTAAGTGCAGAGCAGTTCGCCGCGTCCAGGGAAGCGTTTACTAAGTAATCGCCCGCCAGGGAAATTTGATTTGCTAGCTCCGCTAAGTCAGAAGGAAGATCACTGCTCTGTAAGGCCTTGTGTAGGGAATCTGCCCAAGAAGTCACGGCTTTGGCTACCCAGGTAGCAGCGGAGGGAAAGAGTGCCGAGCCTGAAGCCTCGAAAGCTGAACGGGCGAGACTGTCAACTAGGCGGTCTGTGGGATCTTTGATAGAAGATCCGTCCGGCACTGATAGGACAGTTTTAGAGGACAAACGTGAGACAGGAGGATCCACAGGAGGGGATTCTGTCCATTGTTTGCGGAGATCAGGAGAAAAAGGATATTTGGACTCCAGAGATCTTTGGCCCTGAAAGCGTTTGTCTGGACGCTCCCTATGCCGCTGGACTATGTCCTGGAACTCCGGGTGATTGGCAAACACCCTGTGAGTACGTTTGGTCCTTTTAAAAGATACCGAATTGTCCGTACTGGAGGTCGCTGGTTCCTCATCAACCTGAAGGGACTGGTTGACGGCCTCGATGAGACTATCTATAGTGCTCTGATAACCTGGAAACTCCATCAGACTCAGGATCAGAGTCCTGGTCGGAAGAGGTGCCTGGGGAGCGAGAGTGGGAAGCGGAGCTAACGGACGCCGAGGCACCAGAGGGCCTGGGGAACGAGCTATGGACGCGCTTCCTAGAAGGCCGCTTGAGCCTAGAGTGAGAGCAGCCCCTGCAGGCTGAAGATTACGCAGATGTAGGGGAAGCTTCCTGAATAGGCGGATTAGTGGTCCTGCTCCTGGTTGGATCCTGGAGGGACTCGATAGCTTTAGTCAAAAAAGCCATAGATTGCGAAAGTGACAAAGCCCACTCAGGGGGACTGGTCACCGCGGGCTAGTTTGTGGGGGGGGGGAGGGGGGGAGCACCTGAGCGCATTTAGGGTCACAAGCATTACAGAGCGGAGCAGTATGCCCGCTTGGTAGTGCAGCCTGACAGGACGTGCAAGAAGTGAAGAACACTGTTTTTGCCGACTTTTTGGGTTTATGCAGAGACATGTTGTCAGCTAACCTCTGTGCAGGGCTGTGGGGCACCTAAGCAGCTAGTGAGCGGAGCACTGTGTGCAGGAGTAGGAGGGCCTGTGTCAGTGTGCAGTGCACCTACCCAGGTCCTGTGTCCGGATGCCGCAATGAGACTGGAGAGGGACGCAAGACACCGGGAGCTCTCTCTTCCATCCAAGATGGCCGCCGAGAGTTGAGAGGCGCTTCTCGCAATGTTCGAGAAGCGCTGGGCGGGGCCTCGCGCGTGACACGTGCAGTGGGCGGAACTTCGCCTAGCTAAGGTCAAAGCCGGGGACTAAATTAGCGGTGCCCGGCCGTGACATGCGGCCGAGCCCGCGGTGCGCTTGGGAGCCACCCCCCTACCCTATCAGACTCACCGCTTGTGGTCCTCTTCAGGTGAGGTACGAGGGGAGGTGCAGTTAACCTCAATCCACCGCCCTCTTGATTTCACAGGGCTAGGTCACGGCCAAACATCCCATGTCGCAGGAAAGGATACGGGGAGTAAACTCGCCGTGCTCGCCTGTTGGTGTTTCGAGGGAGATCGGCCCCCTTAAAAGGGTCCGTCACCCCCTTCGTCCTCTTGCGCAAAGTTAAAAAATTTAAAATAAAAATAAAAAAATAAAAAAAGAAACGTCTGGAAAACTTCAGACGCAGTGTGCCTCCTACGGACACTAAGCAAGAACTGGTATTATCCCGAGCCAGTGGGTGGTGTATACTGCAGAGGAGGAGCTAACTTTTTTTGTATTTACTTAGTGTCAGCAGCATACACCCACGGTCCTGTGTCCCCCAATGTGGCGATGGAGAAAAACATTTTTTTTTTTTTTTTTTAACAAAACCAATTGTGGAAATTATTATTTAAAGAAATATTAAAGTGCTGATTAAAATTAACTGTGTTAGCGGGGAAACCCCTTTAAAGCAAATATACATTTAGTATCTCCTTTAGTTACCAAATGGAAATCATCTATGACTTGAGTGAAATGGAGACGTTACATGACATGAATAATACACTTGCCATCATTCCACAGGTCCAGCAGCATATGAGCACCGATTAAACAGTAGTAGTCAGAGAACTGCAGCTCTGTCTTCAGGCATGAGCTTCCTGTGGATAAAAGAGTACACCAATAACATGTCAGCAGTAGTGTTGAGCATTCCGATACCGCAAGTATCGGGTATCGGCCGATACTTGCGGTATCGGAATTCCGATACCGAGATCCGATACTTTTGTGGTATCGGGAATCGGAATTTCTCAGTGTATGGTTCCCATTGTCTGAAGGAGAGGAAACTCTCCCTCAGGCCCTGGGATCCATATCCATGTAAAAAATAAAGAATTAAAATAAAAAATAGGGATATACTCACCCTCTGACGCGCCCTGGTAGTAACCGGCAGCCTGCTTTGCTTAAAATGAGCGCGTTCAGCACCTTCCAAGACGTCACGGCTTCTGATTGGTCGCGTGCCGCTCATGTGACCGCCACGCGACCAATCACAAGCCGTGACGTCATTCTCAGGTCCTAAATTCCTAGAATTAGGAATTTAGGACCTGAGAATGACGTCACGGCTTGTGATTGGTCGCGTGGCGTAGGAATTTAGGACCGGAGAATGATGTCACGGCTTGTGATTGGTCGCGTGGCGGTCACATGAGCGGCACGCGACCAATCAGAAGCCGTGACGTCATGGAAGGTGCTGAACGCGCTCATTTTAAGCAACGGAAGCTGCCGGTTAACAGCGGTAAGGTGCAGGGGCCTCCGGACAGGTGAGTATATCAATATTTTTTATTTTAATTCTTTATTTTACACATTCATATAGATCCCAGGGCCTGAAGGAGAGTTTCCTCTCCTTCAGACCCTGGGAACCATCAGGATACCGTCCGATACTTGGTGTCCCATTGACTTGCATGGGTATCGGGTATCGGAATCGGCGAGATCCGATACTTTGCCGGTATCGGCCGATACTATCCGATACCGATACTTTCAAGTATCGGACGGTATCGCTCAACACTAGTCAGCAGGGCTCGGCACATAACCCTTCTACCAGTTCTAAGCTTTTATTTATGTCCTATGGATTTAAGCAGCAGAAAAGACGGTAGCGTACCCAGAAGAAAACACAGTATAAAGGCTAACAGCGTGTGACCGATACTTACCAAACTGTAGACCGTGTCTGTACCTCCCAATAACCTCTCTGATGGCATCCTGCTTCTGCATCTTTTCCATCTTGTAACTGAGGCCAAGCAGCCTGGTGAGCTGAACCACGCACAGATGTCTCTGCATAGCCTTGATGTCTGCCGGCAGAGCGACGTCGCCTTCTGCTGGAGGAGTCAGAGGCAGTGATCCAAGCAACCTGTTTATAAACTACATTATATGGATGTTGTTAGCAAGGTTTGGTGCCTTAATTAGTGCGTGTACTTCCCCATTACCCCATGTACTACTTGGGGGCTATTAGGCCACATACCATTACTTAGTAATGGTCAATAGAATGAAGTCTGGAGAATGTACTGTGTGAAATAATCAAAGGGAACCCCTCAGCAAGAACTACTTACAACTGAATGCTGACTGGAAGAAAGGAGATCCACAAACACCTTAATATCAGTGAAACAACAAGGCTTGTCCCCGAACTTCAGGAAAAACTGAAACATCAGATCCTCTGGCTCTCCTGAACAGAGACAAAAACCAAATGAACACTCCGCTCCCCCTGTTCCATAATACACAACTGGCCAATTGAGCAGCATGTAAAATGTGACCAGGAGCACCCTAAGGGTCTATGCACAGGGTGCAATCAATAACAGGGTACTGTAAAATTAGTGCAAAATTAGTTTGTTTTTTTTTATTGCTTTGTGAAATTGTGGCAAAACTGGTTATTCAACTGCACCACGAGAACAGACCTTAAAGTGGTTGTCCAGTAGGTTATATTGATGGCCTACCCTTAGGATAGGTCATCAGTAACAGATCGAGGGGTGCAAAACCTCAGATGTGCTCGGTGCCAGTCGGAAGTGATCAGCTGTAGAAGAGTATAGCTCCCACAGGAGCAAGGTGCTGCAGATCCACTCCTACACTGTGTTCCAAATTATTATGCAAATAATATTTCCTCATTTTCTCTAAATTACCTCTCTGAATTGCAGTCATTGTTATTTTCCAGTCATCTACTATTCTAGTATAATTGCAATGTTTTGGAACAAACTGCCTATGAAAACAGTATCTTTTAAAAAAAAAATAAACACTCAAAATGCATGTTCCAAATTATTATGCACAGCAGAGTTTTCAACCTATTTTAATTTGAACAAAAAAATGGTCAATTGTGAAGTTATAAGCATTATCAGCTTATTACAAAATGAAATCAAACAGTTTTCAAGTGAAAACTTTATTCTAGGTGATGTTACATTTGCACTTAGGACCCCTTGTTCGAAAGAAGCTTCTGAACTCTCTCGTCCATTTAATGTCAGTTTTTGGATGGTTTCTGCTTCAATTGTTTTGCATGAGGACAGAATACCCTCCCAGAGCTGTTGCTTAGATGTGAACTGCCTCCCGCCATCATAGACACTCCTTTTGATGATGCTTCAGAGGTTCTCAATGGGGTTGAGGTCAGGGGAAGATGGTGGCCACAACATAAGTTTGTCCTCTTTTATGCCCATAGCAGCCAGAGATGCAGATGTGTTTTCTGCAGCATGAGACGGTGCATTATCATGCATGAAAATGATCTTGCTGCGGAAAGCACGGTTCTTCCTCTTGAACCATGGCAGGAAGTGTTGTTTTAGAAACTCCACATAGATTATGGAGTTCATCTTTACCCCTTCAGGGATCATAAAGGGGCCGACAATCTCTCTCCCCATGATTCCAGCCCAAAACATTACTCCACCTCCTCCTTGTTGGCGCCTTAGCCGTGTTTTATGGGGTGTCCATCAACCAGCCATCCTCCACTCCATCCATCTGGACCATCGAGCGTTGCACGGCACTCATCGGTGAACCAAACAGTTTGGAAGGCAGTCTTCATGTATCGTTTGGCCACTGGAGCCGTTTCTGCTTGTGTGCAGTGGATAGAGGTGGTCGACAGAATGGCTTACGCACAGCTGAAAACCTCTGAAGGACCCTGCATCTTGTTGTTCTGGGGACGTTGGAGGCACCAGCAGCTTCAAAAACTTGTCTGCTGCTATGACAAGGCATTTTTGCAGCTGCTCTTTTAACCTTACGCAATTTCCTGTTGGAAAGAGTCCTCAATTTTTCCTTATCAGCACGCACAAGTGTGTGCTGGGAATCAGCTACATACTTCTTGATTGTGCGATAATCACGATGAAGTGTCTTGGCAATGTTGATTGTAGTCATGCCTTGACCTAAATACTCCACAATTTGTTGCTTCTCAACAGCCGACATCCTTTTTCTTTCCCATTCTGGCCAAAAATATAGGCTGCTTAATAATGTGGAACAGCCTTCTTAAGTAGTCTTACCTTTATTTGGACACACCTACCAAACTAATTCGCACAGGTATCTGCAATTGCTTTCAGTGATATAAAGAGCCCTGACACATCACCATCAATGAGTTTAAATGACAAACAAAAAAATTCCAACCTTATCACTCCTAAACTCTTTGTGCATAGTAATTTGGAACACAGTGTATTCAAGTAAAGGCCAGGCCACAATACAGTTGACTGCCATGCGCTGTTCCACTACGCAACTGATGGCTGCTGCTGGCATCGCAAACACCTGATCATTGCAGCTGCTGGGTGTTGCACCCCACAATATGATACTGATGACCTATCCTAAGGATAGGTCATCTATATAAAAGTGTTGGACAACCTCTAATGATAGATATGCAAGGAGCAGAGGGCAATTTAAATAGCCTAACATCACCCTGCAAATTAATCACCGAAGTGTACAGATATTTAGACAAGATTCAATGGGGTTGTCCAGATTTATGAAATAAAGTAGACTTTTTTTTCTAATCAGCAACACCCACCATTGGTTGTATATGGTATTGCAGCTCAGCTCCATTCACTTCAATGGGTCAGAGCTGTAACAAGGCACAACCAATGGTCGGGGTGGAACTGTTCTTGAAATACAGCAGCCACGTTTTTCGCTCCCCTCCTTCCCAGAGCCATAAGGCCATGTGAGGGCTTATTTTTTTGCAAAACAAGTTGTACTTTTGAACGACATCATTGGTTTTAGCATGTCGTGTACTAGAAAACGGGAAAAAAATTCCAAGTGTGGTGAAATTGCAAAAAAAGTGCAATACCACACTTGTTTTTTGTTTGGCTCTTTTGCTAGGTTCACTAAATGCTAAAACTGACCTGCCATTATGATTCTCCAGGTCATTACGAGTTCATAGACACCTAACATGACTAGATTATTTTTTATCTAAGTAGTGAAAAAAATTTCCAAACTTTGCTAAAAAAAAAAAAAAAAAAAAAAAAAAATTGCGCCATTTTCCGATACCCATAGCATCTCCATTTTTCATGACCTGGGGTCGGTTGAGGGCTTATTTTTTTGTGTGCCAAGCTGGCATTTTTAATGATACCATTTTGGTGCAGATACATTCTTTTGATCACCCGTTATTGCATTTTAATGCAATGTCACTGCGACCAAAAAAACTTAATTCTGGCGTTTCAAATTTTTTTCTCGCTACGCTGTTTAGCGATCAGGTTAATGCTTTTTTTTTTATTGATAGATCGGGCGATTCTGAACGCGGCGATATCAAATATGTGTAGGTTTGATTTTTTTTTATTGATTTATTTTGAATGGGGCGAAAGGGGGGTGATTTAAACTTTTATATATTTTTTTTTTACTTTTGCCATGCTTCAATAGCCTCCATGGGAGGCTAGAAGCTGGCACAACTTGATCGCCTCTGCTACATAGCAGCGATCATCAGATCGCTGCTATGCAGCAGAAATGCAGGTGTGCTATGAGCGCCTTCCACAGGGTGGCGCTCACAGCTACCGGCGATCAGTAACCATAGAGGTCTCAAGGACCTCTATGGTTACTCTGCCGAAGCATCGCTGACCCCCGATCATGTGACGGGGGTCAGCGATGCGCTCATTTTCGCCCGGCCGGAAGCACCGGTTAAATGCCGCTGTCAGCGTTTGACAGCAGCATTTATCTAGTTAATAGCAGCGGGTGAATTGCGATTTCACCCGCTGCTATTGCGGGCACATGTCAGCTGCTCAAAACAGCTGACATGTCCCGGCTTTGATGCGGGCTCACTGCCGGAGCCCGCATCAAAGAGGGGGATCTGACCTCGGACGTACTATCCCGTCCGAGGTCAGAAAGGGGTTAACAAGCAAGACCATATACTGTAAATGGAAATCAACAAAACTCTGTTAGGACACTTACCAAGCTTATACTCATCATTACATCCCCTCAGTCTTAGTCGACGAATCAGCTCGAGTTTGGCTAAGTGTGGCCCCCGAAGTGGGCGAGGGTTCTGTGAGTCTGACTCTATTTGTTCTTCTATAAATGTAACTACTTGTTCAATAGTGTAATCGAGATTTCCTTCCAATGACCTGGAGGAAAGACAAAGGTGGTGACTCGCTGGCCATCGCTAATTAAACTTTAAAGAAGCAATACGGTTTGTTTGTTTTGTTTTTTTAACATCAGTGAAGTTGATCCCGTATTGGAAAGGCAATGCCCACGGATCAATCAGTCCTATGTAATGCTTTCATGGGCTAACTTAACTGGACTAAGAAAGGAATCAGTCACGCGACACCCAACTGGTACTCAACACCATGCTGATCCTTCTCACAGAACATGTTGGGGCCCCCCTATAGACATCAGATGGTTGGGAGTCACACCAACTTTAACCCCTTCCTGCCGTGCCCAATTTCCGTTTTTCCTCCCCTTCTCCCAAGAGCCATAAAATTTTTATTTTTCTGGCCACATAGCCGTATGAGTATGTGCACACGTTGCAGATTTCTTGCGGATCCGCAGCGTTTTTTTCCGAGCAGAAACGCTGCAGATCCGCAAGTGATTTACAGTACAATATAAATGAATGGGGAAAAAAATGCTGTGCTAATGGTGCGGAAAATTCCGCACTGGAAACGCAGCAGATTCAAAAAAGGACCCATTGACTTCCGGATCTGCGGTTTTGCTGCGGAGTTGCGTGCGAGAAACGCTGCAGATCGGGATAGGGAAGTGTGTCTGCGGTGGCCGGCGGGGCTGCGTGTGTCTGCGGTGGCCGGCGGGGCTGCGTGTGTCTGCGGTGGCCGGCGGGGCTGCGTGTGTCTGCGGTGGCCGGCGGGGCTGCGTGTGTCTGCGGTGGCCGGCGGGGCTGCGTGTGTCTGCGGTGGCCGGCGGGGCTGCGTGTGTCTGCGGTGGCCGGCGGGGCTGCGTGTGTCTGCGGTGGCCGGCGGGGCTGCGTGTGTCTGCGGTGGCCGGCGGGGCTGCGTGTGTCTGCGGTGGCCGGCGGGGCTGCGTGTGTCTGCGGTGGCCGGCGGGGCTGCGTGTGTCTGCGGTGGCCGGCGGGGCTGCGTGTGTCTGCGGTGGCCGGCGGGGCTGCGTGTGTCTGCGGTGGCCGGCGGGGCTGCGTGTGTCTGCGGTGGCCGGCGGGGCTGCGTGTGTCTGCGGTGGCCGGCGGGGCTGCGTGTGTCTGCGGTGGCCGGCGGGGCTGCGTGTGTCTGCGGTGGCCGGCGGGGCTGCGTGTGTCTGCGGTGGCCGGCGGGGCTGCGTGTGTCTGCGGTGGCCGGCGGGGCTGCGTGTGTCTGTGGTGGCCGGCGGGGCTGCGTGTGTCTGCGGTGGCCGGCGGGGCTGCGTGTGTCTGCGGTGGCCGGCGGGGCTGCGTGTGTCTGCGGTGGCCGGCGGGGCTGCGTGTGTCTGCGGTGGCCGGCGGGGCTGCGTGTGTCTGCGGTGGCCGGCGGGGCTGCGTGTGTCTGCGGTGGCCGGCGGGGCTGCGTGTGTCTGCGGTGGCCGGCGGGGCTGCGTGTGTCTGCGGTGGCCGGCGGGGCTGCGTGTGTCTGCGGTGGCCGGCGGGGCTGCGTGTGTCTGCGGTGGCCTGCGTGTGTCTGCGGTGGCCTGCGTGTCTGCGGTGGCCTGCGTGTCTGCGGTGGCCTGCGGGGCTGCGTGTGTCTGCGGTGGCCGGCGGGGCTGCGTGTGTCTGCGGTGGCCTGCGTGTGTCTGCGGTGGCCGGCGGGGCTACGTGTGTCTGCGGTGGCCTGCGTGTGTCTGCGGGGCTGTGTTCAAGTGTATAAAACAAACAAAAAACCACACACATACAATACAGACAGTACATACAACATACAGTCATGGCCAAAAGTTTTGAGAATGACACCAAAATTATATTTTCACATGATCTGCTGCCCTCTGGTTTTTATTAGTGTTTGTCTGATGTTTATATCACATACAGAAATATAATTGCAATCATATTATGAGTACCAATAGGTTATATTGACAGTTAGAATGAGTTAATGCAGCAAGTCAATATTTGCAGTGTTGACCCTTCTTCAAGACCTTTGCAATTCTCCTTAGCATGCTCTCAATCAACTTCTGGACCAAACCCTGACTGATAGCAGTCCATTCTTGCATAATCAATGCTTGCATTTTGCCAGAATTTGTTGGTTTTTGTTTGTCCACTCGTCTCTTGATGATTGACCACAAGTTCTCAATGGGATTAAGATCTGGGGAGTTTCCAGGCCATGGACCCAAAATCTCTATGTTTTGTTCCATGAGCCATTTAGTTATCACCTTTGCTTTATGGCAAGGTGCTCCATCATGCTGGAAAAGGCATTGTTGGGCGCCAAACTGCTCTTGGACGGTTGGGAGAAGTTGGTCTCCTGTCAGTGTGTCACTGAAGGCCTATAGAGCGGTCACATCTCCTGATGTCACGGTTCTATAGGGGAGATCGTCATGGGACATGTTCATAATTGGACTACGTCGGAACAGGGAGTATACTGTTGGTTTATTATTTTTTTGCAGGTGATCGATGGCTTCGGGGAATTAGGCGTGGTTGTAAGTATGGTGAAAGTAAGAATATTAAAATTCTTCTTTCTGGCTGAGTTTTTTTTTTTTTTTTTAACTCTTTCACTACTATAGGTTTAGTAATGGATAGGTGTTTTATTGACGCCTCTCCATTACTAACCGGGCTTGATGTCACCTTACAATACAAAGGTGACATTAACCTCTTATTACCCCATATGCCACCGCTACAGGGCAGTGGGAAGAGAGAAGCAAAGTGCTGGAATTGGGGCATCTTACAGATGCGCCATTTCTGGGGCGGCTGGGTGCATGGCCCTTCTCCATGGCCCGTCTCTAGGCTATGAATATCAGCCCGCAGCTGTCTGCGTAGCCTTTCTGGCTATAAATTATAAGGGGACCCAACTTCATTTTTTGGGGGGGTCCCCCCATTTTAATAGCTGGTAAAGGCTACGTAGACAGCTGTGGGCTGATATTCATAGCCTGGGAAGATCCATAGGTATTACCCACTTCCCAGGCTATAAACAGGCTAAGAAAAAAACGCATTAAAAAACTCATCAAATCCGCACCTGCGTTTTCTGGCAAGAGAGGATAGAATCTGCACAGAAAATTGAACAGGCAAATCTGCAACGTGTGCATAAAGCCTGATGGCTTGTTTTTTTTTTTACAGGACAAGTTTATTGGCACCATTCATTTTATCATGACGTACTGAAAAAGCAGGGGGAAAAAATTGTAAGTTTGTCAAAACTTCAATTCCACAATTCGTTTTTATTTACCGTGTGCACTATACAGTCAAACTGACCTGGCAACAGGATTCTCCAGGTCAGTACGATTATGCAGATACCAAAACATGTATATCGTTTGTGTTTGGTTTTCTATTTAAGTGGTGAAAAATTCGGAAATTTGTTAAAATTTTGCTTGTGTCCTCATTTTCCAAGACCCGTAATTGTTTTAAATTTTTGGTCCACAGGGCTGTGTGAGGGCTAATTGTTTTTGCACACTGAGCTGATGTTTTTAATTATACCATTTTGGGGTAGAATGCCCATTATTGCAATGTTGCGGAGACCAAAAAACAATTCTGGCATTTTGATTTTTTTTTTTATCATGCAGTTTACTAATTTTATAATTTTGATAGATCTGACTTTTTGAACGTAGGGGTAAAAGAGGAGTGATTTGAACATTTATGTTTTATTAAAACTTTTCTTTTTTTTCTTTGCTAGTCCTTTTAGAGGACTTGAACCTGCAATCAACTGATTGCTTGTGCTATAGAAAGCAGTGCTACAGTACTGCTGTGTACTTCGAAAATCACAGTCTCCTGTGAATGTCTGGTAGAGGCTTACTTGTACAAGAGATCAGTCATGACAAGCACGGAGGTTTTCAGCAGCCCCTATCTATCATGGGAACCCATTGGGGCCTCATCAAGGGGGTATAGTCACATGTCCCCCTGGCGCATTTAATGCTGCTATCGGAGATTACCTACTTTCTCCCAAATTGTTCTCATGTTTTAACTAAACCTCTTCATAAACACATGCAGAGACTTACATTGGGCCTTCTGCTGGTGGTGTCCAAGACTCATCAATGAGGTGAAACACAGAATCAAAGTAGGACATATAGAACTGCCAGTCATCTGAGCTGAAGAAAAGAATTAAAGGTAGTGGGACAAACCATATTAATCTACTAATATACTACAAGATGCATTGTACAAAATCTTCGACATATGAAAGATGTTGTCACCCAACAGGTTACATTGCCAACATCCTCGCAAACCAGTAATTTTGCATGTGGACAGAATGGACAGAAGTTTCCACCAGACGACCCTGTCATGTGTGTTTTTAATGCTTTGCCAGAAAAACTAAAGTGGAGAAACCAGACGTTTAAAAACTCTCCAGCCCACTCATCCCCACCTCCAAAACCCCCCAAAAAGACTGAAGCATCATAAACAACCGCTGCAGGCCTGGTGCTCAGTGGTAAGGACAAGCAGGTAATCCATGGACTCACTTTAGTAACAGAAGTCTTTTGGAGAGTGCATTGCATTCAGGCCACCTGCTCAGCTTCTTGTACATCGCCATACATTTGTTTTCTCGGCTCTGCAGCTCGCTGGTCAGCTTTTCTACATATCGATCATACAAGACATAACTTGTCAAAGACATATGAGCTTTTTTTTTTCCATTTTACAACAAGGATTAAAACATTGAGGGTAGGTGCACACGGTCATTAAACGCTGCGGGTTGGACGTTGCGTACTTGTGCTGAATCCAACCCACAGCGTCCAGATGTTACAGCATAGAGCAGTGTTCCCCAATTCCGGTCCTCAAGAGCCACCAACAGGTTATGTTTTCAGGATTTCCTTAGTATTACACAGGTGATAATTGCATCACCTGCACAGGCAAGCATTCACTGACCTGTGTAATACTAGGGAAATCCTCAAAACATGACCTGTTGCAGAGGTGTTAAACTGCATTCCTCGAGGGCTGCCAACAGGTCATGTTTTCAGGATCTCCTTGTATTGCACAGTTGATAATTTAATCACCTGCACAGAATGATTCCAGCACCTTGTGGAATGCTAAGGAAATCCTGAAAACATGACCTGTTGGCAGCCCTCGAGGAATGCA
This sequence comes from Ranitomeya variabilis, assembly GCF_051348905.1. Taxonomy (NCBI): domain Eukaryota; kingdom Metazoa; phylum Chordata; class Amphibia; order Anura; family Dendrobatidae; genus Ranitomeya; species Ranitomeya variabilis. Next base: position 216,334,288 of record NC_135232.1, on the reverse strand, counting down.
GTGACACCTCTGACCTGTTGGTGGCTCTTGAGGACCGGAGTTGGGGAACACTGCCATAGAGGATGGGATTTCAAGAAATCCCATGCCCACTATGCGTCCAGAGACGCCCGTTGAGACGGACATGTGGCGCATCTCTCCAGACCGCAGCATGTCAATTTCTCTTATGGAGACACTAGTCTCCGCAAGAGAAATTTCACCAACCGAATGTATTAGACGTGGTGAGTCCGCACGGTTCAGTGATCACATGCAAATTCACCTGCGTTCAATAGACGGCAGCGCTTTGGACGCGGCGAACATGCCCTGCATCCAAAGCGCTGCCACTTCCAGATCGTGTACACATACCCTAGGCAGTAAATGGGGACATGGGTACAATACTATTCTTGGGCCACAATATATAGAAAAAATATTATACACAATAACTTCAGATAGATGTCACAATGAAAAGCAAAGCAGTTTAGGAACGGCTAGAAGATACATACCACCGAGCTTTCCTCTTATAACCTCTAGGGCTTCCTCATGTTTTCCCAGAAGCTCCAAAATCATATAGTACAGTTCAACCTATAAAGACACGTTGGCTTTCATTAACATTCTAGTGATGACAAAAATAGGACATAAAATCATGCAACTACCTTACATACTTTGTTTCTCTAAATTCTTGCAATTTCTGCTTCATTCAGAGATGCTTGTAGCCCATACAGACAAAAGAGGGATTTTTGGTTCTTACCGTAAAATCTCTTTCTTGGAGCCTTCATTGGGGGACACAGGTAACCATGGGTGTATGCTGCTGTCACTAGGAGGCTGACACTATGCAAATAAAGAAGTAACTCCTCCCCGGCAGTATACACCCTCCGACAGGCACCAGGCAACTCAGTTGGTGCAAAAGCAGTAGTAGGAACAGGTAATATAAAACTCAACCTATGTACCAACCCACAACAACGGCACGTTAGCCAACACGGTACAACTTCAAGGGAGGGTGCTGTGTCCCCCAATGAAGGCTCCAAGAAAGAGATTTTACGGTAAGAACCAAAAATCCCTCTTTCTTTCTCGCTTCATTGGGGGACACAGGTAACCATGGGACGTCCCAAAGCAGTCCCTAGTACGGGATATTCTGCAGAAAAAGAGGAGTCAGGTTGGCCGGTGAGAAACCGCCGCCTGCAGTATCCTCCTACCCAGGCTCGCGTCCACGGAAGCCTGAGTATGCACCCCGTAGAATTTGACAAAGGTGTGCATGGAAGACCACGTAGCGGCCTTGCAAACCTGCGAGGCCGAAGCTTGGTGACGAACTGCCCAGGAAGCTCCCACTGCCCGGGTAGAGTGAGCCTTCACCCCCGAAGGAGGCTGTTTGTCTTGGACGCGGTATGCCTCCAAAACCGCTGAACGGATCCAACGAGCAATCGTGGATTTGGAGGCAGGAAGACCCTTTCGACGCCCATCCGAGACGACGAACAGAGGATCGGCCTGACGAAAAGAGGCAGTTCTGGCGATGTAAATCCGGATAGCCCTGACCACATCCAGCTTGTGAAGGGATTTCTCCAATGGATGAACCGGGGAAGGGCAAAAGGACGGGAGGACAATGTCCTCGTTGATATGAAAAGATGAAACAACTTTCGGTAAGAAGGAAGGAACCGGACGAAGAACCACCTTGTCTTGATGCAGGACCAGAAAGGGAGAACGACAGGATAAAGCCGCCAGCTCTGAAACCCTTCTAATGGAGGTGATGGCGATCAAAAAGGCTACCTTCCAGGATAGAAGCGAGAAGGAAACATCCTGAAGCGGTTCAAAGGGCGGCCGCTGCAGGGCATCTAAGACGAGGTTGAGATACCAAGGCTCAACAGGAGACCGGTAAGGGGGAGCTATATGAGCGACCCCCTGGATGAAGGTCCTCACCTGAGGCAGGGAAGCCAGGTCTCTTTGAAAAAGAATTGATAGAGCGGAGATCTGACCCTTCAAGGTGCTAAGGGAAAGACCCGAATCTAGGCCCGTTTGAAGAAAGCTGAGAAGGGAAGGAAGGGAAAAGGTCATAGGAAACAGATTGTTATCCTGACACCACCGGAAAAATGCCTTCCAACATCTGTGGTAGACACGCGATGAGGCCGGTTTTCTCGCTCTTATCATAGTCTGGATGACGCTATGAGAAAAACCCGCATTCTTCAGGACCGCGGCCTCAACGGCCATACCGTTAAATTCAGCGACCGAGAATTCGGGTGGGAGAGAGGCCCCTGTGAAAGAAGGTCCGGAAGATCCGGAAGTCTCCACGGAACATCCGATAACATGTTTATCAGCTCTGCGTACCAGGCTCTGCGAGGCCAATCTGGAGCTACCAAGAGTACGGGGACCCCTTCCGACTTGATCTTCTTTACGACCCTTGGGATCAGAGGGAGAGGCGGGAACAGATAGGGCATCCGGAACTGGGCCCAAGAGATCACGAGAGCGTCGCATCCGACGGCCATCGCGTCCCGAGACCTGGCGACGTACTGGGGAACTTTGTGGTTTGCCCGGGAGGCCATCAAGTCGACGTCCGGAACGCCCCACCGCTGGCAAATCTGGCTGAAGATAGCTGGAAGAAGAGACCACTCGCCCGCCACGATACCCTGGCGACTTAGAAAGTCGGCCTCCCAATTGTCCACTCCTGGGATGTGGACGGCTGACAGAGAGGGAACATGACCCTCCGCCCAGCGGAAAATTTTAGCTACTTCCGCCATGACTTGACTGCTGCGAGTCCCCCCTTGGTGATTTATGTATGCCACGGCCGTGGCGTTGTCCGACTGAATGCGGACCGGCTTTCCCGAAAGGAGAGACTCCCAGCGGATGAGGGCTAGGAAGATGGCTCTGATTTCCAAGAGGTTGATCGAGAGGCACGCCTCTTGAGCAGTCCAGCGGCCCTGGGCTGTGAGGTGGAGAAAGACCGCTCCCCAACCTTGGAGACTGGCGTCGGTGGTAATCACCTGCCAGTGGGGGGGGGTAAAAATGACCTCCCGCGCAGAATGGAGGTGGACAGCGTCCACCAAGAGAGAGACTGTCTCGCCCTGGGGGAGAGGCGAAACGGACGGTCCAGGGAAAGCGGGTTCCTGTCCCAGGCAGACAGAAGAGCCAGCTGGAGGGGACGAGAGTGGAACTGAGCATAGGGGACCGCTTCCATAGAAGCGACCATTCTCCCCAGAACTCTCATGGCTAGACGAAGGGACAGAGGACTCGGACCCTTTAGCGCTGACACCCCGACGAAGAGAAAGAAACTTCTCCTTGGGAAGGAAGACCTGAGCCCGAAAGGTATCGAATTCCATGCCTAGGAACTCCAGCCGTTGGGTTGGAATCAAGGAAGACTTCTGGTAGTTGATCAACCAGCCTAGGCGAACTAAGGTGTCCAGAGTAAGATGGAGGCTCTGGCTGCAATCCCCCTGGGATGGGCCCTTGATCAATAGGTCGTCGAGGTATGGGATTACCAGAATCCCTTTTGAACGCAGGATGGCCATGACAGCTGCCATGACCTTCGTAAAGACCCTGGGAGCAGATGCCAGCCCGAAGGGGAGGGCAGTGAACTGGTAATGATGCTCCCTGATCGCGAATCGGAGGAACCTCTGATGCTGCACGCAAATAGGAATGTGAAGGTACGCATCCCGAATGTCCACTGAGCACAGAAACTCTCCCGGCTCCATGGACGCTATCACCGAGCGCAGAGATTCCATTTTGAAGTGTTGAATCCGAAGGTGGCGGTTCAATCGTTTGAGATCCAGAATCGGACGGAGAGAGCCGTCCTTTTTTGGAACCACGAACAGGTTTGAATAAAACCCGGAAAACCGCTGACGAAAAGGCACCGGCACTACGACTCCCGAGGCGAGGAGCGAATCGACGGCTTGGAGAAGCCCTGGGAGATGAGAGGGCTTTTTGGGAGGACGAGAGAGCATGAAACGTCTTCCTGGGGGCGAAGAAAACTCTATTTTGTAGCCTGACGTGACGATCTCCCTGACCCAGGCGTCGTCGACTACTGAAAGCCAAACCTCTGAGAATAGAAGAAGGCGGCCTCCCACCCTGGAAGGAGTTCCAGGTGGGGGCGACCCGTCATTTATTAGAAAACCTGCGGCCCCGAGATCCCGATGGTTTTGCGGGGTGGCTCTTGGCTCTCCAGCGTGGCGGAGGCCTGAAAGAAGGTTTTCTACGGTCCCCTTGTGAGGAGGAACGGTCCTGGACGGGGTTTCCCGAAGAGGCAAAAGACCGAAAGGGACGAAAGGACTGGGGACCCCTCCTGTTGAAGGGACGTTTAGGCTTGGACTGGGGTAAGGAGGTACTCTTACCGCCAGTAGCGTCCGAGATCATTTGATCTAGCTGCGAGCCGAAGAGTCTGGAGCCCTGGAAGGGCAGACCCGTGAGCGATTTCTTAGATGCGGGGTCAGCGTTCCACGCCTTTAACCAAAGAATCCGGCGAATGGCGACAATGTTGCCATTAGCCCTGGTAGAGCAGGCCGCTGCATCAAGGGAGGCATTCATCAGGTATTTTCCTGCCAGTGAAATCTGATCCGCTAATTCAGACAGTTCTTCAGCAGGAGCAGAGGCCGAAATGTCCCTGCGCAGGGTCTTGGCCCAGGCTGAAACAGCCTTGGCTACCCATGACGAGGCGAAACTAGGGCAAAGGGAGGCTCCGGAGGCCTCAAATGCTGATTTTGCTAGCGCCTCGATTTGTCTGTCCGAGGGGTCCTTAAGGGAAGCCGCGTCCGGAATAGACAGAACTGTCTGTGAGGATAGCCTGGACACAGGCGGGTCGACCTTAGGAGACTTGGGCCACTTGGAGACCAGGTCGGAGTGAAAAGGGTATAACACATCAAGCAGTTTCCTGCCTGGGAAACGCTTGCCAGGGTTTTCCCAGTGAGTGGCGGTAGTGTTGTCAAACTCCTTGTGATTAGGGAAAACCCTAGAGGGACGTTTAATCCGTTTAAAAGCAACGGAGACATCCTGAGAGCTTGCCTCATCCTCCTTAAGATCAAGCGTTGAATGATAGCTGAGATAAGGCTATCAACCATATCTTGTGTTCCGGAAGTCTGATCTGCATCCGAGTCAGATTCCGACTGAGAGGTGACATCAGACCCGAGGTCCGCCTGTGAGGAAGGGGAACGGGCAGATAGGGGAATCCCGATGTGGTCCGGTGAACTGGAGAAGGATCTAGATAAGGTCCGTTTTCTGTCTCTTTTGTCCGGTCTGCCTCTGTGAGAGTCTAGGACAGGTGCGGGCGAATCGCCGTGAGAGGCGTTCGTGGCACTGGTGGCATTAGAGAGAAGCGGGATGCGTTCAAGTGCCTGGACCAGGGACTGAGAAACCTTAGTCAGGTCGGACACAGATTGAGACATAGCAACAGCCCACTCCGGGGGAGGGGGGGGGTGCACTCATCCCGGGACCCTGAAGCTTCCAGGGGAACTGACATGGTGGGAGGAACGCAGGACGGGCAGAAAGGAGATGGCTGACCTGAAACCCACTTTTTCTTAGGCTACGTTCACATTTGCGGTCCTCGCCGCAGCGTCGGGCGCCGCAGCGGCGCCGCATGCGTCATGCGCCCCTATATTTAACATGGGGGCGCATGGACATGCGGCGCACTTGCGTTTTGCGCCGCATGCGTCGCTGCGGCGCCCGCGTCGGTGCGCAGAGGACGCAGCAAGTTGCATTTTTGCTGCGTCCAAATTCAATGAAAAAAACGACGCATGCGGCGCAAAACGCAGCGTTGTGCATGCGTTTTGCTGCGTTTTTATTTGCGTTGTGCGTTGCGGCGCCGACGCTGCGGCGCACAACGCAAATGTGAACGTAGCCTTACAGTGAGCGCAGACGTAATGGATGGCCGTAGGGGCAAAGGCCGGGGTGGGGTCGGACATAGGTGGATATTACCTTGTCCCCAGAGAATACTGCCAGGTGGAGTAGGAGGTAGTGCTGAGCCTGGTGAAAGACAGCGGTAACCGCAGGTGCCTGTGTTCCCCCGAGAAATCCTGTGTCCCACGCGATGAGCAGACGCTGACAGGGAGCAGGAAGCAGGAGAAAAGAGCGCGGAGAAAGTGCGACGCTGTGGGCGTGCACAGGACCGAAGGGGGGAAAGAAAGGAACGCCCCCTGTAAAACTGAAAGCAATCCGGCCGCTATACCGTCGACCGCCACAAGAGGGCGCTCAAGCGGCAAGAAAGGGAAAAGCAGGGAGACGCTGCACATCCCGGCCGCACTAATTCCGGCCACCACCAGAGGGCGCTCAAGCGCTAAGAAAGGGAACATGAGGCAGAGAGAAATGGCGGGCCAACGAGCCTGCAAGTTTGAATAAGGAGGGGGAAAAGATGCCAGCCTTCCTGCTTTCATTCCTACGTGGTCTCAACGCCTGAATATGCAGCCCACTTCCCTGTCAGATGCTCCCCTATGGTAAGAGGAGATCGCTGCTGGGCAGGGTATTGGTGGGGATGGGGGGTTTGTTGATTGAAGATTCCCTACCTGCAGATGAGGAATCATCAGGATCCCTGGTAGATAGAGGGTCCTGGAAGTAGTCCTCCTTCCCACGCCACGACTCTCCGGCGCAGAAGACGGCGTCGACCCCTGAACAGGGGGAGAGGGTCACTGGATGTGACCGCCGTCTTCCTCTCAGCCCGCTCCGAGGAGAGGGATGAGGAGGGGAAACGGGCAGGACTGGCCACCGAAGAAAGGGTCACCCTGAACACCCGAATGGGTGACAGGGGACAAAGTCCTGCCCAGCGGGTCCGAGAGGGTGCGATGTGGGCGATACCACACTGCTCTCTCGGTCGCTCAAAGTGGGGAAGACAGGGTGAGAAAACTGCACCCTGTTACCCTGAAGAAAGAGTCTGAAAAAGAAAGGGGAAATGATTAAAAACACACAACAAATCCCTGTAAAAGAAATGCGGATCTGGTGTTAGATCCAGGTCCGCCTCCTACAGACACTAAGCAAAAACTGAGTTGCCTGGTGCCTGGCGGAGGGTGTATACTGCCGGGGAGGAGTTACTTCTTTATTTGCATAGTGTCAGCCTCCTAGTGACGGCAGCATACACCCATGGTTACCTGTGTCCCCCAATGAAGCGAGAAAGAAAAACACTGCAGCCCCCAGCCGGGAGTTTTGCCTGGCTGGTTATCAACAATACAGGGGAGCCCATGCCGGGCATTGTTTTAATTATTTATTTACAGCACAGGAGTCAGCTTAAGAATACACCCATCCGCTGCTACTACTATCGCTGTTATTAGAGCAGCAGGTGTCGAATGATGGGAGCAGTAGTCCCACCCGCTGACACCAGTGACCGGAGGTAAACTTTATACCTCTGATCACTGCTGAGCGCTCTCACTGTGTTTTGACAGCGTGGGAGACGTGGCTGTCTGACCGACGGGGATGCTTTCACCGCCGATCAGAAGCGGTGCTTGCCACGGTGCCATGCATATGACAGTGTGACAAACACCCGGTGTTCGGGCAGCCAAAACCGAACAGTAACACGGACTGATGAAGACCGTGCCCGAACAAATTCCCTTAATTTTTTTTTTTCATCATTTCTTACAGTTGTAGGTCCAAATTCTGTTTTGCTGACACCATACTAACAATTCTTGCTTAGGGTGGGTCTACAGATGTAATATGGTCATAAAAAAACGACATGGTCCAAATCTATATGCAAAAAGTACAATGATTCAGAATGATCCTAGATTGGCCATTTTGGGAACCAGGTAATGCTTCCTTTCCCCCTATGGTGGAGCTGCAAGGAATTTATACACTTGCTCTGGGGGGGGGGGGGGGGGGCACATATTATAGCCATTTGCTGGGGTCCTAAAAACAGGATATTGTGTGATCATCTTATCACAGGATCCTTCTATAAGTAAAAGTCTACAGCAGACATCCCCTAGTGAAGACAAGTATCTGTCTAGTCTGAACAACCATATATAACATCATTGTTTTTCATTGCTGAGGGAAACGGAATATTGCTTTATGATCTTCATATGCAACCTATCCTTACTTCAGCCTCTGCTTCGATCTTGTCCTCCTTAACCATTTTTTCAACCATTCTTTCAGCCAGAGGTAAAAACATGGTTTTAGAAAGTTTTTCATCTTGTGCTGAAATAGACTGGAAATATATCTTGGGTTAAATGATGGTATAAATATTTTCACTAATATACTGGAAGAACTTGTCAATTTTTAACCACGAGAGTTCCATGCAGATTAGTGCATGGAGATATAACAGAAGCCCCCTTAGAACTATGTAATGGTCAAGAGTCACACCGCACATATGCACAGCTTACTTTAGGGTTAGGGGAATTTACTGGGAGCACTGCACTATTCTCATTCAATACAAAAGGGCATAAAAAACAAGGAAATCTCAATGAGACAGATTCCATTTTACTTAGGCTATGTTCACATGTTACATTTTTTCTGCGTTTTATTCTGCAGGCAAAACAACAAATCGAAGCCGCCACACTTGACCATTTCATTTGTGTTCAGTGCCTACCTGCATAATTAAACTCATCACAGACCAGAAATAATACGGGTTTTTCGGAACAATTTTGTAAAGTGCCATCCCAGCCTGTAAAACAAGATATGGCAGTACTTAAGTGATCTTTAGGTATACCATAGTTACAAGGCATTATTTTGCTCAAAAGAGGCATCAATTTGACTATTCCAGTAGAATAGTATAACACTTAAAGCAACACTCCAGCGTTTTGATTTTTATTCAGAGCTGGAGTGGTGTTTTGAAATCTAAGTCACTTGCCCCCAGTCATATACTCACCCTCTGACATCTTCACAGTTTTTTCGGTGCCGCTCCGGTCCCACTGCGCCATCTTGTGAGCACAGCCTATGACTGACCGGAAGTCAGAAGTTACGTCACAAGAAAGCAATGCAAGTCTGAGGGCCAGAACGATAGACTCTGTATTGTGAAGTGACCTCCGCACAGTTCCCTTTTTGCTGGAGACCGACAGGGAGCGGCGGCGAAAACTATGATAACACCAGAAGGCAAGTATCAGACAGGGGGCAGAGGACTTGCATTTAGAGCACCACTCCAGAGGTCCAATATAAAAAACAAAACAAAAAAAAAAACCTGCTCTGGAGTGGTGCTCTAAAGGGAACCAGTCACTACATTCATGCTGCCCAAACCACGGACACCATGAATCCGAGAGTAGCTGCATGTTTGCAGCCAGACAGTAAATGAAACTGAAAACAGGACGATGCCAAGAAAAGGTCTGTAAATCACATAGACCCAGATTCATCAAAGCTTTTACATCAGAATTCAATTTTTAAACAACCTGAGATTACGCAATTTATTGTTTTGTGACTTCGAGTTTTCTTGTCCCCCCAAAACAAAATTACCAATCTGCAAGAAAATCGGAAATGCCAGGGCGTGACAACCTTACACAAGTCCCTGACTGAAGATAGATATGTGGGGAGGTGCACAGATGCATGAAACTTCAAGCCTCGCTTGAATTAATTAGCGCGTGCCTATAAAAGGGAACCTGTCACCCCCACCAAAATCGAAGGTGAGCTAAGCCCACCGGCATCAGGGGCTTATTCTACAGCATTCTGGAATGCTGTAGATAAGCCCCCGATGTATCCTGAAAAATGAGAAAAAGAGGTTACATTATACTCACCCAGGGGCGGTCCCGCTGCAGTCCGGTCCGATGGGTGTCGTGGTCCGGGGCCTCCCATCTTCATGCGATGACGTCCTCTTCTGGTCTTCAGGCTGCGGCTCCAGCGCAGGCGTACTTTGTCTGCCCTGTTGAGGGCAGCGTAAAGTACTGCAGCGCGTAGGCGTTGGGCCTCTCTGACCTTTCCCGGTGCCTGCACCCTGCAGTACTTTGCTCTGCCCTCAACAGGGCAGACAAAGTACGCCTGTGCCAGAGCCGCAGCGTGAAGACAAGAAGAGGACGTCATCGTAAGAAGATAGGAGGCCCCAGACTGGACTGCGATGCCCATTGGATCGGACCGCCCCTGGGTGAGTATAATCTAAACTCTTTTTCTCATCTTTCAGGTTACATCGGGGGCTTATCTACAGCATTACAGAATGCTGTAGATAAGCCCCTGATGCCGGTGGGCTTAGCTCACCTTCAATTTTGGGGGTGACAGGTTCCCTTTAATGAATCAGGTGTCTCACACCACGTTGAGCCGGCATCATGACCGGTGGGAAAAATGGCGTTCTTGATGAATAGGGGTCAAAAGACAAATAACAGTAACACCAAGAAGGGCCAAAAAGACACCACTAGAGGGCAATAAAATATAATACAGGACCGTGAATAGATTTCAAGGTATCCAGGAGGATTAATGCATAAGACACTTGTTAAAGAGTGCTAATCCAAGATACAGCCAACAATAAGTTGCAGAGAAAATCTCACCATGGAATCCCAGTAATAATTACAGACAGTAAAAACCTACATAGTGTAAACGGATGCCTAGCTAGAGTGTAAGCCCAGGCCCCACGCGTTTCATCCAGCTTCGTAAGGGGGCATGTTTACCTCTGAAACGCTCCGGCGGGGACTATAGGGAAAGATGGGACTAGCTTGGCAAAGCTCCTCTACTCCAGGTGATTGACGAGTCTCTCCCAATGTACACACGGAAGAGACCTGTCAATCAACTGGAGCGGTGCGGGGGGCAGACAACCAGGGGCCGGACTAGACTAGTCCCCCTTTAATTCTATACCCTGTGGACTCCTCTCCAAACTACGTTTTCTCTGAAATACTGGAGCATTTCAGTGAAAAATTCATGTTACCTGTAAATTAGGCATGAAGCATCGCCTGATCATTAGGGCAGCCTTCCTTACAGAATGTTACTGAAGGATCCTGTGACCGGACCTGTATATCAGCCTCCTCCAATTGGAATCCAGCTTTCTCATGAACAGCGCTTTAATTGAGGCGACTGATGGGATGGTCTGGTCACATGCACCTCCACCCACTGCCATAATGCAAAATGGAGCGCTGTGCCATCAGGGAGGAAGGCTGTACTAACAGGAGAATGATCTGTAATACTTCTATATTATTGAGTGCTACCAAATCATGCAAAAGAAAAAAAAAAGAGAAGCCAGCACTGCTAATGGTCAGAACGCAATACAAATGGTGCACATGCACCTACTGAATTCTAACTGTAGTTCAAATATGAGACATTTAGCAAATTGATCAATTTTTTGAGCTACCCCGCCACTTCACGGCAATCTCATAATGGGGCAGTCCTACGCTACGTTTTTTTATTAACGTTGTGCCATTACGGCCTCCTACATGTATAAAAAGAGCATAAAAAGAAAGACACCATTACTATACTATGACATGCAAGCTGTACCTGGAGACATTTTCAGAATCACCCCCTTGGTGCCAGGAAGGACAAGCGTAGGTGAAGGCCGATCAGGTCCAGTGCGGACATGTCAGATCTGGCCTCCACGCCTCCAAGCCAGCACCAAGGTTAAAGAGTGAGACAGGTTCAGACACAGTAATGCCGTAATGGCACAATGTAAATAAAAAACGTAGAGTTAGGACTGCCCCATTATGAGATTGCCGTGAAGTGGCGGGGTAGCTCAAAGAATTGATCAATTATTTGCTAAATATCTCATATTTGAAATACAGTCAGAATTTATTATGTGCATGTGCACTTTAGATATTGCGTTTTGACCTTCAGCAGTGCTGGCTTCTCCCCTCTTTTTGCTTCTACCAAATCATGGCCACAACACACGCTTTATACAGTTCATTCCTAATTAGGCTACTGACTGGATGATGCACAGTCAGTAAGAGTTGATGCAACGGCAGTGAATGTCATTAGAAGAAATAGCAATGGACTGATTACAGGAAAATCTCCCATACCTGCTGCATCTTCTTGTATTCCCCTACTCTGGCATAAGCCATGAAGAGGTGGGAGTGATATTCTTCACTGCTTGGGACTTTTCTTACAGCCGCCTCATACAACTTAGTAACCAGTTCCGCTAAAATACAAGTAAATATTGTCAATTAAGCATTTAATCTCATGTTGCAAAAAACAAGCAAATATAATCAAGTTTATATTAATTAACAGGACGACGCCTTGCGCTATAAGACACCTGGACTGATGAGCAGACAATAACCCCAAAGGAAGAGACACTGAGCAGAGGTTTATTGTCCCAGGAGTAAGGAACATGGCAGGAGAGGAGCAGAACGCCATCCGTCTATGTACAAGGTATGGTAGACTTGCAGTGTGAAAGCTGGGCTTCTAAGGATCTCCATGATGACAGGCGTGTCTTCAGCAGTCTCCTAGATGACTGCCACCCATCGGCACTCAGTGATGGCACCATGGGAACAGCAATGGGTGCACAGAATGACGCTTCCCATGCTGTTTGAGAGTTTGACAGCAGTATTTAACAAGTAAACATTTAAACACATTCTTTAATTTATTATTTTAACAATCTTTACTAGTCCCACAAAGTAATCTCGCCTACGGAGGGTTTTCACCGGGTGAAATTAATAGCAGATATGGAGGACATTGTTAGGACTCCTTCTTGCCATATCACACAGTTACATCAATTTGTGAGAAGGAGTTACAGACTCTAGTCTCTGCCAGGAGGAGGTAAATGGAGTGTCAGTGTATATGCCCATGTGCTCCATTCAGGTCTAGGACAAGGATAACCGAGCAGGACTTGGATTCTGTGGTCAGACTATATGGCACGTGCATAGGAAGGTTTTTACTTTGAACCCACTTGACTCTTCCTATTCTTATTTTTGTAATATCACCATGCCTATATTTATTTTTTCTTGTTACAATTTTGTAAAAACACCAGAAAGTTCATGTCACTTCTTCAAAGAGGCTCCTAATGGAATCTGTGCAAAATTAGGCAATGTCCATTCCAGAGCCAGCAAAATATTAAACACTTTAGAAGAAAAACAACACTTCGAAACTGCTTCAGGAAATTAAAAAAACTAAACTAAAAAAAAAACAACAAAAATAAGACCAAACCTCCCCCAAAAAAGTAGTGTTTCTTTAAGCAGTTTCCACTAGAACACACATATGGGGAAAAAAAAAAGTGTGTGTAGTTTGCGGCACAAAAAACTGGATAAAAACTAAGTTTATAAAATCAACTAAAAGTCAAAAACCTGAACACATTACGTGATCCAGGCGTAATAAGTCGCCCTTAATACCAGAGTGAACAGCTCCAACTTTCCTCCTCACCGCTACCTCCTAGAAAACACCAAGGAGTATAAACACTGTGTCCATACTGCAACAGTTATGACCACTCAACGGAGGATGGAAAAACTTCATCGGAAACCCCAGTAAGCAACAGAACAAGTACAATCGTGTCTCAATACATAGAAGTAGAATAATGGCTTATTCCTCTTAATATAATCGGGACAGCATGAAGTTTGACTTCATGAAATGTAATAGTGAACAAAGCTCTGGAGTCTGACACCATTACTTTTATTTGAAAAGTGGCTTGTAAAGGTGTTCTCCGCTATTAGGACAAGCCTTCTCACTTTGTGTTTGCCCCCTATTAAAGGCAACACCTATACTCACCTCCCGTGTCGTTCCAGCAGTGTCGGCACTCGTTCTTGGGGGTAACGCGAGATTGTTACGTCACGCGACTCCCGCGCACAATCAGCGCTGGCGTCACTGTTCCCGCCTTGGGACGTATAAGTAATCAGGAGGAAGTGAGCGGTCAGCCGCAGTTCTCACCGACTCTTGATTAAGGGGACAGTGACGCCAGCACTGATTGGGTGATGGAGTCATGTGACATAACCTCACGTGAGCCCTGGGAACGCGAGTGCTGACAACTCCGCTGGAACAGCGCCAGCACGCGGGGAGAATTGGTGTTTTTAGTTTAAACGGGAGCAAATATTCAGACAGAGAAGGGGTTGTCCTAGTAGTGGAAGACCCAGAAAAAGCCCTTTAAATATTTGGTTGCGGTAATAGCCATGAATAAAATAATATATATATATATATTTTTTTTTTTTTGTCTTAAAAGGGAATATGCCACCATTTTTTTTTCACCTAATCGGAGACCAGCATGATGTAGAGGCAGAGACCCTGATGTGTCACGCACTGGGCTGCTTGCTGTAGTTTTCATAAATCACTGTTTTATTAGGAGATCACTAGAGGAGAACCTTATATCAAACCGGATAATAATAGATAAAATTAATTTTATTAATCATTTATTAAAAACCTTTAACCACACAGCAAAAATACATACAACCGTGCTCACTGCAACTGTCCCTCACACTGTAACCACTAATTTTCCCTGCCTACACAGCGGAGGTTGGCACCCTAGTTTTATACGAGAGAGGCGCCCCCGCTCCTCAACGGCTGATCCTGTTACTCCTACACAATTTTCTGGGAAAAGTGATCCAGCTATACCCCAATCTCACGCGGCAGGAAAGCTGAAAAGGACAGTAGATGCCTGATGAAGCATTAACAAGACAGTGTGAGGTAGAGTGATGCCGTTACCTAAAGTGCAGACATATAGTGCATAAACACAGAAACAATCTGACTATAACTGTTCCCTGTTCTGTCACAGCCTACCTGACTGTGGGGGTTGGCACCCTACTGTACAGCGGAATTGGCGCCCCCACTCAACGAAGGCTCACCCTCACGGTGACCCTATCACTGCAAACCCTGGCTAATTAGATGTATAGCCTAGTAAAGGTCATTCATAGGGGTAGGCTTAAATTATAATTCAATCTGATATGCACAAAAACGCCACATACCTAGCACATGATATACTAATCATTAGGCTCTTAGATGTATACCCATGCTGCATGCATCGTTTATCCAGACCTCCTGATGATCCAGATTGGTGAAACGCGTTGAGGCATTAGGCATGGATCCTCAAGAACATCGTCTATGATGAGTATCTTATGACTATAACTGGCACTGTTCTATATCTTGTCTTGGGTGTGCGGCTTTGTATTGGTACTGCATTTCAACCCTAAATCCAGCCTACCTTCACTAATGATTGTCATTCTGTTGGTGTCCATTTGGGTATACATCTAAGAGCCTAATGATTAGTATATCATGTGCTAGGTATGTGGCGTTTTTGTGCATATCAGATTGAATTATAATTTAAGCCTACCCCTATGAATGACCTTTACTAGGCTATACATCTAATTAGCCAGGGTTTGCAGTGATAGGGTCACCGTGAGGGTGAGCCTTCGTTGAGTGGGGGCGCCAATTCCGCTGTACAGTAGGGTGCCAACCCCCACAGTCAGGTAGGCTGTGACAGAACAGGGAACAGTTATAGTCAGATTGTTTCTGTGTTTATGCACTATATGTCTGCACTTTAGGTAACGGCATCACTCTACCTCACACTGTCTTGTTAATGCTTCATCTGGCATCTACTGTCCTTTTCAGCTTTCCTGCCGCGTGAGATTGGGGTATAGCTGGATCACTTTTCCCAGAAAATTGTGTAGGAGTAACAGGATCAGCCGTCGAGGAGCGGGGGCGCCTCTCTCGTATAAAACTAGGGTGCCAACCTCCGCTGTGTAGGCAGGGAAAATTAGTGGTTACAGTGTGAGGGACAATTGCAGTGAGCACGGTTGTATGTATTTTTGCTGTGTGGTTAAAGGTTTTTAATAAATGATTAATAAAATTAATTTTATCTATTATCCGGTTTGATATAAGGTTCTTGCGAGTACTGGTTCTTGGATTACTATAACCTTATTGAGCTATCCAATTTTTCTAGTTTGAGATCACTAGAGGACCAGTAAACCTGCCGCCAGGCAGTCCTTCATATGCATGATGTCTGTATAATGATGTCATGGCTGAAAGCTGCCAATCAGAGGTGTGGACACTGTTATACAAGGCTCAGCATTCGCAGACCTGCTAGATCTACAGCAGATAATTAAGTGATTATATAAAAAACACAGCAAGCAGTCTATCAAGTGCCATCACAGCAATCAGGATCTCTGGCCCTACATCTTTCTGCGCTCATATGGGGTAGCAAAAACCTGGAAACAGATTCCCTTTAATAGAATAACATTAACAAAAAATATTACAAGAAAAATTCCCCAAAACTCAGGAGAACGAGCTTTACCACCCTTACCCCAACTGCAGAAAGATGACAAAACCACACAATATATTGTTCTTACGTCTGTGCATTTCCCTGTACAAGATTGTTAGTGCCTGCAAGGAGTTGTCATCCGTGGGCTCCAGAGCTGCTACCTCTTGTGCAAGTACAAACGCTTCATCCTGCTTCCCGGTTCGTTGTAATCCAATTGCTTTGAGGACCTGAGAGAAAGAGAACATTGGAGCTAAAAACATTATCTTCCAATAATCCCCAAGACATATTATTATGAAAAGAAACCTATCAGCAGATTTTTGCTATTTAATCTGAGTGCAACATAATATAGAGCAAAAGAGCCTGACTCCAGGGATGTGTCACTTATTAGTCTGGGTGCTGTAGTAATACAATCAGTATTTTATCAGCAGCATATTATCACTGACTGACTACATCTCAAATGCCAGGCAGTCAGGCTAATCTGTGTAACACTGCCACTGATTAGCAGCTTGCTGACAATTCATAGTGTACAAGGAAGCTGCCAGAGAGTGGTACAAGTGTTCGCTCTACATCACACAAACTAAGATTCTATCAAAACTACACCAAGCAGCTCAGCGAGTCATACATCACTGGAATCAGGCTTTCTTGCCCTATATTAAGCTGTGCTTAGATTATATAGCAAACAAGGCTAACAGAATCCCTTTAAATACTGTTCAGATCTGTCAGCAGTAACAGTGGTGACAGCATACAAAACTGCTCCTACCTTGGCGCAGTGCAGGTCTTTATGTTTCTTAAGCAGCTTTTCAGCCTGCTGGATCGCCATCTTGTTGTTCCCATTGTCCAGGTAATCTATAATAGGAAAGCGGCTTTATTCATTTACTGTAGAGTATTAAATAGGTTTTACAGGAAGCCTTACAAATCATTGGAGCAGAGGACCGCTGATGGCAGGCGGCTCTGCTGCTTGGACCCTCCACAATCTGGTGAC
Organism: Ranitomeya variabilis; assembly: GCF_051348905.1. Classification (NCBI taxonomy): domain Eukaryota; kingdom Metazoa; phylum Chordata; class Amphibia; order Anura; family Dendrobatidae; genus Ranitomeya; species Ranitomeya variabilis. Next base: position 216,317,369 of record NC_135232.1, on the reverse strand, counting down.
AATCACAAGCAGCTTTTTGGTCCTCACACGTTATAAGTTCCTGCTGCTGAGGTGCTTTCCATCTGTACCTCCAGCACACCGGGGCTGATGATCGCTCGAGTAGCACGCTGCCTATTCAAACCGCCTGGAGCAATTAATGAAATACAAAGATGCTCCAGAATTGCTATATCATGCTTTCCAGTCTCTTCCTTGGTGCTGAGGAAGGGACACACCTACCTGGATGACATTTTTGGTTCAGGAACTTCAGCCCGCTACTGTGACAAGCAGGTTTTTGCTATATAAAATCGGAGGACACCATAGTGTAGAAGTGGACACATTTCAGGGTTGTGTTACTTATTAGGCTGTGTGCTGTTTACATACAATGAAAGTTTTATCACCAGGAGAGTGTTAATGCCAAAACAGGTGCTCACACTAGCCCTAGTCCATGTCCACCCTCTCCTCTGATAAGCAGCTCACTGTCAATATACAATGTACATAGAAAGCTGTGGTCTGGGAGGGATCAGCTTTCTGAGCTCTGCTAAATGCTATATCTAATAACTCACACCCTGTAACCTAAGTGATACATCCTTGGAATCAGCGCTTTCCCTCACTATGCCGCTCTCAGAGGAGGTAGCTTAAACATGGTGACAGATTCCCTTTTATGGTCTGGGTAGTGCTTGTTCTATACTGCTACTATATTTGTACATAGAAATAAGAGGATCTTTGAACAAGCACATGGCTCTGGAAAAAGGGCCAGGGGCTAGTGATTTTGCGGGACTCCTAACAGGATTGGAGCTAACAGAGGTGGTAAGCAGCTACGGTAATTGCTGTATAGAAATCTATGGACAGGAGAGAACCGACTGATATCTCACAGGTTACTTAGGTAACGCCTCAGCCTGTAATTTAACTATTCTGTACACTACTGAGAGAGATTCTGGAGGCTGGTCTCCTTGGCAACAAGCTGTACACCATGTAAAATAAGTGGTCTCATAGAGGAGAATGATGGCAGATAGAAAAAGCAAGCCAATTGTCTCATGCTTTCTAACCATGACAAACTAAAAGGGGGTATACAAATGTTATTAATTTATCACAGTAGCAAGCAGAAACTCAGCAGCCCAGCAAAGCTACTGGACCAGAAATGTCACACAGAGGAGTGCTGCATCCCAAGCAATAAGTTAAGGTGGCTGGAGACATGTCAAGACTAACCCTTTAAGGATGAAGTAGTTGGCATTCTCCTGAAATACAGCTGCCAAGAGGCTACTTCATAGTCAGCGGGGCTTTCCACTATCATTAGAAATTTATTTCACATAGCCTGCTTATTGTTAATGGCTACACATTAAGCAATCGTGTATTTCTAAGGATACAATGGAAAGCCGCTGCTTGAAAGCACGCCCCGACACCTCGCAGTGTGCAGGACACTGAGGCTGGATGTCTAGGCATTCATCGACAGATTCACAGGTCTCTCCCTATACTAGATAGCAAGTCAGGGAGAAGCTGGCGGAGAGCCACCACCAAGACTTCTCCCCGTGCCCAGCTGCCCCTTATATAGCTTTCTCTGGAACGCTGCATCTTAGAGGAAAACGCTGCACATTTCTTGCTTCCCATAGTTTAACATCAATTAGAAAAACTAAAGCAGCTTTTTAGGTCTTCATTCTTATACAATCCGCCAATGCATCCTATGAACCCAGCCCACTAATCTGCAGTAATAAGCGTGGCTACGTGAGCTCGCTGCTGACCTACTTGACAGCTCACTAGTGCTGAAGATTTTATGTGCTTAAACAGAATTATTCTAAAAGCTGGTAATTAGATAAATGGATTAAGACGTTGACACCTACGATTGCTTTCCTAGGCTTTTACACAGCACGCACTGGGCTACAAAAAAAAAAAAGCCCAATTATTCTTACCATGCAGAGTATGGCAGCAGTTAGGCTAGGTACACTGCTCCTTTGCCACCGTCCGATGCATCGACTCAGGACATGTGCGTCTGACAGTGGCTACAGGATACGGTAAGTTTCTTTGTAGGAAAGCTCGGTCTGCTGCGCTTCACTATACAGCAAAACAAACGGACTACAGTTCCGGCAGTAAGAAACAGATCCGTTACAAATGAACGAAAGAAGGAGGGCTAATTAACAGATCTGTTTTCCGTAGACTCCAGTGTTATCAAAAACGGATCCAGCAGAGATCAGCTGTTTAAAAATGGACCGAAAAGTAGCCAACGGATTGCTGCGGGATCCACTGTAACTGATCACAACAGCGCCCAAGTCTGTAACACACTGGAGTGTGAAGTATAATAAATAGGAAGGTAACAAAACAACAAATGTCAAAATCACTGTACACACTGCACTTGGGCTACATTTGGTGTAAGTGTCACTACATGTACAGTGGCTTGCAAAAGTATTCCCCCCCTAGCATTTTCATGTTTTTCATATTTTGCTACCTCACAACCTGGACTTACAGTTATGTTTGCAAATGCTCATCACTACTGAACAGCAATCTTCAAGTCTGACCACTGATTCTCAATTTGATTAAGGTCTGGGCTTTGACTAGGCCACTCCAAAACATTTAAACGCTTCCCCTTATACCACTCGAGTGTTGCTTTATCAGTATGCTTCGGGTCATTGTCTTGTTGGAAGGTGAACCTCTGTCCCAGTATCCCTGTATTCAACACATTCCATCTTACCCTCGACTCGGACCATTTTCCCTGTCCCTGCTACAAACAAACATCCCCTCAGCATGATGCGGCCACCACGTTTCACTGTGAGGATGGTGTTTTTTGTAATGAGCTGTGTTGGTTTGGTGCCAAATATAGCATTTACCTTAGTGGCCAAAAAGTTCAATTTTGGTCTCAGCTGACCACAGCACCTTCCTCAATAGATTTGGGGAGCCTCACACATGTCTTTTGTCAAAATCAAAACGAGCCTTACAATTTTTGTGTGTAAGTAAAGGCTTTTTTCTGATCACTCTTCCATAAAGGCCACCGCTATGTAGTGTACAGGTTATTCTGGTAGTATGGACAGATAATCATGTCTCTGCTTGGGACTCTGCAGCTCCTTCATTATTACCTTTGGTCTCTGTGCTTCCTCTCTGATTAATGCCTTCCTTGCCCAGGCTGAGAGTTTTGGTAGACGGCCCTCTCTTGGTAGGTTTGTTGTTTTGAACAGCTGACATGTGCCCACAACAGCTGCAGGTGGAATCGGAATCTTCCAGCTGCTGTTAACCAGTTAAATGCCGCTGTCAATCTCTGACATAGGCATTTAAAGTGATTGCGCCGTAAGCACGTCACTAATCCTGCCCATCGGCACCCGTGTCACATGACCGCGGGTCAACAATTGGTTAGCATGACAACCCGGGGTCTGCGGTCAGCGCTCACAGCAAGTGACCATTTCTGCTACACACAGGCGATCTGATCATCACATGTGTGTAGCAGAACTGCAGCTTCTAGTCTCCCATGGAGACTATTGAAGCATGCAAAAAATATAAAAAGTTCAAATGACCCCCCATTCAAAAAAATAAAAAATGTACACATTTGGTATCTCAGCGTTCAGAATAGCCCTATTAATATATAAAATTAATCCGATCAGTAAACTGTGTAGCGAAAAAAAAAGGCAAAACACCAAAATTATGTTTTTTTGGTTGCCTCAGCATTGCATTAAAACGTATTAACGGGCGATCAAAAGAACGTATCTACGCCAAAATGGTATCATTAAAAAAGTCATCTTGGCAATCAAAAAAAAAAGCTCTCACCCAGCTCCAGATCACAAAAAAAAAAAAAAATGGAGACGCTACAGGTCTCGGAAAATGACACCTTTTTTTTTTTTTTTTAACCCCTTAAGCCCCGAGGGTGGTTTGCACGTTAATGACCGGGCCAATTTTTACAATTCTGACCACTGTCCCTTTATGAGGCTATAACTCTGGAACGCTTTGACGGATCTTGGTGATTCTGACATTGTTTTCTCATGACATATTGTACTTCATGTTAGTGGTAAAATTTATTCAATTATAACTTGCGTTTATTTGTGAAAAAAATGGAAATTTGGCGAAAATTTTGAAAATTTCGCAATTTTCCAACTTTGAATTTTTATGCCCTTAAATCACAGAGATATGTCACGCAAAATACTTAATAAGTAACATTTCCCACGTCTACTTTACATCAGCACAATTTTGGAACCAAAATTTTTTTTTGTGACGGAGTTATAAGGGTTAAAAGTTGACCAGCAATTTCTCATTTTTACAACACCATTTTTTTTTTAGGGACCACATCTCATTTGAAGTCATTTTGAGGGGTCTATATGATAGAAAATACCCAAGTGTGACACCATTCTAAACACTGCACCCCTCAAGGTGCTCAAAACCACATTCAAGAAGTTTATTAACCCTTCAGGTGTTTCACAGGAATTTTTGGAATGTTTAAATAAAAATGAACATTTAACTTTTTTTCACACAAAATTTATTTCAGCTCCAATTTGTTTTATTTTACCAAGGGTAACAGGAGAAAATGGACCCCCAAGGTTGTTGTACAATTTGTCCTGAGTACGCCGATACCCCATATGTGGGGGTAAACCACTGTTTGGGCGCATGGCAGAGCTCGGAAGGGAAGGAGCGCCATTTGACTTTTCAATGCAAAATTGACTGGAATTGAGATGGGACGCCATGTTGCGTTTGGAGAGCCCCTGATGTGCCTAAACACTGAAACCCCCTACAAGTGACACCATTTTAGAAAGTAGACCCCCTAAGGAACTTATCTAGATGTGTGGTGAGCACTTTGACCCACCAAGTGCTTCACAGAAGTTTATAATGCAGAGCCGTAAAAATAAAAAATCATATTTTTTCACAAAAATTATCTTTTCGCCCCCAATTTTTTATTTTCCCAAGGGTAAGAGAAGAAATTGGACCCCCAAAAATGTTGTGCAATTTGTCCTGAGTACGCTGATACCCCATATGTGGGTGTAAACCATTGTTTGGGCGCATGGCAGAGCTTGGAAGGGAAGGAGCGCCATTTGACTTTTCAATGCAAAATTGACTGGAATTGAGATGGGACGCCATGTTGCGTTTGGAGAGCCCCTGATGTGCCTAAACATTGAAACCCCCCACAAGTGACACCATTTTGGAAAGTAGACCCCCTAAGGAACTTATCTAGATGTGTTTTGAGAGCTTTGAACCCCCAAGTGTTTCACAACAGATTATAACGCAGAGCCGTGAAAATATATATATTTTTTTTTCCACAAAAATGATTTTTTAGCCCCCAGCTTTGTATTTTTACAAGGGTAACAGAATAAATTGGACCCCAAAATTTGTTGTCCAATTTGTCCTGAGAACGCTGATACCCCATATGTGGGGGGGAACCACTGTTTGGGCGCATGACAGAGCTCGGAAGGGAAGGAGCGCCATTTGGAATGCAGACTTAAAGGGAACCTATCACCCCGTTTTTTAAAGATTAGATAAAAATAGTGTGAAATAGGGGCAGAGCTGGGCTTTACATTAGTGCCTCTTTGGTGCCTTTACACCCCCGTTAGGCTGCCGAAATACCTTAGTGAAGTGTCCGTTTTGACCTGTCACTCAAGCTGGTCAGGTCGGATGGGCGTGGTCACAGCGCTGTTTGTCCCCCAGGATCCTGCTCATCATTACGTTGGTGGCGTAGTGGTGTGCGCATGTCCAGCAGATGAATCCACTGCCCAGGAGATGAATAGCAGCGCGGTCTTCGCTATTCAGCCGTTTACCGGTGGGCGCGGCCATCATTCCTGTGGCCGCGCCTGCGCAGATGGAGCGCTCTGCTGCCAGGGGCTTCAGGAAAATGGCCGCGGGATTCCGCGTGTGCGCAGATGGAGATCGCGGCGGCCATTTTCCTGAAGCCCCTGGCAGCAGAGCGCTCCATCTGCGCAGGCGCGGCCACAGGAAAGATGGCCGCGCCCACCGGTAAACGGCTGAATAGCGAAGACCGCGCCGCTATTCATCTCCTGAGCAGTGGATTCATCTGCTGGACATGCGCACACCACTACGCCACCAACGTAATGATGAGCAGGATCCTGGGGGACAAACAGCGCTGTGACCACGCCCATCCGACCTGACCAGCTTGAGTGACAGGTCAAAACGGACACTTCACTAAGGTATTTCGGCAGCCTAACGGGGGTGTAAAGGCACCAAAGAGGCACTAATGTAAAGCCCAGCTCTGCCCCTATTTCACACTATTTTTATCTAATCTTTAAAAAACGGGGTGATAGGTTCCCTTTAAATGGATTGGTCTGCAGCCGTCACGTTGCATTTGCAGAGCCCCTGATGTACCCAAACAGTACAAACCCCCCACAAGTGACCCCATATTGGAAACTAGTCCTCCCAAGGAACTTATCTAGATGTGTTGTGAGAACTTTGAACCCCCAAGTGTTTCACTACAGTTTATAACGCAGAGCCGTGAAAATAAAACATCTTTTTTTTTCTCACAAAAACGATTTTTAGCCCCCCAAATTTTTAATTTTCCCAAGGATAACAAGAGAACTTGGACCCCAGAAGTTGTTGTTCAATTTGTCCCGAGTACGCTGATAACCCATATGTTGGGTTAAACCCCTTTTTGGGCGCACGGGAGAGCTCGGAAGGGAAGGAGCACTGTTTTACTTTTTCAACGCAGAATTGGCTGGAATTGAGATTGGACGCCATGTCGCGTTTGGAGAGCCCCTGATGTGCCTGGACAGTGGAAACTCCCCAAATTCTACCTGAAACCCTAACCCAAACACACCCCTAACCCTAATCCCAATGGTAACCCTAACCACACCCCTAGCCCTGACACACCCATAATTCTAATCCCAACCCTAATCCAAACCGTAAATGTAATTCAAACCCTAACCCTAACTTTAGCCCCAACCCTAACCCTAACTTTACCTCCAACCCTAGCCCTAACCCTAACTTTAGCCCCAACCCGAACCCTAGCCCTAACCCTAGCCCTAGCGGGAAAATGGAAATAAATACATTTTTTTAATTTTATTATTTTTCCCTAACTAAGGGGGTGATGAAGGAGGGTTTGATTTACTTTTATAGCGTTTTTTATATCGGATTTTTATGATTGGCAGCTGTCACACACTAAAAGACGCTTTTTATAGCAAAAAAGTTTTTGCGTCTCCACATTTTGAGACCTATAATTTTTCCACATTTTGCTCCACAGAGTCGTGTGAGGTCTTGTTTTTTGTGGGACGAGTTGACGTTTTTATTGGTAACATTGTCGGACACGTGACCGTTTTTGATCACTTTTTATTCCGATTTTTGTGAGGCAGAATGACCAAAAACCTGCTATTCATGAATTTCTTTTGGGAGGCGTTTATACCGTTCCGTGTTTGGTAAAATTGATAAAGCAGTTTTATTCGACGGGTCAGTACGATTACAGCGATATCTCATTTATATAATTTTTTTATGTTTTGGCGCTTTTATACGATAAAAACTATTTTATAGAAAAAATTATTATTTTAGTATCGCTTTATTCTCAGGACTATAACTTTTTTATTTTTTCTGCTAATGATGCTGTATGGCGGCTTGTTTTTTGCGGGACAAGATGACGTTTTCAGCGGTACCATGATTATTTATATCAGTCTTTTTGATCGCGTGTTATTCCACTTTTTGTTCGGCGGTATGGTAATAAAGCGTTGTTTTTTGCCTCGTTTTTTTAAATATTTTTACGGTGTTTACTGAAGGGGTTAACTAGTGGGGCAGTTTTATAGGTTGGGTCGTTACGGACGCGGCGATACTAAATATGTGTACTTTTATTTTGTTTTTTTTATTTAGATAAAGAAATGTATTTATGGGAATAATATCTATATTTTTTTTTATTATTTATTTAGGAATTTTTTTTTTAATTTTTTTTTACACATGTGGAAAAATTTTTTTTTTACTTTTTTACTTTGTCCCAGGGGGGGACATCACAGATCGATGATCTGATAGTGTGCACAGCACTCTGTCAGATCACCGATCTCACTTACATCGGTGCAGGCTTACCAGCGTCTGCTCTGAGCAGGCGCTCGGTAAGCCACCTTTCTCCCTGCAGGACCCGGATGCCGCGGCCATCTTGGATCCGGGACCTGCAGGGAGGAAGGAGGTAGGAGACCCTCGGAGCAACGCGATCACATCGCGTTGCTCCTGGGGTCTCAGGGAAGCCCGCAGGGAGCCCCCTCCCTGCGCGATGCTTCCCTATACCGCCGGTACACTGCGATCATGTTTGATCGCGGTGTGCCGGGGGTTAATGTGCCGGGGGCAGTCCGTGACCGCTCCTGTCACATAGTGCCGGATGTCAGCTGCGATAGGCAGCTGACACCCGGCCGCGATCGGCCGCGCTCCCCCCGTGAGCGCGGCCGATCGCGTATGACGTACTATCCCGTCACCCAGAATTAAGTCCCAGGTCACCTTGACGGGATAGTACGTCATACGGGATTAAGGGGTTAAACAAACTTTTTTTTTTTTTTTTTTAAGGTGAAAAAAAATCCAAACTGTACATTTTTGGTATCTATGAACTTGTAATGACCTGGAGAATCATAATGGTCAGTTTTAGCAACTGGTGAACATAGTAAAAAAAAAAAATATCCAAAACACAGTTGTGGAATTGCACTTTTTTGCAATTTCACCGCACTTGGAATTTTTTTTCCTATTTTTGAGTACACAATATGGTAAAACCAATGGTGTGATTCAAAAGTACAACTCGTCCCGCAAAAAAACAAGCCCTCACATGGCCATATTGACGGAAAAATAAAGTTATGGCTCTGGAAAGAAGGGAAGTGCAAAACAAAAACGAAACAGGGCTGAGGCGTGAAAGGGTTAAACACGGGTTGTAAAGTAACAAAATTGGTGAAAAGCTAAGGGTGTGAATACTTTCACAAGTCACTGAGTGTAGATGCTAGAGCCATAATGTCATGATAAAATGTCTCTTTTTGGAGCAGGCATATATAAAACATTTAGGTCATGTTTATAGCAAAATGTTCCCCTAGTACTGAACAGTGGACATAACCTGATCACACAGCAATGGGAAATGGAGACCAAAATAGTATATATTGGCATATAATAGCCAAGACAGTAGTAACAAGGGAGGGAATGTAGCTCAGAAACCCAACTAGGGGACAAAAAGGACAGTCCCCATAATAAGAACGAGGCCAGACCCAGCAGAATTTATGGCCAGGGTAACAACGAACTAACGCTATTGTTTCCACTGCTCCCCTGCGTATTTATTCCACTTTTTTAAATCCTCAATACAATTCCAGAGATATGGGCCTTTTTATGGTATTTACCAAGGGAGTGTGCCTCACAGGGTAATGAGCCAGCACAAAGAAAAAAAAAATATCCTGTAACCAAATTCCTCAAATGGAAAACAAAAAAAAGATTAAAAAGAAAAAAAAGAAAAAAAACACTCAGGGAAGCAGCAGAAAGTAATCACTTGACAGGTCCTCTAAACTGATTGCAAGGCCTCCTTCATGACATCTGTTTCATGGACAGGTTCTGCGATTACCCATTATGATCTAGATTTGTTCACGTGTCCACATTTCTGGCAGAGTCAAAAAGAGAAGCAGACCAGTTCTGATCCAAATTACAGATCAAAATCAAATCTGTGGGCTGGTAAACTCGGGCAGCACACGACACTCAGTGTTTCTTTGCACATGAGAAAATGTCACACAGTGCGTTTTTGATGCTTTTCATAGCGTTTTTTCCACAAGGAAATGGGCCAAAACCGCTATGGAATCCTTATGCAAGCGCAAATATTTATGCAAATATTTGGGGGTCCATTTGGATAGCAAACTGGACTGGAGATGCCACTCAGTTTGTCTACAAGAAGGGGATGAGCAGATTGTATTTCCTAAGGAAACTGAGGTCTTTTAATGTGTGCAGCAAAATGTTAGAAATGTTCTACCAGTCTGTAGTGGCAAGTGCCATCTTTTTTGCAATCATATGCTGGGGTAATAGTGTGTGGGCCTCTGATGCTAATAAGCTGAATAAGATTATCAAGAAGGCAAGTTCTGCTGTGGGCTGCAATCTGGACTCTTTTGAGGAGGTAGTGGAGAGAAGAACTCTGAAAAAGTGTATGGCAATTATGAACAATAATGCACATCCACTATATGAGCTATTCATGAGACAGAAGAGCACCTTCAGTAACCGGCTAATACTTCTGAGGTGTAAGAAGGAAAAATATAGGAAATAGTTTGTGCCAACTGCTATGGGAATGTACAACAATAACATTAGGGTTAAATCATCAAGGTGAATGTCTACTTTATTTCTCTACATTTCAGTTCACTCGCTGTGTATGTTCTATTCTAATGTATAATGTTCTTCTGTCAACTCCACTGTCATGTCAATTAAGTAATTAATTTTATGATTTTTATGATTTAAGTTGTGCTGCTGTGATACCATAATTTCCCACGGGATCAATAAAGTGTATCGTATCGTATCGTAATTCAATAATTCAATGACAATCCTGAAGTGTTTCGCACGTGATCAGTAAATTTCCCCAAGTAATACAGTGCATTTTTTTTCTGCAGCATGTCAATTCTTTGTGCGTTTCTGCAGCATTTTTGACCAATTGACTTCAATTGAGCAGGTATAAAAATGTTTGCGGATTTGCTGAGTTTTTGTTGGCATTTTTATGGGCTTCCTATGGTGTTTATCACGCTGCCATTTGTGTGACAGCGTGGGAAACACCGGTGCGGTGGTTCTTATCGGCAGTAACGCTACAGCTGGTAAGACAGCCAGTAAGAGCGCTGCTGGGGTTATGCTGTCAGATGTCAGCGTGACCCCGCAGCTGTGACTGACCCGCAGCTGTGACCACAGGTCAGCAGGTATAGGCTGATGAGACTACTGCTCCCATCGGGCTACGTCTGCTGTTGCTAATAACAGTGATGGCAGACAGACTCATCAGCTGGCGCCTGTGCCCACAGTATAAAAAAAAAAAAAAGTAAAATAATTATATATTCAAATAAAAATAAAGAACTAGTAATGAGCGAATATACTCGTTACTCAAGATTTCCCAAGCTCGCTCGGGGTGGGGATTCCCTAGCAACATGGCAACCCCCACATGTACTTATGCTGGCTAATAGCTGTAAATCATTCAGCTGAGGCGATGAAAACTAAATCTCCGGGCACTAAAAAAAATACACGGAGGACAACCGAGCGTGCTTGGGAAATCTCGAGTAACGAGTATATTCGCTCATCACTATAAAGAACCCATTATACTCACCTAACACCAAATCCCCGATGCCCTCGTCTCCTAAAAAAAAATGTAACATAATAAACCACCATTTACTCACCTGTCTGCTGAAGTCCACGTAATCCTGAGTGTCCCACGGCGATCTCACGGGAGATGTGACTGCTCTACCCGGCCGCCGCAAATATGCTCCCGCAGCGTATCACTGAGCGGTTGTGAGAGGGGTCACCGGAATTCATCAGTTGATCAGCTCCATTGCTCTCACTTACAGAACCACTGTGTGAGAACTTTCTCACGGCAGCTCATAGATACACTGAGGGAACGATTACCTCCTGTCAGTGTATCCCCGGCTGTCTTTGAGAGCAGTCACATCAGTGACTGTTATCGGACAGGTGAGGAATTTTGTGGTTTATTATTTTATTTTTGTTGCAGGAGAAATTGGCGTCAGTGGATATTTAGGCCACGTTCACACTTTGCGGCCTGCTCTGCGGGTTAATCCCGCAGCGGAATTGATAAATCTGCAGGGCAAAACCGCTGCGGTTATCCCTGCAGATTTATCGCGGTTTGTTCCGCGGTTTCCGCTGCGGGTTTCCGCCTATACTATTGATGCTGCATATGCAGCAATATGCAGCATCAATAGTAATGTAAAAAATAATAAAAATTTGTTATACTCACCCTCTGATGTCCGGATCTCCTCGGTGCTGCAGGCGGCTGTGCCGACAAGGACCTTCGTGACGTCACGGTCATGTGACCGCGGCGTCATCACGGTCATGTGACCGCGACGTCACCACAGGTCCTGCTCGCACAGCAACTGAGACCGGACGCCGCGGGCAGCGCTGAGAGGTGAGTATAGCATCATTTTTTATTTTAATTCTTTTTTTTTTTACACCAAAATATGGTTCCCAGGGCCTGGAGGAGAGTCTCCTCTCCTCCACCCCGGGTACCATCTGCACATTATCCGCTTAACTTCCCGCAACGTGGGCACAGCCCCATGCGGAAAGTGAGCGGATCAATGCATTTCTATGGGTGCAGAATTGCTGCGATTCTGCATCAAGAAGTGACACGCTCCTTTTTTTCCGCAGAAAAGCCACGCGGCTTTTTCCGCGGAAATCCGCAGCGTGGGCACAGCGGGTTTTGTTTTCCATAGGGTAACATTGTACTGTACCCTGCATGGAAAACTGCTGCGGATCCGCAGTGTCAAATCCGCTGCGGATCCGCGGCAAAACCCGCAAAGTGTGAACGTAGCCTAAGACTCATTAAAGGAGTCTGTGCCATTATTTCAAATAAAAGGACTTTATTCTGGGTGTCTGTGTTTTTATACAATATCACTATGGGGTTACTAACGGATAGGTGTCTTATAGATGTCACCTGACAATACAAAGGTGACAAACGCCACAAATATGAACCCCAATTGCCACTGCTACAGGGCAAGTGGGAAGAGCGAGGCAAAGCGCCAGATTTGGCACATCTTATAGAAGCGCCTTTTCTGGGGTGGCTGAGAGCTGTGTTTTTAACCTGGGGGGGCAATATCCATGGTCCATTCCTAGGCTACTAATATCAGCCCACAGCTTTCTGCCTAGCCTTTGCTGGTTAGATTTTATAGGGGGGACCCTATGTAAATTTTTTTCTGGGGTCCCCCTTTAAACTAGACACTACAGTCTAAGCAAACAGCTGTGAGCTGATAATAGCCTGCAAACCTTTATGGCTACTGGCTCCTTCCCATAATATTAACATCAGCTCTCAGCCGTCGTCCGTTGGCTTTCCCTCTGCTGGTTATGAAAATTACGTGGGAGCCCACGCAATTTTTTTTCTTTAACATTAACAGTTGCTGTCTGGTTACAGCCTAAGTACATTCGTTCTGTTAACACTCCTACATAGGCTGGTGACAATGTGTGTATTCACTTATCAGCGGTGGTGTTGGACCAAGAAATTACATCACAAAACTTTTTTTATATATCTATCTTTATTTAGCTAAAAAAAAAAAAAAAAAAGCCTTCATTGCTGTACAAAAGCGCATGCAAAAAATGCATACAAAAACGTGCGGTTTTTGCCGCAGGGGTTTTTCTGCCAAGAGATGCAGAAACCTTGCAGAAATTTCTGCAAGCAAATACTCAATGTGCGCATATAGCCCAACACACACATTTTGGTTTGGAATAAATATTTTTAGTTTTTCTTGGCATTCGTGCAGCATTTTATTTCCACAGGAAAAAGCTGACAAACATTGCATGTGAACAATCGAAAGACTTGCATGGATTGCAATAAAGGGTTGCTACTGAGTTGGGTCGAGGAGAAAGCCAATCTCATAGCGTAACTGCACTTTAGAAAAAAAAGAAGTTAATAGATCTGGGTGCCGAGACCCCCACCAAACAATAAAACAGCCAGCCTATCGCTTCTCTCCAATACTGAAGATAGGCTTAATAGAAATTCTGTAAGCCCATCACCAATCTCTGAAGAAAAAAAGTGCATTGATGACCGATTCTGCCACTTTTGTTTTATCAATTCTCACTAAGAGCACCGCTGGTCAAAAGTACTGACATGACTGAGCGCTTGTTCCCAACTATTGACCTGAATAAAAGGTGGATGTGCAGCTGATAACATGATATATCAGCAGGGCTGTGGAGCCAGAGCCCATTTTGGTGGAGTCGGAGTCATGGAAATTGAGGAGTCGGAGGTTTTGCTTACCGACTCCACAGCCCTGTATAAGGACAGAACATTCATGTTAACAATATATTCTCATCGGTATTGTGGATGCAGGCCAGTAGACCAGCGCAGATCAATTTGTACACATTCGATCAGTGCATGTGAATGGGTCCAGATGGCTAGTCTTAGTGTGACATTGCATCTAATGATTTCCTACGATCTCGGAATACGACCTGTGACACAGTCACAAATAATTTGGATTTTCTGCTGCAAACAAAACACTCGTCATAGGTCTCAGTGAAAGTGGCGAGCACAATGCGACTGTCGCAACCAGGCCATTCCATTCATACATCAGTGCAAGTGTTCCCATTCGAGAGGAATGGACTTTTTTTTTTCCCCACAGGAGTCACCTTAGTTGCTTCTGGTTTTTTACCTTCACTGAAGAAGGCAGACAACTTTTTTTTCTATTGACTCTCAATGGATGAAACTAGAAAGTAACTGATGTACAGTCTGTCTTTCCCAGGTTCATCAGTTTTTTCGTATCCCCATAGACAGTTATGACCGAGCCTGATCCACAAAAGGGATGAGAACAGGACATGCTCCGATTCTCACGGACCAGAAACACGAATCAAGTGTAAAACTGATGCGTGTACGGCTGAAAGAAACTATGGCTCAGTGAGGACAATACTAGGAAGTACCACGCGGATGTGTGAACGCAGCCCTGCACACATTAATAAGCTGACGGAAAGCATGGACATCAGTTTTTCTGTGCAACTGGAGCAGAGGTCAGGCACATTTTGGTTAGTAAATTTCTCGGTGGGCCAAAATCAACGAATAGCAGCTCTCATGGGCCGAAATTCCTTCAGAGGAATCTCATGAGATAGTTATCACTGCTTGCATTTCCCCAGTTCATCCTTCATTAAAATGTACAACCCAGATACCATGAGTAATGTGCGCTATCAAGCTGGGAACATTGCTGGCTCCTAGCCATTGATTAGCCAAGAACTGCGCCTACTGCACACAGTCACCCGTGGCACTAAGCCAACAGCAGAGAGAAGGGTGGGCACATATCGGGCACTACCACTTCATAGGCGCACACTGTCTACCTGCAGGTTTATATCTAATGAGGAAGAGACATCAGCGAGGGAGCGTTTCCATGCAAGGCCCATTTAGAAGGAGATATAATAGTACAGTATTTATCCGCCCAAGGCTGCGTTTATTATACCTCTAAAGATATCTTAATCTGTGAAATATACACGACCGCAGCCTTCTGTCAGAGGGGACCTGTCAGCATGGAAGTGTCAGGAAAGGATAGTTAGATATAGGTTTATGGGACACAATTCAGTATAACTTATATCCAGTAAAATCTCTGCTCATCCTGAGCACAGCAGTCACGATAGTGGGTTTAATCACTGCCTGACCGCCGTCTGAGTATAGGCAGGCATCACACATCTGTGTCCGGGTACAGACCTCAAACTCATCACAAGCATATGGCTATGAGGCTGCTGTTGGATTCTGATCAGGAGGCCCACGACCAGTATGTATATTTTGGTCTGTACCCAGATGTGTGAAGCCAGCAAAAAGCCAGCCCATAAACAATAGATTGCTGTCGGTCAATCGTCAAAGGTGTACCTCGTTTGTAAAATTTCATTTGGAAGTTTTAGAGAAATCCAGCATTTACCTTCTAGCCACAAGGCACTGCACTAACAGCTCTCCTGCCTCCTCTATTCCCCGTCAGCAGACGGCCTCCAGCCTTTCACCAACAGGTCACTTGTCTCTGATCGGTCTCCTCTTGTTTGGGACTTTGTGCAGGCACAGCCATTGCTTGGAATTGCCTCCTCAAACAAGGTGGCGCATGCACATGTTGATAGTCTGGCTCTTGCCCCGAGGAGACACCAGCGGGCACTGACTGTGCTTGCACTAAGTCTCAGGCAGGGGAGGCAGATCACCGAGACAGAGAGAGACCCATCAGTGAAAGACTGGAGGCCGTTGGCAGGCAGGGAGTAGAAGAGCAGTGTTCACAGCTACAACGTAAATGCTGGATTTCTCCAAAACTTCCACATGAAATTATATAAGCAAAGTAAACATTCAATAAGCATTAAATGGCCTTCATACATATGGTATTAGTTAGGGGAAGGGGTGTGAAGTTCTGACAGGTTCCCTTTAAACAACAGAGGCATGGAAGTTGGAACAGTTATCACAAGGATAAACGATGGGAGGAAGAGTCCGATCACAGGTCGTGACTGAACACGATACCATCTGATACTCACCTGTTCTAGTCACTCGATCGCTGCAGCCAACAACAGAACTATGGTGGTCAGACGACCAAAAAACAATGTTACCTGAGACCATCGGGGAAACAAAAAAAAGGAGTGACAGAGCCAAAGATTTTAAGTGTGGCCTTTAATTATTTTAAAATATATATATATATATATATATATATATATATATATATATATATATATATATATATATATATATATATATATATATATATATATTTTTTTTTTTTTTTTTTTTTTTAAGACAGAAAATCCCTTTAAGGCCCATGTACAGAAGCAGATAATTGATCAAATTCAACTGCAAACTAGAGAGTTCATGACAGTTGTGTGATGTAAATAGCCGAGAGAAGACGAAACGACTAGCAATAAAATGGGAGCCTAAAAATAATCAGTGGTCGTTCCTCCATTAGGGCATGTAACAAGACAAGGGACAGCAATAAATAGGTGAGCAAACATTGAATTTTACACAATCTGTGTGTGAAAATGGATCTTCGTAATGTGCAGCATTAGTGTTATAGTGTTAGATAAACAAGTGGAAGAGCGGCAATGTGGCTGCCTGTCTGCTCAGCAACTACTATGTATGGAGAGCTGAACACTTGCCATAAGTGGCTGCACAGCAACACCTGTTCTGCAAGAGAGGATGAGCCTTGTTGTTCTCAATATAGAACATGCTGGTAACAAATGTTGGCAAATCCCCCATCATACGGCCATTAGTCTACTCAATGACACCAGCTTCAAACAAGGTGGAAGCACAGGCCGACAGTAATTCTATCATGGGTGTAAATGATCAAACTGTAAAAAGGAAACAGAAAAATGCTACATGAGTAAGAGGGCAACTGGGAACACAAATTAGCTACATTCTGCAGCACCTACCACTATAAACGCCTTTTCTTTACATTGTGACGTTCGTAAGAGTTCTAGTAAAGCCTCAATGACATGGACAATGTATTATCTTATACACGAAAAACAGACTGATTGTCAGCAGTATCTTGGATCAGATTTTCAGCAGTATTTGGTCAGAGTCGGAGTCATGGAAACTGAGGAGTCGGAGGTTTGGCTTACCAACTCCACAGCCCTGGTCAGAGTATCAATTTTACCATCAGCATTTTATCACGTCCTTGAAAAAAATAAGTAAAAAATAAGAACTGATTGGAGGTTTATCAAGCTTCTTCCAGCAGTCAGGAAAAACAGACTGCACAACAATGCCCCCCGAGAGCGCTCCCAAATGTCCACAGACCCATAGCCTTGCATTGGCAAGAGGGATCCAGGAATGGGATCAAAATTGGACAGTTTTTGCGTTTTGTTTTTGCAGACTCTTGGTCCGAAAAAGTAAACCTACAACAGAACAGGTATCTATCCTAAAAACATAAGGGTTGTGTCGGTGTGCTGCCAATGACGCCGGGGAGGATACGGTAGCAAAAAATAAATATCTTATTTCGGATTCAAATTCACAGACTGGTTTTTGGCTCCGGACCGAGGTCTTAATCAGGTGCGGAGTGGTGGGCTGCTGTAGTGACACCGGCGCTCAATCAGAGCTGGCATCACTGTCTCCACCTTCGGAGAAATCGAACATGAAGGGGGACGTCTGAGGGCTGCAGCTGATCTTGGATTTCCTTGTCATGCTCAATTCGAAAGGAGGAGAGGACAGAGACGCCAGAGTCACGTGTCACAACAACCACACGGGACCCGCTAACACAGGCGGGAATGGCACCAGCACGGGAGGCGAGTACAGGCTTCATTATTTTATGTCGGCCAAGTGAGGAGTTTGAGAAGGAATTACCCAGTAGAGGACAGCTTCTCTAAATACACATGTAGGTGGGAATGACGGAGTGGACATTTGATTTATGGCTATAATTATGTGTGGAGCTTACCTAGTGATATTTCTACCATCACTCTGCACTTTTCATATGGGAAAAATAAGTAAGAGCCCCGAAAACTACAAGTCCCACTGGCACTGGTTGCATTTAGAGCCTACAATGCTGAGGGGGGCTCTATACAGGCCACCCTCGTATCACCGGACGCCGTCATACTGCCGGGGTCTTTGTAATCGGAAAAAAAGCGCAACGTTCTCCTCAGATTCCATGGATGGGAGACTGGTGATACTCACACTGCTGCCTCACAGCCCGATATATCCGCCAGTCCTGGGAACAGGTGGCAACGTCACAGTCTGCACTGACCAGCCAGAAAAAGGAGAGGGCGGCTAATGGCACCAGCGCCCACCGGGGGTATATCAGCCCATGTAATAATGTGCTACAATACAGCGCCCACCGGGGGTATATCAGCCCACGTAATAATGTGCTAGAACACAGCGCCCACCGGGGGTATATCAGCCCACGTAATAATGTGCTAGAATACAGCGCCCACCGGGGGTATATCAGCCCACGTAATAATGTGCTAGAACACAGCGCCCACCGGGGGTATATCAGCCCACGTAATAATGTGCCAGAATACAGCGCCCACCGGGGGTATATCAGCCCACGTAATAATGTGCTAGAATACAGTGCCCACCGGGGGTACATCAGCCCACGTAATAATGTGCTACAATACAGCGCCCACCGGGGGTACATCAGCCCACGTAATAATGTGCCAGAATACAGCGCCCACCGGGGGTATATCAGCCCACGTAATAATGTGCTAGAATACAGCGCCCACCGGGGGTATATCAGCCCACGTAATAATGTGCCAGAATACAGCGCCCACCGGGGGTATATCAGCCCACGTAATAATGTGCTAGAATACAGTGCCCACCGGGGGTACATCAGCCCACGTAATAATGTGCTACAATACAGCGCCCACCGGGGGTACATCAGCCCACGTAATAATGTGCCAGAATACAGCGCCCACCGGGGGTATATCAGCCCACGTAATAAGGTGCTAGAACACAGCGCCCACCGGGGGTATATCAGCCCACGTAATAATGTGCTAGAATACAGCGCCCACAGGGGGTATATCAGCCCACGTAATAATGTGCCAGAATACAGCGCCCACCGGGGGTATATCAGCCCACGTAATAATGTGCTACAATAAAGCACCCACCGGGGGTATATCAGCCCACGTAATAATGTGCCAGAATACAGCGCCCACCGGGGGTATATCAGCCCACGTAATAATGTGCCAGAATACAGCGCCCACCGGGGGTATATCAGCCCACGTAATAATGTGCTACAATACAGTGCCCACCGGGGGTATATCAGCCCACGTAATAATGTGCTACAATACAGCGCCCACCGGGGGTATATCAGCCCACGTAATAATGTGCCAGAATACAGTGCCCACCGGGGGTATATCAGCCCACATAATAATGTGCTAGAATACAGTGCCCACCGGGGGTACATCAGCCCACGTAATAATGTGCTACAATACAGCGCCCACCGGGGGTATATCAGCCCACGTAATAATGTGCCACAATACAGCGCCCACCGGGGGTATATCAGCCCACGTAATAATGTGCTAGAATACAGCGCCCACCGGGGGTATATCAGCCCACGTAATAATGTGCTAGAACACAGCGCCCACCGGGGGTATATCAGCCCACGTAATAATGTGCTAGAATACAGCGCCCACAGGGGGTATATCAGCCCACGTAATAATGTGCCAGAATACAGCGCCCACCGGGGGTATATCAGCCCACGTAATAATGTGCTACAATAAAGCACCCACCGGGGGTATATCAGCCCACGTAATAATGTGCCAGAATACAGCGCCCACCGGGGGTATATCAGCCCACGTAATAATGTGCCAGAATACAGCGCCCACCGGGGGTATATCAGCCCACGTAATAATGTGCTAGAACACAGCGCCCACCGGGGGTATATCAGCCCACGTAATAATGTGCCACAATACAGCGCCCACCGGGGGTATATCAGCCCACGTAATAATGTGCCACAATACAGCGCCCACCGGGGGTATATCAGCCCACGTAATAATGTGCTAGAACACAGCGCCCACCGGGGGTATATCAGCCCACGTAATAATGTGCTAGAACACAGCGCCCACCGGGGGTATATCAGCCCACGTAATAATGTGCCAGAATACAGCGCCCACCGGGGGTATATCAGCCCACGTAATAAGGTGCTAGAACACAGCGCCCACCGGGGGTATATCAGCCCACGTAATAATGTGCTAGAATACAGCGCCCACAGGGGGTATATCAGCCCACGTAATAATGTGCCAGAATACAGCGCCCACCGGGGGTATATCAGCCCACGTAATAATGTGCTACAATACAGTGCCGACCGGGGGTATATCAGCCCACGTAATAATGTGCTACAATACAGCGCCCACCGGGGGTATATCAGCCCACGTAATAATGTGCCAGAATACAGCGCCCACCGGGGGTATATCAGCCCACGTAATAATGTGCCAGAATACAGCGCCCACCGGGGGTATATCAGCCCACGTAATAATGTGCTAGAACACAGCGCCCACCGGGGGTATATCAGCCCACGTAATAATGTGCCACAATACAGCGCCCACCGGGGGTATATCAGCCCACGTAATAATGTGCCACAATACAGCGCCCACCGGGGGTATATCAGCCCACGTAATAATGTGCTAGAACACAGCGCCCACCGGGGGTATATCAGCCCACGTAATAATGTGCTAGAACACAGCGCCCACCGGGGGTATATCAGCCCACGTAATAATGTGCCACAATACAGCGCCCACCGGGGGTATATCAGCCCACGTAATAATGTGCCAGAATACAGCGCCCACCGGGGGTATATCAGCCCACGTAATAATGTGCCAGAATACAGCGCCCACCGGGGGTATATCAGCCCACGTAATAATGTGCCAGAATACAGCGCCCACCGGGGGTATATCAGCCCACGTAATAATGTGCTAGAACACAGCGCCCACCGGGGGTATATCAGCCCACGTAATAATGTGCCACAATACAGCGCCCACCGGGGGTATATCAGCCCACGTAATAATGTGCCACAATACAGCGCCCACCGGGGGTATATCAGCCCACGTAATAATGTGCTAGAACACAGCGCCCACCGGGGGTATATCAGCCCACGTAATAATGTGCTAGAACACAGCGCCCACCGGGGGTATATCAGCCCACGTAATAATGTGCCACAATACAGCGCCCACCGGGGGTATATCAGCCCACGTAATAATGTGCCAGAATACAGCGCCCACCGGGGGTATATCAGCCCACGTAATAATGTGCCAGAATACAGCGCCCACCGGGGGTATATCAGCCCACGTAATAATGTGCCACAATACAGCGCCACCTGCCATATTGGCGCCACATCACGGCTGCCGTGCCAGTGCCGGGGGCTTGTGCCACCAAATCACTCATGAGCCCCTATATGAGGTATTACCACAGCCGGCACCTCCCTGGGAAGAGGCCAATAATACACATTATATATATATATATATATATATATATATATATATATATATATATATATATATATATACACACAGTACAGGGCGGCACACTGGGACTACACCGCCTAGTGTTCACTCCTGGCCCCGGTTACCGGGGCGCTCTCCGCCGTCCTAGCAGCCATTCATCCCGGTGCCAGGCCCAGCTCTCACATGAGCTCCCGGTTTCCCTCTGCTTCTATCACCAGGCCGACCTGTAGTTTTGCCTCACATTACGTTAGCGCCCGGCACCCCGCCTCACGAGCCCCGGACACTCACCGTAAATCGGTCTCAGCCGTCTGTCGTTAGGGTCCTGCACATGGCCCCGCGCCGCCATGATGACAAGCGCAGAACCTAAGGGCGCATGCGCGGCAGGAAGCGTACGGCGGCGTTAAAGGGACAGTGCAGCGCTGTGATGGCTGCTGCTCACCTCCGCCGGGGTCACTGCCTCCTGTGGTGGGGATTGGGGTCAGAGCTCCGCACCGCGTCCACCCACAGACACAGGCCCGGGGAAATAACGCGAGTGGGCTGCTAGCACCGAGTACGAGATGTGCAAAGAAGTGGAGGGCACTGTCAGCCAGTATCCCCAACAAAGGGGTCTACCTGAGAGAAACATGCTGTATGGCAGGGACCACCACTCTCTGGGATAGAACACATTAGATTTTATTCTAGAAATCGACCTAAAAAACACCACAAATATAAAAACATTAAGGAACATGACCACAATACGTGTATGCAAACCCGAGGTCCTGGGGGCATGAAGAGCCCAATGCGTATCGCCACAAAAGTGGCTTTGTCAGGGGCAGATGCAGCAGTGCAGGCTGACTCCAAACATACAATAACCTATATACCAGGCCAGCACCCAAAAACCATAGTGCAAAAGATGGAGAAATATCGAGGGGTGCAAGGATGTATAGGAAAAGGTTCAGTGCAGAGCCATGAAAAGCATACCAAGAAAGACGCACCAATTGAACCAAAAATACTAAAAATATTAAATGTTATTATTACACAACAAGTTATAATCATATGTATTGAAAATTCTACAGGGAAAACGACAATGGTAAGCATCCCATAGGGCACCTGAATATGTTTAAAGCCACGGCACATTTGATACATGTGTGCCTAATATTGCATCTAGGAGTACTATTTATGAACAATACCGTAATAGCGCTTGTGCAGGCCTCCCGCATTAAAGATAAATCGAGGTACATTAAGACCCCCAATATGGTGTTTTTTGGGGTTGATTTCTAGAATCAAATCTAATTTGTTCTATACCAGAAAGTGGTGGTCCCTGCCATATAGCAGGTTTCTGTTATGTTCTTTGGTGCACAGAGTACGAGATGTATTTCATGCTCTTGTTTCTATAGTGAATGTTTTCGTGCCTCAGATTCGGGAATGTGTGTGTTATAGTATTATACCGATCCAGCCTAAATAGCAAGGTTATACAGTGTTGCCAAACACTACCCCATGTAACTACCGCCATACACTGCCCCATGTGTGCAGAGCGTCACTATTTGTTACTAGCACCAGACACTACAACATAACATACTGCACAGCGTACAGGCTTGGACTGGCCCACTGGAGAATCCTCTGGTGGGCCCCTGTGCAATACTGGGCCACCACCCTCTTATTTGAGCAGTACTTGGCACAATATCACTATGTAGAGACAAAGGCAGCATCTTAAATGTGTAACAATAGGACCATAACTATGAAAGTCCCAAAGGTGTAAAGTGGCCATGAGATGACTGCTGGAACCTGCAGAGTTGAATCCTGAGGGCTGATGTTGATATGACTTGCGCTTATTTGTAAAAAAAAACAACTGAAATTTGGCGAAAATTTCAACAATTTCACAATTTTCGAACTTTTAGTTTTTATGCCCTTAAAATAGAGAGTCATATCACACAAAATAGTTAATAAATAAAATTTCCCACATGTCTGCTTTATATCAGCACAATTTTGGAAACATAATTGTTGACCAGTGATTTCTCATTTTTACAATAAAATTTGCAAAACCATTTTTTTAAGAACCACCTCACACTTGAAGTGACTTTGAGGGGCCTATATGACAGAAAATGCCCAAAAGTGACCCCATTCTAAAAACCGCACCCCTCAAGGTACTCAAAACCACATTCAAGGAGTTTATTAAGCCTTCAGGTGCTTCACAGGAATTTTTGGAATGTTTAAAAAAAATGAATATTTAACTTTTCTTCACAAAAGAATTACTTCAGATCCAATTTGTTTTAATTTACTAAGGGTAATAGGAAAAATTGGGCCCCAAAAGTTGTACAATTTGTCCCGAGTGCGCTGATACCCCATTTGTGGGGGTAAACCACTGTTTGGGCGCACGGCAATGCTCACAAGGGAAGGAGCGCCGTTTGACTTTTCAATGCAAAATTGGCTGGAATTAACATAGGACGCCATGTTGCGTTTGAAGAGCCCCTGATGTGCCTAAACAGTGGAAACCCCCCACAAGTGACACCATTTTGTAAAGTAGACCCCTTAAGGAACTTATCTAGATGTGTGGTGAGCATTTTGAACCCCCAATTGCTTCACAGAAGTTTTATAATGTAGATCCATTACAATAAAAAAATCATATTTTTTTTCACAAAAATGATCTTTTCGCCACCAATTTTTTATTTTCCCAAGAGTAACAGGAGAAATTGGACACCAAACGTTGTTGTGCAATTTGTCCTGAGTATGCTGATACCCCACATGTGGGGGTAACTGTTATGATCCCAATGGCAGGGGACCTCAAAGATTACAGCAAAGTCTGCAAAACATAAATACCAGCTCATAGGGAAGTGGTAACTAGGCTGACCATATACCTGATCCTAGCGCAAACACTAACAGCAGCCGGGGAACGTGCCTACGTTGATTCTAGACGTCTCGCGCCAGCCGGAGAACTAACTACCCCTATCAGGGAAAATAAGACCTCTCTTGCCTCCAGAGAAAAGACCCCAAAGTAATACAAGCCCCCAACAAATAATAACGGTGAGGTAAGAAGAAAGGACAAACGTAAGAATGAACTAGATTTAGCAAAGAGAGGCCCACTGACTAATAGCAGAATATAGTAAGAAGACTTATATGGTCAGCAAAAAACCCTGCAAAATATCCACGCTGAATATCCAAGAACCCCCAAACCGACTGACGGTGTGGGGGGAGAATATCAGCCCCCCTAGAGCTTCCAGCAATAACAGGAATCACATATTGTACAAGCTGGACAAAAATTATGAACAATGCAAATGATCAAGAGTACGAAAGCAGGACTTAGCTTATCTTGCAAAGAACCAGGACCTGAAGACAGGAGCAAACAGAAGTGAACTGATTACAATGAAGCCAGGCACTGGACTGAGAATCCAGGAAGATTAAATAGCAACACCCCAGACCTAACGAAGCAGGTGAACACAAACCTGGTAAAAGACAATCCAAGTGCCAAATCACTAGTGACCACAAGAGGGAGCCAAAAAGTATAGTTCACAACAGGTAACCCACTGTTTGGGCGCATAGCAGAGCTCGGAAGGGATGGAGCGCCGTTTGACTTTTCAGTGCAAAATTGGCTGGAATTGAGATGGGACGCCATGTCGGGTTTGGAGAGCCCCTGATGTGCCTAAACAGTGCAAATCCCCCAATTCTAACTCCAAAACTAACCCCAACACAACCCTAACCCTAATCCCAACCCTAATTCCAACCCTGTTGTGAATTTGCTTTTTGCTCCCTCTAGTGGTTACTAGTTTTTTGACTCTGGTTTTTCTGTCATTCCTTTTATCCGCACCTGGGTCGTTAGTTAGGGGTGTTGCTATATAAGCTCCCTGGACCTTCAGTTCAATGCCTGGCAACGTAGTTATCAGAGCTAGTCTGCTGTGCTCTTGTCTACTGATCCTGGTTCCAGTTATATCAGCTAAGTCTGCCTTTTGCTTTTTGCTATTTGTTTTGGTTTTGTATTTTTGTCCAGCTTGTTCCAAATCTATATCCTGACCTTTGCTGGAAGCTCTAGGGGGCTGGTGTTCTCCCCCCGGACCATTAGACGGTTCGGGGGTTCTTGAATTTCCAGTGTGGATTTTGATAGGGTTTTTGTTGACCATATAAGTTACCTTTCTTTATTCTGCTATCAGTAAGCGGGCCTCTCTGTGCTAAACCTGGTTCATTTCTGTGTTTGTCATTTCCTCTTACCTCACCGTCATTATTTGTGGGGGGCTTCTATCCAGCTTTGGGGTCCCCTTCTCTGGAGGCAAGAAAGGTCTTTGTTTTCCTCTACTAGGGGTAGCTAGATTCTCCGGCTGGCGCGTGTCATCTAGAATCAACGTAGGAATGATCCCCGGCTACTTCTAGTGTTGGCGTTAGGAGTAGTTATATGGTCAACCCAGTTACCACTGCCCTATGAGCTGGATTTTTATATTCTGCAGACTTCCACGTTCCTCTGAGACCCTCGCCATTGGGGTCATAACAGTTTGCCAGGCCATTATTAAATGTTTAATGCATTGCAGAAGAGGGATTATAAGAAAGAAGATTCTGAGTTTTTTTTTTTTTCTTCTTCCCCTTTACCTCAGAGTGGCTATGCTTGCTGCAGACATGAATGTCCAGACCTTGATTACAAGTGTGGACCAGCTGGCTACTCGTGTGCAGGGCATACAAGACTATGTTATCAGAAATCCTAGGTCAGAACCTAAAATACCGATTCCTGAACTGTTTTCCGGAGACAGGTTTAAGTTTAGGAATTTCGTGAATAATTGTAAATTGTTTTTGTCCCTGAGACCCTGTTCATCTGGAGATTCTGCTCAGCAAGTAAAAATTGTTATTTCGTTCTTACGGGGCGACCCTCAGGATTGGGCTTTTTCGCTGGCGCCAGGAGATCCGGCATTGGCTGATCTTGATGCGTTTTTTCTGGCGCTCGGTTTACTTTATGAGGAACCCAATCTTGAGATTCAGGCAGAAAAGGCCTTGCTGGCTATGTCTCAGGGGCAGGACGAGGCTGAAGTGTATTGCCAAAAATTTCGGAAATGGTCCGTGCTGACACATTGGAACGAGTGTGCACTGGCCGCTAATTTTAGAAATGGCCTTTCTGAAGCCATTAAGAATGTTATGGTGGGTTTTCCCATTCCCACAGGTCTGAATGATACTATGGCACTGGCTATTCAAATTGACCGGCGGTTGCGGGAGCGCAAAACCGCAAATTCCCTCATGGTGTTGTCTGAACAGACACCTAATTCGCTGCAATGTGATAGAAAAACCGCAAATTCCCTCATGGTGTTGTCTGAACAGACACCTGATTTAATGCAATGTGATAGAATCCTGACTAGAAATGAGCGGAAAATTCATAGACGCCGGAATGGCTTGTGCTAC
The DNA here is from genome assembly GCF_051348905.1 of Ranitomeya variabilis. NCBI lineage: Eukaryota > Metazoa > Chordata > Amphibia > Anura > Dendrobatidae > Ranitomeya > Ranitomeya variabilis. Next base: position 216,290,591 of record NC_135232.1, on the reverse strand, counting down.
TACTGTGGTGATTCTACACATGTTATCTCAGCATGCTCTAAACGTATAGCTAAGGTTGTTAGTCCTGTCACCGTTGGTAATTTGCAACCTAAATTTATTCTGTCTGTAACTTTGATTTGCTCACTGTCATCTTATCCTGTCATGGCGTTTGTAGATTCAGGTGCTGCCCTGAGTCTCATGGATCTCTCATTTGCTAAGCGCTGTGGTTTTAATCTTGAACCATTAGAAAATCCTATTCCTCTTAGGGGTATTGATGCTACACCATTGGCAGCAAATAAACCGCAGTATTGGACACAGGTTACCATGTGCATGACTCCTGAACACCGCGAGGTGATACGTTTCCTGGTTTTACATAAAATGCATGATTTGGTTGTTTTAGGGCTGCCATGGTTACAGACCCATAATCCAGTCCTGGACTGGAAGGCTATGTCAGTCTCAAGTTGGGGCTGTCGTGGTATTCATGGGGATTCCCTGCCTGTGTCTATTGCTTCTTCTACGCCTTCGGAAGTTCCGGAGTATTTGTCTGATTATCAGGATGTCTTCAGTGAGTCTGAGTCCAGTGCACTGCCTCCTCATAGGGACTGTGACTGTGCTATAGATTTGATCCCAGGCAGTAAATTTCCTAAGGGAAGACTGTTTAATCTGTCGGTACCTGAACATACCGCTATGCGTTCATATATCAAGGAGTCTCTGGAGAAGGGACATATTCGTCCGTCTTCTTCCCCTCTTGGTGCGGGATTCTTTTTTGTGGCAAAAAAGGACGGATCTTTGAGACCTTGTATTGATTATCGGCTTTTAAATAAGATCACTGTCAAATTTCAGTATCCTTTACCGCTGTTGTCTGACTTGTTTGCCCGGATTAAGGGTGCCAAGTGGTTCACCAAGATAGACCTTCGTGGTGCGTACAACCTTGTGCGCATTAAGCAAGGTGATGAATGGAAAACCGCATTTAATACGCCCGAAGGTCATTTTGAGTACTTGGTGATGCCTTTTGGGCTCTCCAATGCGCCTTCAGTTTTTCAGTCCTTTATGCATGACATTTTCCGGAAGTATCTGGATAAATTTTTGATTGTTTATCTGGATGATATTTTGGTTTTTTCTGATAATTGGGATTCGCATGTGGAGCAGGTCAGGTTGGTCTTTAAAATTTTGCGTGAAAATTCTTTGTTTGTCAAGGGCTCAAAGTGTCTCTTTGGTGTGCAGAAGGTTCCCTTTTTGGGGTTCATTTTTTCCCCTTCTGCTGTGGAGATGGACCCAGTCAAGGTCCGAGCTATTCTTGATTGGACTCAGCCCTCGTCAGTTAAGAGTCTTCAGAAGTTCTTGGGCTTCGCTAACTTCTACCGTCGTTTTATCGCTAATTTTTCTAGCATTGTGAAACCTTTGACGGATATGACCAAGAAGGGCTCCGATGTAGCTAACTGGGCTCCTGCTGCCGTGGAGGCTTTCCAGGAGTTGAAACGCCGGTTTACTTCGGCGCCTGTTTTGTGCCAGCCTGACGTCTCACTTCCCTTTCAGGTTGAGGTGGATGCTTCGGAGATTGGGGCAGGGGCCGTTTTGTCGCAGAGAGGCCCTGGTTGCTCTGTTATGAAACCTTGTGCCTTTTTCTCTAGGAAGTTTTCGCCTGCCGAGCGAAATTATGATGTGGGCAATCGGGAGTTGTTGGCCATGAAATGGGCATTTGAGGAGTGGCGTCATTGGCTCGAGGGTGCTAAGCATCGTGTGGTGGTCTTGACTGATCACAAAAATCTGATGTATCTCGAGTCTGCTAAACGCCTTAATCCGAGACAGGCCCGCTGGTCATTGTTTTTCTCCCGCTTTGATTTTGTTGTCTCGTATTTACCAGGTTCAAAGAATGTGAAGGCCGATGCTCTTTCTAGGAGCTTTGTGCCTGATGCTCCTGGAGTCGCTGATCCTGTTGGTATTCTTAAAGATGGAGTTATCTTGTCAGCTATTTCTCCGGATCTGCGACGTGTGTTGCAGAGATTTCAGGCTGATAGGCCTGAGTCTTGTCCACCTGACAGACTGTTTGTTCCGGATAAGTGGACCAGCAGAGTCATTTCCGAGGTTCATTCCTCGGTGTTGGCAGGTCACCCGGGAATTTTTGGCACCAGAGATCTGGTGGCCAGGTCCTTTTGGTGGCCTTCCTTGTCAAGGGATGTGCGGTCATTTGTGCAGTCCTGTGGGACTTGTGCTCGAGCTAAGCCTTGCTGTTCTCGTGCCAGCGGTTTGCTCTTGCCCTTGCCTGTCCCGAAGAGACCTTGGACACATATCTCCATGGATTTCATTTCTGATCTTCCGCTATCTCAGGGCATGTCCGTTATCTGGGTGATATGTGATCACTTCTCCAAGATGGTCCATTTGGTTCCCTTGCCTAAGCTGCCTTCCTCTTCCGATCTGGTTCCTGTGTTTTTCCAGAACGTGGTTCGTTTGCACGGCATCCCTGAGAATATTGTGTCAGACAGAGGATCCCAGTTCGTTTCCAGGTTCTGGCGATCCTTTTGTAGTAGGATGGGCATTGATTTGTCGTTTTCGTCTGCTTTCCATCCTCAGACTAATGGACAGACGGAGCGAACCAATCAGACTTTGGAGGCTTATTTGAGGTGTTTTGTCTCTGCTGATCAGGATGATTGGGTGACATTCTTGCCGTTGGCTGAGTTTGCCCTTAATAATCGGGCCAGTTCCGCCACCTTGGTTTCGCCTTTTTTCTGCAACTCTGGTTTCCATCCTCGCTTTTCTTCGGGTCATGTGGAGCCTTCTGACTGTCCTGGGGTGGATTCTGTGGTGGATAGGTTGCAGCAGATCTGGAATCATGTGGTGGACAACTTGAAGTTGTCACAGGAGAAGGCTCAGCGCTTTGCCAACCGCCGCCGCGGTGTGGGTCCCCGACTACGCGTTGGGGATTTGGTATGGCTTTCTTCCCGCTTTGTTCCTATGAAGGTCTCCTCTCCCAAATTTAAACCTCGTTTTATTGGGCCTTACAAGATATTGGAAATCCTTAATCCTGTATCTTTTCGTCTGGATCTTCCTGTGTCGTTTGCTATTCACAATGTATTTCATAGGTCCTTGTTGCGGCGGTACATTGTGCCTGTAGTTCCTTCTGCTGAGCCTCCTGCTCCGGTGTTGGTTGAGGGCGAGTTGGAGTACGTGGTGGAGAAGATCTTGGATTCTCGCCTCTCCAGGCGGAGGCTTCAGTACCTGGTCAAGTGGAAGGGCTATGGTCAGGAGGATAATTCCTGGGTGGTCGCCTCTGATGTTCATGCGGCCGATTTAGTTCGTGCCTTTCATGCCGCTCATCCTGATCGCCCTGGTGGTCGTGGTGAGGGTTCGGTGACCCCTCACTAAGGGGGGGGTACTGTTGTGAATTTGCTTTTTGCTCCCTCTAGTGGTTACTAGTTTTTTGACTCTGGTTTTTCTGTCATTCCTTTTATCCGCACCTGGGTCGTTAGTTAGGGGTGTTGCTATATAAGCTCCCTGGACCTTCAGTTCAATGCCTGGCAACGTAGTTATCAGAGCTAGTCTGCTGTGCTCTTGTCTACTGATCCTGGTTCCAGTTATATCAGCTAAGTCTGCCTTTTGCTTTTTGCTATTTGTTTTGGTTTTGTATTTTTGTCCAGCTTGTTCCAAATCTATATCCTGACCTTTGCTGGAAGCTCTAGGGGGCTGGTGTTCTCCCCCCGGACCATTAGACGGTTCGGGGGTTCTTGAATTTCCAGTGTGGATTTTGATAGGGTTTTTGTTGACCATATAAGTTACCTTTCTTTATTCTGCTATCAGTAAGCGGGCCTCTCTGTGCTAAACCTGGTTCATTTCTGTGTTTGTCATTTCCTCTTACCTCACCGTCATTATTTGTGGGGGGCTTCTATCCAGCTTTGGGGTCCCCTTCTCTGGAGGCAAGAAAGGTCTTTGTTTTCCTCTACTAGGGGTAGCTAGATTCTCCGGCTGGCGCGTGTCATCTAGAATCAACGTAGGAATGATCCCCGGCTACTTCTAGTGTTGGCGTTAGGAGTAGTTATATGGTCAACCCAGTTACCACTGCCCTATGAGCTGGATTTTTGTATTCTGCAGACTTCCACGTTCCTCTGAGACCCTCGCCATTGGGGTCATAACACAACCCTAACCCTAATTCCAACCCTAACATTGTAGATTGTAAGCTCTATTGTAGATTGTAAGCTCTCACGAGCAGGGTCGTCTTATTTTGCTTTATTGCTGTATTGTTAACATTGTTACCTATGATTGTTGTTTGAAACTGTTAAACTGTAAAGCGCTGCGGAATATGTTGGCGCTATATAAATAAAGATTATTATTATTATTATTATTAACTCGAATTCCAACCCTAGCCCTAATCCCAACCCAAACACCAATCTCAACCCTAACCCTAATCCCAACCTCAACTTTAGCCCCAACCCTAACTTTAGCCCCAACCCTAACCCTAACCCTAATGGGAAAATGGAAATAAATACATTTTTTTTATTTTATTATTTTTCCCTAACTAAGGGGGTGATAAACGGGGGTTTGATTTACTATTTATAGCGGGTTTTTATGGTTGGCAGCTGTCACACACTAAAAGACACTTTTTATTGCAAAAAATAGTTTTTTCATCACCACATTTTGAGAGCTATAATTAATTTTTCCATATTTTGGCCCACTGAGTCTTGTGAGATCTTGTTTTTTGCAGGACGAGTTGATGTTTTTATTGGTACCAGTTTCGGGTACCTGACTTTTTTTTATCGCTTTTTATTCTGATTTTTGGGAGGTAGAATGAACAAAAATCAGCAAATCCTGAATTTCTTTTTTTGGGGGGGAGTGTCATGGTTAGGACATGGTTAATGTCCTGTTCTCTCAGGGTTAATTTTGCTGGCCTCCCTTTGGATCTGGGAGGAGTATTTATACTCACTCCAGACTAGGATTCCCTGTCAGCTATACTTTCCTCTTGTCTGTGTGCCTTACCCCTGGAGTGTGTGCCCGGTTTGCAATTGTGTTCCTTGCTCTTCATGCGTTACTCTGCTTGTTTGTTCTTTTGGATTTCTGACCTCTGGCTTCCCTTTTGACAATCCCCTGTCTCTCCCCTTTGGTACCTCGTGATCTCCTGGTTCTGATCTAAGCTTGTTTTACTACTCTCCTGTGTATATCGTCTCCTCTGCACCCTAGCATCTGGCTCCATGCCCCTGACCTCCTCCCACTCTGTCACATGGTTCAGGTCCTGTTTGTTGTTTGTTACCTGGTTAGAAACCCGGCGCTTTTCTCAGCTCCCTGAAGGGCAGAGGGTGGGGATCGTAATGTCCTTGTTAAGGGGGGCTCTGTCATGAATCCCCAATGGCTAGGGATAGCACAGGACAAGCAAAGTATAATAAATATCGGACGAGCTCTAGGGTGATGGAACCTGGGCTGACCGCTGCCCTACGCCTGACAAACGCAACTAGAGATAGCCAGGGAGCGTGCCTACGTTGGTTCTAGACGCCACGCACCAGCCTAAGAGCTAACTAGTACTGCAGAGAAAACAAAGACCTCACTTGCCTCCAGAGGAATTAACCCCAAAGATATAGTTGCCCCCCACATGTATTGACGGTGAAATGAGAGGAAGGCACACACATAGAGATGATGTATATAGCTTTAGCAAATAGAGGCCCGCTGAAAACTAGAAAGCAGAATGACACAAAAGGGGACTGAGCGGTCAGCAAAAAACCCTAATCAAAAAAACCATCCTGAGATTACAAGAACCCATGTGCCAACTCATGGCACATGGGGAGAACCTCAGTCCACTAGAGCAACCAGCTAACAAAGAGACATTCTAAGCAAGCTGGACAAAAAAACAAACAACTGAAAATCAGCACTTAGCTTATCCTGAAAGATCTGGGAGCAGGTAGGCAGGAACCAAACAGAGCACATCTGAACACATTGATAGCCGGCAAGGGAAATGACAGAAAGGCCAGGTAAAATAGGAAACACCCAGCCTCTGATGGACAGATGGAAACCAAAGGCCGCAACCCACCAAAGTCACCCAGTACCAGCAGTAACCACCAGAGGGAGCCCGCAAACAGAATCCACAACAGTACCCCCCCCTTGAGGAGGGGTCACCGAACCCTCACGAGAACCCCCAGGGCGATCAGGGTGAGCTCTATGGAAGGCGCGGACCAAATCAGTCGCATGAACATCGGAGGCGACCACCCAGGAATTGTCCTCCTGACCATAACCCTTCCACTTAACCAAATACTGGAGTTTGCGTCTGGAAACACGAGAATCCAAGATCTTTTCAACAACATACTCCAATTCTCCCTCCACCAGCACCGGAGCAGGAGGCTCGACCGAAGGAACAACAGGCACCTCATACCTCCGCAACAACGACCGATGGAACACATTATGAATAGTGAACGATGCTGGGAGATCCAAACGGAAAGATACAGGGTTAAGAATCTCCGAGATCCTATAAGGACCGATGAACCGAGGCTTGAACTTAGGAGAAGAGACCTTCATAGGGACAAAACGAGAAGACAACCACACCAAGTCCCCAACAAGAAGTCGGGGACCCACGCGGCGACGGCGATTAGCAAACTGCTGAGTCTTCTCCTGAGATACAGTGGGGCAAAAAAGTATTTAGTCAGTCAGCAATAGTGCAAGTTCCACCACTTAAAAAGATGAGAGGCGTCTGTAATTTACATCATAGGTAGACCTCAACTATGGGAGACAAACTGAGAACAAAAAATCCAGAAAATCACATTTTCTGTTTTTTTTATCATTTTATTTGCATATTATGGTGGAAAATAAGTATTTGGTCAGAAACAAAATTTCATCTCAATACTTTGTAATATATCCTTTGTTGGCAATGACAGAGGTCAAACGTTTTCTGTAAGTCTTCACAAGGTTGCCACACACTGTTGTTGGTATGTTGGCCCATTCCTCCATGCAGATCTCCTCTAGAGCAGTGATGTTTTGGGCCTGTTGCTGGGCAACACGGACTTTCAACTCCCTCCAAAGGTTTTCTATAGGGTTGAGATCTGGAGACTGGCTAGGCCACTCCAGGACCTTGAAATGCTTCTTACGAAGCCACTCCTTCGTTGCCCTGGCGGTGTGCTTTGGATCATTGTCATGTTGAAAGACCCAGCCACGTTTCATCTCCAATGCCCTTGCTGATGGAAGGAGGTTTGCACTCAAAATCTCACGATACATGGCCCCATTCATTCTTTCATGTACCCGGATCAGTCGTCCTGGCCCCTTTGCAAAGAAACAGCCCCAAAGCATGATGTTTCCACCACCATGCTTTACAGTAGGTATGGTGTTTGATGGATGCAACTCAGTATTCTTTTTCCTCCAAACACGACAAGTTGTGTTTCTACCAAACAGTTCCAGTTTGGTTTCATCAGACCATAGGAAATTCTCCCAAAACTCCTCTGGATCATCCAAATGCTCTCTAGCAAACTTTAGACGGGCCCGGACATGTACTGGCTTAAGCAGTGGGACACGTATGGCACTGCAGGATCTGTGTCCATGGTGGCGTAGTGTGTTACTTATGGTAGGCCTTGTTACATTGGTCCCAGCTCTCTGCAGTTCATTCACTAGGTCCCCCCGCGTGGTTCTGGGATTTTTGCTCACCGTTCTTGTGATCATTCTGACCCCACGGGGTGGGATTTTGCGTGGAGCCCCAGATCGAGGGAGATTATCAGTGGTCTTGTATGTCTTCCATTTCCTAATTATTGCTCCCACTGTTGATTTCTTCACTCCAAGCTGGTTGGCTAGTGCAGATTCAGTCTTCCCAGCCTGGTGCAGGGCTACAATTTTGTTTCTGGTGTCCTTTGACAGCTCTTTGGTCTTCACCATAGTGGAGTTTGGAGTCAGACTGTTTTGAGGGTGTGCACAGGTGTCTTTTTATACTGATAACAAGTTTAAACAGGTGCCATTACTACAGGTAATGAGTGGAGGAAAGAGGAGACTCTTAAAGAAGAAGTTACAGGTCTGTGAGAGCCAGAAATCTTGATTGTTTGTTTCTGACCAAATACTTATTTTCCACCATAATATGCAAATAAAATGATAAAAAAACAGACAATGTGATTTTCTGGATTTTTTTTTCTCAGTTTGTCTCCCATAGTTGAGGTCTACCTATGATGTAAATTACAGACGCCTCTCATCTTTTTAAGTGGTGGAACTTGCACTATTGCTGACTGACTAAATACTTTTTTGCCTCACTGTAACTTCAAATTGTCCACCACCTGATTCCAAATGTGATGTAGCCTGTCCACCACCACGTCCACTCCAGGACAATCCGAAGACTCCACCTGACCAGAGGAAAAACGAGGATGAAACCCCGAATTACAAAAAAAAGGAGAGACCAACGTGGCCGAACTAGCCCGATTATTAAGAGCAAATTCGGCCAGTGGCAAAAAAGCAACCCAGTCATCCTGATCAGCAGAAACAAAACACCTCAAATAAGTTTCCAAGGTCTGATTAGTTCGCTCCGTCTGGCCATTCGTCTGAGGATGGAATGCAGACGAGAAAGACAAATCAATGCCCATCTTGGCACAAAACGTCCGCCAAAATCTAGACACAAACTGGGATCCCCTGTCAGAAACGATATTCTCCGGAATCCCATGCAAACGAACCACGTTCTGAAAAAAACAAAGGAACCAACTCAGAGAAGGAGGGCAACTTAGGCAAGGGCACCAAATGAACCATCTTAGAAAAGCGGTCACACACAACCCAGATAACGGACATTTTCTGTGAAACCGGGAGATCAGAAATAAAATCCATGGAAATGTGCGTCCAAGGCCTCTTCGGGATGGGCAAGGATAACAACAACCCACTAGCCCGTGAACAGCAAGGCTTAGCTCGAGCACACACTTCACAAGACTGCACAAAGGTACGCACATCCCTAGACAAGGAAGGCCACCAAAAAGACCTGGCCACCAAGTCTCTTGTACCAAATATTCCAGGATGACCAGCCAACACAGAAGAATGGACCTCGGAGATGACTCTACTGGTCCAATCATCCGGAACAAACAGTCTTTCTGGTGGACATCGATCCGGTTTATCCACCTGAAACTCCTGCAATGCGCGTCGCAAGTCTGGGGATACGGCGGACAATATTACCCCATCCCTAAGGATACCAGCAGGCCCAGTGTCTCCAGGAGAGTCAGGCACAAAACTCCTGGAAAGAGCATCTGCCTTCACATTCTTTGAACCTGGCAGGTATGAAACCACGAAATTGAAACGAGAAAAAAATAACGACCAACGAGCCTGTCTAGGATTCAAACGCTTGGCAGACTCAAGGTAAATGAGATTCTTGTGATCAGTCAAGACCACCACGCGATGTTTAGCACCCTCAAGCCAATGACGCCACTCCTCAAATGCCCACTTCATGGCCAAAAGCTCCCGATTACCCACATCATAATTGCGCTCGGCGGGCGAGAATTTTCTAGAGAAAAAAGCACATGGCTTCATCACCGAGCCATTAGAACTTCTCTGTGACAAAACCGCCCCCGCTCCAATCTCGGAAGCATCAACCTCCACCTGGAAAGGAAGTGAAACATCTGGTTGACACAACACAGGAGCAGAAGAAAACCGGCGCTTAAGTTCCCGAAAGGCCTCCACGGCCGCAGGAGACCAATCAGCAACATCAGCACCCTTTTTAGTCAAATCAGTCAAAGGTTTAACAATACTGGAAAAATTAGCAATGAACCGACGATAAAAATTAGCAAACCCCAAGAACTTCTGAAGGCTCTTAACAGATGTAGGCTGTGTCCAGTCACAAATAGCCTGAACCTTAACGGGATCCATCTCAATAGTAGAAGGAGAAAAAATGTACCCCAAAAAAGAAATCTTCTGGACTCCGAAGAGACACTTTGAGCCCTTCACAAACAGAGAATTGGCCCGCAAAACCTGAAACACCTTCCTGACCTGTAGAACATGAGACTCCCAGTCATCAGAAAACACCAAAATATCATCCAAATACACAATCATAAACTTATCCAGATATTCACGGAAAATATTGTGCATAAAGGACTGAAAGACTGACGGAGCATTGGAGAGTCCAAAAGGCATTACCAAATACTCAAAATGGCCCTCAGGCGTATTAAATGCGGTTTTCCACTCATCACCCTGTTTTATCCGCACCAGATTATACGCACCACGAAGATCTATTTTAGTGAACCACCTAGCCCCCTTAATGCGAGCAAACAAATCAGTAAATAATGGCAATGGATACTGGTATTTGACTGTAATCTTATTCAGAAGGCGATAATCTATACAAGGCCTCAGGGAACCATCTTTTTTTGCCACGAAAAAAAAACCTGCTCCCAGAGGGGACGAAGATGGACGAATATGTCCCTTTTCCAAGGACTCCTTAATATAATTCCGCATAGTAGTATGCTCTGGCAGTGACAGATTAAATAAACGACCCTTAGGGAACTTACTGCCAGGAATCAATTCTATAGCACAGTCACACTCTCTATGGGGAGGGAGCGAATTGAGCTTAGGCTCCTCAAAAACATCCCTATAATCCGACAAAAATGCAGGGATCTCCGAAGGCGTAGATGAAGCGATAGAAATCGGAGGTGCATCATCATGAACCCCCTGACATCCCCAGCTTAGCACAGACATTGTTTTCCAGTCCAGGACAGGATTATGAGTTTGTAACCATGGCAGACCAAGCACTAGTACATCATGTAAATTATACAGTACAAGGAAGCGAATCACCTCCTGATGAACGGGAGTCATGCGCATGGTCACTTGTGTCCAATACTGCGGTTTATTCATAGCCAATGGTGTAGAATCAATTCCTTTCAAAGGAATAGGAACTTCCAGAGGCTCTAGACTAAAACCGCAACGTTTAGCAAATGACCAATCCATAAGACTCAGGGCAGCGCCTGAATCCACATAGGCATCGACGGAAATGGAAGACAGTGAAAAAATCAGAGTCACAGACAAAATGAACTTAGACTGCAGAGTATCAATGGCAAAAGATTTATCAACCCTTTTTGTGCGTTTAGAGCATGCTGATATAACATGAGCTGAATCACCACAATAAAAACACAAACCATTTTTCCGCCTATAATTTTGCCGTTCACTTCTGGACTGAATTCTATCACATTGCATAGTCTCAGGTGCCTGTTCAGAAGACACCGCCAACTGGTGCACGGGTTTGCGCTCCCGTAAACGCCGATCAATCTGAATGGCCATAGCCATAGACTCATTCAGACCTGTAGGCGCAGGGAACCCCACCATAATATCCTTAATGGCCTCAGAAAGACCATTTCTGAAGTTTGCAGCCAGGGCGCACTCATTCCACTGAGTAAGCACCGACCATTTCCGAAATTTCTGACAATATATTTCCGCTTCATCATGCCCCTGAGAGAGGGCTAATAAAGCCTTTTCAGCCTGAATCTCTAGGTTAGGTTCCTCATAGAGCAATCCCAATGCCAGAAAAAACGCATCCACACTGAGCAATGCAGGATCCCCTGGTGCCAATGCAAATGCCCAATTCTGAGGGTCGCCCCGTAGGAACGATATAACAATCTTGACCTGTTGAGCAGGGTCTCCAGAGGAGCGAGATTTCAAAGAGAGAAACAATTTACAATTGTTCCTGAAATTCAGGAAGGTAGATCTATCTCCAGAAAAAAACTCTGGAATAGGAATTCTAGGTTCAGACATGGGAGTGTGAACAACGAAATCCTGTATGTTTTGAAACTTTGCCGCGAGATTACTCAGGCTGGAAGCCAAACTCTGGACATCCATGATAAACAGCTAAGATCAGAGCCATTCAAGGGTTAAGAGGAGGTAAGAAGCAGCTAGACAGCAATTAAGGGCTAGGCAGCAAAACTCTGAAGGAAAAAAAAAAAAAAAAAATTTCCCTTGAACACTTCTTTTTCTCCTGCTTCAGCCCAAACAATTAACACTTTGTGGGCCGGCTATACTGTCATGAATCCCCAATGGCTAGGGATAGCACAGGACAAGCAAAGTATAATAAATATCGGACGAGCTCTAGGGTGATGGAACCTGGGCTGACCGCTGCCCTACGCCTGACAAACGCAACTAGAGATAGCCAGGGAGCTTGCCTACGTTGGTTCTAGACGCCACGCACCAGCCTAAGAGCTAACTAGTACTGCAGAGAAAACAAAGACCTCACTTGCCTCCAGAGGAATTAACCCCAAAGATATAGTTGCCCCCCACATGTATTGACGGTGAAATGAGAGGAAGGCACACACATAGAGATGATGTATATAGCTTTAGCAAATAGAGGCCCGCTGAAAACTAGAAAGCAGAATGACACAAAAGGGGACTGAGCGGTCAGCAAAAAACCCTAATCAAAAAAACCATCCTGAGATTACAAGAACCCATGTGCCAACTCATGGCACATGGGGAGAACCTCAGTCCACTAGAGCAACCAGCTAACAAAGAGACATTCTAAGCAAGCTGGACAAAAACCAAACAACTGAAAATCAGCACTTAGCTTATCCTGAAAGATCTGGGAGCAGGTAGGCAGGAACCAAACAGAGCACATCTGAACACATTGATAGCCGGCAAGGGAAATGACAGAAAGGCCAGGTAAAATAGGAAACACCCAGCCTCTGATGGACAGATGGAAACCAAAGGCCGCAACCCACCAAAGTCACCCAGTACCAGCAGTAACCACCAGAGGGAGCCCGCAAACAGAATCCACAACAGGGCTCCACAGGCATGTGCTTTCTCTCTCTCTTCCTCTGCTCCTGAACATATGTTGGTGATCCTGTTCTTTGAGGCTCTGGGGCACATTTATGATGAGCCTGATAGAGTGCATCTAGCAGAGGATATGGTGATGAGTGTGACACAGGGGAGGCACTCCGCTGAATGGTTCTGCTCAGAATTTAGACGTTGGGCAGCCAAAGTTTCTTGGAGCAATGCCACCCTGAGGGGGTTGTTCCGCAAGGGCCTATCTGACCGTCTAAAGGACGCTCTGGCACTTCATCCTCCTCCTGATACCCTGGAGGACGCCATGATACAGGTGGTCCAGAAAGACCGGAGACTCCGTGCTAGAGGAGTGATGCAACAAGAGACTCCTTTGTACTCCAAGTTGTGTGACACTGCACCTGTATCTGAGCCCATGGAGATTGGGTCAGTCTCAGTTATGGAGAAAGAGAGAGGGCACCATAGAGACAACTTAGGCTACGTGCACATTTGCGTTGCGTCGGGCGCAGGTTCGGTGACGCATAGCGGCGCATGCGTCATGCGCCCCTTTATTTAACATGGGGGCGCATGGACATGCGTTGTCTTGCGTTTTGTGACGCATGCGTCATTTTTGGCGCAAGCATCAGGGCGCACAGGACGCTGCATGATGCAATTTTTTTGCGCCGAAAATCATGCCAAAATTGGACGCATGCGTTACAAAAAGCTGCGTTTTGCATGCGTTTTGCATGCGTTGTGCGTTGCGTTGCCGACGCTGCACCGCACAACGCAAATGTGAACGTAGCCTTACTATGCTTTTACTTGGAGCCTCTGGACATTGGAAAAGGAACTGCCCCTCCTGCCCTTCTTCAGTGAAACCGTCAGAGAAACGACTGAGTCTGGGCAACAATTGAGGAGGTTGTCCAGACTCCCAGGTACATTGCAAAAATTGTGCTCCAGGTGGAATAGGAACTTGCTGGCAGTCCTGTGGTGACCACCGCCTTTGTTGACTGTGGTTCTTCCATTAATTTTATTGATGCCCAAGTTGTGGCTCGTAATAAGATAGGGACAGTCAGGCTGAAAGACCCTGTTAAAATTGTGGCTGTTGATTCATCCTCTCTTACCTGGGATGCAATTTGTTTCAGGACTGATGTCTTTTCTCTGAAAGTGGGTTCCACTCACGTGGAAAAATTAAGTTGTTTTGTTATGAATAATCTGCCTGCAGGACTGGTATTGGGGATGCTCTGGCTGCAATGCCACAATCCTGTCATTGATTGGGTGGAGGTGGAGATCACTCAATGGGGATGTAAGGGTAATGGTCTGTGTTGTAACCTGGGACCTTTTGTTAACCCGTTAAAGTCTGTATCTGTGTCGTCTGGAGGATATTCCGGAGTACCTGAAGGACTTCCAAAACGTGTTTTCCGAAAGTGAGGCTGAGGCGCTTCCACCACATCGACCTTGTGATTGTGCTATTGATTTAGTTCCAGGAGCAAAATTACCCAAGGCTCATCTGTACAATTTGTCCTGGCCTGAGCGCCAAGCCATGTGTAATAATTATAGGGGATAATTCAGGAGACTCTTTGCGTGGAACAAGACAACAGGACACAGTTTTATAAGTGGTAAAGTTTATATTATCACACGGTGATTCAAGCAGGTGCAGAGAGAAACTCAAGTCCACAACACTTGGTGCAAATAATAAACGCAGCTTAGCAGTCAATAGGAAACTTCAGAGGTAGATGCAAACAAACAGAAAGTCTATGAAGCACAGTTATTCTTGAGGAAACTTGACACGAATAGATTCTTGACTTAGTCCAGACACAGATAGATATGCTATTAGGCAGTTCAAATCATATCTTAGCTCAACCAGGGAGGCCTGGTTAATAGTCTCAGGTTTTGCAGAGCAGAAACAGCTTACATGTCCAGAAAATGCAGATAGAAGTAACACGAGCAGCAGATGAAGGAGGATTACGGAACACTGGTGTATGCAGCAGGAACTCAGAGCAGAGTGGCAGGATCTCCAACACAGGTTCACAGGAGCAGGTGCAGGTGCAAGGCCAGGGAGTAATCAGGAGCTGGATGCAAAGCAGAATAATCTAGCACAGACTGAAGGCTGGGGTGGAGTTTTATAGCAGGAAGACAAGTGCACATGAGACCAAAGACGCCATGTTGGAAAAGGGCAGTAATGCACAAAAGGTAAAAAATGTTCAGAGTCCAGACATTACTCCCTCCTTAGAAGCGGCCTCAGGACGATCCTGGACCTGGTTTCTCAGGGAATCTCTGATGAAAACGAGAAATTTTCTGTTGGGCATTGATGTGTCACAGGGATACAAGGAGGGCGAGAGCTAATAACCCAGGCCCCTGCAATTTCCCTCAGACTAGGGTAACCCTGTCTGACCCTCTACCTGAAGTTTACACTGAAGGTGTGCATGTTCAGGCCTCCACCCTCACCCTGATTCCTGATTCAGCCCTAGACTGAACACCACCGCCCACCACCCAGTGAATGCAATAGACCAATACCCACGATTATAACAAACAAGGATAAAGGAAAACATACACCACGCCGCAGTCAATCAGGCATACACTATAAAGGTGCAGGGCAAAATAAATACAAATATAGGAAGGAGTAAATAAGACGAAGGAAAATACACCACCAGCAACGAATCTCCAACAACCAGCTCTCCACTCCGGACCGAGATAACTACGGATAAGACAGAAGCTATAATCGGCCACGCCCAAAGATCAGGAGAACCATTTAAAGGAAATGGGCATGGCCCAGCTTCCAATCCGAGGATCAGATAAATTAACCCCGGAGCAGCCAGACGAAAACTAGCCGACGCCAATGAGCAAACAGTGGTCAAACGCGGAATTACCGCTGTCTGTCAGACGACCTGGTCTGAACAGTGTCCGACATGACAGTACCCCGCCTTCTACGAGGGACCCCAGGGCCCTCACGGCTTATAGGACCCGGCTTGTCCGGATGGCGACGATGAAAACACCTGACCAGCCGATCCGTATGAATGTCCGAGGCTGGTACCCAGGACCTCTCCTCAGGCCCATAATCACGCCAGTGTACCAAATATTGTAAAGTGCAGCGCACCACACGAGAGTCAAATTCTAGGTTACCATCCACCAAGACTGGAGGTGGCATAGGCGCCGCGTCCACAGAACCCACCACCTTCTTAAGAAGAGACCTGTGGAACACGTTGTGTATTTTATACACCGTAGGGAGCTCCAGTCGGTACGCTACTGGGTTAATGACGGCGGTGACCCTAAATGGACCAATAAACCGTGGACCCAATTTAAGGGATGGTATCTTGAGTCTTATGTTTTTTGTGGATAACCACACCCAGTCATCCACACTCAGGTCCGGACCTGGCACACGCCTACTGTCAGCCACACGTTTGTACCTAGCACCCACACTCAACAGGCACTGTTTCACTCTCCTCCAGACTGATGACAATTGTGTTCCTAACTGGTCTTCCTCCGGAACGCCGGAAGAGCCTCTCTGACTCAACGTAAAAAACTGAGGATGTAGCCCGTAAACACAAAAAAACAGAGACTCCCCAGACGACTCCTGGTGGTGATTATTGATGGCAAACTCAGCCAATGGAAGAAAGGTAGACCACTCCTCCTGGTTATCAGAGACAAAGCAGCGCAAGTACTGCTCCAAATTTTGGTTCATACGCTCGGTCTGACCACTTGACTGGGGATGAAACGCAGACGAATGAGACAACTTGATCCCCAGCCGTGAGCAAAATGCTTTCCAAAATTTTGCTACAAACTGAGTACCCCTATCTGACACGATGTCAGACGGAACTCCATGAAGCCTGACCACCTCCTGCACAAACACCTGAGCAAGAGTCTTAGCGTTAGGTAAAGAAGGCAAAGACACAAAGTGCGACATTTTTGAAAACCGATCCACAATCACCAAAATGACCGTGTTCCCAGCTGAGGGAGGCAAATCCGTGATGAAATCCATGGAGATTTCCATCCATGGCTTACTAGGTACCTCCAGAGGAAGTAGTGTGCCAACAGGACGGGAGCGGGGCGTCTTCGCCCTAGCGCACGTGGTGCAAGCTGACACATATGAGACCACGTCCTGTCGGATTTTGGGCCACCAAAACCGACGTGACACCAACTCCAAAGTACCTCTAACCCCTGGGTGGCCAGCCAGGACAGTATCATGATGCTCCGCCAACACCTTTAGGCGGAGATGAAGCGGTACAAAAGATTTGTTGATGGGAAGCTCAGATGGTACCTCCTCCAGAGCCTCGGCAATCTCAGCCTCAACCTCGGTAGTGAGGGCTGAAACCACAACACCCTTTTGGAGAATGGGTACTGGGTCTTCCCGAGGTTCTCCCCCCGGAAAACACCTGGACAGAGCATCCGCCTTAGTGTTTTTAGACCCTGGTCTGTAAGTGACAACAAAGTTGAACTGCGTGAAAAACAATGCCCAGCGAGCCTGCCTGGGAGACAGACTCCAAATACAGCAGATTCTTATGGTCGGTAATAACAGTGACCTGATGTACTGACCCCTCCAAGAAGTGTCGCCATTCCTCAAAGGCCAACTTAATAGCCAACAACTCCCTGTTGCCGATATCGTAGTTACGTTCAGCGGACGACAGTTTTTTAGAGAAATAGGCGCACGGACGCAAACCACTCAAGGATGAGCCTTGAGATAGTACCGCCCCCACACCAACCTCAGACGCATTGACTTCCACGACAAAGGGTTTAGATACGTCTGGCTGCACAAGAATGGGGGCTGAAACAAAACTGTTCTTGAGAAATTCAAATGCGCGAACAGCCGCCTCAGGCCAAACGGAGAAATTGGTACCCTTTTTAGTCATGTCAGTTAGCGGTTTAGCAATGATAGAAAAATCCTTGATAAATTTCCTATAGTAGTTAGAAAACCCAAGGAACCGCTGAAGTGCTTTCAGGTTATCAGGACGTTCCCAATGCAGCACCGCTTGCACCTTAGCGGCGTCCATTTTAAAACCAGAAGCAGACACAATATAACCCAAGAACGGCAACTCTTGAGCAAAAAATACACATTTCTCAAGTTTAGCATACAGCTTATTCTCTCTGAGAAGCTGTAACACCTGCCTGACATGATCTAAATGAGCATCACGGTCGCAAGAAAATATGAGGATGTCATCTAGGTACACGATAACGAATTTCCCCAAAACATGCGAGAACACATCATTGATGAAATGTTGGAACACTGCAGGTGCGTTAGTTAACCCAAAAGGCATCACCAAATTTTCAAAATGACCCTCAGGGGTATTAAAAGCCGTCTTCCACTCATCACCTTGACGGACTCTTATGAGGTTGTACGCCCCCCTGAGGTCAAGCTTGGTAAACCACTTAGCACCTGCCACCTGGTTGATCAAGTCAGGTATCAGTGGCATAGGGTATGGATCACGAACCGTAATCTGGTTCAACTCCCTGAAATCCAAACACGGGCGTAATCCGCCATCTTTCTTCTTCACGAAGAAGAACCCTGCTGCCACCGGCGAGGATGACGGCCTGATGTGCCCTTTGCTCAAACTTTCAGAAATGTAATCCTTGAGCGCTTGTCTCTCCAGACCGGAGATGTTGAACATCCTTGCTTTAGGCAACTTGGCCCCTGGTTTAAACCTGATAGAACAGTCATAGGAGCGGTGTGGTGGCAACTCTGAACAACCCTTCTCAGAGAACACATCCGCATAATCCTGAAGTGACTCAGGAATGCTTGAAGTCACAGCGGACACACATGTGGCCAGGCAATTCTCCTGACAGAAATTACTCCACTGGTTATGTCCTGAGTTTTCCAGTCAATCACCGGGTTGTGTGTAGACAACCATGGAAAACCCAGAACCAATTGTGCCGGAAGACTCTTGAGCACCTTACATGTGACCTGCTCGAAATGAAGAACCCCAATGTGGAGTTTAACCTCAGCCACGAACTCAGTAATCTCCCCCTGTGGAAGAGGAGCAGAATTGATGGTGACCACACGGATAGGATGAGGCAGTTTTTCAATCTTAAAACCAGCAGTGCGCGCAAACTCCTCATCAATGAGATTTGTGGCGGAACCACTATCCACAAAAATAGTGATTGGTATCTCTCTGCCAGCGACAACAACTTTGGCAGGGAGCATGCACTGAGAAATCATCATGGAGGATATACATAAGCTCAGATTGGACTCCTCCACCCCCTCTGAGCTCAGAAGTTTTCCGCCGTTGCGTTTTTCTTTAACAGCAGAGGACAGATATTAATAAAATGACCAGTTTTACCGCAGAAAAAAACAGGCTCCCTGCTTCCTGAGTACAGGGGTACGATTCTTAACATGTGACACCCCTGCGATTTGCATAGATTCCGTGGGCTCACCTGCAGCAACCACACGTGAACCTAAACCTTCACCCACAGGCGGCGTCTCATGATTCCCCTGACGCAAACGGCGATCAATGCGGACAACAAGACTCATAGCGGAATCTAGTGAAGCAGGAGTCTCGTACATCAGGAGGGCTTTTTTAACCCTATTAGAAACTCCATGAATAAAGTGACTCCGCAATGCTGGCTCATTCCACTGAGTGTCAACCGCCCAGCGACGAAATTCAGAACAGTAATCCTCTGCAACACGCTCCCCCTGGCAAATAGTGCGTAACTTAGATTCTGCTAGAGCCATTCTGTCTGGATCGTCGTAAATGAGTCCTAGCACAGAAAAAAAAACCTCCACTGAGTTAAAAGCAGCAGAATCAGACGGCAACGAAAATGCCCATGCTTGGGGATCCCCGCTTAATAATGACAACACCAGGCCCACACGTTGAGCCTCATTACCAGAGGAGACCGGGCGCATATGGAAATACAGTTTGCAAGCTTCACGAAAAGAAACAAATTTACTGTGTTCCCCAGCAAATTTTTCAGGCAAAGGAAACTTGGGCTCATTAACTCCTCCTGTCGCTCCAGCCTGTATATTAGAAACTGCTAGTCCCTGTTGCTGCACTGCTCCCCTCAACTCAGTGACCTGTAGGGACAGCGCCTCCAACTGGTGGGTTATGGAAGTCATGGGATCCATGACAAAACACAGAGAAGAAAAAAAAATAGGAACCCCCTTTTTTTTTTTTTTTTTGTTAGGCCGATTATAATGTCACGGGGATACAAGGAGGCCGAGAGCTAATAACCCGGGCCCCTGCAATTTCCCTCAGACTAGGGTAACCCTGTCTGACCCTCTACCTGAAGTTTACACTGAAGGTGTGCATGTTCAGGCCTCCACCCTCACCCTGATTCCTGATTCAGCCCTAGACTGAACACCACCGCCCACCACCCAGTGAATGCAATAGACCAATACCCACGATTATAACAAACAAGGATAAAGGAAAACATACACCACGCCGCAGTCAATCAGGAATACACTATAAAGGTGCAGGGCAAAATAAATACAAATATAGGAAGGAGTAAATAAGACGAAGGAAAATACACCACCAGCAACGAATCTCCAACAACCAGCTCTCCACTCCGGACCGAGATAACTACGGATAAGACAGAAGCTATAATCGGCCACGCCCAAAGATCAGGAGAACCATTTAAAGGAAATGGGCATGGGCCAGCTTCCAATCCGAGGATCAGATAAATTAACCCCTGAGCATCCAGACGAAAACTAGCCGACGCCAATGAGCAAACAGTGCTCAAACGCGGAATTACCGCTGTCTGTCAGACGACCTGGTCTGAACAGTGTCCGACATGACATGATGTTTTCCACAGGTTCCCAAGAGTCTTCCTCAGGGGAATATCCCTGCCATCTTATCAGATATTGGAGCCGATTCCTGCGAATCCTGGAATCAATAATTTCCTCCACCACGAATTGTTCTTGCCCATCAATCACCACAGGCTGCGGAGGTGGCACAACACGTCCCTGGAAGGTATTAGGAGATACAGGCTTTAGTAAAGATACATGAAAAACTGGGTGTACCTTTGTAGTGAGCTGGCCGGCTGTGGCTGTTCCGTTATCATTGACATAGAATCTGTGACAGACACTGCCCCCGTGTGGCCAGAAGTTATACCTATGCCGAATGTGATTACAGAGAAACAAACTATTGGCTAAACTCCCCCCTGTTATGTCATGTGAACAGGAAGGGGAGGGAGAAGAGAAAGAGCCTGGGAAACCAGTCGGTGCAGAGAGAAGTCTGTATGTGCTGGCGTCCTCCTGTAGATGCGATATAAAAGATTGCCTGGATGACCTCTCTCTCTTGGAAGCTGACATCCAGATTGTTCCCAGCTTCCACACTGCGGAGCACTCAACGGTGACTGTTGTGAATTTGGATTCTGGGCTCCCCCGGTGGCTACTGGTGGAATTGAACTTGTGACATCATCTTCCCTGTTCACCTGTTCTGATTAGATCTGGGTGTCGCTATATAACCTGGCTTCTCTGTTAGATGCTTGCCGGTCAACAATGTTATCAGAAGCCTCTCTGTGCTTGTTCCTGCTCCCAGACATCTACTAGATAAGTTGGACATTCGTCCATGTTTTGTTTTTGTATTTTGGTTCCAGTTCACAGCTGCAGTTTCGTTACTGTGTCTGGAAAGCTCTTGTTGATCAGGAATTGCCACTCTGGTATTATGAGTTAATGCCAGAGTCCTAAAGTAATTTCTGGATGTGTTTTGTTAGGGTTTTCTACTGACCATGAAAGTATGCTTTCTGTCTTCTGCTATCTAGAAAGCGGACCTCAAATTTGCTAAAACTATTTTCCTGCTGCGTTTGTTGTTTCATCTCATATCACCGCCAATATATGTGGGGGGCTTCTGTCTCCTTTTTTTTTGGGCATTTCTCTAGAGGTGAGTCAGGTCTTATATTTCCCTCTGCTAGCATTATTTAGTTCTCCGGCCGGCGCTGGGCATATAGGGATAAAAAGTAGGACATGCTACCTGGCTACTTCTAGATGATGCGGTAGGTTTAGTTCATGGTCAGTATAGTTACATCTTCCAAGAGCTTGTTCCTATAGAGGCTTATGCTAGTTCTCTGGCCATGGAGATCATGACAGTTTGACCGGCCCACTAAAGGGTTAAAATCCTTGGCTGAGAAAGGAGAGAAATAAGAAGTCTGCTGAGAGTTTTTTTTTTTTTTTTTTTCTGTGCTCTTAATTGGATCACTTGCCAGTCTGTCTATGCTGCAGTCTTTCTTTTTTTTCTCTCTCCTTATAATCTTTGAATGGCTTTGTGTTCACCTGTTAATAATGGATCTTCAGAGTGTAACTGCAGGTTTGAATAATCTCACCACGAAAGTACAAAATTTGCAAGATTTTATTATTCATGCTCCGGTATCTGAGCCGAGAATTCCTTTGCCGGAATTCTTCTCAGGGAATAGATCTAGCTTTCAGAATTTTAGAAATAATTGTAAGCTATTTTTGTCCCTGAAATCTCGTTCTGCTGGAGACTCTGCACAGCAGGTTGGGATTGTGATTTCCTTGCTCCGCGGCGACCCTCAAGACTGGGCTTTTGCATTGGCACCAGGGGATCCTGCGTTGCGCAATGTGGATGCGTTTTTTTTGGCCTTGGGCTTGCTGTATGAGGAACCTCATTTGGAACTTCAGGCAGAAAAAACTTTGATGTCCCTATCGCAGGGGCAAGATGAAGCTGAAATTTACTGCCAAAGATTCCGTAAATGGTCTGTGCTTACTCAGTGGAATGAGTGTGCCTTGGCGGCTACTTTCAGAGAGGGTCTCTCTGATGCCATTAAGGATGTTATGGTGGGGTTCCCTGTGCCTGCGGGTCTGAATGAGTCCATGACAATGGCCATTCAGATCGATAGGCGTCTGCGGGAGCGCAAACCAGTGCACCATCTGGCGGTGTCCACTGAGAAGACGCCAGAAAGCATGCAGTGTGATAGAATTCTGTCCAGAAGCGAGCGGCAGAATTTTAGACGGAAAAATGGGTTGTGTTTCTATTGTGGGGATTCTACTCATGTTATATCAGCATGCTCTAAACGTACTAAAAAGCTTGATAAATCTGTTTCCATTGGCACTTTACAGTCTAAATTTATTTTGTCTGTGACCCTGATTTGCTCTTTGTCATCTATTACTACTGACGCCTATATCGACTCTGGCGCCGCTTTGAGTCTTATGGATTGGTCCTTTGCCAATCGTTGTGGGTATGATTTAGAGCCTTTGGAAACTCTTATTCCTCTGAAGGGGATTGACTCCACCCCATTGGCTAATAATAAACCACAATACTGGACACAAGTGACTATGTGTATTAATCCGGATCACCAGGAGACTATTCGTTTTCTAGTGCTGTATAATCTACATGAGGATTTGGTGCTGGGATTGCCATGGCTGCAGTCTCACAACCCAGTCCTTGACTGGAGAGCTATGTCTGTGTTGAGCTGGGGATGTAAGGGGACTCATGGGGACGTACCTTTGGTGTCCATTTCATCATCTATCCCCTCTGAAATCCCTGAGTTCCTGTCTGACTATCGTGACGTCTTTGAAGAACCCAAGCTTGGTTCACTACCTCCGCACCGTGAGTGCGATTGTGCTATAGATTTAATTCCGGGTAGTAAATACCCAAAGGGTCGTTTATTTAATCTGTCTGTGCCTGAACATACTGCTATGCGAGAATATATAAAGGAGTCCTTGGAAAAGGGACATATTCGTCCTTCGTCATCTCCCTTAGGAGCCGGTTTTTTCTTTGTGTCAAAAAAAGACGGCTCTTTGAGACCATGTATTGATTATCGGCTTTTGAATAAAATCACGGTTAAATATCAATACCCATTGCCGTTGCTGACTGATTTGTTTGCTCGCATAAAGGGGGCCAAGTGGTTCTCTAAGATTGATCTCCGTGGGGCGTATAATTTGGTGCGGATCAGGCAGGGGGATGAGTGGAAAACCGCATTTAATACGCCCGAGGGCCACTTTGAGTATTTGGTGATGCCTTTTGGTCTTTCTAATGCCCCTTCAGTCTTCCAGTCCTTTATGCATGATATTTTCCGCGATTTTTTGGATAGATTTATGATAGTGTATCTGGATGATATTCTGATTTTTTCGGATGACTGGGACTCTCATGTCCGGCAAGTTAAGAGGGTTTTTCAGGTTTTGCGGTCTAATTCTCTGTGTGTCAAGGGTTCTAAGTGCGTTTTTGGGGTTCAGAGAATTTCCTTTTTGGGATATATTTTTTCTCCCTCTTCCATTGAGATGGATCCTGTCAAGGTTCAAGCTATTTGTGATTGGACGCAGCCCTCTTCTCTTAAAAGTCTTCAGAAATTTTTGGGCTTTGCCAACTTTTATCGTCGATTTATTTCTGGTTTTTCGGATGTCGTTAAGCCATTGACCGATTTGACTAGACAGGGTGCTGATGTTGCTAATTGGTCCCCTGATGCTGTGGAGGCCTTTCAGGAGCTTAAGCGCTGTTTTTCTTCTGCCCCTGTGTTGCGT
Source organism: Ranitomeya variabilis (assembly GCF_051348905.1). NCBI lineage: Eukaryota > Metazoa > Chordata > Amphibia > Anura > Dendrobatidae > Ranitomeya > Ranitomeya variabilis. The sequence goes on along the minus strand of NC_135232.1, from coordinate 216,266,560 downwards.
CAGCCTGATGTGACTCTTCCTTTTCAGGTTGAGGTCGACGCTTCTGAGATCGGAGCTGGGGCAGTGTTGTCGCAGAAAAGTTCTGACTGCGCCGTGATGAGGCCTTGTGCCTTCTTTTCCCGTAAATTTTCGCCCGCTGAGCGGAATTATGATGTTGGGAATCGGGAGCTTTTGGCCATGAAGTGGGCGTTTGAGGAGTGGCGCCATTGGCTCGAGGGGGCCAGACATCAGGTGGTGGTATTGACTGACCACAAAAATTTGATTTATCTTGAGACCGCCAGGCGCCTGAATCCTAGACAGGCGCGCTGGTCATTATTTTTTTCTCGGTTTAATTTTGTGGTATCGTACCTACCAGGTTCTAAGAATGTTAAGGCGGATGCCCTTTCTAGGAGTTTTGAGCCTGATTCACCTGGCAACTCTGACCCCACAGGTATTCTTAAGGAGGGAGTTATCTTGTCAGCCGTTTCTCCAGACCTGCGGCGGGCCTTGCAGGAGTTTCAGGCGGATAGACCGGATCGTTGTCCGCCTGATAGGCTGTTTGTTCCTGATGATTGGACCAGTAAAGTCATCTCTGAGGTGCATTCTTCTGCGTTGGCAGGTCATCCTGGAATTTTTGGTACCAGGGATTTGGTGGCAAGATCCTTCTGGTGGCCTTCCCTGTCACGAGATGTGCGAGGCTTTGTGCAGTCTTGTGACGTTTGTGCTCGGGCCAAGCCTTGTTGTTCTCGGGCTAGTGGATTATTGTTGCCCTTGCCTATTCCTAAGAGGCCTTGGACACACATCTCGATGGATTTTATTTCAGATCTGCCTGTTTCTCAGAAGATGTCTGTCATCTGGGTGGTGTGTGACCGTTTTTCTAAGATGGTTCATTTGGTTCCCCTGCCCAAATTGCCTTCTTCTTCCGAGTTGGTGCCCCTGTTTTTTCAAAATGTTGTTCGTTTGCATGGTATTCCTGAGAATATCGTTTCTGACAGAGGAACCCAATTTGTGTCTAGATTTTGGCGGGCATTTTGTGCTAGGATGGGCATAGATTTGTCTTTTTCGTCTGCTTTTCACCCTCAGACTAATGGCCAGACCGAGCGGACTAATCAGACCCTGGAGACATATCTGAGGTGTTTTGTGTCTGCTGACCAGGATGATTGGGTTGCTTTTTTGCCATTGGCGGAGTTCGCCCTCAATAATCGGGCCAGCTCTGCCACCTTGGTTTCCCCGTTTTTCTGTAATTCGGGGTTCCATCCTCGATTTTCCTCCGGTCAGATGGAATCCTCGGATTGTCCTGGAGTGGATGCGGTGGTGGAGAGATTGCATCATATCTGGGGGCAGGTGATGGACAATTTAAAGTTGTCCCAGGAGAAGACTCAGCTTTTTGCCAACCGTCACCGTCGTGTTGGTCCTCGGCTTTGTGTTGGAGATTTGGTGTGGTTGTCTTCTCGTTTTGTCCCTATGAGGGTCTCATCTCCTAAGTTTAAGCCTCGGTTCATCGGTCCGTATAAAATATTGGAGATTCTTAACCCTGTTTCCTTCCGTTTGGACCTCCCTGCATCCTTTTCTATTCATAACGTTTTTCATCGGTCGTTATTGCGCAGGTATGAGGCACCGGTTGTGCCTTCCGTTGAGCCTCCTGCTCCGGTGTTGGTTGAGGGTGAGTTGGAGTACGTTGTGGAAAAAATCCTAGACTCCCGTGTTTCCAGACGGAGACTCCAGTATCTGGTCAAGTGGAAGGGATATGGCCAGGAGGATAATTCTTGGGTCACTGCATCTGATGTTCATGCCTCTGATCTGGTTCGTGCCTTTCATAGGGCCCATCCTGATCGCCCTGGTGAGGGTTCGGTGCCCCCTCCTTGAGGGGGGGGTACTGTTGTGAATTTGGATTCTGGGCTCCCCCGGTGGCTACTGGTGGAATTGAACTTGTGACATCATCTTCCCTGTTCACCTGTTCTGATTAGATCTGGGTGTCGCTATATAACCTGGCTTCTCTGTTAGATGCTTGCCGGTCAACAATGTTATCAGAAGCCTCTCTGTGCTTGTTCCTGCTCCCAGACATCTACTAGATAAGTTGGACATTCGTCCATGTTTTGTTTTTGTATTTTGGTTCCAGTTCACAGCTGCAGTTTCGTTACTGTGTCTGGAAAGCTCTTGTTGATCAGGAATTGCCACTCTGGTATTATGAGTTAATGCCAGAGTCCTAAAGTAATTTCTGGATGTGTTTTGTTAGGGTTTTCTACTGACCATGAAAGTATGCTTTCTGTCTTCTGCTATCTAGAAAGCGGACCTCAAATTTGCTAAAACTATTTTCCTGCTGCGTTTGTTGTTTCATCTCATATCACCGCCAATATATGTGGGGGGCTTCTGTCTCCTTTTTTTTTGGGCATTTCTCTAGAGGTGAGTCAGGTCTTATATTTCCCTCTGCTAGCATTATTTAGTTCTCCGGCCGGCGCTGGGCATATAGGGATAAAAAGTAGGACATGCTACCTGGCTACTTCTAGATGATGCGGTAGGTTTAGTTCATGGTCAGTATAGTTACATCTTCCAAGAGCTTGTTCCTATAGAGGCTTATGCTAGTTCTCTGGCCATGGAGATCATGACAGGTGACATCTTCACAGATCCTGGAGCCCATGAACTGTAAGCGGGTCCTCTGTTGAGAGGCCGAATATTCCACCCTTACCTGCTGAACCCCAAGGACTACAGTCTGGACCTGAGAGACAGAGTTTTGTTTAATCCCTGTTGTTTCCTCTTTGGCTGGAGCGTCCCCCTGCAGTGACAGACAGGCCTGCGACGTGGGAAGATAACCTCCTGGAGCAAAGGAGCTGGTAACGTGTGGATAGGGACAGTGAGGGATAGTTTGTTATTACACGTTATTTCTGTGAATAAGTGTAGCGCCCCCACTGCCGCAGGGCCGAGGGGTACCCGGTACCGGGCCTCTGAGTCTCTGCTCTGGGGTTGTCACGGTGGCTAGGCCCGGTCCGTGACCCTGCTGAGGGGCGTACAGTGAATGACAGATGTGGATGGTGGTGGTGGTGCGGTGCAGTAAATAACAAGGACACCAGGTTGCTGTCTCTTTATCTCTTTACTGAAGGTCTCTGGGTCCTCGGTCCGGAATACGGTTCACCAGGCTGCGCAAGTCCGGCCGGTCCGATGGCACCTCCAGAGTTCCCTTTGCAGGTGGAAATTTGTGCCTTCCTGCTTGCGCTATGTGTTGTGGTCCTCCCCTGCTGTGCTTACGGGATAGTCCCCACAACTGTTGTGTCTGTTTCTCATGTTCCCTCACAACAACTCGATTAGATGATGTCCTGCTAATCCTCCGTCCCTCCCGGTGTTATGGTTGGGACGCACCCGTATGACGGGCAGGCTCGGAGCTCTTCCGGGACCCTAGAGTCGTCCCTCTCCACAGGTTGCCCCCCAAGTCTGCATAGGTGATTTAGGTGAGACAGCCCGCCTGTGACTGACTGTCCTGCCGTTAGTTTGAAGTATTGCCTGGAGCTAGATATATGAATACTTCCTCGGCGTTCCGGCCGCCGGTTGTGCGCCTCAGTAGGATTTTGCCTCGATCTTACAGCACGACTCCTACTGGTAATCTCCTTCTTGCTTTGATCTCGTTTCTCACTCAGCACAATATATCTCGCTTCTGATCCTTTCTTAGGGCACCGCCGCTATGCTGAGCAGGCACGGTCCCGTGACGTTCTTTCTTGTTGCCAGGCCTCTGTCAGGGTCCCAAACCTGACAGGGACCCTACCGAATCTTCCCCACAACACCCTCTGCCACAAGGTGTTGCCTGGTTCCAACCCAGTCAGCTTTCTGAACTAACTTCCTGCCTGACCCCCAGTTTACCCACACGGTGAGGAGTGGCCTAGTAAATAGCATCCTTAGCTCCCCCTGGAGGCCCGACTGTGAAATGTATTGGTGTATATGATACCTGGTCAGATGAACTCCTTCAGTGCCATCAGACGTACCATAGCCCCCCTTAGCGGCGGAGCCACAGTACTGCAACGACCAGGACTCTGGGGCGCTGCACTAGCATACTTTGTACTGTCTATTATTGTGTTCTGCTGTGTTAAGAAAAGTGTATAACAGTAAAGATACGTTTGTTAAAATGGAATCTGAGTGTGGAGGTTTTGCTGGGCCAGATCATGGATATGCATGGGCGGCCTTGCCCTCGGACACTTCATCTTCATTGTCCTAGGTAGCTTCAGCCGGCAGGCCACAGAGCTCACAATACCGTTGATCTTGAAAGGGCCAATGAATTTCTGTCCAAGCTTTTGTGAAGGAACATTTAACTTCAGAGTCTTAGTTGCTAACCACACGGAATCTCTTACCTTGAACATGGGTGCAGGTTTACGGAATCTATCAGCCGATCTCTTATAACGTTCTTGAGCCTTGGTCAGGGATTCCTTCAGAACCTCCAGATTTTGTCTCATCGCAGTCAGCCTTTCCTCCACTGCTGGAACCAGAGAATTAATTGGAGACCTAGGTAAAATACACAGATGATAACCCAGATTGGCAAAGAAAGGTGTAAATTTAGTGGAGGCGCTCTGAGAATTATTATATGAAAATTCGGCTAACGGCAACAACTCCAACCAATCATCCTGTAGATGGCTGACATAGCATCTTAGATATTGTTCCAGCGTCTGGTTGGTACGCTCAGTCTGACCATTTGTCTGGGGATGGTAAGCAGAAGAGAGACAGACATTAATATTGAGTGCAGAGCAAAACCCCTTCCAGAATCTTGAAGTGAACTGTACTCCACGGTCAGAGATGATCTCATTCGGCACCCCATGCAACCGAAAGACATTCTGTATAACCAAGTTCACTGTATCTGTAGCAGAGGGGAGGCCGGTGCACGGAAAAAAATGAGCAGCCTTAGTCAGGCGATCAACTAACACCATGATTGTATTCATGCCCCCCGATGTAGGCAGCTCCACAATAAAGTCCATTGATATAGACCCCCAAGGGCAGGATGGAACAGGTAATGGTTGTAGAAGACCCGTAGGTGCCACATGAGGAGTCTTGTAACGGGCACATACCTCGCAAGAGAGAACATAGTCCTTGGTATCCTTCAGGCAAGTTGGCCACCAGAAGAATCGGCTCAGGAACTCTTGTGTCTTCTGTAACCCCCTGTGACCAGCCAACTTGGAGTCATGTACCAACTTGAGGATCTGCAGACGGACGACCTCCAGGACGTAGATACGTCGATCTCTGAACCACATGCCACCCTTAAAGATAAGATTAATATCCACAGGTGGGTTGGCCAGAAATACATCACCTTCATAGGCCTCCCTGCACTCCTTCCACAAGTCCTGATCGTGGATAACTCCGATGAAATTGGCATCAGATAGAATGGTCTTGGACGGGGCTCCAGGTGCGGAATCCGCACCATGGATTCGGGATAAAGCATCAGCCTTCCCATTACGAGATGTTGCCCAAAAAAATATATTCAAAGCCAAAACTTCATAAAATGTAGATTTTATTTAAAATAATGAAACCAGACCACAGTTACACACATATATTATTTATCAGAGAATATGAAAAATATATATAAAATTAATGGACAAGAAAACCTATTTTTACATTTAATATATAAATAAAATCAAATAAAATCCAAATGTGGCAGGGGACAGAGAATAACAGACTGAAAGGCACTAGAATGTGTATACAAAAATCCTGTTATCAGGATGTGCACATGCACCGGCAGAAAAGTAATGCTATATCTGAATATAAATATTTCAAATGCATACACATATGTGTATATATACACCCATATACACACCTAAGTAAGTGTGCATAGTTAGCAATAAGTGAAAAAGCTAGTGCTTACAAGAAGTGAAAAAAACTGCTACAAAAATATAATTGCAATAATGAGCAAGTTGCTAATATTGGTGCCAAAACAAATCCCAAAACATAAATAATGTGCTAAATGTGCAATTAATCATACATAAATCTTCAAAATATATGTGCAAACAGATAACCAGTTAATAACACTGCTAAAATAGTGCACAAAATCAATCTGAAATAAAATTAACCATCTGAGGTGCACCAACGTGAATAAGAGATTTACTGCTGCCGTTTGTAATGAAAGTAACTTTGTACCAACCAGTCTGAGATTCAAGCTGTCCCCCGCACACACCACTCCTACGCGCGTTTCGCTTCCGCTTCGTCAGGGAGGACTCCCTGACGAAGCGGAAGCGAAACGCGCGTAGGAGTGGTGTGTGCGGGGGACAGCTTGAATCTCAGACTGGTTGGTACAAAGTTACTTTCATTACAAACGGCAGCAGTAAATCTCTTATTCACGTTGGTGCACCTCAGATGGTTAATTTTATTTCAGATTGATTTTTGTGCACTATTTTAGCAGTGTTATTAACTGGTTATCTGTTTGCACATATATTTTGAAGATTTATGTATGATTAATTGCACATTTAGCACATTATTTATGTTTTGGGATTTGTTTTGGCACCAATATTAGCAACTTGCTCATTATTGCAATTATATTTTTGTAGCAGTTTTTTTCACTTCTTGTAAGCACTAGCTTTTTCACTTATTGCTAACTATGCACACTTACTTAGGTGTGTATATGGGTGTATATATACACATATGTGTATGCATTTGAAATATTTATATTCAGATATAGCATTACTTTTCTGCCGGTGCATGTGCACATCCTGATAACAGGATTTTTGTATACACATTCTAGTGCCTTTCAGTCTGTTATTCTCTGTCCCCTGCCACATTTGGATTTTATTTGATTTTATTTATATATTAAATGTAAAAATAGGTTTTCTTGTCCATTAATTTTATATATATTTTTCATATTCTCTGATAAATAATATATGTGTGTAACTGTGGTCTGGTTTCATTATTTTAAATAAAATCTACATTTTATGAAGTTTTGGCTTTGAATATATTTTTTTGGGCAACATATGAATAATATGTATTCTTAGTCTTTTTTATTCTATATTATTGTGGTATTTCTTTTCTATATAGGTATTATTCCCATTACGAGAACCTGGACGGTACGAGATAACAAAGTTAAATTGATTTAAGAATAAGTTCCAACGAGCCTGACGAGGAGAAAGACATCTAGCGGATCTAAGGAACTCTAGATTGCGATGGTCAGTTAGCACTATGATCTGTTGTGCAGCTCCTTGCAGATGATGCTTCCAATCTTTGAAAGCCGCAATAATAGCCAGCAATTCCTTGTCTCCCACGTCGTAATTCTTCTCTGCTGAGGTTAGTCTACGGGAAAAGAAAGCACAAGGATGTAGCAGACCCTTCTCTCCAGTTCTTTGGGACAGAATAGCCCCCAAAGCATTATCAGAAGCGTCCACCTCCACAATGAAAGGATGTGTTGGATCTGGGTGTATCAACAGCGGTGCTGATGTGAAACAGATCTTCAGCCGATCAAAAGCTTCTTGCGCCTGTGATGACCACTTAAAGGGCTTTTCCTTCTTTGTCAAGGAAGTAATGGGACGGACAATATCAGAAAAATTTTGAATGAAGCGTCTGTAGAAATTTGCAAAACCAATAAAACGTTGGACCTCCTTAACGTTCTTGGGTGCTGGCCAGTCAAGGATAGCCTGAATCTTACCAGATTCCATGTTCAGCCCCTGGGGAGAGATGATATAACCCAAGAACTGTATCTCAGAACGATGGAACTCGCATTTCTCCGGCTTGATATACAGTTGGTTCTCTTTCAGACATCTTAAAACAGTTTTGACATGTTCTTCATGTTCCTGTAGAGAGTCAGAAAAGATTAGTATATCGTCCAAATAGCTCACCACAAACTGATCCAACAAATCTCTGAAGATGTCATTAACAAGGTGTTGAAATGCTGCAGGGGCGTTACAAAGCCCGAAGGGCATCACAAGAGATTCAAAGTGTCCATACCGGCATCTGAATGCTGTCTTCCACTCATCCCCTGGACGAATACGCACCAAATTATAAGCCCCACAAAGATCCAGCTTAGAGAACACCTTAGCATGGCAGACTCTTTCCAGTAATTCGGGAATCAGAGGCAAAGGGTAACGGTTTCATACGGTTACCTTATGAGTTCCCGATAGTCAACACAGGGTCTCAGGGTCCCATCCTTCTTCTTTACAAAAAAATGGGTGCCCCTGCTGGTGAGGAAGAAGGACGTATGAAGCCTTTGGCCAGATTTTCATCAATATACTCCTTTAAGGCTTGAAGCTCAGGTGCCGCCAAAGGGTATACGTGACCAAAAGGAATATCTGCCCCAGGAAGCGACTCAATGGAACAGTCATAATGCCTGTGTGGAGGAAGTTGATCTGCATTCTTCTTGTCACAGAGGTCAGAGAACTCTTTATATGCTGGAGGTAAAGAAGATACCTGTACATGTGGTTCCGTAGCCGTGGACTCAGGGACAGCTTCTGTTAACGCTGAGTTGCTCCTTGTTGGAAAGATAATCTCCTTTGTCTCCCAGTTGATAATTGGGTTCTGAGAATGCAACCAAGGAATGCCTAAAATCACAGGAAAATGAGGAGAATAAATTAGCAAGAAAGAAAGTTGCTCCTGATGATTAGGCTCCAACAAAATTTCAAGGGGTCCGGTCTCCTGATCCACAGGCCCAGAGATTAAAGGTGACCCATCCACTGTTTCCATGGTAATTGGAGAGGCTCTTTGCTGAATTTCAATACCATGTTCCTTGGCAAATGCGATATCCATGAAATTGCCACCTGCACCTGAGTCAATCATAGCTGAACTGGAAATCCACTTTCCTGAACACAGGATCTTAATAGGGAGAGAACAGTGAGAGTTCTTTTCCTTCAGCTCCTTGGGGGGTGAAGTCATAGAAAGTGAATGGAATACAGCGTTTAAAGGCAGGCTACATTCAGAGATGTCAGATTCATCATCACAGTTGTCATACTCCCCTATTGCTGCTAGCACCTTGTTAGGCCGTCTAGGACACTTAGGACAATTGTTCAAGAAGTGGTCAGACTGGCCGCAGTAGAAACATAGACTTTCACGAAGGCGATGCTCCCAGTGCTCATTGATCTCACGTCTCTGAATGGAATCAATTTGCATGGGCACCTCCTCCACTTCCCGAGATGTTTTACCTGCAGGCTCTTTGGAAGGAAGGGAAAAGTTAGAAATACGGTTATATGCAGCAAATTTCTCCTGCCTACGCTCAGTAAGGCGAATGTCTATGCGCACACAATGCTGTATAAATGTCTCTAGTTCTTGTGGTGACTCTGAGCGAGCTACTTCATCTTTTATAATACTAGACAGACCCCTTTTAAAAATAGGCAATTGTGCATAACTGTCCCAATTGGTATCTACCGCCAATCTCCTGAATTCAGTGGCATACTCAATAACAGAACGTTTAGCCTGGCGTAAAGACAACAAAGCAGATTCAGCGGTTGCACGGCGATTAGGGTAATCAAACATTAATGCCATAGCGGCCAAGAAATCATCCAAGTCATTTAACCGTGGGTCACGAGACTCAATCATCGGATTCGCCCAGGCGAGCGTTCGTGAGGTCCGTAGCATTATTACACACAATACTTTGGATCTATCAGTAGGAAAACGGTCAGCATGCACATCAAAATATAGCATACATTGATTCACAAAGCCACGAAATTTGTCGCGATCACCATTAAATCTGAATGGGGGCAACTTAAGTGGGCTAGCTGGTGGCGGTTGCCCAGAGGGTAAAGTCACTTGTGCAGCTATTTGCGTGCTTATGTCCTGAAAAGCCCGTCCATACTGGGACTCTATGCCAGCAAGTTTGTTTTCCTGGGCTGCCATGCGATTGCTTAAGTCCTGCAAAGTTTGTCCAAACACTTGTTGATTGTGTTCAAAGCTTCCAAACTTCTTTTGCAGACCTTCCACATCTTTCTGCAGTGATCTAATTATGGAAAACAACTGCTCTAGTCTGCTCTCCGCAGTCATTGTTCCAGCAGTCTCCTTTTTATTTTTATGGCTAGATTATCCTGTAATAATTATAGTGGATAATTCAGGAGACTCTTTGCGTGGAACAAGACAACAGGACACAGTTTTATAAGTGGTAAAGTTTATATTATCACACGGTGATTCAAGCAGGTGCAGAGAGAAACTCAAGTCCACAACACTTGGTGCAAATAATAAACGCAGCTTAGCAGTCAATAGGAAACTTCAGAGGTAGATGCAAACAAACAGAAAGTCTATGAAGCACAGTTATTCTTGAGGAAACTTGACACAAATAGATCCTTGACTTAGTCCAGACACAGATAGATATGCAATTAGGCAGTTCAAATCATATCTTAGCTCAACCAGGGAGGCCTGGTTAATAGTCTCAGGTTTTGCAGAGCAGAAACAGCTTGCATGTCCAGCAAATGCAGATGGAAGTAACACAAGCAGCAGATGAAGGAGGATTACTGAACACTGGTGTATGCAGCAGGAACTCAGAGCAGAGTGGCAGGATCTCCAACACAGGTTCACAGGAGCAGGTGCAGGTGCAACGCCAGGGAGTAATCAGGAGCTGGATGCAAAGCAGAATAATCTAGCACAGACTGAAGGCTGGGGTGGAGTTTTATAGCAGGAAGACAAGTGCACATGAGACCAAAGACGCCATGTTGGAAAAGGGCAGTAATGCACAAAAGGTAAAAAATGTTCAGAGTCCTGACAAACTGAAAATGTGTCTTATATTTTAGGTTCTTCAAAGTAGCCACCTTTTGCTTTGATGACTGCTTTGCACAATCTTGGCATTCTCTTGATGAGCTTCAAGAGGTAGTCACCGGAAATGGTCTTCCAACAATCTTGAAAGAGTTCCCAGAGATGCTTAGCACTTGTTGGCCCTTTTGCCTTCACTCTGCAGCCCAGCTCACCCCAAACCATCTTGATTGGGTTCAGGTCTGGCGTAGCACCCCATCACTCTCCTTCTTGGTCAAGTAGCCCTTACACAGCCTGGAGGTGTGCTGGGGTCATTGTCCTGTTGAAAAATAAATGATGGTCCAACTAAACGCAAACCGGATGGAATAGCATGCCGCTGCAAGATGCTGTGGTAGCCATGTTGGTTCAGTATGTCTTCAATTTTGAATAAATCCTCAACAGTGTCACCAGCAAAGCACCCCCACACCATCACACCTCCTCCTCCATGCTTCACGGTGGGAACCAGGCATGTAATCTCCATCCGTTCACCTTTTTATGCGTCACACAAAGACACGGTGATGGAACCAAAGATCTCAAATTTGAACTCATCAGGCCAAAGCACAGATTTCCACTGGTCTAATGTCCATTCCTTGTGTTCTTTATCCCAAACAAGTCTCTTCTGCTTGTTGCCTGTCCTTAGCAGTGGTTTCCTAGCAGCTATTTTACCATGAAGGCCTGCTGCACAAAATCTCCTCTTAACAGTTCTTGTAGAGATGTGTCTGCTGCTAGAACTCTGTGTGACTACTTCCAAAAGAACGATGAAATAACGGTCCGAAAAAGTAATATACAAAAATATAAACTTTATTAGTAATAAACATGGACAAAGTGAGAGGAGGGAAAATGACACTGCCAAGAAAAATGCTGAATAACAAGCAGGAAGCGCGTGCCCAGGAACCAGGTCCCTTAAGGGGATAATCATCTAATTATGCATGGCTTAGCCGTAGGAAAAAATTAGCAAAAATACAAAATCAAAGAATAAAAACTAAACATACATAACGCAAAGACCTAGATGGAAGATAATGCAGGTGCGGTGAAAAAATAAAACAGCAATCTGCAGCAATCCGCAAACAACCATCAGGGTTGTTTTCAGGGTGGAGATGTCGTCCACTGCCGCCGCCGCGTCAATGCCCAAAACATGCTCTCGGATGCGTGTTTTAAGATGGCGGGTGGTCATGCCCACATACATCTTAGCGCATGGGCACGTTACAACATAGATTACATTTTTACTTGTGCATGTGATTCTTTTCCTAATTTTAAATTCACGTGACCCATCATAATTATGGAACACGCCAATTCTCTCAATGTTAGGGCAAGCGACGCAGCGGCCACAGGGGACGCACCCCACCCTGACAGCCATAGAATCAAGAAATGTAGGAGCTCTCTCTCCAGTGTAGTGACTATGGACTAAAAAGTCTCTAAGATTCCTAGACCTTCTGACTGCAATGCCGGCCCTCTCCGGCAGATACCGTGCAATGACTGGATCCGCTCTCAATACATGCCAGGATTTTTGTAGGATATTTTTCATCCTTGGAAACTGGGAATGGTATTTTGTGATAAAACGGACTATCTCATGATTTGGTCTATTATTACTTTTGTACAATAGAGAATCTCTTGAAGAATGTTTCGCCCTGTTGAATGCCTTCTTGATACTGCGTTTACTATGGCCACGAACTAATAACCGATTTTTAAGATCCTCAGCCTGACAGAGAAAATCAGCCTCTGTAGAGCATAGTCTACGCAGGCGGAGGAATTGGCCAGTTGGTATAGCCTGGATAACGTGGCCCGGGTGTGAGGAGGAGGCGTGCAACAAAAGATTGGTGGAAGTGGGTTTCCTGTATATAACGGTCTGTAGGTCACCGCATACGTCACGTTTTAACATGACATCCAAAAATTTGATTGAATTACCGTCAAATTTGTATGTCAATGTTATATTGCTATCATTATTATTTAAAGATGTCATAAAGGTCTTCAGACCGTCAACCGAGCCCCGCCAGACAATCATGATGTCGTCAATGTACCGCGTCCAGAGGAGGACGCGGCACATTGATTCCGGATGGTCAGGCAGGGAGAGGTCCCTCTCCCACAGCCCCAAGAACAGGTTGGCGTAGGCAGGGGCAAAGGGAGCCCCCATCGCTGTCCCTTGGAGCTGTAGGAAGAAGGACCCCTTAAAAACAAAAAATTGTGTGTTAACGAAAATTCCAATAAATGACGAATTAAACCCTTCATTTCTTTTGAAAAGCTGGACGTATCTAGGAAAAATTCCACCGCTCTAAGACCATCCTGATGTCGAATACTGGTGTACAGTGATTCAACATCAGCTGTCACCAGTAATTCATCCTTCTCAAGGCGTACACCATCCATCAATCTCAGGAATTCACCCGTATCTTTAAGATATGATGGTAAACTTTCCACCAACGGTTGCAGTTTCGAGTCTATCCATTGATTTACCTTCTCTAAATAGTTACCTCTACCAGATATTATAGGACGGCCAGGGGGCGTCCTCATGTCCTTGTGGACCTTGGGGAGAAGGTAAAAGGTAGGGAATGTGGGCTCACTCACCAATAGCGCAGAGGCCAGTTCGCCAGTGATTGTCCCCACATCCCTAGCACCCTTAATGATATCAGTGAGCTGTTTGGAACAGGCGGACAAGGGGTTAAACGTAAGTCTTTTGTAACAGACTTGGTTGTTGAGCTGGCGAAAGGCCTCCCTTTCGTACATAGTATTAGGCCATACAACAACGTTACCCCCCTTGTCCGCCGGTTTAAACACAACATCACCAAGGTCCTGAAGGACACGAAGGCGCCCCCTCTCCTCCCTGGTCAAATTGTCCCTATAAATATGTCTGGGGATCTCAAGAAATTCCTTAGTCACCAGTTGTACAAAAAGGTCTACATTGGGACACGAGGAAAGAGGAGGGAACTTCTTAGATTTAGGACGAATGGAGGCCGGAATCATACCTCCTTCAGGGGTGTCATGTTCCACAGCCAATTCTTCCAATATATACGGAGGGCTATCTGTTCTTCTTCTGTGGGAAAAAGGGCAGCCAGATTACCATTAAAGAAATATTTTTTGAAGATCAAGGACCTGGCAAATAGATGAAGATCCTTGACAGCTTCAAAAACATCAAATGATGCTGCCGGCGAGAAGGATATACGCTATGGTTTCTATGGTACTGCATCGTCACTTCCGGTTTTTCGGCAACCTGCATTTCCAGTGCGGGTGCTTTTTAAACTCAGTGTGCACACGTTATCTCTGCCCCCTGACGAAGGTGTGTTCGCCGAAACGCGCGTTGGGGCGGAGGCGCGTTCCCAGGAATCCTTGTCCCTTGTGCGGTAAGTATTCGGCAACAACCACACTTTCGGTACCTCATATGAGGGGTAATATGGTTTGAAGTGCCGTATTCATGGCCATTCCTCTGGTCTGTTATTTCCATCGCCTATATGTGCTGTATTGATGGTTGTTTGCGGATTGCTGCAGATTGCTGTTTTATTTTTTCACCGCACCTGCATTATCTTCCATCTAGGTCTTTGCGTTATGTATGTTTAGTTTTTATTCTTTGATTTTGTATTTTTGCTAATTTTTTCCTACGGCTAAGCCATGCATAATTAGATGATTATCCCCTTAAGGGACCTGGTTCCTGGGCACGCGCTTCCTGCTTGTTATTCAGCATTTTTCTTGGCAGTGTCATTTTCTCTCCTCTCACTTTGTCCATGTTTATTACTAATAAAGTTTATATTTTTGTATATTACTTTTTCGGACCGTTATTTCATCGTTCTTTTGGAAGTAGTTATATTTATTAGATGATAGGCCCTGTGGGTCTTTGTCACTAGTGGTACGGATTGCTGCTATATTATGTGTTACCATGGTGACTAGTTCTATAAGCTGTTATTTAGAACTCTGTGTGGCATTGACCTGGTCTCTAATCTGAGCTGCTATTAACCTGCGATTTCTGAGGCTGGTGACTCGGATAAACATCCTCAGAAGCAGAGGTGACTCTTGGTCTTCCTTTCCTGGGGCGGTCCTCATGTGAGCCAGTTTCTTTGTAGCGCTTGATGGTTTTTGCAACTGCACTTGGGGACACTTTCAAAGTTTTCCCAATTTTTCGGACTGACTGACATTCATTTCTTAAAGTAATGATGGACACTCATTTTTCTTTCCTTAACTGATTTTTTCTTGCCATAATACAAATTCTAACACTCTATTCAGTAGGACTATCAGCTGTGTATCCACCAGACTTCTGCACAACACAATGGATGGTCCCAACCCCATTTATAAGGCAAAAAATCCCACTTATTAAACCTGACATGGCACACCTGTGAAGTGAAAACCATTTCTGGTGACTACCTCTTGAAGCTCATCAAGAGAATGCCAAGAGTGTGCAAAGCAGTCATCAAAGCAAAAGGTGGCTACTTTGAAGAACCTAGAATATAAGACATATTTTCGGTTGTTTCACACTTTTTTGTTAAGTATATAATTCCACATGTGTTAATTCATAGTTTTGATGCCTTCAGTGTGAATTTACAATTTTCATAGTCATGAAAATACAGAAAAATCTTTAAATGAGAAGGTGTGTCCAAACTTTTGGTCTGTACTGTATGTAATCAACTCTCGGGGGCCAAATGGTTTTCTACGCTTACGTACGAGGGGCTTGTAACCTTATAAGTATCCGAGAGGGAGATGAATAGAAAACAGCATTTCTGACGACTGAGGGGTTGTTTGAAAATGTGGTTATTCCCTTCGGTCTCACTAACGCCCCTGCTGTTTTCCAGAATTTCATTAATGTTGTTTTTTCTATCTTTTTTGGGCGCTATGTTATCTTATGTGAATTGTGCTTATTGTTTTTAAATGTTTTTATCTTCACATTATGCACTTTTTTCATGTCTGATTGGCTTATGACACAGGTGGAGTTTGTATACTCACCTATTTCTTCCAGCGTCACTTCCTCCAGACATGGACCCGTAGAAGCGCTGTGTGAAGCGCGAAACGGCCGTCGTCTCCTCCTGCACACTCCTTTCACTGCCCTGCTCCCCCGTGCCGTTAAGATTTACATGTATATTGAATAAAGGAACCTTTGACTCCAGGACCGGTGAATGCTATCGCGTGTTACTTTATGACTTACTAGCGTTTGATCCTCTTGCCTTCTCACGCTGAGCACCTCCTGCTGTGTGTCGGATTAATCTTTGATTGAAAGTCTCCGCTGAACGTTTCTCAGGACTCTGCAGCTGTGCGGCTCTCTTTTTTCTTTTTGTGATTTATTGTCTACCTGTAACATCAAACCTAAGATACCCTCTATGAAGTTGGGCCCCAGGTTTATAGGACCATACAAGATTGTTGAGGTGATCAACCCGGTGGCCTATAGATTACAGTTGCCCACTTCTTTCAAAATATCTATTGTCTTCCACAGGTCCCTATTAAAACCTATGGGGACTGTTAGAGAAGATTCCTCATCCAATATTCCACCAGTGTCTGTAGAGGGTCAGCTGGAGTACGAGGTAGGACACATCATTGATTCAGGGTGGATGCGCCGGGGTCTTCAGTACCTAATCCACTGGAAGGGATATTCCATATTCCATTGAGGATCGGTCATGGGTTCCGGGTAGTTCTGTGCATGTTGATCGACTGGTACGGGCTTTTCATGCCAGAAACACTGAGAAGTCTGGGGGTCCAGTGGCCCCCCGTTAAGAAGGTAGTACTGTGATAGTTAGGACATGGTTAATGTCCTGTTCTCTCAGGGTTAATTTGGCTGGCCTCCCTTTGGATCTGGGAGGGGTATTTATACTCACTCCAGACTAGGATTCACTCTCAGCTATACTTTCGTCTTGTCTGTGTTCCTAACCCATGGAGTGTGTGCCCAGTTTGCAATTGTGTTCCTTGCTCTCCGTGCGATACTCTGCTTGTTCGTTCTTTTGGATTTCTGACCTCTGGCTTCCCTTCTGACAATCCCGTCTCTCCCCTTTGGTACCTCGTGATCTCCTGGTTCTGATCTAAGCTTGTTTGACTACTCTCCTGTGTATATCGTCTCTTCTGCACCCCGGCAGTAGTTAGAAAAATATTTAAAAATAAAATTTTTAGAATTAGATGCATAGCTCAGTGCACTGTATAAATGTAAGAATTGCATTTAATCTGCACATGACTATCATTAAAGGGGTGGTTTGCACCTAAAGTGTCCATTCTAAATACCAATAGCTCATCATACAGCACAATTCCAAGTTTTGGAGGTGGTAGTGACCCCCTGTGTCGCCGCACCAATGATATGTCTGCTTCTGACTACGCCCCACCCTTGCTGCTTACTGTATGTTCTACAACAGAAGCCAAAGAGGGTTAACTGTGCTGTCCTAGCCATAGGACTATCAAAGTGATGGCTGTGCCTCTCCTCACCTTACATTGCCCTCCAATAGAAGAGAGCGGAGACGCCACCTGACATCTATGAGGGTGCAATCACTAGTTTGGCTGTGGTGAGAAGGATGTCTGTGGGTGTGATGGACCATGGGTATATAGTCTGGGAGAATCAACCCTTGCCCATCAGACTATATGTGTGAAAAGCACCGAGCTCAGTAACTGTATCCCACTTTTATCCAACACACACCGTCCCATGTCTGCGCACAGACTGAACAGTGATATCCTGGCTTCCAATCAGCCACGGTGATTGGCTGCAGCAGTCATGTGATGATAAGCACCTGGTGGTAGTAGGTATTTAGCCACAAAGGTGTATCTAGGGTTTCTGGCACCCGGGGTAAGAATTCATTGTGGCGCCCCCCCTTCCCAAGGACATATGTGATTTGCACACTTAGTCATGTACCGACGAGCTCCTCTCCCTAATGCTCTCAATGTTCAGTGAAAACTGAGAGAAGCAGAAGAGAAGCTAGTTGTCACAGGACCACAAGTATGAAAGTCGCATATGAGTGAAGTGTCCATGTTATGACTACTAGATCCTGCAGAGCTGAATCCTAACATCGCAGCTTCTGAATTATCACAACTAATCCACTGCACACTTCTAGGATTCTCCATTGCTGGTGAACAGTCATGTCAGCACAAGCATGCGATTTGTATACTTCTGACCACATTCCGACTAGATGTGCCCTGCCTCACTCAGTTCATTTTCATTGACTGAGGCCACACGTCTAGTCAGCGCATGACTGCATGTATGTAAATCGCCAGCACGAGAGAATCCTGACAGCGTGCAGTGCGCACTGTGAGAATTCAGAAGTCTGCAGTCACAAAGAATGACTGCAGACTCATTCCAAACCTGGACAACCCCTTTAATGCTCCTAACATAAATAAAAACATGAGCAATAGTTAGTATCACAAATAACATTTACATCCAGGTACCTTATAGCTTATGTTGTCTCTGGAGTCATCCTCTTCACACTGACCTCTCCTTTCCATACCAGCCCCCTCTTCACACTGTCCTCTCATTATTATTATTATTATTATTTACTAGCTGAAGAGCCCGGCGTTGCCTGGGCATAGTAAATATCTGTGGTTAGTTATAGCACCTCACTTCTTCTATTTTCCCATCACGCCTCTCATTTTCCCCCTCACATCTCTCATTTTCTCCCTTACACCTCTCATTTTCCCCCTCACTCCTCTTATTTTCCCCCTCACTCCTCTCATTCCCCCTAACACTTGTCATTTCGACCTCACATCTGTCATTTTCCGATCACTCCACTATTATCCCTCACTCCTCTCATTTTTCACTCACACCTTTTCATTTTCACCTCACACCCCTCATTTTCACCTCACACCTCTCATTTTCCCCTCAGTATATACATGTTTGTCATTTCCCTTATATATAGTATACACCTGTATGTCATCTCCTGTATATAGTATATACCTGTATGTCATCTCCCCTGTAAATAGTATATACCTGCTGTATGTCATCTCCTCCTGTATATTGTATATACCTATGTGTCATCTCCTCCTGTATATAGTATATACCTGCTGTATGTCATCTCCTCCTGTATATTGTATATACCTATGTGTTATCTCCTCCTGTATATAGTATATACCTGTATGTCATCTCTTCTGTATATACTATATACCTGTATGTCATCTCCTCCTATATATAGTATATACCTGTATGTCATCTCCCCTGTATATAGTATATACCTGCTGTATGTCATCTCCTCCTCTATATACCTATGTGTCATCTCCTCTTTTATATAGTATATACGTGTATGTCATCTCCTCCAGTATATAGTATATACGTGTGTCATCTCCTCCTGTATATAGTATATACCTGTAAGGCTACGTTCACATTTGCGTTGTTGGGCGCAGCGTAGTCGACGCATGCGTCATGCGCCCCTATCTTTAACATGGGGGGCGCATGGACATGCGCCGGTATGCGTTGTACTGCGTTTTACGACGCATGCGTCATATAGACGCAAAAGACAGGGCGCAGGGGACGCTACTTGTAGCGTTTTCCCTGCGCCAAAAGTCCCGATCTGTAGGATCTTATGACAACGCATGTGTTGCAAAACGCTGCGTTGTGTACATGCGTTGTTGGTTGCGTCGCGTCGCCGACGCTGCGCCCAACAACGCAAATGTGAACATAGCCTTAGTCATCTCCTCCTGTATATAGTATATACCTGTGTGTCATCTGCTCATGTATATAGTATATACCTGTGTGTCATCTCCTCCTGTATATAGTATGTACCTGTATGTCATCTCCTCCTGTATATAGTATATACCTGCGTCATCTCCTCCTGTATATAGTATATACCTGTGTGTCATCTGCTCCTGTATATAGTATATATCTGTGTGTCATCTCCTCCTGTATATAGTATATACCTATGTGTCATCTCCTGTATATAGTATATACCTGTGTGTCATCTCCTCCTGTATATAGTATGTACCTGTATGTCATCTCCTCCTGTATATAGTATATATCTGTGTGTCATCTCCTCCTGTATATAGTATATACCTGTGTGTCATCTCCCCTGTTTATAGTATATACCTGTGTGTCATCTCCCCTGTATATAGTATATACCTGTGTGTCATCTCCCCTGTATATAGTATGTACCTGTATGTCATCTCCCCTGTATATAGTATATACCAGTGTGTCATCTCCTCCTGTATATAGTATATACCTGCATGTCATCTCCTGTATATAGTATATACCTGTGTGTCATCTCCCCTGTATATAATATATATCTGTGTGTCATCTCCCCTGTATATAGTATATACCTGTGTGTCATCTCCCCTGTATATAGTATATATGTGTGTGTCATCTCCTCCTGTATATAGTATATACCCGTGTGTCATCTCCTCCTGTATATAGTATATACCTGTATGTCATCTCCTGTATATAGTATATACCTGTGTGTCATCTCCCCTGTATATAATATATATGTGTGTGTCATCTCCCCTGTATATAGTATATACCTGTGTGTCATCTCCTCCTGTATATAGTATATACCTGTGTGTCATCTCCTCCTGTATATAGTACATACCTGAGTGTCATCTCCCCTGTATATAGATATACCTGTGTCATTTCCCCTGTATATAGTATATACCTGTGTGTCATCTCCCCTGTATATAGTATGTACCTGTATGTCATCTCCCTTATATATAGTATATACCAGTGTGTCATCTCCTCCTGCATATAGTATATACCTGTATGTCATCTCCTCCTGTATATAGTATATACCTGTGTGTCATCTCCCCTGTATATAGTATGTATGTGTGTGTCATCTCCTCCTGTATATAGTATATACCTGTGTGTCATCTCCTCCTTTATATAGTATATACCTGTGTGTAATCTCTCCTGTATATAGTATATATCTGTGTGTCATCTCCCCTGTATATAGTATATATCTGTATGTCATCTCCTCCTGTATATAGTATATACCTGTAAGTCATCTCCTCCATTATATAGTATATACCTGTGTGTCATCTCCTCCTGTATATAGTATATACCTGTGTGTCATCTCCTCCTGTATATAGTATATACCTGTGTGTCATCTCCTCCTTTATATAGTATATACCTGTGTGTCATCTCCCCTGTATATAGTATATATGTGTGTCATCTCCTCCTGTATATAGTATATACCTGTGTGTCATCTCCTCCATTATATAGTATATACCTGTGTGTCATCTCTTCCTGTATATAGTATATACCTGTGTGTCATCTCCCCTGTATATAGTATATACCTGTATGTCATCTCCTCCTGTATACAGTATATACCTGTGTGTCATCTCCTGTATATAGTATATACCTGTGTGTCATCTCCCCTGTATATAGTATATACCTGTGTGTCATCTCCTCCTGTATATAGTATATACCTGTGTGTCATCTCCTCCTGTATTAGACCTTGTTCACACGTTATTTGCTCAGTATTTTTACCTCAGTATTTGTAAGCTAAATTGGCAGCCTGATAAATCCACAGCCAACAGGAAGCCCTCCCCCCTGGCAGTATATATTAGCTCACACATACACATAATAGACAGGTCATGTGACTGACAGCTGCCGTATTTCCTATATGGTACATTTGTTGCTCTTGTAGTTTGTCTGCTTATTAATCAGATTTTTATTTTTGAAGGATAATACCAGACTTGTGTGTGTTTTAGGGCGAGTTTCATGTGTCAAGTTGTGTGTGTTGAGTTGCATGTGGCTACATGCATGTAGCGACTTTTGTGAGATGAGTTTTGTGTGGCGACGTGCGTGTAGCAACTTTTTGTTTGTCGAGTTGCATGTGACAGGTTAGTGTAGCAAGTTGTGTGCAGCAAGTTTTGCGCATGGCGAGTTTTGCGCATGGCGAGTTTTATATGTGGTGTGTTTTGAGTATGTGCAAGTTTTGTGTGAGGCAACTTTTGCATGTGTTGCAACTTTTGTGCATGTGGCAATTTTCCGCGTGTGCAAGTTTTGCGTGTGGCGAGTTTTCCATGAGGTGAGTTTTGCACGTGTGGCGAGTTTTGCATGTGGCGAGTTTTGAGCGGTGACTTTTGTGTTTCAACTTTTATGGGGCGAGGTAGGTGTATGTGTGTTGAAATGTGTGCTGAGGGTGGTATATGTGTTCAAGCACGTGGTAGTGTGTGGCGCATTTTGTGTGTGTGTTCATATCCCCGTGTGTGGTGAGTATCCCATGTCGGGGCCCCACCTTAGCAACTGTACGGTATATACTCTTTGGCGCCATCGCTCTCACTCTTGTTCACATCTGTCAGCTGTCAATTTGCCTCCAACACTTTTCCTTTCACTTTTTCCCCATTATGTAGATAGGGGCAAAATTGTTTGGTGAATTGGAACACGCGGGGTTAAAATTTCACCTCACAACATAGCCTATGACTCTCTCGGGGTCCAGACGTGTGACTGTGCAAAAATTTGTGGCTGTAGCTGCGACGGTGCAGATGCCAATCCCGGACATACACACACACATACACACACACACATTCAGCTTTATATATTAGATTTATATAGCACCTTTGATTCCATGGTGCTACGAAAAAGTATATAGACATATTGTTAATGTAAGTGCACCTAAAAGATGGAGACAAAGGGGAATATTTATCCAGCTAAATCCACCAGAATTGTGGTGTAATTTGCACCAAAAACTGTCTTTCATGACGTTCACCATTTATAATGGTGCTTTAGGCGTAACACAATAGCCCTGATTCATCAAAGTGTTTACACAAGAAATGTGGCCTAAAATATATTATTATTCTTATTTATTTATATAGCTCCATTGATTCCATGGTGTTGTACATGAGAAGGGGAATTGATATTATCATTCCCGGGATCCGTGGAGGCAATTTAAGTCAAAAATTGGCCCGCTGTGAGACGAGGTGGACCTGGGTGCTGAACACTGTCCAGCCCAAAGGGTTAAATGAGACCATTAGTTTTGTTCCTTTTATATGAGTAAGTCTCCTGATCTCTCACCCTTATATAGGCCTGTACTATGTGAGACTTTACAAGGGTTCCACTGTTGATGTGCACTCTGTGGCGTCTTTATTGCTTTTAACTGTTTTTATATGTTTTATTTAGTTATCATCCGGTCCTTTCTGTTCGGTGTACTGGTTTTAACCAACTTTTTTGGACATCCTATGGAGTGTTAGATGGACTGGCCGTGTCTCTATACTAGATGTGACTGCCTGAATATTCGAATCTGCCTTCAAGCATCGGACTTATGTTTATTGCATCGTCAATTCCTTTTTTGTATGTTGTACTATTATTGTCTTTACATATTTTTATATTTATTTATAAATATATGTTTTTCTGATGTTTGTTTCTTGGGTAGTGACAGTCCTGATGTCAGATTTATGTTTTTTCCTTTACGTTCAGTAATATGGCTACTCACGTCGGCCCCGCTGTGGTATCCATCAGCTGGATGCATTCCACCTTGACGCGTGCGCGCCGTGGTGCTCGGCTCGCTGCGCGGCTTCCGGCGTCTACCATCGCCTAGCAGTGAGAGACTTTGTCCCTCCCTGCTGACGTCAGACGCCGGCGCCGCTCGGCGCCCCGCGTTGCCTGGGTGATGTACGCGTCATCAGGGGTGGATGTTATCCGGCGATGGCGGCTGCAGCACACGAGGTGGTGAAGTCATCGTTGTCTCACCTCTACATGTCAGGTCGCAGATGCGTTATTTATTACTATGACAACACGGCGCGATTATGTAGTCATGACATCACTCCTTGAGTCTATGTGGTTATCACTGATGTTATTCAGCTGCGGTACCGAGCAGTGATTGGTGGATGGTTGCTATTTTAAGTGCGTCACCTTCCCTCACTTGTTACCCCTTGAAAAAGGCGTACTTCGCCGAAACGTGCGTTGGGGTGGGTGCACGCTGTGGACCAGGAGTGATCTTGTGCCTGTGCAGGTAATTATGGTACATTGTTTACAGCATTAACCCTTAAGCTGATTCGTTGGTCAAATTGTATATTTGGGTATTGCTCCCTGCTATGGCTTAAACTACAGTAGTCCCTAGGGACCATAGTTTTTTATCTTCATTCCTTTGGTCCACATGCTTGTACCCCTGGCCGTTTCCTAGTGCACATTGTGTTCTGTGTGTTTTCATACTTCCCTCCCTGGCCTGTAATACCGTGTTATATGTGATTGTAATAAAGTATTTATATTATCTTTCATTATACTTTGTTGGGAGTTTTTCGATTGCATGTTTTCTATGGTAGTCTAAAAATTTGTGGCTGTAGCTGCGACGGTGCAGATGCCAATCCCGGACATACACACACACATACACACACACACATTCAGCTTTATATATTAGATTTATATAGCACCTTTGATTCCATGGTGCTACGAAAAAGTATATAGACATATTGTTAATGTAAGTGCACCTAAAAGATGGAGACAAAGGGGAATATTTATCCAGCTAAATCCACCAGAATTGTGGTGTAATTTGCACCAAAAACTGTCTTTCATGACGTTCACCATTTATAATGGTGCTTTAGGCGTAACACAATAGCCCTGATTCATCAAAGTGTTTACACAAGAAATGTGGCCTAAAATATATTATTATTCTTATTTATTTATATAGCTCCATTGATTCCATGGTGTTGTACATGAGAAGGGGTTATATACAAATTACAGATATCACTTACAGTAAACAAACTAACAATGACAGACTGATACAGAGGGGCGAGAACCCTGCCCTTGCGAGCTTAGGGTACCGTTACACAAAACGATTTACCAACGATCACGACCAGCGATACGACCTGGCCGTGATCGTTGGTAAGTCGTTGTGTGGTCGCTGGGGAGCTGTCACACAGACAGCTCTCCAGCGACCAACGATGCCGAAGTCCCCGGGTAACCAGGGTAAACATTGGGTTACTAAGCGCAGGGCCGCGCTTAGTAACCCGATGTTTACCCTGGTTACCATCGTAAATGTAAAAAAAAAAAAAACGTACATACTCACATTCCGGTGTCCGTCAGGTCCCTAGCCGTCTGCTTCCCGCACTGACTGAGTGCCGGCCGTAAAGTGAAAGCAGAGCACAGCGGTGACGCCACCGCTGTGCTCTGCTTTTACTTTACGGCCGGCCGGCAGTCAGTCAGTGCGGGAAGCAGACGGCTAGGGACCTGACGGACACCGGAGTGTGAGTATGTACGTTTTTTTTTTTTTTACATTTACGATGGTAACCAGGGTAAACATCGGGTTACTAAGTGCGGCCCTGCGCTTAGTAACCCGATGTTTACCCTGGTTACAAGCGAACGCATCGCTGGATTGGTGTCACACACACCGATCCAGCGATGACAGCAGGAGATCCAGCGACGAAATAAAGTTCCAAACGATCTGCTACGACGTACGATTCTCAGCAGGGTCCCTGATCGCTGCTGCGTGTCAGACACAGCGATATCGTATGGATATCGCTGGAACGTCACGGATCGTACCGTCGTAGCGACAAAAGTGCCACTGTGAGACAGTACCCTTACATTCTACAGGATGGTGGGGAAGGAGACAATAGGTTGAGGGTTGCAGGAGCTCCTGTGTTGGTGAGGCGGTAGCTCCGGTGGTGGAGAGGAGGCAGCAGGATCAGCGCAGGCTGTTGGCTTTCCTGAAGAGGTTTGTTTTCAGGTTCCGTCTGAAGGATCCGAATGTGGTTGATAGTCGGATGTGTTGGAGCAAAGAATTCCAGAGGATGGGGGATATTCGGGAGAAGTCTTGGAGGTGGTTGGATGAGGAGCGAATAAGGGTACTGTCTCACAGTGGCACTTTTGTCGCTACGACGGTACGATCCATGACGTTCCAGCGATATCCATACGACATCGCTGTGTCTGACACGCAGCAGCGATCAGGGACCCTGCTGAGAATCGTACGTCGTAGCAGATCGTTTGGAACTTTCTTTCGTCGCTGGATCTCCCGCTGTCATCGTTGGATCGGTGTGTGTGACACCGATCCAACGATGCGTTCGCTTGTAACCAGGGTAAACATCGGGTTACTAAGCGCAGGGCCGCGCTTAGTAACCCGATGTTTACCCTGGTTACCATCGTAAAAGTAAAAAAAAAAAAACACTACATACTCACATTCCGGTGTCCGTCAGGTCCCTCGCAGTCTGCTTCCCGCTCTGACTGACTGCCGGCCGTAAAGTAAGAGCAGAGCACAGCGGTGACGTCACCGCTGTGCTCTGCTTTCACTTTACGGCGGCACTCAGTCAGAGCGGGAAGCAGACGGCAAGGGACCTGACGGACACCGGAATGTGAGTATGTACTGTTTTTTTTTTTTCACTTTTACGATGGTAACCAGGGTAAACATCGGGTTACTAAGCGCGGCCCTGCACTTAGTAACTCGACGTTTACCCTGGTTACCCGGGGACCTCGGCATCGTTGGTCGCTGGAGAGCGGTCTGTGTGACAGCTCTCCAGCGACCACACAACGACTTTCCAACGATCACGGCCAGGTCGTATCGCTGGTCGTGATCGTTGGAAAGTTGCAGAGTGTGACAGTACCCTTTGTGTGGAGGAGAGAAGGAGGACCAGAGATTACGTGAGAAAAGATATCGGGAGATTAGTTCAGAGATATATGGAGGAGACAGGTTATGGATGGCTTTGTAGGTCAGTATTAGTAATTTGAACTGGATACGCTGAGGGAATGGGAGCCAGTGAAGAGATTTGCAGAGGGGGGAAGCGGAGGAGTAGCGAGGAGAGAGATTAATTAGTCAGGCAGCAGAGTTAAGGATGGACTGGAGAGGTGCAAGCCACAGAAAAGGATGTCGCAGTAGTCAAGGTGGGAGATGATGAGGGCATGCACAAGCTTTTTATACTCATACTGTGTCCCCCCTATAGGGCCCAGTATTTATACTGTACTCTCTCATCACACTCCCCCCTCCTTGGTATACTGTCCCCTCCTGGCTGTGCCCTTACACTGTCCCTCCATGCTACGCCCCCACTACTCAGTTTCTATTCTGTGCCCACTCACTTTTCTCCCCCCATACTGTCTCCTCACACTATTCCCCTCCCTCCTCATACTGCCACCTCTCACATCCCCCAGTTCACCATACTGTCTATTTATATATTTACCCCCTTACTTTCTATACTGCCTGCTCACCTTACTCCCCATACTGTGTCTGCACACATCCCATCACCCTCACTCCCCGTACTCTGTCCGCATACATTTTTCACATCGCTACTCATACAGTGTCCGCATAAATTTCCCCGTTCGATCCCCATACTGTCTGCACTCATCCCCCCACACTGTTTCCCCATATATGCCCCCCATTCCCCCATACTGTTTCTTCATACATGCCCCCATTCCCCAGTACTGTTTTTTTTATACATGCCCCCTTTCCCCCATACTGATTCCTCCTACATGCCCCCCATTCCCCCATACTGTTTCCTCATACATGCCCCCCATTCCCCCACACTGTTTCCTCATACATCCCCCCATTCCCCCGTACTGTTTCCTCATACATGCCCCCCATTCCCCGTACTGTTTCCTCATACATGCCCCCATTCCCCTGTACTGTTTCCTCATATATGCCCCCACCTCCCCCTTTGCTCTTCATTTTGTGTCCTCAAATTCTCCCCACACATAATAAATTCCCCTATCCCCACTCCAATTCTCCCTACACATAATAAATCCCCCCATCCCCACTCCAATTCTCCCCACACATAATAAATCCCCCCATCCCCACTCCAATTCTCCCTACACATAATAATCCCCCCCCCCCCCCCCCGTGCACTTAATCTTCGGTGTCTTCAGCTCCACTGGAGAAGTTACCACCTGTGTTCGCCTCTGCAGCGCATGTGAGTGACATCAGCAGCGTGATCACATGATCTGATCACGCTGCTCGCATCGCTCTGACCCGGCAGTCAGAGCCTCAATTGTACAGTCATGGACAAAAATTTTGAGAATGAGACAAATATTAATTTTTCCAAAGTCTACTGCTTCATTTTTTCTAATGGCAATTTGCATATACTCCTGAATGTCAGAGTGATCAGCTTAACAGCAATTACTGTACTTGCAAAGTCAATATTTGCCCATAAAATGAACTTTAACCCCCAAAACACATTTCAACATCACAGCAGTCCTGCCTTAAAAGGAGCAGCTAACATCGTTTTAGTGATTGATCCATTAACACAGGTGTGGGTGTTGATGAGGACAGGGCTGGCGATCAATCAGTCATGATTAAGTAAGAATGACGTCACTGGACACTTTAAAAGGAGGCTGGTGCTTGGTATCATTGTTTCTCTTCAGTTAACCATGGTTATCTCTAAAGAAACACGTGCAGCCATCATTGCACTGCACAAAAATGGCCTAACAGGGAAGAGTATCGCAGCTACAAAGATTGGACCTCAGTCAACAATCTATCGCATCATCAAGAACTTCAAGGAGAGAGCTTCCATTGTTGTCAACAAGGCTCCAGGGCGCCCAAGAAAGACCAGCAAGCGCCAGGACCGTATCTTAAAACTGTTTCAGCTGCGGGATCGGACTACCAGCAGTGCCGAGCTTGCTCAGGAATGGCAGCAGGCTGGTGTGAGTGCTTCTGCATGCACTGTGAGGCGGAGACTCTTTGAGCAAGGCCTGGTTTCAAGGAGGGCAGCAAAGAAGCCACTTCTCTCCAGAAAAAACATCAGGGACCGACTGATATTCTGCAAAAGGTACAGGCAGTAGACTGCTGAGGACTGGGGCAAAGTAATTTTCTCTGATGAATCCCCTTTTCGATTGTTTGGGACATCTGGAAAACAGCTTATTCGGAGAAGAAGAGGTGAGCGCTACCACCAGTCTTGTCTCATGCCAACTGTAAAGCATCCTGAAACCATTCATGTGTGGGGTTGCTTCTCAGCCAAGGGAATCGGCTCACTCACAGTCTTGCCTAAAAACACAGCCATGAATAAAGAATGGTACCAGAATGTCCTCCAAGAGCAACTTCTCCCAACCGTCTGTAATATGCATTAATTAAATCTTGTACCTTGTCTCTTTAAGAAAGATGAGATGTAGAGAATTGTGGGTAGTTACAGAGAGGAGGGGGAGAAGTTACTTTCACTTTGTCATGCATGCAGAGACAAGCTTATGCAACGTGCTAAAGAGAAATAAAGATAATGAAGATTTACTAGTGTGGATTACATACAAAGTGTGGACATTACAACTGGCGACGAGGATGGGATGAATATCTTCTGCTGCAGTGAGTACTAATCCCTATTTTACTGATCCACACGGCTGCACCACTGAAAAACTTCATCATGGCTGAATACTTACACAGTTTCCCACAGTTTGATATGACTGATGTCACTAATCTCTCCCATAACTGGAGAAAATGGTTGAGCAGATTTGAGAACTTTCTAGAAGCCATAGATATAAAAGAGGAGAAAAGAAAGAAAGCATTACTTTTACATTGTGCAGGCACAGGAGTCTATGATATCTACTGCACATTACCTGCATCTGAGACAGATACATACAGCGATTGCAGCAAAGCTCTCACTGATTACTTCAATACCAAACAAAACATCAGATATGAGAGATACAAATTCAGAATTGCTAAGCAGCTTCCCGAAGAATCCATAGACACCTATGTCACACGACTGAGGGAGCTAGCACATGGATGTGCATTCACAGATATAGATGATGAAATCCTAACTCAGGTAATCGTCACCTGCTCATCTAACAAAATAAGGCGCAAAGCTCTGCAGCAAGATCTCTCTTTACATGAATTACTCAAAATAGCCCGTGCTACGGAAATAGCAGATCATCAGGCTACTACAATGGAGAATGGGGAAAAGTCACAGGTACATAATCTCGTGCATAAAAATACACAAGACAAGCAAACCCCGAAACAGAAAAAATGCTATAGATGTGGACAGGAGTTCCCTCACCGCCTGGACAGATGTCCAGCTATAGGACAGACATGCAATAAGTGTGGAAAAGGGAACCATTTGGCAGCTGTCTGCAGATCAGCACAATACAAGCCTTCTCTGCCTATGACACGGCCTGCAGATGTAAAAATGGTAAATCGGGATACAGAAGCATCTGGAGCAGAAAACTACGTGTTCACCACCTCTGCCACTGGCTCTGTACAGTCCCCCTGTATCACACTCCCAATCTGCGACACCAATATCACGTTTACAATAGATACGGGAGCGTCAGTGGACATCATAGACAGCACTACCTATGAGCAATTGAAGACAAAGCCAATTTTGCAGCAAGTACATACTAAAATCTTCCCATATGGATCTAAAATACCTCTAACTACCAGAGGGCAGTTTGATGTTGAACTGAGCTATAAAGACAATAAGCAGAAAACTACCTTTCATGCGTTACAAGGATCAGGAGGCTGTCTTCTCAGCTATCACACTGCCTTGAAGCTAGGTCTCATCCAAATTATCCATACCATAACTGATCCTGCGGACATGGATATACAAACCATGGTGAATAATTTTCCCTCCCTATTTAGTGGCTTGGGGAAACTAAAAGACTCTCAAGTACATCTTCATGTGGACGATAGTGTTCGCCCAGTGGCCCAGTCACATAGGCGCATTCCATTTCACCTGAGAAGGAAAGTAGAAAAAGAACTCCAATTCCTCATGGACGAGGACGTTATCGAAACCGTTACTGGGCCCACTCCCTGGGTCTCACCACTGGTGGTAGTTCCTAAACCAAAGGCTCCTGACCAGGTGAGATTGTGTGTTGACATGCGCCTACCCAACACTGCCATTCAGAGAGAAAGACATATCTCACCCACAATTGATGACATCATTCATGTGTTAAATGGAGCGACCGTCTTTTCAAAACTCGATCTCAATAAGGGCTATCACCAGTTAGAGCTGAGTCCAGAATCCAGATATTTGACAACATTTTCCACACATGTGGGCCTCAGAAGATATAAAAGATTGACTTTTGGGGTCTGCTCTGCAGCGGAAATTTTTCAGGATGCAATAAGGGGCGTTATTCAGAACATTCCAAATGCCTTTAATTACAGTGATGACATACTGGTGTTTGGCAAAACTCAAGCTGAACACAATCGTGCTCTATATGCCATCTTTGAATGCCTCCTCTCTGCTGGACTCACCTTAAACAAGGAAAAATGTGAATTTGATAAAAATTCATTAGAGTTTTACGGTCATATTTTTTCGGCAAAAGGGGTACAACCTGATCCCAAGAAAGTGGAATCCATTAAATCAGCCTCAATTCCACAAGATGCCAGTGAAGTACGCTCGTTTCTTGGAATGGCCAGTTATTGTGCTAGATACATTCCAAACTTCTCAACAATTAACAGTCCATTAAGGGAACTTACAAAACAGAGTTGTGTTTTTCAATGGTCTCCAGACTGTCAAAATGCATTTGAAACAATTAAAACTGAACTTTGCTCAACAACCACAATGGCCTATTTTGATCCAGCTCTCCAAACTGAGCTAATTGTGGACGCCAGTCCCGTGGGGCTGGGTGCCATCTTAGCACAATATAAAGATAACAATCAAAATCCTCAGATTATTTCTTATGCAAGTAAAAGCTTAACAAGCACGGAACGGAAATATTCACAACCTGAAAAAGAAAGCTTGGCAGTTGTCTGGGGATGCGAACATTTTCACTTATTTCTGTATGGAGCTCCCTTCACTGTTGTCACAGATCATCAAGCACTCCTTACGATCTTTGGAAATCCCAGAGCTAAAATGCCTGCACGCATAGAACGGTGGGGTCTACGTCTACAGGACTACAACTACAAAATTGTCCACAAGCCTGGAAAATTCAGCAATCCCGCTGACTATCTGTCAAGACATCCGATGACTGATGATCTACCTGAGCATTCCGCCATTGAAGAATACATATGCTTCATTACAGCCCATGCAGTACCAAAAGCTCTTTCCATTGATCACTTTGTGAACGCCACAACAAGTGACAAGACACTACGTGCTTTAATACAAATCATCCGAAATCGAAGGTGGCATGAAATTCAAAGAGAAAAATTTCCCGATCCTGAGATTGATCTGACAGAATTAAAACTATTCTCAAGTGTACGGTATGAACTATCTGTCACTGAGGAATGCCTCATCCTTCGAGGTACCAAATTGGTTGTACCTAAGACTCTGCGCAGCTTAGTAATACAGATAGCGCATGAAGGTCATCTGGGAATTGTTGGCACAAAGAAATTACTCAGAGAAAAAGTGTGGTTCCCAAACATGGATCAATTGGTGGAAGAGAAGGTTAAACACTGTTCCACCTGCCAAGTTATCACTCCATCATCACAGCTGGAGCCTTTACAAATGTCACCTCTACCCACTGCTGTCTGGGAGGAGGTGGCAGTCGATATATATGGACCGTTACCAAATGGCCAATACATTCTAGTAACAATTGACGAATATTCCAGATACCCTGTCATTTCTTTTATCTCTTCAACATCTGCTACTAGTGTGAT
This sequence comes from Ranitomeya variabilis, assembly GCF_051348905.1. Classification (NCBI taxonomy): domain Eukaryota; kingdom Metazoa; phylum Chordata; class Amphibia; order Anura; family Dendrobatidae; genus Ranitomeya; species Ranitomeya variabilis. Next base: position 216,234,629 of record NC_135232.1, on the reverse strand, counting down.
ACCAGAACTGGATAACATATTTTCAGCATATGGCATTCCAAGAGTGGTCAAAACGGACAATGGACCTCCATTCAATGGACACGTGTTCACACAATTTGCTGAATACTTGGGGTTCAGTCACAGAAAAATCACACCGTGCTGGCCGCAAGCAAATGGAATAGTCGAACGCTTCATGCGCACCATGGGGAAACGAATCAAGGCAGCTAGCCTGGAGCACACCCCACTGAAACAGTCATTGTACAAATTCATGCGCAATTACCGCAATACGCCACATTCTACTACCAATGCTGCTCCAGCGCATCTAATGTTTGGCAGAACTCTGCATATACGAATCCCTGACATAGTCAGTCGTCCTGTACCAAGTGACTCCTCTGTGCGCTTAGCAGACTCTTCCAACAAACAAACCATGAAACACTATGCAGACAGAAGGCGAAGGGCACAGCCAAATGCTATCAAAAGAGGTGACGTCGTTGTGGTGCGTCAGAGACCAACCAACAAGACTTCAGCTGCATATTGTCCCGCAAAATATAACGTTATTGACAAGAAAGGCAGCATGGTCACGGCTGAGAGGGATGGACACTCCATAACTCGAAACTCTTCACATTTCAAAATTATTCCTCAAAATAATGACAATGGACATTCTCTGGGGGAAGATTCGGCACTCAACAGTGGAGAGAATCACCAGGAGGCAACAAGTTCTTCATTAATGGACACCATCACTGAGCCCAGACGTTATCCATCAAGAGAGAGAAGGGCTCCATCCAGACTTATTGAAGAAGCGTGACTTCTTTTCTTTAACAGGGCAAAATGGACATACGTTTTCTTGGACATTTTTCTTGTTGCATCATTAGTTCATGTTATTTTATTTTAGTTTTATTCGTTTAAAAAAAAAAAAAAAAAGGGGATGTTGTAATATGCATTAATTAAATCTTGTACCTTGTCTCTTTAAGAAAGATGAGATGTAGAGAATTGTGGGTAGTTACAGAGAGGAGGGGGAGAAGTTACTTTCACTTTGTCATGCATGCAGAGACAAGCTTATGCAACGTGCTAAAGAGAAATAAAGATAATGAAGATTTACTAGTGTGGATTACATACAAAGTGTGGAAATTACACCGTCCAAGAGCAGTTTGGCGCCCAACAATGCCTTTTCCAGCATGATGGAGCACCTTGCCATAAAGCAAAGGTGATAACTAAATGGCTCATGGAACAAAACATAGAGATTTTGGGTCCATGGCCTGGAAACTCCCCAGATCTTAATCCCATTGAGAACTTGTGGTCAATCATCAAGAGCCGTGTGGACAAACAAAAACCAACAAATTCTGGCAAAATGCAAGCATTGATTATGCAAGAATGGACTGCTATCAGTCAGGATTTGGTCCAGAAGTTGATTGAGAGCATGCCAGGGAGAATTGCAGAGGTCTTGAAGAAGAAGGGTCAACACTGCAAATATTGACTTGCTGCATTAACTCATTCTAACTGTCAATATAACCTATTGGTACTCATAATATGATTGCAATTATATTTCTGTATGTGATATAAACATCAGACAAACACTAATAACAACCAGAGGGCAGCAGATCATGTGAAAATATAATTTTGGTGTAATTCTCAAAACTTTTGGCCATGACTGTACTCGCTTCTGTAAGATGCGAGTGCAATTGATCCCTGGGCAGGGGCGGACACTGACAGCTTCGGACTCCTGTGCAAGAACTGTGTCTGGGCCCCCCTCCTTTTATGGCGACAAAGCTATATACTGTATATATACAGTGCCTTGTGAAAGTATTCGGCCCCCTGGAACTTTTCAACCTTTTCCCATATATCATGCTTCAAACATAAAGGTACCAAATGTAAATTTTTGGTGAAGAACCAACAACAAGTGGAACACAATTGTGAAGTTGAACGAAATTTATTGGTTATTTTACATTTTTGTGGAAATTCAAAAACTGAAAAGTGGGGCGTGCAATATTATTCGGCCCCTTTACTTTCAGTGCAGCAAACGCACTCCAGAAGTTCATTGTGGATCTCTGAATGATCCAGTGTTGTCCTAAATGCCTAAGGATGATAAATATAATCCGCCTGTGTGTAATCAAGTCTCTGTATAAATGCACCTGCTCTGTGATAGTCTCAGGGTTCTGTTTGAAGCACAGAGAGCATCATGAAGACCAAGGAACACAACAAGGCAGGTCCGGGATACTGTTGTGGAGAAGTTTAAAGCCGGATTTGGATACAAAATGATTTCCAAAACTTTAAAGGGCACCTGTCACCCCGTTTTTTCCATATGAGATAAAAATACTGTTAAATAGGGCCTGAGCTGTGCATTACAACAGTGTATTTTGGGGACCCCGATTCCCCACCTATGCTGCCAAAATACGTTACCAAAGTAGCCGTTTTCGCCTGTCAATCAGGCTGGTCTGGTCAAAAGGGCATGGTGTTGTGAATTAGACTTTTTGGCTCCCTCTTGTGGTTACTAGTGATATGACTCTGGGATTGTCTTTCCTCAGTTTGGCACCCACCTGGGTCGTTAGTCCAGTGCCTGGCATCGTTGTAATCAGATCCTTTCTGTTTGCTCCTGTCTGCTGGTCCGGGTTCGTGCATAATTAAGCTAAGTCCTGCTTCTTTGTTTTTTGGTTATTTGCTTGCTCTCATTTTTGTCCAGCTTGTACTAAATGTGATTCCTGACCTTGCTGGAAGCTCTAGGGGGCTGGTGTTCTCCCCCCGGGTCGTTAGACGGTTCGGGGGTTCTTGAATATCCAGCGTGGATATTTTGATAGGGTTTTTGCTGACCATATAAGTCATCTTACTATATTCTGCTATTAGCTAGTGGGCCTCTCTTTGCTAAATACCTAGCTCATTCTTACGTTTGTCTTTTCCTCTTACCTCACCGTTATTATTTGTTGGGGGCTTGTATCCAACTTTTGGGGTCTTTTCTCTGGAGGCAAGAAAGGTCTTTCTTTTCCCTTCTAAGGTTAGTTAGTTCTCCGGCTGGCGCGAGACGTCTAGAACCAACGTAGGCACGTTCCCCGGCTGCTGCTATTTGTGGTGCTAGGATTAGATATATGGTCAGCTCAGTTACCACTGCCCTATGAGCTGGTTTTTTGTGTTTGCAGACTTAGTAATTATTTCTGAGACCCTCTGCCATTGGGGTCATAACAGCGTGGTGTCTTCCCCCAGATCTTGCTTAGTTTTCCGTTGGTGGCGTAGTGGTTTGCGCATGCCCAAGGTCGCGAATCCACTGCACAGAGGAGTTAAAAGAGCGCGATGTGCACTATTTCATTGGTGATCGGTGGGGGCGGCCATCTTCCTTTGGCCGCGCGTGCGCAGAAGCGGACTCTGCTTCAGGAAAATGGTCACCGCAATCTCCATCTGCGCACGCGCGGCATTTTCCTGAAGCCGCGGCCAGCAGAGCGCCGCTTCTGCGCACGCGCGGCCAAAGGAAGATGGCCGCCCCCACCGATCACCAATGAAATAGTGCACATCGCGCTCTTTTAACTCCCCTTTGCAGTGGATTCGGGACCTTGGGCATGCGCAAACCACTACGCCACCAATGGAAAACTAAGCATGATCTGGGGGAAGACACCACGCCTTTTTGACCAGACCAGCCTGATTGACAGGCGAAAACGGCTACTTTGGTAACGTATTTTGGCAGCATAGGTGGGGAATCGGGGTCCACAAAATACACTGTTGTAATGCACAGCTCAGGCCCTATTTAACAGTATTTTTATCTCATACTGAAAAAACGGGGTGACAGGTGCCCTTTAAACATCCCAAGGAGTACTGTGCAAGAGATTATATTGAAATGGAAGGAGTATCATAACATTGCAAATGTACCAAGACCCGGCCGTCCCTCTCAACTTTCATCTCAAACAAGGAGAAGACTGATCAGAGATGCAGCCAAAAGGCCCATAATCACTCTGGATGAACTGCAGAGATCTACAGCTGAGGTGGGACAGTCTGTCCATAGGACAACAATCTGTCATACACTGCACAAATCTGGTATAAAAAAAAAAAAAAATACCACCCAGTGACATGACCTATATTTGCAGCATCATAATATAACTTTTCAGCTGATATACACACCAGAGAAAAGAAACATGCAACAACTGCAGGGATCCACAAAATTAACAATTTTATTGATAACAAATCCTTACACAGAACACTTACAAGTTAAAAGCATTTAAAAACGAACAATAGAAAAATTACCCAAGTAAGAGAAAATCTCACACGAGGCCTGACCTCCTGCAAAATGTGCCTCTATAGTCCTGAGCTAATGCCTATAGCAAAAAGTCTATCACCAAATATAAGCCACAGACTACGGTGCTGTAGCTGTAATACCAATGTAAGGCTATTAAAAAGCTCTCAGACCAAGGGACCAACCGAGCGTACCTGATAGTCAAATAAATCATAAGGCAAATACATCAAGAAGCAAATATTTACCAACCCCAGAAGGTCCTGGTGGACATGCTCACAGTCGATCGGTACACCAAAATAACATGAGGCAGTAAGATCGTCAGTGCCCCTGTGACCCACCCAACGCGTGTCGTCACGCAAGTGACTTCATCAGGGGTAATGGTAGTGTGATGTGTGCTGGATACTGAAATAAATACAACTTACTAATTGCAGGGTCTGGTACAGCTGTCAGGAGGCTAATATCCTGTGGCAAAGAGTAGCAGACACTGAGTTTATCGGCGTCCCGGAAATAGCTTGTGCGCATGTCCATCCGTTGTCTGGGCAACGCAGCAACAGCCAAAATACCCGTTCTCCTATCATCCTAAGGAACCACACATCAATACACGGTTTCGGGGGGAATGTATCTCCACATAGGCACCTCCTAAAGCAGAATAAACTCTGCTGTTCTATTTAAAGACCGGTCCGCAAGATCTACCAGCCATCGCCTCCAGAGAGGCGCTCCTGCGCATGTCACGGAAGCCGGGCCTGTTGTCAAGCGTCCCTGGCAACCAGTAGATCTCCTATCTCTTCTGCGCAAGCGCCCACTGGCCTGTTGGCGTCCTGAGAACAGATGCAGTGCCCGGGTGATGCGCCGTCGTGAGGAGCTCACTCACGTGAACGCATCAACCCGCATGCAGCAAATCTCAAGAAGACAGCTATGTCAGTGCATCTGTATCATACAGAAAATAGCGAATAACGTCAGAATGGTGATAGCGGTACAAAACAAGGCGTCCTCTACATCAGGACTATGCCTAAATGATATATCTAACATTAAATATCCATATATAGCCATTATGGCAGAATACAATAAGGTGGCTTTTCTTAGAGACATTAGTCCTGCGACCTATAGGAAAAAGAAAAAGGAAAAGAAAAAGAAAAAGACAAAAAAGGGGAGGTACAGCAAAAACAAACCCAAATGCTATAGTTGTTTGTAAAACCCCGTAAAGAGGAGCTCCTCATTTAATCCTCTTGGGGCAAGACTTTGGAGTTTGTATATCCACTTGGATTCACATCTTAGTAGTTGATGAGTGTAATTGCCTCCTCTGATAGTCTCTTTGACAGCTTCCAATCCCATCACTCTCAGGCCTCTTGTGCTGCCACCATGAGTGTTCAAAAAGTGCGTAGCCACAGAGGTTAGTTTTTTTCCTTTTGCAAGATCCTGTCTGGCCATGTTGATATTCGAGATGTGTTGTTGGCACCTCTTCCTTAGTTGTTGAGTCGTTTGGCCCACATATAACTTGGGGCAATCACAAAGTAGTAAGTAAACCAAATTACTAGACCTGCAATTGAAGTAAAAGTCAGACTTAATAGGGAACGATAAAGTATCTACCCTGACTTCTCGCCGTGCAACCATGAATTGGCAAACGGTACAATCCCCACAGGGGAATGTACCCAAAATTCTATTGCCAGTGCCAAGTCTACTTGTAGGGCGTTGGTAATGGCTATGGCACAAATGGTCCTTCAGGTTGCTGGCTCGCCTGGCCACCATCCTGGGGGTCGATGTAATATGCGGGATGAGTCTTGATTCAGATAATAAAATGTTCCAATTCTTATTCAATATCTTATAAACGTCTGACCACTGGTTATTGTATGTAGTAATTAAGGAAAGAGGTTGTTCTGAGCTACGCACCTGTTGGTTAAAGAGGCTAAGTCTGTCTCTTTTTCTTGCTTCTTTATACGCCCCCGACACTATTCTCCGTGGATATTGCCTATTTGTAAAACGGGTGGTTAAATCCCCTGCCAGTTTTTGAAAGTCTTCTGTTGTACTGCAGTTTCTACGTAACCTCAAAAACTGACCTTTTGGTATCCCATTTTTCAGATGAGCAGGATGAAAGCTGGAGTAGTGTAGGAGATTATTTGTTGCCGTGGGTTTACGGTATAGACACGAGGAGACACGTTTGTCCTTTACGATCAGTTTGATGTCCAAAAAGTCTATAGAGCATGGAGAGATGGTGGAGGTAAGTCTGATGTTGAACATATTATGGTTCAAATCTTCAATAAAGTTCTCACAATCAGTTAGCGACCCTGTCCATAGAAACAGCACGTCGTCTATATACCGCCGCCAGGTGGCTACATTTTGCGTAAACCCAGCTTGTTGAAAGACCACAGTCTCCTCCCACCATCCCAAAAAAAGATTCGCATATGAGGGCGCACAACGCGCCCCCATAGCGGTCCCAGAGATTTGCCTGTAATATTTCCTGTCAAACGTAAAATAGTTTTTGTCGAGAATAAAATGAAGAAGTTCCAACAAAAATCTATTATGCCTATCATTATGGTGATGTTTATCCAAGAAGTAGGAAACTGCTTGTACGCCCAAATTGTGTGCTATACTCGTATAAAGAGACTCAACATCCAGACCAACCAGCAGCGTGTTATCTGGTATCTCTAAATCCTCCAAATGTATCATAAGCTGTGTTGAGTCTCTTATATAAGAATCAAGCTGTAGGGCCAAGGGCTGGAGAAAGTGATCCAGATAGATACAAGGTCTCTCCATGATCCCCCCTATGCCGGAGACTATTGGTCTTCCTGGGGGCAAAGTCAGCGATTTGTGTACCTTCGGCATAATGTAGAAAGTTGGAACTACAGGATACTTGGTAAGAAGAAAGTCCGCTTCCCTCTTATTGAGGATCCCCTCCTTCATTGCTCTCTGTATAAGAGAGTCCAATTTCTCCTTAAAGACCCAAGTAGGGTCTGAGGGGAGAACATGATAGTTATCGGTGTTATTCAATTGCCGTAAGGCTTCCATAGTGTACATCTCATGGGGCCAAAGGACCACATTTCCCCCTTTGTCTGCTTCTCGTATGAGAAAATCATTATTATTACGTAGACTCCAAAGAGCTTTTTTCTCCCCCATCGTTAAGTTAGCATGTCTCGTAGAGTCGAGTTTGAGGCCCTCCACGTCTCTGCATACGTTATCAAAAAATATTTGAACTGCAGGAAATAATGAAAGTGCTGGTGTTACCTGTGATGGAGATCTTCTGGTGAATCTTGTCTGATCAGATCCATTCTCATTTTCTTGCAGGAGTTCTAGGAGATCTCGGAACGTTTGTCTTTCATCATCTGGAAGTGAGTCAACTAAAGAAGGTTTATGATATAATAATTTAAATGTCATTTTACGGCAGAATAAATAAAGGTCCTTGACCAGTGTGAACTTGTCCAAGGGGTTCATAGGTGAGAATGATAAACCCTTCATTAGAACAGATTTTTCCACGTCTGATAGAGCATATGATGATAAATTTATAATTTGAAAGTCCTCTGTTGCAGTAGGGGGGGCAGTGAGCATACCTGATACAGTTACCGTTTCCGGTTGAGTCTCGTTTCTCTCGTGTAGGTTGGTGACCAATTGTGATGGTTTCTGCCTTTCTTTCGGGAAGGCCCGTGGTTTACGCCTCCCCCTCCTCCTCCTGCGCCGCCTGTTGCGCCCTCCGGATCGCTGAGGTCCGAAGATAAAAAATCACTAGAGGATAATTCATTTCTGGACAAGTGTTCGGTTGGAATAACACCAGTATTTGCTTGAATGTTACTATTGTAGCGTCTATTACCATGATGTACCCACTTAAAGGCTTGATCCCTGGTAAAGTCCATCTTATCCCTATAGAATTTCGTCCTTTTCTTATTAATAATTTCTTTTTCAAATTTATCCACAGTTTCCTTCAATTTGAGGAGAAAGGGGTTCACCAAGGTCTCCTTATCAAAACCTCCAAGCTTATTCTCACTGACTCTTATGTCCTCTCTTATTTTAATCAGAAGACCCCGATCATGTTCTATGAGCATATCCATCAGGACACCAGAACACTGCAAAAGCCCTGTCTCCCATGTTTTCTTAAAGGCCCCCGTCACTTCCCATGCTGGAAAAATCTGCACCCGTAAACCCCTTGGTACAAATCCCGTTTTTCTATACTCCTCTAGACTCCTCACATTCCACCATACACGGGTCAATGTTTTATGTAAATTAGTAATTTCTGTGGAGACAGTCTGAAAATCAGGGTTACCTGCAGATAACACTGCATTGTCTCCAAGCGCAGAAAACACACCATGTGCCTGCTGACTCCAAGCATCCTCCCTAGCTGCCAAATCCATTATAAAAGTAATAATACCTCTGTTAAATACTTTGGTCTCGGATGTGCCAACACTCTGGAAATAGTGGTACAAAACCACCTAAAAAATCATTCTGAAAACTATTAGATAGAGGGCACCATCACTTATGTGTCTATGGGCTCAACCTGCTACATGTCAAAATATGTCCAATATACACACCAGAGAAAAGAAACATGCAACAACTGCAGGGATCCACAAAATTAACAATTTTATTGATAACAAATCCTTACACAGAACACTTACAAGTTAAAAGCATTTAAAAACGAACAATAGAAAAATTACCCAAGTAAGAGAAAATCTCACACGAGGCCTGACCTCCTACAAAATGTGCCTCTATAGTCCTGAGCTAATGCCTATAGCAAAAAGTCTATCACCAAATATAAGCCACAGACTACGGTGCTGTAGCTGTAATACCAATGTAAGGCTATTAAAAAGCTCTCAGACCAAGGGACCAACCGAGCGTACCTGATAGTCAAATAAATCATAAGGCAAATACATCAAGAAGCAAATATTTACCAACCCCAGAAGGTCCTGGTGGACATGCTCACAGTCGATCGGTACACCAAAATAACATGAGGCAGTAAGATCGTCAGTGCCCCTGTGACCCACCCAACGCGTGTCGTCACACAAGTGACTTCATCAGGGGTAATGGTAGTGTGATGTGTGCTGGATACTGAAATAAATACAACTTACTAATTGCAGGGTCTGGTACAGCTGTCAGGAGGCTAATATCCTGTGGCAAAGAGTAGCAGACACTGAGTTTATCGGCGTCCCGGAAATAGCTTGTGCGCATGTCCATCCGTTGTCTGGGCAACGCAGCAACAGCCAAAATACCCGTTCTCCTATCATCCTAAGGAACCACACATCAATATACGGTTTCGGGGGGAATGTATCTCCACATAGGCACCTCCTAAAGCAGAATAAACTCTGCTGTTCTATTTAAAGACCGGTCCGCAAGATCTACCAGCCATCGCCTCCAGAGAGGCGCTCCTGCGCATGTCACGGAAGCCGGGCCTGTTGTCAAGCGTCCCCGGCAACCAGTAGATCTCCTATCTCTTCTGCGCAAGCGCCCACTGGCCTGTTGGCGTCCTGAGAACAGATGCAGTGCCCGGGTGATGCGCCGTCGTGAGGAGCTCACTCACGTGAACGCATCAACCCGCATGCAGCAAATCTCAAGAAGACAGCTATGTCAGTGCATCTGTATCATACAGAAAATAGCGAATAACGTCAGAAGGGTGATAGCGGTACAAAACAAAGCGTCCTCTACATCAGGACTATGCCTAAATGATATATCTAACATTAAATATCCATATATAGCCATTATGGCAGAATACAATAAGGTGGCTTTTCTTAGAGACATTAGTCCTGCGACCTATAGGAAAAAGAAAAAGTAAAAGAAAAAGAAAAAGACAAAAAAGGGGAGGTACAGCAAAAACAAAAGTTCACACTGGTCAAGGACCTTTATTTATTCTGCCGTAAAATGACATTTAAATTATTATATCATAAACCTTCTTTAGTTGACTCACTTCCAGATGATGAAAGACAAACGTTCCGAGATCTCCTAGAACTCCTGCAAGAAAATGAGAATGGATCTGATCAGACAAGATTCACCAGAAGATCTCCATCACAGGTAACACCAGCACTTTCATTATTTCCTGCAGTTCAAATATTTTTTGATAACGTATGCAGAGACGTGGAGGGCCTCAAACTCGACTCTACGAGACATGCTAACTTAACGATGGGGGAGAAAAAAGCTCTTTGGAGTCTACGTAATAATAATGATTTTCTCATACGAGAAGCAGACAAAGGGGGAAATGTGGTCCTTTGGCCCCATGAGATGTACACTATGGAAGCCTTACGGCAATTGAATAACACCGATAACTATCATGTTCTCCCCTCAGACCCTACTTGGGTCTTTAAGGAGAAATTGGACTCTCTTATACAGAGAGCAATGAAGGAGGGGATCCTCAATAAGAGGGAAGCGGACTTTCTTCTTACCAAGTATCCTGTAGTTCCAACTTTCTACATTATGCCGAAGGTACACAAATCGCTGACTTTGCCCCCAGGAAGACCAATAGTCTCCGGCATAGGGGGGATCATGGAGAGACCTTGTATCTATCTGGATCACTTTCTCCAGCCCTTGGCCCTACAGCTTGATTCTTATATAAGAGACTCAACACAGCTTATGATACATTTGGAGGATTTAGAGATACCAGATAACACGCTGCTGGTTGGTCTGGATGTTGAGTCTCTTTATACGAGTATAGCACACAATTTGGGCGTACAAGCAGTTTCCTACTTCTTGGATAAACATCACCATAATGATAGGCATAATAGATTTTTGTTGGAACTTCTTCATTTTATTCTCGACAAAAACTATTTTACGTTTGACAGGAAATATTACAGGCAAATCTCTGGGACCGCTATGGGGGCGCGTTGTGCGCCCTCATATGCGAATCTTTTTTTGGGATGGTGGGAGGAGACTGTGGTCTTTCAACAAGCTGGGTTTACGCAAAATGTAGCCACCTGGCGGCGGTATATAGACGACGTGCTGTTTCTATGGACAGGGTCGCTAACTGATTGTGAGAACTTTATTGAAGATTTGAACCATAATATGTTCAACATCAGACTTACCTCCACCATCTCTCCATGCTCTATAGACTTTTTGGACATCAAACTGATCGTAAAGGACAAACGTGTCTCCTCGTGTCTATACCGTAAACCCACGGCAACAAATAATCTCCTACACTACTCCAGCTTTCATCCTGCTCATCTGAAAAATGGGATACCAAAAGGTCAGTTTTTGAGGTTACGTAGAAACTGCAGTACAACAGAAGACTTTCAAAAACTGGCAGGGGATTTAACCACCCGTTTTACAAATAGGCAATATCCACGGAGAATAGTGTCGGGGGCGTATAAAGAAGCAAGAAAAAGAGACAGACTTAGCCTCTTTAACCAACAGGTGCGTAGCTCAGAACAACCTCTTTCCTTAATTACTACATACAATAACCAGTGGTCAGACGTTTATAAGATATTGAATAAGAATTGGAACATTTTATTATCTGAATCAAGACTCATCCCGCATATTACATCGACCCCCAGGATGGTGGCCAGGCGAGCCAGCAACCTGAAGGACCATTTGTGCCATAGCCATTACCAACGCCCTACAAGTAGACTTGGCACTGGCAATAGAATTTTGGGTACATTCCCCTGTGGGGATTGTACCGTTTGCCAATTCATGGTTGCACGGCGAGAAGTCAGGGTAGATACTTTATCGTTCCCTATTAAGTCTGACTTTTACTTCAATTGCAGGTCTAGTAATTTGGTTTACTTACTACTTTGTGATTGCCCCAAGTTATATGTGGGCCAAACGACTCAACAACTAAGGAAGAGGTGCCAACAACACATCTCGAATATCAACATGGCCAGACAGGATCTTGCAAAAGGAAAAAAACTAACCTCTGTGGCTACGCACTTTTTGAACACTCATGGTGGCAGCACAAGAGGCCTGAGAGTGATGGGATTGGAAGCTGTCAAAGAGACTATCAGAGGAGGCAATTACACTCATCAACTACTAAGATGTGAATCCAAGTGGATATACAAACTCCAAAGTCTTGCCCCAAGAGGATTAAATGAGGAGCTCCTCTTTACGGGGTTTTACAAACAACTATAGCATTTGGGTTTGTTTTTGCTGTACCTCCCCTTTTTTGTCTTTTTCTTTTTCTTTTTCTTTTCCTTTTTCTTTTTCCTATAGGTCGCAGGACTAATGTCTCTAAGAAAAGCCACCTTATTGTATTCTGCCATAATGGCTATATATGGATATTTAATGTTAGATATATCATTTAGGCATAGTCCTGATGTAGAGGACGCTTTGTTTTGTACCGCTATCACCCTTCTGACGTTATTCGCTATTTTCTGTATGATACAGATGCACTGACATAGCTGTCTTCTTGAGATTTGCTGCATGCGGGTTGATGCGTTCACGTGAGTGAGCTCCTCACGACGGCGCATCACCCGGGCACTGCATCTGTTCTCAGGACGCCAACAGGCCAGTGGGCGCTTGCGCAGAAGAGATAGGAGATCTACTGGTTGCCGGGGACGCTTGACAACAGGCCCGGCTTCCGTGACATGCGCAGGAGCGCCTCTCTGGAGGCGATGGCTGGTAGATCTTGCGGACCGGTCTTTAAATAGAACAGCAGAGTTTATTCTGCTTTAGGAGGTGCCTATGTGGAGATACATTCCCCCCGAAACCGTATATTGATGTGTGGTTCCTTAGGATGATAGGAGAACGGGTATTTTGGCTGTTGCTGCGTTGCCCAGACAACGGATGGACATGCGCACAAGCTATTTCCGGGACGCCGATAAACTCAGTGTCTGCTACTCTTTGCCACAGGATATTAGCCTCCTGACAGCTGTACCAGACCCTGCAATTAGTAAGTTGTATTTATTTCAGTATCCAGCACACATCACACTACCATTACCCCTGATGAAGTCACTTGTGTGACGACACGCGTTGGGTGGGTCACAGGGGCACTGACGATCTTACTGCCTCATGTTATTTTGGTGTACCGATCGACTGTGAGCATGTCCACCAGGACCTTCTGGGGTTGGTAAATATTTGCTTCTTGATGTATTTGCCTTATGATTTATTTGACTATCAGGTACGCTCGGTTGGTCCCTTGGTCTGAGAGCTTTTTAATAGCCTTACATTGGTATTACAGCTACAGCACCGTAGTCTGTGGCTTATATTTGGTGATAGACTTTTTGCTATAGGCATTAGCTCAGGACTATAGAGGCACATTTTGTAGGAGGTCAGGCCTCGTGTGAGATTTTCTCTTACTTGGGTAATTTTTCTATTGTTTGTTTTTAAATGCTTTTAACTTGTAAGTGTTCTGTGTAAGGATTTGTTATCAATAAAATTGTTAATTTTGTGGATCCCTGCAGTTGTTGCATGTTTCTTTTCTCTGGTGTGTATATTGGACATATTTTGACATGTAGCAGGTTGAGCCCATAGACACATAAGTGATGGTGCCCTCTATCTAATAGTTTTCAGAATAACTTTTCAGCTGCCCATGGTGTTTTGCAGTGTGACCTGGTACTCATTAATCTTGGATTTTTGGTCACTGACCCAGAGTATATATAGATATGTTTATTATACTGCTCTATACAGTGCGCTTTTTTAACTTTTGTACCTTATTAAAATATAATGTGTTTTACTGACTAAAATAAATACTATTCACCTTTGATAAACTAGCATTGACTCACATGTCCTTTTTTTATACCATATACTATTTGAGTCGCTAATCTCACAATATGCAATTAGCATATAGATGTAATTATATGCATCGCAATATATGTAGCTAACAATGATTTGGAGAATTTTTATACTACTGCACAAATCTGGCCTTTATGGAAGAGTGGCAAGAAGAAAGCCATTTCTCAAAGATATCCATAAAAAGTGTTGTTTAAAGTTTGCAACAAGCCACCTGGGACACACACCAAACATGTGGAAGAAGGTGCTCTGGTCAGATGAAACCAAAATCGAACTTTTTGGCAACAATGCCAAACGATATGAACATGTGAAGGAAGAAATGAAGAAAGGTTCTCCATTTTGTGCTTTTCGACTCCATTTTGTTGTTTTGATATAAATTTTGTTAGTAGGCTAAAGGTTACAGCTGTTATGAGATTTTGATGAGACCTTGATTGTTGCAACCTCGGTAGAATATGAGACTGAGGGTGTATTGTTCTATGAAGCTTTGACGCACAGATTGTTCCTGCATTCTTATAGGCTAAGAACCGTGAGCGTATTCTTATGCTGATTGGTTGAAGTGTAATTTCTATGACTATGATAAAGTCATGCAGAATAAACGGGGGCCAGAGATCTGCTCGATCGCCCATACAGAGACACACGTCTCCGTCTGGTCATTTTCAGTTGCCGGCAACACCTTGTATATTAATTTGGAAATCACTGGGTTAACCGTGAAGGATCACTTTAAATCCTCCCTCAACAGTTGGCGCCCGTTAACGTGGGGCTCCAAGCAGGAACGCTTCTGCCGCCCGGAGGACAACAAGACAAAGGACCCTCGGATCGGACGCAGGCACTGGAAAATTGGGACTGATCATCCCCCACAACAACCACGGTAAGTTGGCAGTTATACTGTTCAGACTAACCGTTTGGTGTGGTTTTCCTGTGTTTGTTGCTGCAAAGAGGATCTGAGGTTTGTCCCCGGAGTGGGATGATTCTTGGGTGGAATCATATAGAGGTGTAGTTCCGTTGGAAGCCCAGTGCTCAAACCGTACCTCATAAGGGACGGACACCCCGGATTGACCAGTGATGTAATTCTCTTTACAGTCAAAATATCCTAAATTCCTGATCACTGTTAGAATCAGGCGCGGTGAGGTGATCGAAGATTGGGTAGGGTGCGTAACTCAGGAATATATAGGTATACAATATATATATATCCAGAGGTGTCCAGAGGGTTTAGTCTGAGACGCCCTCCTCCTTTCGCTGAGTACCGCGATTTTGGGTTGTCCCAGCGGGGGACAGGTAAAAACCCTAGTGGAATAGACTAAGCGGCCGCTCTGGTATCTATACACGACTAAATAGGGGTATTTCGCTTTAAAGGAGAATCAGTCCGTGGAAGAAGAAGACTTTGAATTGTGTGATGAAAATTTGATATTGTTAGCCCAAAGAAGGGAAAAGAAATCTGTCAGGAATGCAGGGAAAATATTCTCAATTTGGCATGTGAATTGTGCGATGAAGATTTTGTAGAAATTAATTAAGTCTAAGAACTGCTGTATTTTTTGTGTCTGTGTTTGTCTTTGGAATATCCGATGGGAGGGGTTGAGCAGCTGCGCTGTGGTTTTTTTTTTCCTTTCTGCACTGAGGAATGCTGTGATTTTTCTTATCGCTGTTTCTGAAAAGGGAGGGGGCGCACGCGTCGCTGCGCTCTTGAGTCTCTCTGTGTTTTCTTAGTGTTGTACGCGCTGGTAGATCTGTGAAATATTGGAAATTGAAAGTGAAATCTGGTTGTGCCCCTCAATCCCAAGGCACCAATATATACTGGGTTGTCAAAACTTAGTGCGCCTCCATCCTATGATCCGGCTGCGTGGATCTGTGATGTATGCGGAGTTACTAATTCTCAGTGTAGAGAGGTCTGTTACAATTGTGGAGCGAGAAGATCCGGGGTTGTAGCCCCCACCTTTCCCTTGCTAAACGCTCACGGCACCTATTATTGGCCACTGCCAGAACGCAATCCTGTATGCCTCCTCCCGCCCTCGAGTCAGTAATATCAGAGTTTGAAGAAGATGATGTGAAAGCTACTCCTGACAGGCCAAAGTATACCCCCTTTTCTCCATCCCAGATAGACACCCTTTGTTACATAGTTACATAGTTACATAGTTATTAAGGTTGAAGGAAGACTGTAAGTCCATCTAGTTCAACCCATAGCCTAACCTAACATGCCCTAACATGTTGATCCAGGGGAAGGCAAAAAAAACCCATGTGGCAAAGAGTAACTCCACCATGGGGAAAAAAATTCCTTCCCGACTCCACATACGGCAATCAGACTAGTTCCCTGGATCAACGCCTTATCAAGGAATCTAGTGTATATACCCTGTAACATTATACTTTTCCAGAAAGGTATCCAGTCCCCTCTTAAATTTAATTAATGAATCACTCATTACAACATCATACGGCAGAGAGTTCCATAGTCTCACTGCTCTTACAGTAAAGAATCCGCGTCTGTTATTATGCTTAAACCTTCTTTCCTCCAGACGTAGAGGATGCCCCCTTGTCCCTGTCTCAGGTCTATGATTAAAAAGATCATCAGAAAGGTCTTTGTACTGTCCCCTCATATATTTATACATTAACATAAGATCACCCCTTAGTCTTCGTTTTTCCAAACTAAATAGCCCCAAGTGTAATAACCTATCTTGGTATTGCAGACCCCTCAGTCCTCTAATAACCTTGGTCGCTCTTCTCTGCACCCGCTCCAGTTCAGCTATGTCTTTCTTATACACCGGAGACCAGAACTGTGCACAGTATTCTAAGTGTGGTCGAACTAGTGACTTGTATAGAGGTAAAATTATGTTCTCCTCATGAGCATCTATGCCTCTTTTAATACATCCCATTATTTTATTTGCCTTTGTAGCAGCTGCCTGACACTGGCCACTGAATATGAGTTTGTCATCCACCCATACACCCAGGTCTTTTTCATTGACGGTTTTGCCCAGAGTTTTAGAATTAAGCACATAGTTATACATCTTATTACTTCTACCCAAGTGCATGACCTTACATTTATCCCCATTAAAGCTCATTTGCCATTTATCAGCCCAAGCTTCTAGTTTACATAACCAATTACCCGATCCAGAAACCTCCCCCATGGCCTTCTATAGACAAATAGCAGCAAATCGAGAGATTTATTCCACTCCCCAGAGAGATCTGTTACACTTACTCCAAGTGAAGGCTGGGGAGGGATATTTTCCAATCATTGAGGGTGGCATAATGTATAATGTGAACCTGGATGGGGGAACATATGAGAGTGGGGTTGATTTCTGTAATGCTTTAAAAGTTTGGGCACAAGATAGATTAGCGGACCAAGCTACCTCCCTCACTGATGTCACACAGGACAAGGGGGAGACTGCCGAGAAGTTTTATGGGCGTCTTATGGTAGTGTTTAAAGATTTGGGATTCTCATTGTATAATAAAGCCCATTCACACCTATTTGTGGCAGCTTTAATGTCCGGCCTTAAATCTGAATTGAAGGAGGCAATAATGTCGGTCAGACCCGATATTGAGATTTCCACTCCGGATGATGCATTAAAAGTAATTAAAAGTTTTTAAAAGAATTTAGCACGTTCTGCATCAACAGGAAGATCAAGGGTTAAAACCAGCCACAGCAGTCTCTGCTCCAATTCCAGCCCCCACCCCAGGTACAGGCATGCAGCTGGCTCCTTATCAGTGGCCTGCCCAGCAGCAAACTCTAACTCCAGCCCTCCCACCTTATACGAATTCAGTCCCCTACTCAAATATTTCTTTTAACCCTATGTCTGGAGGTATTGCTCCCCAGCCCCGCCGCACCAGTTCTCACTTGCAGTGTTGGCGCTATGGCCGGCCCGGTCACTTTCAAAGAAATTGTCACACCCCTGCTGACAGATGCTGCCCTCAAGTTCCCCTTTCCAGTTACAACCTAGCCACATGTCCATGACCAGACAGCTGTGACTTCGGTGTGCTATTCTCATGCCTACTAATGTGATCTTGAAAAGGTGCGCTGTCCTGAACCCCGCTACTCTTCTCCTAGTTCCTATGGATCCAAAGGGGGGAGGAGTAGGTGACATGAAAAAGGACACTTTTTCTTTCTAGAATGGATCCAGAGGAACAAGATTAGGTTTCCAAATCACATGATTGTCTAGAATTGATGTCTCAGGAAACGGCTGGTCTCTAGTGTGCCTATTCTAATGCTGATTTTGAGCTTTCTGTAGATGGATCCCATCACCAAGATGACCAAGGACGCTACTGTACCAGATATGCTGTGGTCTCAGAACATGAGGTAATCAAGGCAGAGTCAATGCCAGCTCATATGTCTGCACAAGAAGCAGAGCTCATAGAAACGTGCAAACTAGCAGAAGGTAAGACTGTAAATATCTACACTGATTCCAGGTATGCTTTTGGCATTAAACACGATTATGGGCCTATCTGGAGAGCCAGGGCTTTCCTGACAGCAAATGGCCACCCCTTTAAACGTGCTGAGGCAGTCCAGCAACTTATGAATGCACTACAGCTTCCCACCCAAGCAGGCATCATAAAGGTAAAGGCACATACCAAAGGCACTGATGGACGGACAAAGGGTAACGCACTGGCAGACCAGGCTGCCAAGAAAGCAGCAAGCACTCCTGTAGCCTCTCAAGTACATCACCTAGACACCCCACCATCTCCACTTGTGTTGAAAGACATCTTAGCCCGGTTACAAGAACAGGCAAGTAAGGAGGAGAAAAATAGGTGGCAAAAGATAGGGGCTTGCTCTGATACCGTCACTGGACTATGGGGGAGGGGTGAAAAGGTCTGCCTCCCACAGGTACTGTACCCAATGATGGCACAGGTTCTGCACGGGAATGTGCACCACTCGAAGACGGCCATGTGTGACACCCTACAGAGACAATGGATTGCCCCCGGGTTTTCCACCTGCGTAGAAAGCCAGGTACAGAGCTGCCTGATATGTGCCACACATAATCAGAGTAGGACAGTGAAAACCCCATCCAAACACACTCCCCGGCCCTTTAACCAATTCCAGAGACTGCAGATTGATTATATTCAGTTACCCAGGGTAGGGACGTATAAGTATGTGTTGGTCTGCATTGATTTATTTTCAGGTTGGCCAGAAGCCTACCCAGTTGCCAAAGCTACGGCTAAGACAACGGTGAAGAAACTGTTGGCTGAGATCATATGCAGGTATGGAGTTCCTGAAGTCATCAAAAGCGATCGGGGCTCCCATTTTACTGGAGAGATCATGTCAGAGGTAATGGCAGCACTGGGGGTAAGTCAAGCATTGCATACTCCATCCACAGAGCAGTGGAAAAGTGGAGAGACTAAATGGAACTCTTAAGCTTAAAATCCAGAAGGCAATGGCAGAGACTGGTAAACCATGGACAGAATGTTTCTCTCTAGCTTTGTTTTTAATAAGACATACCCCAAACAGGAAGACAGGACTGTCACCGTATGAGAATCTGTTTGGCAGGAGCCCCAATCTTGAATGTTTCTTTCCACAACAGTTGCAGCTCAAGTACCAGGACTTGACTAGCTATGTGCAGGCCTTACATGGACACCTTGCCAAAGTGCATTTAACTGTCTTCAGTTCTCTTCCAGACTCAGACAAGGTTCCTGGACACCATCCCTTTGTGCCAGGAGACCTGGTGTATGTGAAAAAGTTTGTGTGCAGAGATTGTCTCCAGCCGAGATTTGAAGGACCTCACACGGTGATCCTGGTTACCCCCACTGCAGTAAAACTCGAAGGAAAGAGCACCTGGATCCATGCCTCACACTGTAAAAGAGACTGTTGTTTTTGATCCTGGAACTGAGGACTATCCTCGCCCCTACCTCTTTGGTCCCTATTGTAAAAATAAGAATTCTGGTCCCACTATTCTCTGGGTAAACCTGACAGCCCCGGCGAATATCTGGCGATTTGATTTCTGTGATGTAGTCAAGTGCCCCAAGACTGAACGGGTGGTAGAGGGGATCATCCAGTTTTATATATGTGTTACCAGAAATGACAACGATAATTGTTATTATTGGACCGATGCCGCCTGGAATACAGGGGATGATTGGGGATATAAACCTAGCGAAGCCATGTTCCCAAGGATGGGACGGGTAGGAGTTTTCGTGAGAGAATGCATCTAACAGCCTTTCTGCAACCATTTAGGGGCTGTAAATGGGGTAAAAGTTGTCACCCCCTCCTCCTAAATCTCGAAAGCCCCCAATCTGCTGACCTGCAGACATTTGTTCTGGAAAGGCATTATAATTATGTATTTAGTAGTGGATACTATGGGAATTTAGGCCATATACAGCTCCAGGATATTAGTTTCAGACCAACCAAAGCCCCTGTTACCAGTACACCTAAAACAAGCCCAGGTGAGCGTTTGCAAAATGTAGTTAATGAAGTGATCCCCATTCCAGGTCTCAGTTGGCAAGAGGTTTTCTCCATAGAAACACAAACAACCCCAAGGAAAAACCTATGGTTAGAATGGGTGAGATACAATGTAAGAGTCCAGAATATCTCTGTAGGATGTATTGCTTGTGCTGCTGCGAATACACATCTATACACGCATGCATTGCTTTTCCCTGATGACAACACCACTGCCTGTGTCATGAATCTGTTGAAAGGTTTGAAGTCCACTGATTGCCCAGATTATGTCTTACTAATTCATGAGAAACCCAAACTAAAGGTTCCAGGAGAAGTAACCGTATTAGCTGACAATTATGCAGCGCCCCAGAGTCCTGGTCGTTGCAGTATCATGGCTCAGCCACTAAGGGGGGCCATGGTGCGTTCGATGGCACTGAAGGAGTTCTCTGAGCAGGTATCACAGTCACCAATACATTTCACAGCTGGGCCTCCGGGGGGAGCTAAGGGTGCTATTCATTAGGCCACTCCCCACCATAGTGGGTAAACTGGGGGTCAGGCAGGAAGTTAGAGAGAACGCTGACGGGATTGAACGGAGCAACACCCTGTGGCAGGGGGTGTTGTGAAGGGAGAGACTGTAGGGTCTCTGCCAGGGGTGGGATCCTGGCAGAGGCTTGGCATTGAAAGAACGTAACGGGTCCGCGCAGGCTCCTGGAAGCGGCGGGACTCAAGAAAGGACTAGAAGCGAGATAGATTGTGCTGAGTGAGAAACGAAATCAAGCGAAAGGAGATACCAGTGAGGGTTGTGCTGAAAGAGGCAGCACCTTACTGAGGCGCACTACCGGTGGCCGGAACGCCGAGGAGGTAAAGAGTTTCAAGCCATACCTCAGACCTACGGCAGGGCAGTTAGCTTTAGGCGGACTGTCTCACGCATCACCCAGGAAGGCAAAGGGGGGTACCAACAGGAGAGGGGCGCAGATAGAGTCCCGGAAGATCTCCGAGCCTCCCCGTCATACGGGTGCGTTCCTACCATAGTATCTGGAGGGACGAGGAAGATCATTGCGAATTAAGTTGTTGTGAGGGAACACGAGAAACAGACACAACAGTTGTGGGGTACTTTCCGTAAGCACAGCAGGGAAGGACTGCAACACATAGCGCTAGAAGGAAGGCACCGATTTCCACCTGCAAGGAGAGCTCTGGAAGTGCCATTGGACCGGCCGGACTTGCGCAGCCTGGTGAGCCGTATTCTGGACTGAGGACCCAGAGAGCTTCAGTAAAGAGGTAAAGAGACTGCAACCTGGTGTCCTCGTTATTTACCGCGACCTGCACCCCACAACTGCACCGCTACACCGTTACTACACCACTTATTGCACCGGACGTCCCCCACTGACAGACAGGGCCACGGACCGGGTCTAGCCACCGTGACAACCCCAGGACTGAGACCTAGAGGCCCGGCTCCGGGTACCCCTCGGCCCTGCGGCGGTGTGGGGGCGCTCCAAACTTGGCGTCACGAACAGGATCTACTTAAGCCTGAAGAATCAGGTCATGTGTGCCTAGAGACTGTGATTTACTGTGCTTGGACTGTACTTTATTGCAAGACTGTGTGCTGTGCCATTTGCCGCCAAAATCCGCCGCCATTGCAGCGCTGAGGAAAGCGCAGGAAGAGAAGAGGGGCGTGGAGTGGGCGTAGACGAGCTGGAGAGCGCGAACAGTAATGGCCGCCCAGTCTAAGTATTTCTGTGTCCTGAGGACGTGCCCGTCAACAGCTGAGGTACGCCTCCTGATCTTGGTCGGAGGGTGGCGACCATGGGGACGGGGCCGCCCACGGAAGAGACCGCGGGAAGAAGACGCGGGAGAGGAGAAAAAGATGGCGGCACCCGAAGCACCACGCGGAGCTGAGTCGGCTCAGTCTGAGGCCGCGGCGTCCGAGATAGGCTCCGAGGCACCGCTGCTGGGAGGTCTGACCCTTACCGAGTCCCCGATGGGCCGACCTCCGACGCCGTTATCGGAGGAACGTGTGGCTGCAGCCGAGGCCCGCCAGCTGACCCGCCGACTGAGGGCCGATGCCCGAGTGCTCACCCGGGTGGGCCAACCCACCGAGATTAAGCTGTCTCCCATTGCTCCTTACCCGGACCCGGCTGAAGGCGCCCTACCTGCACCGGGTCTGAAGATCATGCCGGATGCGGAGCACTTACGGCGCCTTATGGCAGAGTGGCGGAGCCGGCCCCAGCCTGCAGAACAAGTGGACTTGGTTAGTGTCCCCGAGATTTCGCCCTCACACTGGGGTGTTGTGGTGGCCTTCCATCCCCAGCAAGGGAGAGGGGTCATACAGGAGATCGGGGAGCCGATCCAGGTCCGGGTGGACCGAGAAGAGGTGGAACCTTCTGGCAGGCGGTCTGATTGCAATCTGGAGCCGGGGGACGCCGTCACCTATACGAGGTGGAGAAAGAACACCAGTGAGACGGGCTGGTTTGCCCGGGGGGTCCAACGATGTGTCGCCCTCCAGGCTGCTGCTGGGACACCAGAAGAGGATAGTCCTGGAGGAAAGGCAGCGGGACCTGACCCCGCGGAACCAGGGGAAGGTCGACCTCACCGCGCCCCGGAGAGGCGGGTACGCCTACCGACGAGAAGGACCTCCCGGAGAGGGATTCTATCCTTACTGGGACCAGAACGGCGTCCTGGCTCACCGGGCCGATCTGTGAGACTGGTGAAGCCAGAAAGAAGGTCACCTTCCGTAGAACCTCAGTAAGACATAGCTTCCAATGTTATGAAAATGTACATAGTTGCTACGTTATTGTTTTAACTGTTCCTGTTGCTGCTAAACCCGCCCAGGGTTAATGGATCCCTCTGTTAACCCGGGATCCTCTTTGTTTGTTTTCCTTGTCTGAAGATGTTGCACAAAAGTTTAAAGAACTGCAGAAATCATGGACTGTGCATGATTCGAACTTTCCTTGTAAATAGTTTGCACCTTCTTAAGGGTGCTCCCTACTGGTTTTAGCCAAAGACACTTTGCGAAGATATTTGCCCTATTGGTTTGAGCCAAAAGACACTTTGCGAAGATTCCTTCTCTACTGGTTTTAGTTAAAGACACTTTGCGAAGAAACCTTTCCTACTAGTCCTAGTTAAAGACACTTTGTGAAGATCCCGGGCTGGAACTTTGCATAAGACTGGTAGGCTGAGAAGACGAGCTACCTCAGAAAGACTTGGTCCCCTCTTAAAGGGGATGTGACGAAGTAAATTTGAAAGAGATACTGTTACCGAACAGTAATGTGATAATGATGCCTTGAAAAAGAAAATGTAACTGTTTTACATGCCGAGTTATATGTGTTGAAGTTGTTGAAATGTGAAATCTGAATAATGTTTTGTAGAAAGGAAAGATGCAGAGAGCCCGTAGGGGTAGATGTAGAAGCCTGCATAGTTGAAAGTAAAAGAAGTAATAATGAAGGTGAGGATAGAAGGTAAACCCCGCGTCCCCATTGAAAAGTTACTTTGTTACTAAGGACAGAGAGTGAACCCGTAGGGGTTAGAGAGTGAGTCCTTAAAGGAGCCGAGTAGAGCGGGCTCAGAGTTCTTTAAATGAAAGGAATGTTATGTCTATACTGTGTATAGTAGCGAAAGGCAGTAGGCCCTGGCTGAACAGGGCGGTCCTGTAAAAGAAAGGAGAGGCAGTAGGTCTGGTGCCGTAGGGACAGGCGGTCCTGCAGGTTCACAAGAAGGAGAATGTAAAGTTGAAATGCCTTATAATGTGATTATAGGAAGGCCTTTGATAGACTAAGAGTGTGAGTTTCTTAAAGGCAATGTTAAGTTATTGTTCCAAAAAAATTGCACTAAGTAGAATACCCGGTTGGGTAACAGAAGTTATTTATGCTCTGTAATTTATAATGTTGATTATGTTTGTAACGTTAAAAGTGTCCTCACCTCCCATAAAGGGAAGCCTACTTAAGTATACTTACTGTTATTTGCACTCAACAAAATTGTATGTCTTTTTGCTAACCTGTATTGTTGTTTTTCTTCCCAGTCCCGGAGTACTGTGTTTAACCAGGGGGGAGTGCAGCGCCCCAGAGTCCTGGTCGTTGCAGTATCATGGCTCAGCCACTAAGGGGGGCCATGGTGCGTTCGATGGCACTGAAGGAGTTCTCTGAGCAGGTATCACAGTCACCAATACATTTCACAGCTGGGCCTCCGGGGGGAGCTAAGGGTGCTATTCATTAGGCCACTCCCCACCATAGTGGGTAAACTGGGGGTCAGGCAGGAAGTTAGAGAGAACGCTGACGGGATTGAACGGAGCAACACCCTGTGGCAGGGGGTGTTGTGAAGGGAGAGACTGTAGGGTCTCTGCCAGGGGTGGGATCCTGGCAGAGGCTTGGCATTGAAAGAACGTAACGGGTCCGCGCAGGCTCCTGGAAGCGGCGGGACTCAAGAAAGGACTAGAAGCGAGATAGATTGTGCTGAGTGAGAAACGAAATCAAGCGAAAGGAGATACCAGTGAGGGTTGTGCTGAAAGAGGCAGCACCTTACTGAGGCGCACTACCGGTGGCCGGAACGCCGAGGAGGTAAAGAGTTTCAAGCCATACCTCAGACCTACGGCAGGGCAGTTAGCTTTAGGCGGACTGTCTCACGCATCACCCAGGAAGGCAAAGGGGGGTACCAACAGGAGAGGGGCGCAGATAGAGTCCCGGAAGATCTCCGAGCCTCCCCGTCATACGGGTGCGTTCCTACCATAGTATCTGGAGGGACGAGGAAGATCATTGCGAATTAAGTTGTTGTGAGGGAACACGAGAAACAGACACAACAGTTGTGGGGTACTTTCCGTAAGCACAGCAGGGAAGGACTGCAACACATAGCGCTAGAAGGAAGGCACCGATTTCCACCTGCAAGGAGAGCTCTGGAAGTGCCATTGGACCGGCCGGACTTGCGCAGCCTGGTGAGCCGTATTCTGGACTGAGGACCCAGAGAGCTTCAGTAAAGAGGTAAAGAGACTGCAACCTGGTGTCCTCGTTATTTACCGCGACCTGCACCCCACAACTGCACCGCTACACCGTTACTACACCACTTATTGCACCGGACGTCCCCCACTGACAGACAGGGCCACGGACCGGGTCTAGCCACCGTGACAACCCCAGGACTGAGACCTAGAGGCCCGGCTCCGGGTACCCCTCGGCCCTGCGGCGGTGTGGGGGCGCTCCAATTACACCTGCTATAATTCCCACGACACCACAGGTACACTAGTAGGGATCTTCGAGACAGGTTTCTGCAAAGGGAACAGTTCTCTAGATACTGATTTGCTAATCAAACATACAGAATATATGTACGACATTTATTGGCTATGTGGAGATGGTAAGCTCCGTCCTAGGTTGCCTAATGCCTGGATAGGCCAATGCACCCCTGTTAACCCCTTCCTGACATCGGACGTACTATCCCGTCGAGGTGGGGTGGGCCCCCATGACCACGGACGGGATAGTACGTCCAGCGCGATCGGCGGCGCTCACGGGGGGAGCGCGGCCGATCGCGGCCGGGTGTCAGCTGCCTATCGCAGCTGACATCCGGCACTATGTGCCAGGAGCGGTCACGGACCGCTCCCGGCACATTAACCCCCGGCACACCGCGATCAAACATGATTGCGATGTGCCGGCGGTGCAGGGAAGCATCGCGCAGGGAGGGGGCTCCCTGCGGGCTTCCCTGAGCCCCCCGCAGCAACGCGATGTGATCGCGTTGCTGCGAGGGTCTTAGCTCCCTCCCTGCCTGCTCCAGACCCGGATCCAAGATGGCCGCGGATCCGGGTCCTGCAGGGAGGAAGGTGGCTTCACAGAAGCCTGCTCAGAGCAGGCACTGTGAAGCAGCCTGCACTTCTCTCAGATCTGTGATCTGTCAGAGTGCTATGCAAACTGGCAGATCACCGATCTGTATTGTCCCCCCCGGGGCAAAGTAAAAAAGTAAAAAAAAAATTTTCCAAATGTGTAAAAAAAAAAATAAATAAATATTCCAAAATAATGAAAAAAAATATATATATTATTCCCATAAATACATTTCTTTATCTAAATAAAATAAAAAAAACAATAAAAGTACACGTATTTAGTATCGCCGCGTCCGTAACGACCCGACCTATAAAACTGGCCCACTAGTTAACCCCTTCAGTAAACACCGTAAGAAAAAAAAAGAAAAAAACGAGGCAAAAAACAACGCTTTATTATCATACCGCCGAACAAAAAGTGGAATAACACGCGATCAAAAAGACAGATATAAATATCCATGGTACCGTTGAAAGCGTCATCTTGTCCCGCAAATAACGAGCCACCATACAGCATGATCAGCAAAAAAATAAAAAAGTTATAGTCCTGAGAATAAAGCGATGCAAAAATAATTATTTTTTCCATAAAATAGTTTTTATCATATAAAAGCGCCAAAACATAAAAAAATAATATAAATGAGGTATCACTGTAATCGTACTGACCCGAAGAATAAAACTGCTTATCAATTTTACCAAACACGGAACGGTATAAACGCCTCCCCCAAAAGAAATTCATGAATAGCTGGTTTTTGGTCATTCTGCCTCACAAAAATCTGAATAAAAAGTGATCAAAAACTGTCACATGTCCGAAAATGTTACTAATAAAAACGTCAACTCGTCCCGCAAAAAACAAGACCTCACATGACTCTGTGGACTAAAATATGGAAAATTTATAGCTCTCAAAATGTGGTAACGCAAAAAATATTTTTTGCAATGAAAAGCGTCTTTCAGTGTGTGACGGCTGCCAATCATAAAAATCCGCTAAAAAACTCGCTATAAAAGTAAATCAAACCCCCCTTCATCACCCCCTTAGTTAGGGAAAAAAAAAAATGTATTTATTTCCATTTTCCCATTAGGGCTAGGGTTAGGGTTAGGGTTAGGGTTAGGGTTGGAGCTAGGGTTAAGGCTACAGTTAGGGTTGGGGCTAAAGTTAGGGTTAGGGTTGGGGCTAAAGTTACGGTTAGGGTTTAGATTACATTTACGGTTGGGAATAGGGTTGGGATTAGGGTTAGGGGTGTGTCAGGGTTAGAGGTGTGGTTAGGGTTACTGTTGGGATTAGGGTTAGGGGTGTGTTTGGATTAGGGTTTCAGTTATAATTGGGGGGTTTCCACTGTTTCGGCACATCAGGGGCTCTCCAAACGCGACATGGCGTCCGATCTCAATTCCAGCCAATTCTGCGTTGAAAAAGTAAAACAGTGCTCCTTCCCTTCCGAGCTTTCCCGTGTGCCCAAACAGGGGTTTACCTCAACATATGGGGTAGCAGCGTACTCGGGACAAATAGGACAACAACCTTTGGGGTCCAATTTCTCCTGTTACCCCTGGGAAAATACAAAACTGGGGGCTAAAAAATAATTTTTGTGGGAAAAAAAAAATATTTTTAATTTTCACGGCTCTGCGTTATAAACTGTAGTGAAACACTTGGGGGTTCAAAGTTCTTACAACACATCTAGATAAGTTCCTTCCGGGGTCTAGTTTCCAAAATGGGGTCACTTGTGCGGGGCTTCTACTGTTTAGGTACATTAGGGGCTCTGCAAACGCAATGTGACGCCTGCAGACCATTCCATCTAAGTCTGCATTCCAAATGGCGCTCCTTCCCTTCCGAGCCCTCCCATGCATCCAAACGGTGGTTCCCCCCACATATGGGCTATCAGCGCACTCAGGACAAATTGGACAACAACTTTTGGGGTCTAATTTCTCCTGTTACCCTCGGGAAAATACAAAACTGGGGGCTGAAAAATAATTTTTGTGGGAAAAAATTTTAGTTTTATTTTTACGGCTCTGCATTATAAACTTCTGTGAAGCCCTTGGTGGGTCAAAGCGCTCACCACACATCTAGATAAGTTACTTAGGGGGTCTACTTTCCAACATGGTGTCACTTGTGGGGGGTTTCTACTGTTTAGGTACATTAGGGGCTCTGCAAACACAATGTGACGCCTGCAGACCATTCCATCTAAGTCTGCATTCCAAATGGCGCTCCTTCACTTCCGAGCCCTTCCATGCATCCAAACGGTGGTTCCCCCCCACATATGGGGTATCAGCGCACTCAGGACAAATTGGACAACAACTTTTGGGGTCCAATTTCTCCTGTTACCCTCGGGAAAATACAAAACTGGGGGCTGAAAAATAATTTTTGTGGGAAAAACTTTTAGTTTTATTTTTACGGCTCTGCATTATAAACTTCTGTGAAGCCCTTGGTGGGTCAAAGTGCTCACCACACATCTAGATAAGTTCCTTAGGGGGTCTACTTTCCAACATGGTGTCACTTGTGGGGGGTTTCTACTGTTTAGGTACATTAGGGGCTCTGCAAACACAATGTGACGCCTGCAGACCATTCCATCTAAGTCTGCATTCCAAATGGCGCTCCTTCCTTTCCGAGCCCTCCCATGCGCCCAAACAGTGGTTCTCCCCACATATGGTGTATCATCGCACTCAGGACAACTTGGACAACAAATTTTGGGGTCCAATTTCTCCTGCTACCCTCGGGAAAATACAAAACTGGGGGCTAAAAAAACAATTTTTGTGGGAAAAAATTTTTGTTTTATTTTTATGGCTCTGCATTATTAACTTCTGTGAAGCCCTTGGTGGGTCAAAGCGCTCAAAACACATCTAGATAAGTTCCTTAGGGGGTCTACTTTACAAAATGGTGTCACTTGTGGGGGGTTTCAATGTTTAGGCACATCAGTGGCTCTCCAAACGCAACATGGCGTCCCATCTCAATTCCTGTCAATTTTGCATTGAAAAGTCAAACGGTGCTACTTCCCTTCCGAGCTCTCCCATGTGCCCAAACAGTGGTTTACCCCCACATATGGGGTATCAGCGTACTCAGGACAAATTGTACAACAACTTTTGGGGTCCAATTTCTTCTCTTACCCTTGGAAAAATAAAAAATTGGGGGTGAAAAGATAATTTTTGTGAAAAAATATGATTTTTTATTTTTACGGTTCTGCATTATAAACTTCTGTGAAGCACTTGGTGGGTCAAAGTGCTCACCACACCTCTAGATAAGTTCCTTAGGGGGTCTACTTTCCAAAATGGTGTCACTTGTGGGGGGTTTCAATGTTTAGGCACATCAGTGGCTCTCCAAACGCAACATGACGTCCCATCTCAATTCCTGTCAATTTTGCATTGAAAAGTCAAACGGCGCTCCTTCCCTTCCGAGGTCTCCCATGCGCCCAAACAGTGGTTTATCCCCACATATGGGGTATCAGCGTACTCAGGACGAATTGTACAACAACTTTTGGGGTCCAATTTCTTCTCTTACCCTTGGGAAAATAAAAAATTGGGGGCGAAAAATAATTTTTGTGAAAAAATGTGATTTTTTATTTTTACGGTTCTGCATTATAAACTTCTGTGAAGCACTTGGTGGGTCAAAGTGCTCACCACACCTCTAGATAAGTTCCTTAGGGGGTCTACTTTCCAAAATGGTGTCAATTGTGGGGGGTTTCAATGTTTAGGCACATCAGGGGCTCCCCAAATGCAACATGGCGTCCCATCTCAATTACAGTCAATTTTGCATTGAAAAGTCAAATGGCGCTCCTTCGCTTCCGAGCTCGGTCATGCGCACAAACAGTGGTTTACCCCCACATATGGGGTATCGGCGTACTCAGGACAAATTGTACAACAACTTTTGGGGTCCATTTTCTCCTGTTACCCTTGGTAAAATAAAACAAATTGGAGCTGAAGTAAATTTTTTGTGAAAAAAAGTTAAATGTTCATTTTTATTTAAACATTCCAAAAATTCCTGTGAAGCACCAGAAGGGTTAATAAACTTCTTGAATATGGTTTTGAGCACCTTGAGGGGTGCAGTTTTTAGAATGGTGTCACACTTGGGTATTTTCTATCATATAGACCCCTCAAAATGACTTCAAATGAGATGTGGTCCCTAAAAAAAAATGGTGTTGTAAAAATGAGAAATTGCTGGTCAACTTTTAACCCTTATAACTCCCTAACAAAAAAAAATTTTGGTTCCAAAATTGTGCTGATGTAAAGTAGACATGTGGGAAATGTTACTTATTAAGTATTTTGTGTGACATATCTCTGTGATTTAAGGGCATAAAAATTCAAAGTTGGAAAATTGCAAAATTTTCAAAATTTTCATTTTTTTTGCAAATAAACGCAGGTAATATCAAATAAATTTTACCACTATCATGAAGTACAATATGTCACGAGAAAACAATGTCAGAATCGCCAAGATCCGTTGAAGCGTTCCAGAGTTATAACCTCATAAAGGGACAGTGGTCAGAATTGTAAAAATTGGCCCGGTCATTAACGTGCAAACCACCCTTGGGGGTGAAGGGGTTAAACTAGCCATACAGTTCAAGATTTTATTTTTGGGATCCAAAGATACCTGATGAACTTACCAGAAAGAGGAGAAGTTTTGATCAGCTCCACATGAGTTATGAAGAAGATCCAATAATATATATTGATGCCATTGGAGTGCCAAGGGGGGTGCCTGACCAGTTTAAAGCCCAGAACCAGATTTATGCTGGCTTTGCTTCTATAATCCCACAGGTGCAGATTAATAAAAATGTTGAATGGATCAAATATATATATATATATATTACAGTGAACAAAGATTTGTTAATTATAGCTGTGATGCCTTTTAGGGTATAGTTGAGGATTTGGGCCCTAACACTTGTATGACTCGTGCTGCAACCCAACCTAAGAGAATTACACTGAATCCTGTCCAGACAAGATCACATGCAGTGACATAAGAAGCTGACACAGGATTGTGGTTGGTGGATACTGGAGACATTAACTTTTGGGAGTAGGCTGACAGTAATCCTTTTGGGAAGGAGCTGTAGACCAGCATGTCATGTCGCCCCCACCACCAGAGAACCAACCACATCAGGTAGGGTAAGACAGATACAGGAGTATTATCCCTGGAGGCCCTCTGACTAGCTATGCAAAAACAATTGGCTGACCCTGAGAACCAACCTTTCTCATTTTACAAACAAATAATGATAATATGATGGATGTATAAGTACACCTGGGCAGGCCTAGGGAGTTAGTGAAAGCAATCCCGACTGGCACCTTCCTCAATTAAGAAGTAGACCCACCAGAGTACGATGGTACTGATCCAGGGGAGATCCCTAAGTATGTCCCCCTCAAGAGAGTAGACAGAACCCCCCATTCTCAGATGATGCTAAGAGATTTAGTTTAGGGACAGTGGGAGAACTCCATATGAGGTTAGTGAAGGGTTCAGCTGCCTGGAGGCCTCTCGCTAGGGGAGAGTTTCTGAGGTGTCTGGATGAAGAAATCCACCTCCCCTTTTCCCATCACATGGACAGTCTCGAAGGATCTTTTTTAAGGGAAAAATTTAGTGTTTAGGGGGGATTGTCAAGGTGAAAATATATTTTCTTATACCTTTTTGTACTGCTATACTCTTATACTGTGAAACAATAAGTTTTTCCTATGCTTGCAGATATAACTGTATTTAAAAATGGCTGCCAGTATTCACCTTTATCTTTGTCATGTATGTAATACTAAATCTTGTTTTTTGGTGTATTTCTGTGTGTATTAGGAAATTCTGCACTAGGATAACTAGTGATGAAACCAAAAGCGTTGCCACCTCTGCTCTTCTCTACACCAATTTCACAAAGTTACCTGATGAAGATGTTGAAGCCAAGCGTATGGCTATCTTCAAAGGATCCCCACTACTGTTATCAATAATTGTTATTCGTAAATTCTAGTATACAGGGGGGACGGGTACGCCGCAACAGCCATGGCTGGTCACATGGCACCAGCCATGTGAAGACCAGTACCCCTCGAGCTTAGAGCTTGGGATAGTATCTCTGATGCTGGACATTAATTAACAAAATGTATCTAGGGGGGAATGTGAAGGAAGAAATTAAGAAAGGTTCTCCATTTTGTGCTTTTCGACTCCATTTTGTTGTTTTGATATAAATTTTGTTAGTAGGCTAAAGGTTACAGCTGTTATGAGATTTTGATGAGACCTTGATTGTTGCAACCTCGGTAGAACATGAGACTGAGGGTATATTGTTCTATGAAGCTTTGACGCACAGATTGTTCCTGCATTCTTATAGGCTAAGAACCGTGAGCGTGTTCTTATGCTGATTGGTTGAAGTGTAATTTCTATGACTATGATAAAGTCATGCAGAATAAACGGGGGCCAGAGATCTGCTCGATCCCCCATACAGAGACACACGTCTCCGTCTGGTCATTTTCAGTTGCCGGCAACACCTTGTATATTAATTTGGAAATCACTGGGTTAACCGTGAAGGATCACTTTAAATCCTCCCTCAACAAACACACCATCCCCACTGTCAAACATGGTGGTGGCAGCATCATGGTTTGGGCCTGCTTTTCTTCAGCAGGGACAGGGAAGATGGTTAAAGTTGATAAGTTGATGGGAAGATGGATGGAACCAAATACATGTCCATTCTTGAAGAAAACCTGTTGGAGTCTGCAAAAGACCTGAGACTGGGACGGAGATTTGTCTTCCAACAAGACAATGATCCCGAACATAAAGCAAAATCTACAATGGAATGGTTCACAAATAAACGTATCCAGGTGTTAGAATGGCCAAGTCAAAGTCCAGACCTCAATCCAATCGAGAATCTGTGGAAAGAGCTGAAAACTGCTGTTCACAAACGATCTCCATCAAACCTCACTGAGCTCGAGCTGTTTGCCAAGGAAGAATGGGCAAGAATTTCAGTCTTTCAATGAACAAAACTGATAGAGACATACCCCAAGCGACTTGCAGCTGTAAGCGCAGCAAAAGGTGGCGCAACAAAGTATTAAGTTAAAGGGGCTGAATAATATGTGCAGCCCCACTTTTCAGTTTTTGAATTTCCACAAAAATTTAAAATAACCAATAAATTTTGTTCAACTTCACAATTGTGTTCCACTTGTTGTTGATTCTTCACCAAAAAATTACATTTGGTATCTTTATGTTTGAAGCATGATATGTGGGAAAAGGTTGAAAAGTTCCAGGGGGCCGAATACTTTCACAAGGCACTGTATATATATATATATATATATATATATATATATATATATATATATATATATATATATATATATATATATAGCTACACACACATACATGTGTATATATATAACATAATCTCCTCTATTATGTATATTGCCATCCCTTATTATACAGTGCCCTCTCTTGTTATGTACAGCACTATCCCTTACATATTGGATTATATAGAGCCCTGTTTTATTACATACCGTCCTGTCTTGTTAGCTGTGTAATGCAATGATGGCTGATGGAGCATGGGAAAGCTTCTTTTCTAATGGAGGAGCTGATGGACTGGTCATCTGGTCACCAGCTCCTCCATCAGCAGTCATTTTATATCTAAAAAGAGAGGGGACTATGTAATAAAAGAGGGCACTGTGAATAACAAAATTAACAAGAATACACTATGTAAGAGACAGCACTGTACATAACAGAAGAGGAAGCTATATAATAAGGGACGGCACCATATATATAACTAGAGAGGATGGTATGTAATAAGGGATGATGTTATACATAATAAAAGAGGAAACTATGTAACTAAGGATGGTGTTATACAGAATTAGTGAGTACGCTATATTCTAAGGGACTGTGCTATGTAAAATAAGTGAGTACACTATACACTAAGGGACTGTGTTATACATAATAAGTACATACACTCTATACTAAGGGACTATGTTAGACATAATAAGCGATAATAATGTTATCCTCCACCTCCCCCTGTTTCTAAGTCCGTTATAAGTCCCCCTTCCTCCCATCCCAATCCCCAACACCCCTCATTG
Source organism: Ranitomeya variabilis (assembly GCF_051348905.1). Classification (NCBI taxonomy): domain Eukaryota; kingdom Metazoa; phylum Chordata; class Amphibia; order Anura; family Dendrobatidae; genus Ranitomeya; species Ranitomeya variabilis. The sequence goes on along the minus strand of NC_135232.1, from coordinate 216,200,696 downwards.
TCCTCCTCCCCCCGCATCCCATTGTCTTCTACCCCACCCCATCATTGCCTTCTCCACCACCACTATCATTGCTTTCTCCCCCACCACCCCATATCATTGCCCATTCCACCACCTCCATCATTTCATCCTCCCCCACCACCCCTATCATTGCCCTCTCTATCACCACCATCATTGCCCTTTCCACCACCTCCATCACAGCCTTCTCCTCCATCACCCCCACCATTGCCTCCTTCCCCACCATTCCCATAATTGTCTTTTCTTCTACCACCATCATTGCCTTCTCCCCACCTCCATCATTTCTTCCACCCCCACCATCCCCATCATTGCCCTTTCCATCACATCCATCATTTCCTCTTCCCCCACCATCCCCATCATTGCCCTTTCCACTACCACCATCGTTGCCCTTTCCACAACCTCCATCATTTCCTCCTCCCCACCACCATCATTGCATTCTCCCCACACTACCATCATTGCCCATTCTATCACCTCCATCATTGCCTTCTCCTCCCACTCCAATCATTGCCCATTCCACCACTTCCATCATTTCCTCCTCCCCCACCATCCCCATCATTGCCCTTTCCATCACCCCATCATTGCCTTCTCCCCATCAGCCCCATCATTGCCCTCTCCTCCCCCTGCACACACAACACCATTTACCTCTGCACATACCCCCGCAGCTCTATGCATGCACACACACCACACACACACACGCATACACACAACACACGCATACACACAACACACGTACACATACACACACAGCACCTCTCACCTGTCCGCACGCTTTCCCGCACCTGAAGCATCACCGTCGGCAGCTTCCTCTCTCTGGCACAGCCGGCCGCTGAATGATGACGTCATCCAGCGGCGCCGCTGTGTGAGAGGAAGCGCGGGCAGGAAGCAGGACAGATCACTGCACATGCGGTATGTCCGCCCCTGGGAGCCGGCGCGCTGTAGCTTCTCTGTGCCTGCTGTCAGCTTGACAGTCGGCACAGAGAACAGCTGACTCCCAGACCGGGGGCGGCAGAATGCAGCCGCTGGAGACACTGCGGACCGCCGCATTAGGTGGCCCGACTGTGCCCCCCACCGGCTGTGCCCGCGGCACATGCCCCAACTGCCCCCCCTAGATACGCCTGTTAGGCCATGTGCACACGTTCAGTATTTGCTCAGTATTTTACCTCAGTATTTGTAAATCAAAACCAGGATTGGAGCAATCAGAGGAAGCGTGTAATAGAAACAGGTCACCACTTCTGTATTTATCACCCACTCCTGGTTTTGGCTTATGTTGCCTGGGCAGTCCCTTTAAGGCCCCTTTCACACATCAGTCTTTTGCCGTCAGTCTCATTCCGGCGAATTTTGAAAAAAACAGATCCGGCGAATGTTGCCGCCAGATCCATTTTTTCTCATAGACTTGTATTAGCGACGGATGGCCTCACGTTTCATGCGTCGTTTGCTGGATCCGTCCAAAATTGTTTATTCGGCGGCCGGAGAAAATGGACATAGTAAAGTTTTTTGTATCTGTCGCCATCCGTCGTTTGCTAGAATGGAAGCCTATGGCGCTGGATCCGTCAAATGATGGAATCCGGCGACGGATTCCTTTTTTTTTAGCTGAGCATGCTCCGATTTATTTAGGATAGGATTAGGCTACTTTCACACTAGCGGCAGGCTCGGCCCGTCGCTGTGCGTCGGGCCGACGTTCCCGACGCTAGCGCTGTCTCCGCCGCACAACGGGTGCAGGGGATGCATTTTTCCAGCGCATCCGCTGCCCCATTGTGAGGTGCGGGGAAGTGCGGGGAGGTGGGGGCGGAGTTCCAGCCGCGCATGCGCGGTCGGAAAAAACGGGCCGTCGGGAGCAAAAAACGTTACATGTAGCGTTTTTTGCTCCCGACGGTCCGCCACTGCACGACGCATCCGTCGCACGACGGGTGCGATGTGTGGCAATCCGTCACAATGCGTCGCTTCATGTTAATCAATGGTGAAAAAACGCATCCTGCAAACACTTTTGCAGGATGCGTTTTTTCGGCAAAACGACGCATTGTGACGGATTGCAGTTAACGCTAGTGTGAAAGTAGCCTTAGCTGGATCAGCTGGTCGGATCCGGTGCAAAAACGGATCCGTCGCATCAGTTTTCGGATCCGTTTTTTTCAACATTCGACAGATTGTGACTGATGGCAAAAAACTGAGGTGTGAAAGTAGCCATAGGTAGAGTGCATTTGTATGTGTTTCTTTAGTGACCGGTCTTCTGCAGAGTGCTGTGTCCCCTCACCGCGGCCATCAGCTGCTGGAAGAGGTCACGTGGGTGCCGTCCTCCCACAGGTAGGAGGAGATCGCAGAATAGGACACGCCCACTACTTCTTAGCGAACGAAACTTCTTAACTCCTCCCGCCCATGTGACCGGTCACATGACCCCTGACGTCACCGCGGCGGCTCCAGTTTGTTGGAGCTCTGTTGTTGGGCAGTAGTGGAGCCGTTGGGGACAGCCGGAGTTGTACGCTAGTAACGGGTAAGAGCACAGGACTTCTGAGAAGGGCCGAGGTGGTGCTGTGGTACCACAGGTCCCAGCAAACCTGCACATAACAGGTCCGGGCGGCTGTGCCTGGTTCTCCTGTGTCATGGTGAGTCATGGCTTAGCGGTGATGTAACTAGTGACCGGTGTGATGGGTGGTGGGCACAGGGCAATCTCCCAGGATGCTTCACTGTCTTATTGGCCTCCCAGCACTTGTAGGGGGGCTGTCCAGGCTACTGGTCATTCCTGGTACTGCAGCTCACATAGAAGTGAATAGGAGCTGAGCCGCAGTCCCCACTACAGTGAGTGAGCAGCTGACTATTGGGGTCTTGGTTTTTGGATTTCCACTGTTGCCCGATCCCACCGATAGACCATCAGTGTTTAGGTTGTGGACAGGCCCTCTAGAGCCACACACTGCAGTAATCAGTCAGATACTCCCTCGCTGTGTGGTGGGCTGGCCCCTCAGTGTATCCGCTGTGTGGTGGGCTGGCCCCTCAGTGTATCCGCTGTGTGGTGGGCTGGCCCCTCAGTGTATCCGCTGTGTGGTGGGCTGGCCCCTCAGTGTGTCCGCTGTGTGGTGGGCTGGCCCCTCAGTGTGTCCGCTGTGTGGTGGGCTGGCCCCTCAGTGTGTCCGCTGTGTGGTGGGCTGGCCCCTCAGTGTGTCCGCTGTGTGGTGGGCTGGCCCCTCAGTGTGTCCGCTGTGTGGTGGGCTGGCCCCTCAGTGTGTCCGCTGTGTGGTGGGCTGGCCCCTCAGTGTGTCCGCTGTGTGGTGGGCTGGCCCCTCAGTGTGTCCGCTGTGTGGTGGGCTGGCCCCTCAGTGTGTCCGCTGTGTGGTGGGCTGGCCCCTCAGTGTATCCGCTGTGTGGTGGGCTGGCCCCTCAGTGTATCCGCTGTGTGGTGGGCTGGCCCCTCAGTGTATCCGCTGTGTGGTGGGCTGGCCCCTCAGTGTATCCGCTGTGTGGTGGGCTGGCCCCTCAGTGTATCCGCTGTGTGGTGGGCTGGCCCCTCAGTGTATCCGCTGTGTGGTGGGCTGGCCCCTCAGTGTATCCGCTGTGTGGTGGGCTGGCCCCTCAGTGTATCCGCTGTGTGGTGGGCTGGCCCCTCAGTGTATCCGCTGTGTGGTGGGCTGGCCCCTCAGTGTATCCGCTGTGTGGTGGGCTGGCCCCTCAGTGTATCCGCTGTGTGGTGGGCTGGCCCCTCAGTGTATCCGCTGTGTGGTGGGCTGGCCCCTCAGTGTATCCGCTGTGTGGTGGGCTGGCCCCTCAGTGTATCCGCTGTGTGGTGGGCTGGCCCCTCAGTGTATCCGCTGTGTGGTGGGCTGGCCCCTCAGTGTATCCGCTGTGTGGTGGGCTGGCCCCTCAGTGTATCCGCTGTGGATTTTCGGCAGCATGCATGGCGCTGTTCTACAAAATGCGTAATAAAAAAATAAATAAATCAGCAGTATAAACTGACACTTTCACTGCTGATTTCACCCAGTGATTTGGAGACATTTGGAGCTTTTCCTGTTTCTGCTCCTTGCTCACAGCCTAAGGAGCTTTATCGAGGGGCTCCGCTCCCAGATAGTCTTGAAAAACCGTTCTCATTATATATAAAATCCACTCTTCTGTTCATGAGGGGTTTTTGCCTGCAGTAGAAAAATGTACCTCCCAAAATTAGAAGAAAAAAGCAAAGTGGCACCACTCCTTAGTCCGAGGGTAAATCAGACATATGTGCTGAATCAGGCGTGTCTAGCCGCGGAGGTGCTAGCGTGTGGAAATTAGCGATGTAGCCGTCAATAGTTAGAAAGAAACGCAGCACTCACCGGAACTGTAGAAGAATCTTCTTTATTTACAGGTTGCGGCAATGCATCTTCACGGCACGGGGGAGTGGGAGGTGAGGAGCGTGCAAGGCAGAACGGACGACGGCCGTTTCGCGCTAAACGGTAGCGCTTCTACGGGTCCATGATCCGGAGGAAGTTACGCCGGGAGAAATAGGGTAGAAACCCCTCCTCTCCGGCGTCATCGACCTCCAGATGAACAAAAGTGCTAATTAACAAGGTGCAAATTAAAACCAAGATAGCAAGGATAAAATGCAGATAAACACAAGTTATCAAAAGCTCAATACAGAAAGCGATCTTAAACCAACATTTATGATAATATATGCTATAGACTCAAGGTTCCACATATACGCAGGATTTTAATTTTAAAGACGTGAGATCTACCTTTTCATTGTATAGGAATCCTAACCTATGAGTGAAGTAATCCAATTCTAAATAAGCAAAGTAAAGTAGCAACAAAAAAACGAAAAATTGTACTTTTAGCAATTATTAATCATAATTTTTTAATCTTTTAATCTATTTGGCTGTTCTAATCAAGCCTGTAGTTTTAATGAAAGAAGTCACCAAGAAAGTACCTATTAATGATAGTAAATTCATACCGGCAAGGGGGAGTACTAATGAGACAGGGGTCGATAACGAAGAATTAAATAAATATTACAGGAAGATGGACATATCTGTCCTGTCATTAAAGCCAGAGGGGCCCGTAGCTCGTGTCCTCATAATCCATTTTGCTTCTTGTTGCAAAAGGATTTTTCCCAAATCTCCTCCCTTAGAGGTGAGGCTTACTTTCTCTAAACCTACAAAGGTGAGAACTGTCGGATCACCCTGGTGACATTCCCTGATGTGGCTTATGAGTCTAGGTACTCCTTTACCCGTAGATACGGATTTAAAATGTTCCCTAAATCTGACATATAATTTGCGTATTGTTTTGCCAATGTAAAATCGTTTACATGGGCAAAACAGCGCATATACAACAAATTCCGTTTTGCATGAAATAAAATGAATTATGTTATGTGAAATTGGACCAATTTCTACCACCTGCCCTGTCATATGGTATTGACAAAAAGGGCAATTTCCACACCGGAAATTGCCTTGTGGAATGGTTTGGTTTAACCAAGTGCTTTTTTTGTCCTTTGTCACTCTGTTACGGACCAGGATGTCCCTGACTCTGGTGCTGCGCCTGTTGGAAATGAGGGGACCTGCTGTAGTTCTGGCAGAGAGATCGCTATCTCTCTCCAATACGTGCCAATGTCTGCGGATGGTGGAACGTATCGCATCATCCATTGGTCCGTATTGGAAACAGAAGGCGAATCTCTGTTGAGGATTCTTGACAGGGGTTACATTTTTAGATTCAACACGTTGGATGGTGGATTTTAGTAAATCTTCGGGGTACCCCCTTTCTCGGAACCTATGGAATAATTCATTAGATTGTGTTTGGAAGCCACTGGATGTATTATTTAGTCTTTGGACTCTAAGAAACTGCCCATAAGGTAAAGAATTTTTTACATGATTGGGATGATAGCTGTTATAATGTAGCAGAGAGTTACTAGCAGTAGATTTGCGATAGACAGAAGTACGTATGGTATCATGTTCTATTTGAACAGACACATCCAAAAAGTCTATGGTTTGGCCTCCGAAATGAGAGGTAAAGGACATCCCCATTAAGTTGATCTCATTAAGGTAAATAACAAATGATTCGAACTCTGTTTTCGTGCCGTCCCATACCATGATCACGTCATCAACGTACCTCATATATAATTTGATATGTTTAAGATAGATGTTTTTGTGAGAATAAATGTAGTCCTCTTCAAATACCGCCATGTATAGATTGGCAAACGTACATGCAACCGGGGTCCCCATGGCAGTCCCTGTGGTCTGCCTGTACCATACATCCAAGAACATGAAGGCATTGTGGGTGAGTATGAATTGGAGACTCTCACACACAAATTGGACATATTCAGAACTTTTTGTAGTGGTGAGCAAAATTCTCCTAATCATGTCCACGCCCATATCTTGAGGGATGCTAGTGTACAGGCTGACCACATCTAGGGACACCAATGAGAACCCCGGCTGCCAGACGAAATTTTGAATGTGTCTGAGAAAAGAGTTGGTATCTTTTAGGTATGAGGGAACATCCATAAGAATCGGGCGTAAGAGCCAATCGATGTACTGGGATAGGGGCTCAGTGAGTGACCCTATCCCAGACACGATGGGTCTGCCTGGGGGACAGGTCACGGACTTATGAATTTTTGGTAAATAATACCAATGGGGTTTGGTAGGATAATTGGGGAGCAATTTCTCTGCCTTCTTTTGGGTCAATACCCTATTTTCTACAGCCTTCCTAAGAAACGTACAAAGTTTAGACTTATATTTTAGCGTTGGGTCACCTGGTAATTTAACATAGATTTTAGTATCTGATAGCTGTCTGTCTGCCTCCGCTAGATAAGCTTCTTTAGGTAATAATACTGTTTTGCCCCCCTTGTCGGCGGGGCGAATGATAACATCTGACCAACCAGCTAATTCTGATAGGGCTTTTTTCTCATCAATCATTAAATTAGGTTGCGGTTTCTTATAAATTAGGGCTTCAATGTCTTTTAAGACTAACGTCTCAAATAAATCAATTGTGTTTCCTGGGGATATAGGTGGCATGTACGTGGAGGGGACCCCTCCCAAGAAGGGGGTAGTAGCTCGAGAGTTAGCTGTCTCTAAAATGGTAGGATCCATATCAGTTAGGCTTAACAGTTGTTGTGCATCATGTTGGTATTCTGCCAAGGCTTCTTCTCCCGGCCCCACCATAAAACCCAATGGGCCCACGAAGCAGGGTTGTTCTCCCTCCATGCTGGTATTATTGGTGGAGCTGGTTAGAAAGGACTTATATAAGTGTATTTTTCTGGTGGCTTTAAAAAGGTCTATCTGGAATGAAACAAAATCAAAGTCACCAGGGATACAATAGTTTAGACCTTTGGATAATAGAGATAGATGAGCCGGGGTTAACGTCCGATTTGTAAGATTAAGGACATGGTCATCAGAGCGGGACACTAGCGACGTTCCTGTCTCCAGGACACAAATTTTCTTTTCTGATATCGGTGGGGGCCTAGATTTTCGTTTGCCCCTCCTTGTCTTCCTCCTAAAGGGGGTGATGTATTTGTCGGTAAATCAGATGTCGCGTTTCCTGCAAATTCCGGATTGCTGCTCGGACCCTCACTTAAACTAGAGTCGGATTCTGTGGTTAAGTAGTCTTTCTTGTTTGGCTGGCTGCGTCTTTTTTTGTTATTAAAACTCCATTTTCTCTGTCTGAAATTATTTCCATTAAAACTTCGATTCTCTTTATTAAATTTATTCCAATTAAAAATATGGCCAGAGTCATAGTCATTTTTATCGCGGAGAAATTTATCCCTTTTCCTCTGCTTAATTTCTGCCTGTATAGGGATAAGCTTAATGTCTAGTTTTTTATTAAAGGTGGTCCATTGGCTTTCCGTCAGTCTGCTCTGTAGTTCAGCTTGAGTCTTGGTAATTTCAGAACTGACCATCTCGTAATTTTTCATATTAGATTTTAGAACTAGCAAGAGTAATTCCTGGGAGCACCGTAGCATAACTTGCTCCCATTCTGTTTTTAACATATCATCACTGCTAAAGTGGGACATCTCTTTCCACACTCTTAAACCTCTTGGGACACGTCCATTGTCTATGTATGACTGTAATGAATTATTGGTCCAAAATAGTCTGATCTCTCGCTCTGAGAGGTTGGTCAGCTTATATTCCAATGATCATGTACTGAGCATCTGCAATTCATCCGCCTGTTCACACTCCTTAAAATATTGTGCAACGTCCTCCCGGCCGGCTTGTAAGCTAGAACGCACAGATCCAGCGTCTGGATCCATTCTGTTGCTATCCGCAATACAATTTAACAATCCAGAAACGTCTGCCTCTGTATATGGGTGTGCACACTAAAGACCAAGCATTGTCCAACCAAAATTAGAAGAAAAAAGCAAAGTGGCACCACTCCTTAGTCCGAGGGTAAATCAGACATATGTGCTGAATCAGGCGTGTCTAGCCGCGGAGGTGCTAGCGTGTGGAAATTAGCGATGTAGCCGTCAATAGTTAGAAAGAAACGCAGCACTCACCGGAACTGTAGAAGAATCTTCTTTATTTACAGGTTGCGGCAATGCATCTTCACGGCACGGGGGAGTGGGAGGTGAGGAGCGTGCAAGGCAGAACGGACGACGGCCGTTTCGCGCTAAACGGTAGCGCTTCTACGGGTCCATGATCCGGAGGAAGTTACGCCGGGAGAAATAGGGTAGAAACCCCTCCTCTCCGGCGTCATCGACCTCCAGATGAACAAAAGTGCTAATTAACAAGGTGCAAATTAAAACCAAGATAGCAAGGATAAAATGCAGATAAACACAAGTTATCAAAAGCTCAATACAGAAAGCGATCTTAAACCAACATTTATGATAATATATGCTATAGACTCAAGGTTCCACATATACGCAGGATTTTAATTTTAAAGACGTGAGATCTACCTTTTCATTGTATAGGAATCCTAACCTATGAGTGAAGTAATCCAATTCTAAATAAGCAAAGTAAAGTAGCAACAAAAAAACGAAAAATTGTACTTTTAGCAATTATTAATCATAATTTTTTAATCTTTTAATCTATTTGGCTGTTCTAATCAAGCCTGTAGTTTTAATGAAAGAAGTCACCAAGAAAATAGGGTATTGACCCAAAAGAAGGCAGAGAAATTGCTCCCCAATTATCCTACCAAACCCCATTGGTATTATTTACCAAAAATTCATAAGTCCGTGACCTGTCCCCCAGGCAGACCCATCGTGTCTGGGATAGGGTCACTCACTGAGCCCCTATCCCAGTACATCGATTGGCTCTTACGCCCGATTCTTATGGATGTTCCCTCATACCTAAAAGATACCAACTCTTTTCTCAGACACATTCAAAATTTCGTCTGGCAGCCGGGGTTCTCATTGGTGTCCCTAGATGTGGTCAGCCTGTACACTAGCATCCCTCAAGATATGGGCGTGGACATGATTAGGAGAATTTTGCTCACCACTACAAAAAGTTCTGAATATGTCCAATTTGTGTGTGAGAGTCTCCAATTCATACTCACCCACAATGCCTTCATGTTCTTGGATGTATGGTACAGGCAGACCACAGGGACTGCCATGGGGACCCCGGTTGCATGTACGTTTGCCAATCTATACATGGCGGTATTTGAAGAGGACTACATTTATTCTCACAAAAACATCTATCTTAAACATATCAAATTATATATGAGGTACGTTGATGACGTGATCATGGTATGGGACGGCACGAAAACAGAGTTCGAATCATTTGTTATTTACCTTAATGAGATCAACTTAATGGGGATGTCCTTTACCTCTCATTTCGGAGGCCAAACCATAGACTTTTTGGATGTGTCTGTTCAAATAGAACATGATACCATACGTACTTCTGTCTATCGCAAATCTACTGCTAGTAACTCTCTGCTACATTATAACAGCTATCATCCCAATCATGTAAAAAATTCTTTACCTTATGGGCAGTTTCTTAGAGTCCAAAGACTAAATAATACATCCAGTGGCTTCCAAACACAATCTAATGAATTATTCCATAGGTTCCGAGAAAGGGGGTACCCCGAAGATTTACTAAAATCCACCATCCAACGTGTTGAATCTAAAAATGTAACCCCTGTCAAGAATCCTCAACAGAGATTCGCCTTCTGTTTCCAATACGGACCAATGGATGATGCGATACGTTCCACCATCCGCAGACATTGGCACGTATTGGAGAGAGATAGCGATCTCTCTGCCAGAACTACAGCAGGTCCCCTCATTTCCAACAGGCGCAGCACCAGAGTCAGGGACATCCTGGTCCGTAACAGAGTGACAAAGGACAAAAAAAGCACTTGGTTAAACCAAACCATTCCACAAGGCAATTTCCGGTGTGGAAATTGCCCTTTTTGTCAATACCATATGACAGGGCAGGTGGTAGAAATTGGTCCAATTTCACATAACATAATTCATTTTATTTCATGCAAAACGGAATTTGTTGTATATGCGCTGTTTTGCCCGTGTAAACGATTTTACATTGGCAAAACAATACGCAAATTATATGTCAGATTTAGGGAACATTTTAAATCCGTATCTACGGGTAAAGGAGTACCTAGACTCATAAGCCACATCAGGGAATGTCACCAGGGTGATCCGACAGTTCTCACCTTTGTAGGTTTAGAGAAAGTAAGCCTCACCTCTAAGGGAGGAGATTTGGGAAAAATCCTTTTGCAACAAGAAGCAAAATGGATTATGAGGACACGAGCTACGGGCCCCTCTGGCTTTAATGACAGGACAGATATGTCCATCTTCCTGTAATATTTATTTAATTCTTCGTTATCGACCCCTGTCTCATTAGTACTCCCCCTTGCCGGTATGAATTTACTATCATTAATAGGTACTTTCTTGGTGACTTCTTTCATTAAAACTACAGGCTTGATTAGAACAGCCAAATAGATTAAAAGATTAAAAAATTATGATTAATAATTGCTAAAAGTACAATTTTTCGTTTTTTTGTTGCTACTTTACTTTGCTTATTTAGAATTGGATTACTTCACTCATAGGTTAGGATTCCTATACAATGAAAAGGTAGATCTCACGTCTTTAAAATTAAAATCCTGCGTATATGTGGAACCTTGAGTCTATAGCATATATTATCATAAATGTTGGTTTAAGATCGCTTTCTGTATTGAGCTTTTGATAACTTGTGTTTATCTGCATTTTATCCTTGCTATCTTGGTTTTAATTTGCACCTTGTTAATTAGCACTTTTGTTCATCTGGAGGTCGATGACGCCGGAGAGGAGGGGTTTCTACCCTATTTCTCCCGGCGTAACTTCCTCCGGATCATGGACCCGTAGAAGCGCTACCGTTTAGCGCGAAACGGCCGTCGTCCGTTCTGCCTTGCACGCTCCTCACCTCCCACTCCCCCGTGCCGTGAAGATGCATTGCCGCAACCTGTAAATAAAGAAGATTCTTCTACAGTTCCGGTGAGTGCTGCGTTTCTTTCTAACTATTGACGGCTACATCGCTAATTTCCACACGCTAGCACCTCCGCGGCTAGACACGCCTGATTCAGCACATATGTCTGATTTACCCTCGGACTAAGGAGTGGTGCCACTTTGCTTTTTTCTTCTAATTTTGGTTGGACAATGCTTGGTCTTTAGTGTGCACACCCATATACAGAGGCAGACGTTTCTGGATTGTTAAATTGTATTGCGGATAGCAACAGAATGGATCCAGACGCTGGATCTGTGCGTTCTAGCTTACAAGCCGGCCGGGAGGACGTTGCACAATATTTTAAGGAGTGTGAACAGGCGGATGAATTGCAGATGCTCAGTACATGATCATTGGAATATAAGCTGACCAACCTCTCAGAGCGAGAGATCAGACTATTTTGGACCAATAATTCATTACAGTCATACATAGACAATGGACGTGTCCCAAGAGGTTTAAGAGTGTGGAAAGAGATGTCCCACTTTAGCAGTGATGATATGTTAAAAACAGAATGGGAGCAAGTTATGCTACGGTGCTCCCAGGAATTACTCTTGCTAGTTCTAAAATCTAATATGAAAAATTACGAGATGGTCAGTTCTGAAATTACCAAGACTCAAGCTGAACTACAGAGCAGACTGACGGAAAGCCAATGGACCACCTTTAATAAAAAACTAGACATTAAGCTTATCCCTATACAGGCAGAAATTAAGCAGAGGAAAAGGGATAAATTTCTCCGCGATAAAAATGACTATGACTCTGGCCATATTTTTAATTGGAATAAATTTAATAAAGAGAATCGAAGTTTTAATGGAAATAATTTCAGACAGAGAAAATGGAGTTTTAATAACAAAAAAAGACGCAGCCAGCCAAACAAGAAAGACTACTTAACCACAGAATCCGACTCTAGTTTAAGTGAGGGTCCGAGCAGCAATCCGGAATTTGCAGGAAACGCGACATCTGATTTACCGACAAATACATCACCCCCTTTAGGAGGAAGACAAGGAGGGGCAAACGAAAATCTAGGCCCCCACCGATATCAGAAAAGAAAATTTGTGTCCTGGAGACAGGAACGTCGCTAGTGTCCCGCTCTGATGACCATGTCCTTAATCTTACAAATCGGACGTTAACCCCGGCTCATCTATCTCTATTATCCAAAGGTCTAAACTATTGTATCCCTGGTGACTTTGATTTTGTTTCATTCCAGATAGACCTTTTTAAAGCCACCAGAAAAATACACTTATATAAGTCCTTTCTAACCAGCTCCACCAATAATACCAGCATGGAGGGAGAACAACCCTGCTTCGTGGGCCCATTGGGTTTTATGGTGGGGCCGGGAGAAGAAGCCTTGGCAGAATACCAACATGATGCACAACAACTGTTAAGCCTAACTGATATGGATCCTACCATTTTAGAGACAGCTAACTCTCGAGCTACTACCCCCTTCTTGGGAGGGGTCCCCTCCACGTACATGCCACCTATATCCCCAGGAAACACAATTGATTTATTTGAGACGTTAGTCTTAAAAGACATTGAAGCCCTAATTTATAAGAAACCGCAACCTAATTTAATGATTGATGAGAAAAAAGCCCTATCAGAATTAGCTGGTTGGTCAGATGTTATCATTCGCCCCGCCGACAAGGGGGGCAAAACAGTATTATTACCTAAAGAAGCTTATCTAGCGGAGGCAGACAGACAGCTATCAGATACTAAAATCTATGTTAAATTACCAGGTGACCCAACGCTAAAATATAAGTCTAAACTTTGTACGTTTCTTAGGAAGGCTGTAGAAAATAGGGTATTGACCCAAAAGAAGGCAGAGAAATTGCTCCCCAATTATCCTACCAAACCCCATTGGTATTATTTACCAAAAATTCATAAGTCCGTGACCTGTCCCCCAGGCAGACCCATCGTGTCTGGGATAGGGTCACTCACTGAGCCCCTATCCCAGTACATCGATTGGCTCTTACGCCCGATTCTTATGGATGTTCCCTCATACCTAAAAGATACCAACTCTTTTCTCAGACACATTCAAAATTTCGTCTGGCAGCCGGGGTTCTCATTGGTGTCCCTAGATGTGGTCAGCCTGTACACTAGCATCCCTCAAGATATGGGCGTGGACATGATTAGGAGAATTTTGCTCACCACTACAAAAAGTTCTGAATATGTCCAATTTGTGTGTGAGAGTCTCCAATTCATACTCACCCACAATGCCTTCATGTTCTTGGATGTATGGTACAGGCAGACCACAGGGACTGCCATGGGGACCCCGGTTGCATGTACGTTTGCCAATCTATACATGGCGGTATTTGAAGAGGACTACATTTATTCTCACAAAAACATCTATCTTAAACATATCAAATTATATATGAGGTACGTTGATGACGTGATCATGGTATGGGACGGCACGAAAACAGAGTTCGAATCATTTGTTATTTACCTTAATGAGATCAACTTAATGGGGATGTCCTTTACCTCTCATTTCGGAGGCCAAACCATAGACTTTTTGGATGTGTCTGTTCAAATAGAACATGATACCATACGTACTTCTGTCTATCGCAAATCTACTGCTAGTAACTCTCTGCTACATTATAACAGCTATCATCCCAATCATGTAAAAAATTCTTTACCTTATGGGCAGTTTCTTAGAGTCCAAAGACTAAATAATACATCCAGTGGCTTCCAAACACAATCTAATGAATTATTCCATAGGTTCCGAGAAAGGGGGTACCCCGAAGATTTACTAAAATCCACCATCCAACGTGTTGAATCTAAAAATGTAACCCCTGTCAAGAATCCTCAACAGAGATTCGCCTTCTGTTTCCAATACGGACCAATGGATGATGCGATACGTTCCACCATCCGCAGACATTGGCACGTATTGGAGAGAGATAGCGATCTCTCTGCCAGAACTACAGCAGGTCCCCTCATTTCCAACAGGCGCAGCACCAGAGTCAGGGACATCCTGGTCCGTAACAGAGTGACAAAGGACAAAAAAAGCACTTGGTTAAACCAAACCATTCCACAAGGCAATTTCCGGTGTGGAAATTGCCCTTTTTGTCAATACCATATGACAGGGCAGGTGGTAGAAATTGGTCCAATTTCACATAACATAATTCATTTTATTTCATGCAAAACGGAATTTGTTGTATATGCGCTGTTTTGCCCGTGTAAACGATTTTACATTGGCAAAACAATACGCAAATTATATGTCAGATTTAGGGAACATTTTAAATCCGTATCTACGGGTAAAGGAGTACCTAGACTCATAAGCCACATCAGGGAATGTCACCAGGGTGATCCGACAGTTCTCACCTTTGTAGGTTTAGAGAAAGTAAGCCTCACCTCTAAGGGAGGAGATTTGGGAAAAATCCTTTTGCAACAAGAAGCAAAATGGATTATGAGGACACGAGCTACGGGCCCCTCTGGCTTTAATGACAGGACAGATATGTCCATCTTCCTGTAATATTTATTTAATTCTTCGTTATCGACCCCTGTCTCATTAGTACTCCCCCTTGCCGGTATGAATTTACTATCATTAATAGGTACTTTCTTGGTGACTTCTTTCATTAAAACTACAGGCTTGATTAGAACAGCCAAATAGATTAAAAGATTAAAAAATTATGATTAATAATTGCTAAAAGTACAATTTTTCGTTTTTTTGTTGCTACTTTACTTTGCTTATTTAGAATTGGATTACTTCACTCATAGGTTAGGATTCCTATACAATGAAAAGGTAGATCTCACGTCTTTAAAATTAAAATCCTGCGTATATGTGGAACCTTGAGTCTATAGCATATATTATCATAAATGTTGGTTTAAGATCGCTTTCTGTATTGAGCTTTTGATAACTTGTGTTTATCTGCATTTTATCCTTGCTATCTTGGTTTTAATTTGCACCTTGTTAATTAGCACTTTTGTTCATCTGGAGGTCGATGACGCCGGAGAGGAGGGGTTTCTACCCTATTTCTCCCGGCGTAACTTCCTCCGGATCATGGACCCGTAGAAGCGCTACCGTTTAGCGCGAAACGGCCGTCGTCCGTTCTGCCTTGCACGCTCCTCACCTCCCACTCCCCCGTGCCGTGAAGATGCATTGCCGCAACCTGTAAATAAAGAAGATTCTTCTACAGTTCCGGTGAGTGCTGCGTTTCTTTCTAACTATTGACAGAAAAATGTACCTGTCGCCTCTTTGAAGAAGATCTTGAAGGAAGCCTCTCCACACTAGGAACCGTCCAATCAAAAGGCTGTAAATAACGTTTCATGAAAAAACCTTTAAAAACTGCTTCAGGAAAAGGAAAAACCTCCCAATACTCTGCAAGACAGGAGAGTTCTGTGTGTGAAAGTCATGACTGCTTCCAAAGACTTTGTTCACATAGACTGTTTGGTGAGGATTTTGCCGCTGGAGATATTTCAGCAGAGAATCCACAGCGGCTCGGGCATCTATCGGATATCTACAGCATAAGTGATCCATTTCTATGTCTCGGAGTACCCCACTGCTGGGACCCCTGCTGATAGTGAGAATGAGGGTTAGATGAATCCCCTGTATGCCGCTGACATTAGTCACACTTGTGTTCTATCGCCCTGACTATGGGATATTTCCAGCTAGTTATAGGCTGTACTGGGTTAATCCCATTAAAGGGAATCTGTCACCCACTGGGACGTACATAATATACTAATATGGGCATACAGGTGATAGAAATGTTACACTGGTCCTACCTGTATGCCTCATATTAATGGTCTTGTTGCTGAGAAATGTTTTCTTTCCTTATGCTAATGATTTGTTCCAGACTCCGCGCCTGCGTCCTGCACTCCCTCTACAATCCGTACTTTTTTCTCCTTTCTATGGGCGACGCATCTAGGGATCTTCTGCGCAGGCGCCGGCGAGTCACTGTGACCTACTGCATGCGTGCCACTAATGTGCTCTCCCTGCATAGTCATTGCTAGGAACCATGTGTACATAGTGATGACTATACAGGGAGGAAGTGGGGAGAGCACATTATTGGCTCGCACGCCGGAGGTCACTGGAGCGGAAGTTGCCCGCATAAGAAATTCCTGAATGCAGTGCCTATAGAAAGGAGGAAGAGGTATGGATTTCTGAGGGAGTGCAGGGCACAGGCCTGAGATTCTGGGGCCGTAACTGAGGTGCATGGGAGGGGGGGGGGTGAAGTATTATAATGAGGACAGGAGGCAGAGATTTCTTCCAGGCACTGCACGCCCCGGAAACCATTAGCATAAGGAAATAATATAACCTTTCTCAACAACAAGACCATTAATATGAGGCATACAGGCAGGACCAGTGTAACATTTCTGTCACCTGTATGCCCATATTAGTAGATTATGTACGTCCCAGTGGGTGACAGATTCCCTTTAAACAAAACGGTTGCATAACACCATAGGGTCACCATCTTCCCCTGAAGGGCGCCATGTTCTCCCCTAGTGCGTTAAAATATCACTGGCATGTGGCGGTGCACAATTTCAACTTTTCCTTAATTTTCCATGTCCTTGTGAACTATTGTCTTGACTACGGATTTTTCCCGTCGTCTATGTGACCGGTTGCCTCCATACGTGGTCTCTGGCAGGCTTGTATTCAGGAGGGAGTGTCTGGGAAGGCTTCTTTCTTCATGCCTCATTACTGAGAACTGAAAGTGATAATGACACTGCTGTTTTGTTTAGAGACGCTGACCATGGCTTCCAGTGCAGAGCAGAAAACGCGGCTGTGTGGAAACTGGTGAGTAATGTGTTATGGCAGCTTCCTGCTTGTTGTTATGGGTGGAGGGCAAATCTCTCTTGGCAATAGGATTTAAAGGGGATATCCAGGACTTTTATTATTTTAGCGTATGGGGCTAACTACCTGCCTGTTCAACAGTGCAGCGTCACTGCAGACATCATGCTGACTCCTGAAGTTGGGACAGTGGGGATCCAGCTGCCAGTCAGCATGGCATCGGCACACACCGCCAGCAGAGCAAATCTGAAGAGAAGAAGCTGTTCTGTTGATGTGACATCAGTGGAAGCAGGGAGATCGCCGACAGGAGTCAGCAATGACCGCTCTGAGCTGGGAGAAATTGTCGCCGAGCTGGACAGGCTGCTTGATAATTCTTAGCTCCATATTCAAAAATAATACAAGTCCTGGATAACCTCTTTAATGCTGCATAATACGTGACCTAAAAGGTTTGAGTAGAGTTAGCAAAAATTGATTTACATGACCTTGGGCAGCAGCCGTACCGGTAATCTTATAGTCACTGGATGTGAGCCCTATGAACCAGCATCCATGACACCTCAGCCTGTTGCGGTGTCACATGTGCGCCATGCTGCATCGATGATATCGCGCCAGGTCAGCTACTCGAGGAGCCATCGATGCTGGCAGGTAGCGGCTGGTTTGCAGGGTTCCCATCCAGCAATCACAAATTATCAACACGTCTGCTGGACTAGTTATGTGAATCAATTAGCTCATCTGTGCTTGTATGTTTCTGGGCTCATTTGTCAATATTTGTGCAGATACTGTAACTGGAAACTGGCCTTGTAGAGTTAAGGTACCTTCACACGAAACGACTTTACAACGAGAACGACAACGATCCGTGACGTTGCAGCGTCCTGGATATCGATATCGTTGTGTTTGACACGCAGCAGCGATCTGGATCCTGCTGTGATATCGCTGGTCGTTGAATAAAGTTCAGAACTTTATTTGGTCGTCAGACCGGCGTGTATCGTCAGGTTTGACACCAAAAGCAACGATACCAGCGATGTTTTACGCTGGTAACCAGGGTAAATATCGGGTTACTAAGCGCAGGGCCGCGCTTAGTAACCCGATGTTTACCCTGGTTACCAGCGTAAAAGTAAAAATAACAAACAGTACATACTCACCTGCGCGTCCCCTGCCGTCCGCTTCCTGCTCTGACTGAGCGCCGGCCCTAAAGTGAAAGAAAAAGCACAGCGGTGACGTCACCGCTCTGCTGTTAGGGCCGGCGCTCACATAGTACAGGAAGCGGACGCCGGGGGACGCGCAGGTGAGCATGTACTGTTTGTTATTTTTACTTTTACACTGGTAACCAGGGTAAACATCGGGTTACTAAGCGCGGCCCTGCACTTAGCAACCCGATGTTTACCCTGGTTACCCGGGGACCTCGGCATCGTTGGTCGCTGGAGAGCTGTCTGTGTGACAGCTCTCCAGCGACCAAACAGCGACGCTGCAGCGATCGGCATCGTTGTCGCTATCGCTGCAGCGTCGCTTCGTGTGAAGGTACCTTTATTGTCTCAATTTAAAGGGCTTTCCTGAGGTTGAGATAATGCTGACTCATCCCACAGTTATCAGATCGGTGGTGGTCTGACATCTGTACCCCCCTCACTGATTAGCTAATACTTGGTGCTGTGATGCAGCTTTGTACATCTGTACTTGCATCTCTGCACAGGGACCCAGACATGTTTGCAATTTACAGGTGTGATTGAGAAAACAGGCCTTGCGAAAGATAACATTTGCATAACAATCCACTGCAGAATCTGCATACAGCCTTCCCATATGGATAAGTTATATTACTGCTGGTCACGCTTCATCTCCTCCAACTGGGAGCATAGGAGGTGATTGGAAGACGCCATCTCTCCCTGTGTACGCGCACGGTCTGTCGGTGTCCTCGGCACAATGAATGGCGGATTGCCGGAGCAGTATTGTGGACTACTTTGAGAAAGGTGTCGGTGATCCTTCTCAGCTCATCATCTTGAGACTCTTGTGCAGCACTGGCTTAGAAAGGCTCACAGACCAGTAAAGTGATGTAAGACAAAGACTGATCTCTAAAAGGTTTCTGTGATGGCAGAAAACAATCTGCTCTTCCAGTAACTGCGCCATGTTTGTCTATTACAGCTTTTCTTTATGTACTTTACTACAACACTGATGCACGCACAGATCATATATTCACAGAACTGTGGTAGTTCAAGCATAGGTAACTGCGACAACGTAAATCAGAATTTTCCATGTCCTTCCCTAGGTTAAAAATAAATCAGAAATCTTGCAATTTTCACTTTCGATTCTGAACAGATGATTTTGTCTCACTATAGGCAGGATTACAATGAAAGGAACACATATATACACAGCAGATAATAGAGAATCTGCTGTTTCCAATAAATAGTGGCCCCAGATATTCCCCTCCCTGTAATGACTTTTGGTCAGATCAAGGTGTGCCTACAAGACTCATGCAGACGACAGTGAGTCAGAGCTGGTGTATTGCTGCCTATCTTCAAGTATGAGTCAGTATTCGGCTTAGTGACAAGTGTAAAAATTGCAAAAATTAAAAAAGCAAAGCTTCAAAGGTCACACTCTTCTCAACAGACTTTGCATAAGTCAACAGTACAAAAGAATAGAATAAACTTTGTAATCCTACGTTCCTGAGAAATATTCTTCCTTCTCAGTTTGAGCCACATCTTCCCCGGAGTCCTCAACTTTCTGTCTAATCTGGAAAATATAGAGTTGTCAAGTTACATAGCCTATTAATCTTCATTGAGGGTGTAGTGAGGAGGAGAGCGACAAAATAGGCCTAGGTAGAGACTGGCAGAGCTTGATGAAGTCAGTGATTTAGCTCATCCCAAAGCTGGATTCATAGCTACACGGCTCAATACTGCTGTAATGTCATTTGTTGCTGCTTCTGAACATGTCCCAAACGGGTAAAGAAGAGCAGGTGTTACTGTGTATGGGAGATGAAAAGCAGCAAGTCCTGTCCCACCAGCTCAGAGAGAACTGAAAATTGGAGATTGGCTTACAGGGAATTTGGAAGGTGAAAAATGCAGGATACATGTCATAAAATGAAAATGGTGTTATTCCTCATATACACACAAAAGCTTTTACTGAAAATGTTTTCAAACTTACAGGTACTTTTTAAAGGGATTGGCCACACTTAGTGTAATCTTCGACACACTGTATTTGGATCTGTCTTCTTTTTACAGTGACTATCACGTGTCCCCAAGTATGTGATTTGTATATTTGTGGTCATGTGATGACTACTCGAACTGTCAAGCGTAGTCAAATCCAAATGATATTTGCATTACAGCAGGTGACAAAGATTCCTCCAAGGGTGGGCAGCCCCTTTAATATAAAAACCTAATATACCCAAGTGGGATGTGTGAACACAGAGGGTTTTTTTTTTAGGGTGATTTGGAGCTGAAACTCTCTAAGGCCGGTTTCACACGTCAGTGGCTCCGGTACATGAGGTGACAGTTTCCTCACGTACCGGAGCCACTGACACACGTAGACACATTAAAATCAATGCATCTGTGCAGATGTCATTGATTTTTTGCGGACCGTGTCTCCGTGTACCAAACACGAAGACATGTCAGTGTTCGTGGGAGCGCACGTATTACACGGACCCATTAAAGTCAATGGGTCCGTGTAAAACACGTACCGCACACGGACGTTCTCCGTGTGCCGTGCAGGAGACAGCGCTCCAGTAAGCGCTGTCCCCCCCACATGGTGCTGAAGCCGCGATTCATATATTCTGTGCAGCAGCGTTTGCTGTAAAGAAGATATGAATAATCCATTTTTTTAGTGGTATTTCGTGTTTAAAATAAAGCTCCATGTCCCCACCCCCTGTGCGCTCCCCCCGCTGTTCTGAAAATACTCACCCGGCTCCCTCGTTGGCTGTCGCTGCTTCCTGTCCTGGCCGCACCTTCTACTGTATGCGGTCACGTGGGGCCGCCGATTACAGTCATGAATATGCGGCTCCACCACCCATAGGGGTGGAGCCGCATATTCATTACTGTAAATGAGCGACCCCACGTGACCGCATACAGGAGAAGCTGCGGCCAGGACAGGACACTGCGAGGGAGGCAGGTGAGTATTTTCAGAACAGCGGGGGGGCGCACAGGGGGTGGGGACATGGAGCTTTATTTTAAACACGAAATACCACAAAAAAAATGGATTATTCATATCTTCTTTACAGCAAACGCTGCTGCACAGAAGATATGAATTGCGGCTTCAGCACGATGCAGGGGACAGCGCTAAACTTTAGCGCTGTCTCTCCTGCACGATCCGTGTGGTACCCAGGCGGCACACGGCTGCCGCACGTGTGCCACACGGATGGCCTACGTGAGCTCACGGACACAGATAACTCCGGTACCGATTTTTTCCGGTACCGGAATTATCTGGACGTGTGAGACTGGCCTAATGCTTATCAAAAACTTACATGTTTTGCTCAATTTCTGGCAGAAAATTCTGCAAAAAAAACCACCCAAAACTGTGTGCACATGCCCTTTAGTGTTTCCTGTTAGAAAAGTCTGTATTCTCCGGAGTTATTGATGAGCGCTATAGACTTCAGTATTTTGGTGCTACTGTAGGGAGATGCAGCAATAATAAAGATAAATCATATTAGGGAAAAATGACAATTTACCAGAGGTATGAAGTGTTAATGTAAGGAAATTGCTTTACAAAGTAACAAGACAAATCTTCATCTGTGACCTGTTCTTTCTCCACCTAGTAAACGTGACATTCCTACCGTTAACTTCACCATCCACGAGATTCACTGCAGGCGCAACATCTGCATATGTGATCTGTGCAAAGAGCCCGTTCACAGAAGTGACCTGGAGGACCACCATGCCACCGAACATGCCTCGGTAAGAATTTATAGGAATAGTTTTTACTGATTGTGTTTTTATTTATTTATTTCTTTATTAGGGGATACTTGGTGCAAATGTATTTTATATTCTGGAATATGTCTTCACTGTAAGTTATATTATCCGCTCATGGAAAACATGGTGCCATTTGTTTAACGGCCCAGGAAAGCAAGATCAGTTATAGGTTAAACATCACATTGATTGTGCTGCAGCCAATTACTGAACCCGATTGCTCTGGCGAAGTAGATGTCATGAGCCTAGTGATTTGGTTACAGTGCTGATGACGTGACGTCACTACTGCAGCCTGTAGACAATCAGCAGACCACAGACAATAGGCAACTATGGGTCCCAGAACAGATTACATTGTTTTGTTTGTTTTTTTTCTGTCCCCATGAGTTTCTGGAATTATAAATCTTTGAATAGAAACAAACAAGTTAGTTGCATTTTGTGCCTGACTTGCTCCTATCTCCCTTCAGTCATTGATCTCCAAATTCTACAGCTGTCAGGCAGAGGTGACTATTGTAATGACCATGCCCTTTAAAGGCTTATTCAGTTTTATTGTATCTTACAATGTTTAATAACTTTCATTTCTACTGTTTCTGCAGCGAACCCTGATCTCTTGGCAGCAATGAAGCTGCAGGTTTTGCTTGTTTTTCTTTTTTCTTCTTTTCTTTCTTTTTTTGCTGTGTTTTTGGCATGCTCTTGTGCATTCTGATAAAGTTTAGTGCAAAAAAAGTCCTATTCTACAGAATCAGGTCTTGGCACAAAAACACAGCAAAACCTAATACCTGTGTGTTTGCTGTGGATTTTCAGCATTTTTTCACTACATTCATGTTAATGGGTGAAAAACGCCAAAAAAATACTGGAAGTTAAATGCTCCATCGTGTAAAAAATCTCTGCAAAGCACAAAATACTGATGACAAAAAACCAAGCTGTGTGCATGAGACTTCTCCTTCGCCTCATTGGGGGACACAGACCGTGGTGTATGCGGCTGCCACTAGGAGGCTGACACTAAGTGATACAAAGAAAGTTCGCTCCTCCCCTGCAGTATACACCCTCCTGCTGGCTCTCAGCTAACCAGTTCTTGCTTAGGCTACTTTCACACTAGCGTCGGGCTCGGCCCGTCGCTTTGCATCGGGCCGACGTTCCCGACGCTAGCGTTGTCTCCGCCGCACAACGGGGGCAGCGGATGCATTTTTCCAGCGCATCCGCTGCCCCATTGTGAGGTGCGGGGAGGTGGGGGCGGAGTTCCGGCCGTGCATGCGCGGTCAGAAAAGACGTTTACGACGGAGCAAAAAATGGTGCAAGCAACGTTTTTTGCTCCCGACGGTCCGCCACTGCACGACGCATCCGTCGCACGACGGGTGCGACGTGTGGCAATCCGTCACAATGCGTCGCTTAATGTTAATCAATGGTGAAAAAACGCATCCTGCAAACACTTTTGCAGGATGCGTTTTTTCGGCAAAACGACGCATTGTGACGGAATGCAGTTAACACTAGTGTGAAAGTAGCCTTAGTGTCTGTAGGAGGCACTTGGGTCTGGTTCAGACCCCAATGTTTTCATTTTATTTTTACTTTTCTGTAAATTTTTATTTTTTAATGGAGTGAAGGGGGCGACGGATCCTTTCAAGGCTCCGATCTCCCCCGAATCATCAACAGGCGAGCACGCCGAGTATACCTCCCCGTACCCTCTCCTGCGACGTGGGAAGCCATGCCTGAGCTCACTTCAGAGGCGACTGTTCCTTCACGGTACCGATCTTCCCACACCAGCAACAGGCGACCACATAGTGTCACCTCTATGTATCCTCCTGGAGCCAGGCCTACAGCCCTGTTCCAATGGCGTCCGTGCAGCCCCCACTGCATCATCACTGATTTAAAGCAGATGATGGAAGGACCGCGGCCGGCACTACCCCCACTTCTGGAGCTTCTCGGCCTAAGTGAGAGGCGCCCCTCCTGCTCTCGGCGGCCATCTTTCTACACCTCAGGAACGGAGCCGGCTTTCTGACAGCAGTGGCAGTAACAGCAGCGCTGGCAGAAGTGCTGCGAGGTGTGAGGACACCGACACCTTCCCTGGGGACACAAGAGCAGGAACTGGGTAAGCTGAATCCTCCAGAACTGTCAGCTTAACACCTGAGGTAGCGCACTGGTCGCAAACATTTAGTCCCCGGCTTCGGCCGAGGTGTAAGTCCCTTTATTAAAGGGATGGCGGATTGTGGGTGACCCCTTTCTCCCTGTACCATGGTCCTGGACCAGCAGCAGCACTGGACAGGTGGTCTGCGGTGACGCTGGCAGGGGGGCTTACTCTGGCAGTGAGGGTGCATTTCTGGGGCCAACTCACAGGGGCGACAGTTTGGCATTTACAAAGACTCTGCATGCAGTTTCCTTAAAGGCGCCATGACAGCGTCACGGTCCAAGCTCCCAAAGGGTCCAATAAGACTATTAGTTTTATCTAACTTGCAAAACCCGTGCCTTCAAATGCGTTAAGGAGCCCTCCATCGCCCCAATCCCAGTGTACCTAGTTCCCCTGAGGGGCTTTGTCAATGAAGCAACCCGTGGCTTATCTGGCCAAAAGAGATTGAATTCCTCTGTGGATCGGAGCGTTTAGCAGGTCTGCTATAAATGGATCCTCTCCTACACTGGAGTCATCGGCTAGCAGGGGCCGCAAGTATTCTAGAACCGCATAAGCGTCTAGAAATCGGATCCGTGGTACAATTACCCGAGCAATCTCGGGCCTTGGGTCCGTGAGCTCTGTTTCTCGCTCTCCATCACCAGTGATTTACAGAACAAGACTCTGAATTTGAATTGGATGTTTCCCGGATCTGCACTCACTAGAGTTCCAGAAAATGAATGACTTGCTTATTGAGCCCGTCAATCAGACTCTAAAGGTCTAAAGGTCAGACTCCATCCACCTCTCGTGTCTCCCCTTTTCCTCATAGTTTGTAAGCTTGCGAGCAGGGCCCTCATTCCTCCTGGTATCTATTTTGAACTGTGATTTCTGTTATGATGTAATGTCTATTGTCTGTACAAGTCCCCTCTATAAGTTGTAAAGCGCTGCGGAATATGTTGGCGCTGTATAAATAAAAATTATTATTATTATATTATAAAGGTTGACGAGGATTGTGGTTCTGTCCCAGAACACACAGTGCTCTTCAAGAGGACTAATCACCCTCATACAGCATTTACCATTCACCCGGAGGTCTGGGTTATACTTAACCAGCGCTGAGAGCAACCTGTTAAACGTCTCTAGGGTCAGCAGCCTCTTGAGGCGTGGTACACCCCCTGTTTTGATCTGTGGAAAGATTGAGCTGAATCACCTGCAGTGAACCCGGCAGTATTCATTTCGGTATTCAGAATCCTTCTAACCTGGCCGGATGGATAATCGCCCACGGACTGTCAGAGACTCTGACTCGCTCCGTCTTTGAGACATCTGGTTAAGCATTATCCATCGTATGCCGCGGCAGGGGTAGCTAAAGCCATGGTGTCCTGGTCTCCTTTTTGGATGCGGATAGCTGCGCTGCACTATCAGCGACGGATGCCATCACGTTCATGACATCTCTTCCTTCCAGAGTGGCTATTTATTTAGAGTGAATCTGACTCAGCTTGTCTCTGACGCTATGGGAGGAAAGAGCAATTCTCCGCGGCAAGGCTTGGACGCCCTTTTTTGGTGTAAAAAAATAAACCAATTTTTTTTTCGGACTCCATAGATTTACGAGGGGCTTAAGATGTTCTACTCGAATCTGTTTGACGTTCGCTCATTACTTTGGCTGCATTGGGTCCTGGGATCAAAATCCCACCTTAGTTTATCGGACCTGCAGCACCATTGGGCAACAGCCTCGGGTAAGTGCTCTAACCCTGAGGCCCCGTTGTTTTTCCCTGCAAAGGATGCATGGGATTAACAGGTCATGGGGTATTCTGTCTTACAGCCTCATTTTACTGAGGCTGGGATCTAGACTACACTACACCCCCCCCCCCCCCCCCCCCGAGTGGTCTTCGTCGCTGTCGCAGCCCATGGCATCACTGACCACAGCAATACAGTCCCTTCACGATCCTTCCTCTATCAGTCAGGGTCTTCACCAGCTTGACTGGGATAATTCTTTCATCTCTAATGCAGCACGTTGGTTCAGTGGCTAGTACCACAGCCTTGCAATCTGGAGTCTTGGCATCAGATCCCACCAAAGGATCATGCTCACTCGTCGATAAAAGAGGGACGCTTCTAACATCCATCCACAACGGGATGTTTTTTCCTACATATTCGGATTTTCCCCTCTCTAAACAATCCTGTGCTTCGCCATTCCCAAACAGCATTTTCAGTTAACATTGTGCTCTCGAAGGTCATGACGGCTGTCATGTCCATCTTTCACTCTTGAGGCGTGATCTTTCTGCCCTACTCAGACGACCTTCTCATCAGGGGTCTGTCCTTCCAGGACTGCGCGAAGTGCCTTCGCATCCATCTCTGGCGATACTCTTCCTCCCCTGAGCTCGTGGATAAATGTATACAGGCTCCCCTCATTCCAGCCCAGTGGATATCCTTTTTAGGAATGACCCTGGATGCCTCCAAGGGTTAGTGATTGTCCCTCAAGACAAGGTCCGAGCCTTTTTTAACAGGAAGCCCACCCACTTAACCACTCACTCCGTCATTCTATCCGGTTTGCTATGACTGCACTGGGGCAAAATGGTGACAGCAATGGAAACGGTCTTCTTTTTCGTTCAGCTGAATCTCCGTCCCCTGCAGCATGAACCCGTTTTCTTTCTTGATCGCCGGTGCTGCATGCCTCGGCGGATCAGGTAACCTTTCAGGTGGTGGACATTGAGGCCTTCTCTCTTCCAGAGGAAATATTTTCTCCCGGTTTAATGGCTAGTGGTGTCTACCGATGGCAGTCTCCTTGACTGGGGAGTAGTCTTAGGCACCTAATGGCTCAGGGGCGCTGATCAACTCAGGAGTTGAACCTTCCGATTAATGTCTGGGAAATCCGGCCTATCAGGATAGCCCTGCAACAGTTCCATTATCTCCTGGCGAGTCACCCCATCCGAATTCAATCGGATGAAGCCACGGCTGTCGCATGTATCAATCATTAAAGGGGTACCCACAGCAGGGTGGCCATGCACGAGGTAGCCCATATTGCCCGATGGGCAGAGAGGAACCACTCGGTATTTTCAGCAGTCCATATCCCAGGCGGCAGTTTTTTCCTAGCCGTTAAGGTCTCACCTTGGGACAGTGGGACTGCTTTGGGATTTCCCATGGTCTGTGTCCCCCAATGAGGTGTAGGAGAAATAGGGATTTTTGTGTACTCACCGTAAAATCCTTTTCTCTGAGCCAATCATTGGGGGACACAGCACCCACCCTGTTAATCTTTTGGCTTGCGCTTGGTTTTTCTTTAATCTGATATGAAGTTTATGATCTCTTACTGCTTTTCCACCGAACTGGTTCTCTGGGAGCCTGCTTTTGCACCGAACTGGTTCTCTGTGAGCCAGCAGGAGGGTGTATACTGCAGAGGAGGAGCTAACTTTTTTGTTTCAACTTAGTGTCCTCCTAGTGGCAGCAGCATAACACCCATGGTCTGTGTCCCCCAATGATTTGGCTCGGAGGAAAGGATTTTACGGTGAGTACACAAAAATCCCTATTTCTGAAATTTGACATCGCTGGTCCTGTAAAATGTAGCTGAAAATTTGCATAAAAAAAAAAATCGAGAGAGATCATGCCCTATCGTTGCCCACTGTTCTAAAATGTGCGTGAACCAGGACAGTTTCAAATTTCTTGAACATATCAGACGTGGGCAAACATTTAAAGCATTTTTATGAAGTTTTGTTGAAAACCGCCTTATGAATCGGGGCCAATGTCAGATACTATAGACCAGGAGTGAGCAATTTTCCCAAGGGGGCACATGAGATGCTGTTACTGTTGTTGGGGGAGTGACCAACAAACCAAACTTAATTCTTCTTCTTTTTAGTTTTTATCTTAATTTTATCACTTGCTATGGAGCAGAATGATTAGTTCCATATTAAGTGTTATTACTACAAGAAGGCTTATTGTAACATTTATCCTTACTTGTAGCAGCTAATCAACACCTATTTGTTTTACTGCTTTTTAGAAATCGAGCTCCTATTACTTAGCTCTTGTATCTCTATAAACCGTTCCTAATCTGATGCCTCACATACGGTATTATATCCCCACACAGCCCCCTTACACAGTATGATGTCCCCCTCTTCCTCTGCAGAATGTTGTAAAACCACTCTCCTAACCCCATTTTTGCTTATCTCCGGTCTGTGCTATGTACTGAGGCGCTGCTGGCGCAATGTATGGACCTCATCGGCTCAATGATGGGTGCCCATGTGGTACAGGCCACCATTGCATAAAGCTCGGGTGTTCAGGTCCGTGGGCAGCACCAAAAAAATCCAAAATGCCCCATGTGACCTTTAGGCCATACTTTGCCAAGGTCTGTTATAGACTATTCCAAATTCATTTAAATAATCCCTTTTTAATATTCGAGGTAGACATCTTATGTTATTCCGAGTCACCAGTTAAAGGGAAAGTAACCTTTTTTTTTTTTTTTCTTCCATTTTATATGTATTATAATAACTTGTCCATTGTGTAAGGTTTGGAGTAACACAAATGCCCTAATTTTTTTTTTTATATGTATTGCAGGTGACTTGTAAATGTAACATGACCATGGAGAAGTGTGCTATGGAGGAACATGAGGTCAGGTTTTTTATGTTATACTGTTATTATATGTGCGTATTACATTCTCATTCATGGGGCTGTCCATTACTCAGATATCATCGGCTTAAATACTGTATTCTCCAATAGAAAATAAGAACACTCTATATTCTCCTCTAGCACTTGTGCTGCTCTGTTCCTGTGATGGCTGCACCAGGTATCCCAAGGCTCACATGACGTTGTCTGCAGGGCTCACATAGCAGAACAGTGTCATAGGAGCCTCAGGAGACCCAGTGCTAGAATGTTCTTTTATCACGGTTTTAAGAAGGGGTTGTCTGAGTAGTGGATAACGCTTTAAAGGGAATGTGACATCTGATATATGCAATCATTGGGTGGCATGTGCCAGCGGCGGCTGTATTTCTGGTGTGTGTGTGTGTGTGTGTGTGTGTGTGTGTGTGTGTGTGTGTGACTCTGAAATGCAGTAGTGTTTAAATGAAAAACATTCTTTAAAATCTGCCGGGGTCAAGCTTCATAAGAGACTAGTCAGCCAGTGTCTGATGCATGCTGCCCTTGCATTTTTTTTAATTTTTTTTTTTGCATGTTGGCTTTTAGAGAGCCTGTCATTCTATATATATATATATATATATATATATATATATATATATATATATATATATATATATATATATATATATATATATATATATAATTTTTTTTTTTTTTTTTTTTCTACAAATCGGATTTTTTAATGTTTTTAGTTCTATAGGTGTTGGCAATTTTGGAATGCAGGGCGGGTTCTGCTGCTTGCTCATCACTATGCAAGAAACTGAACAAACTAGTAAACCATGTTAGACCGGAATCAACATGTACAGGGTTAAGAGGACTGAGCATGTATGTCACCGTACACCAGATCTAAAGACTTCCCTGCATTATACTGCTCGTCTACGAAGGGTGGATAGCACAAACGCTTTCTCTGTAATAAAGGCTATTCATTCTATACAAGTCTGAAGATGTAAATTAGTAGATCTTTACAGTACTGTGCAAAAGTTTTAGGCAAGTGTGGGGAAAAAATACTTAACATTTTTTTTTTATTTTGTTAGATCATAAAAATAAAATCCAAGAAACAACAAAATGAGCATATACCCTACAGCAAATAAATAAGTAAATAGTAATTGTACATGTAAATAACGTAGGGCACTTGGTTAATGTTACTTTGATGAAAAAAAATCATAAAGGCCATCCCACTATGACCAGGTGTACCCATCGGGATTGTCCTGTACGGTCTCTAGTATTAAAGCCTTACCACGTGTTAGCAACGTCAATGTGAATAAGGACAGGGCCCCGAATAAGACACCCATGAGCACCCCATGTTGTTCACATGTATTATTGCTATTTACTTATTGTAGGGTACACACTCATATTTTTTTTTTTTTGTGTCAAAATGGCCACGGTGTAAGTATGATCTTACACTTTGCACCAGCTTATAGTCCGGCTCATTTCTTTGGCTGTGCTGTAATCTCTTACCCCTTACTTTTTGAGCAAAGTATTTAATCTGTATAGCTTCCCTTGATGGGTGTCTTATTTAGGCTCATGTCCTCCTCTGCCATAATCACATTGATGTGGTTAGACACCCTGAAAGGTTTTAATCCTAGAGACAAGTTAGGACCCTCCAGATGGGTAAACGTACAGCCAATGTCATTAAGAATTATTTTCAGCTTGATTCTCAAGGAATCCTGGAAAATCTGATATGGAGCCCTGATGTTGCCATTATTGAGTCTCTGGTATTACATGAGGAAACAGAAGGATTTGTGCACCCCTACATCCACAGATCTGTTGGCAGAGAGGTTGTTCCAAACCTCTTGGAGAACTGAGTTCCTTCAAAAACTGTTTGCAAGTGTGCCTAGAAGACTTCATGCCGTTTTGAAGCACAATTAACATTTTGTTAATCAATAAATGTAATTTATTACTATTTCTGTTTTTTGAAAAAACCTATGACTGAAACAAAATGAGTAAATGAATAAATTAAATAGCAATTGTCCATGTAAATCACAGAGTACTTAATCAACCCTATTTTTTTTTTAGATAGTTATATCTCTATATCCGTAAAAGCCATCCCACCGCGACAAGGTGTACCCAATCACGACAGTCCTATCTATCTCTAGGACCATCCCGATTGGTACACCTTGTTGCAGTACGATGGCTTTTTTTCTTTTTTTTTTTTTTTTTAATTAGTGTAAGCTTAGTACCTACGCTACATCATTTACTTATTACAGGGTATTTGTTCATTTTGTTTTTGTTTTAGGTTTAGGCCACAATTTAAACATACACCGGTACTTTGCACTTGTACCAGCATGTGTTCCGACGCATTTCTTTGGTTTTACTTCTATTTTTGAAAGCCTTTGCAGCTTTTTTTTTTTTTTTTTTTTTTTCCAAACACATGACTATAACATTTAGTACAGGACTGTTGTCTGAGGGCACAACCTGCTTTTGCACACAGTATATGAACAACATAAGGCTGTCGCACACAAGGGTTTAAAAGGATTGCTCTGTGAAAAAGAAGTTATCGTTTATCCATAAGTGATCAGTGGAGGTAGGAATTTCACCGTACACTTATTTAAAAGTTGTTAATTTCTTTGCAGACACTTGTTCAGACTTGTAGAGGTGCAGAGACCTAAGATGCATCTTATGTGACACTTGCATTACTTTTGACTGCCGGGCAGATAGACCTGGTCTGATGGCTGCTTTTAGCCTTCAGCTTGATAACCTGATGTATGGGTGCAGCCAGTGATTGCTTTGGTATAACTCAGACCTATTAATGAAAGACATGATTTCTCCGCTGCCATGCTCCATGCACTGATCTTAAATATAGTACAAATATTTAGAATTTTTCCTATCTTTTTGCAGAAAACTGCTTGTCCTCTGCGTTTGGCTAAATGCCAGTTTTGTGAGCTGGAAGTGACCTTTAATACACTAGGGAATCATGAAGATTACTGTGGCGCTCGGACTGAGCCATGTGATAAGTGCGGCTCTAGTGTAATGATTAAGGACCTCCAAGACCACCCTACTGTGTGCGGCAAAGTAAAGCCGCAAAAGAAACCAACGAGAGGCCATACTTGGGCAAGCAACCGAAACTATGAGCTGCCGCTGCACTCGGCCCTGCGCAGTAGTACTTTCACCGACAGTCTTCATTCTGAGATGCAAAGGAACGTGCCAAAAAGATTTTATGGAAAATCCATTTTAACTCCTAAATTTGGAGACTTAAACCAAAACCCGAGGAGAGAACAAAATCGAGGTGAGATGTGTGAGAATAAGACAAATATAAGTAATGTGGCAACTGCCATACTGATACTTCCCACTTAGCTGTTATCACAAATTGTAGCTGTCCATGTCATTTTGTGAGCGCAGTTTCTACTCAAAGGCTAAATTCCTGCAGCAACAACCAGGGCTGACACCAACACCGTCCCTGGCTGTTTAACTCTCTCTATGCTGCGGTCAATAGCAACTATCATTTATTTTAGAAGCTTGTTAGATGGAGGGAGCAAAGAATTACTTCTGAGTCTGCCAGGTACAGGAACAGAATTTTAGATTGTGAGAAAGGTCTCTACTCAATACTCCTATCAGCAAAAAACGTAGACTTTATTCTAACAATGTAATGGGCACCTGGCTCTTTTGGGTTCTTGGCAGCGCCACGGATAGCAATTTGGGTTGGCCACAGCTTTTTTTCCCCCCAATTTATGCAGTGATTATTCATTTTTCACATGGTGCGCTCCTTAACGTCGTAAGAGTTTTTTGGAGTCGTGGTGGGAATTTCACAGTGTATCTGATTTACCCTGTAACTGGGTCTGGTACGTTTGTCACAGTTGCAGGGAAAATGAAGCCTCCTCGCTGCTTAGCAGAGCGGAGTCCTACGACCCAGAAGTTCCTGCTTTCTCTCTATACCCAAGGATCACATGCTCTCTAGGTGCAGAGGAGGAGGCGCCATAAGTGCAGTGTATTTAGTGAATTGGGAAGGCAAATGTGGTAATAAGCTGCCTCTGCCTATTCTGAGGAGTCTGGCTGTACCTGACAGTCAGCTGGCCGCTCCACAGCTGCACAATCTTCTGCAGGTGCTGTATTATTCAGTGACGTTTTAGAACTTATTTGTAGAGTAGAACCAAGAGCAGCTGGACTCTTATCTGGTGCTGAAGGGATTAACATATGCAAGATTATAAGCATTGTCACCTTTCTTCAGCTGATCACTCACATTAGATATACTGTCCATAACTGACAGATTTGATACAGACAACCATCTAACTCCTCCAGCACAGATGTAGTCACATTGCTTGTTTTTTTTTTTGTTTTTTTGTTTGTTTGTGTGTTTAAATGTAGGCAGACACTATTATAAGTCATAGGCTACTTTCACGTTAGCGTCGTACGCTGCATGTCGCTATGCGACGTTGCGGCGCACGGACGCTAGCTGTGGAAGCGCCGCACAACGGGGCAGCGGATGCTGTTTTTCAACGCATCCGCTGCCCCATTGTGAGGTGCGGGGAGTCGGGGGCGGAGTTCCGGCAGCGCATGCGCGGTCGGAAAAGACTGGAACGACGCACCAAAAAACGTTACAAGCAACGTTTTTTTGGTGGCGACGGTCCGACGCAACCGTAGCACGACGGTTGCGACGTGTGGCAATGCGTCATTGATAAAAGTCTATGGAGAAAAAACGCATCCTGCAAGCACTTTTGCAGGATGAGTTTTTTTCTCCAAAACTACGCATAGCGACGTGCAGTGCACAACGCTAGTGTGAAAGTAGCCATAGGAGGATTGCCCCTACAGGAAGCTCAAACTAACCTCCATACTAAGACAGCACACAGTAAGCACCCAGGCTCCCTCTAGTGGCAGCTTTAGACCGCCAGATGGTGCAATGTCATTGGTGCAGCAGGACTCAAAGCTGTGATTTACAAAAAACCCACAAGTTATTTGAACTCTTTGTTCTCCAGCTGGAGCCCTCTAGACTGATGCCACACGCTGACCAGTTTGGATCTGTAACTACCGTAATCCCCAAGTTTGTACTGCGGTTTAGTAATTTTAGCTATTCTGCGCTGAGTGACCTGATTTTAGTAGATGCATTTCCCTTGTGCATGTACCTCCATTTTTACCTGTCTTCAGAAAAGATATGTTGCCTTGTCATCAGCTGTGTCCTGGTGGCTGCATCTGAGCTGTGTTGCTTTTACATGTGATGGGCCAAGGCTTCATCTATGATGCCTGAGAAACACAAGTAAAGTTGCCCATACACACAAGATGTGCACGGACTCCTCCTGTCTGCAGATGCCTGGGAGCGTAGCATTGGGCATTTTCCTGCACCCTGCGGAAGTGAGCCTGTGGCCAGCCGTTCTCAAAGGTGTATGGCTCCTTTAAAAGCTGGTTGTTACAGCAGTTATATAGGAGGTTGAATGATGATCTATTGTAATATACCATATTCTCATTTTAGGGGGAGAACAGTCTAATCTGGATCTTGACCTAGATATTCCGCTGGATTATCTTTCACAAGAAAGTTCTAACGCATTCCGCAGTTATGATGAATTCCACTCTCAAAGCCGCCAGAATCACACACGAGCGAGTCCGGAGCCCTATAGTCCCTCTTCTGAAAATAACCAGCAATTCTGGCATAACTTCTACTGCAAGGATAATAACATGAAGACGAATGTCCGGGGACGAAGCAACCTTAATTACTTCTCCAGTAATGAATCTGTGCACGTAAATTCCCCCAGCACTCCCTCTGGTAGGCTGCCCTTTTATCCATATTTTTAGAACTTTTTACATCTCTGCTGCCTAGCATATGTACAATTGCTCCTTAATATGTATAATTTGTTTCTGACCCTTAGGCCCTGTTCACATCGTGACCGTTATTTATCATGGAACACTTAATGTCACTATTCCGTACCGCAAAGTGCTCTCAGTGACAAATGAACTGCATGGCTTCCCAAAGACGTCCTTTAAAAGGCATAAGTCATGAGCATGTTCATGACACTTCTGTTAAACTGTTGCCATCATAGCCTATGTGACTGTTAGACATGCTTAACATTGACATTGAGAGACGCCAAAAAATCTTTTGAAAAGCTAAGGATGTGTCCTTTTAAAAGAGGACCTTTCAACAAAAATTTTTGACCTGGACATAGGATGTAATAGTGGCTGCAGAGCAGAATAAATGTGTGTATTTTATTTATTTTGCCTCTTCATTTCAGAGATATTAGAACTTAAAGTGTTTGGCATCTATCAGCCCTTTACTGGGGGTGTGCTCTCCTTCTCCCTATATGATGCTGACCAATCATTGGCAGGCAGCAACATTCAAATGGAAGGAAAGAACACCCCACACCATGGCGTAGAGCAGATTTCGAAGTGTGCTACAGCTCAGATCTCCTGATCCAACTTCCTGCATAAGGCTGGTTTCACATTTGCGTTTTTTGCCGCTGCGTTTTAGCTCAAAAAAAGCATGCATTTTTTTTCCTATATTTAACATTAAAAACGCATGCGTTTTTTTTGTATGCGTTTTGCCGCTTTTGACAATGCATGCGTCGTTTCTATGCTTGCATTTAGTTGCAGAAATGCAACATGTAGTAATTTCTAGAGGCGTTTTTTTGCCGCAAAAAAACGTATTGCTGTCTATGTAAACGTATGCGTTTTTAAGCACATGCGTTTGGTTGCGTTTTAAACGCATGCGTTTCAATAGAAAAAAACAAGAATACACACTGATAAGCCACCCCCCACCATCAAGGTGATAAAGGGATCCAAACCCTAACCCTAAAGGCCCCGTCTCACACAGCGACGCTGCAGCGATACAGACAACGATGCTGATCGCTGCAGCGTCGCTGTTTTGTCGCTGTGTGGTCGCTGGGGAGCTGTCACACAGACAGCTCTCTCCAGCGACCAACGATCAGGGGAACGACTTCGGCATCGTTGAAACTGTCTTCAACGATGCCGAAGTCCCCCTGCAGCACCCAGGTAACCAGGGTAAACATCGGGTTACTAAGCGCAGGGCTGCGCTTAGTAACCCGATGTTTACTCTGGTTACCAAAAAAAACAAACACTACATACTCACCATCTGATGTCCGTCAGGTCCCTTGCCGTCTGCTTCCTGCTCTGACTGTGTGCCGCCGTACAGTGAGAGCAGAGCGCAGCGGTGACGTCACTGCTGTGCTCTCACTTTACGGCGGCAGTCAGAGCAGGAAGCAGACGGCAAGGGACCTGACGGGCAACAGATGGTGAGTATGTACTGTTTGTTTTTTTTGGTAACCAGGGTAAACATCGGGTTACTAAGCGCGGCCCTGCGCTTAGTAACCCGATGTTTACCCTGGTTACCAGTGAAGACATCGCTGGATCGGTGTCACACACACCGATTCAGCGATGTCAGCGGGACCTCAACGACCAAAAAAAGGTCCAGGCCATTCCGACACGACCAGCGATCTCGCAGCAGGGGCCTGATCGCTGGTACGTGTCACACATAGCGAGATCGCTACTGAGGTCGCTGTTGCGTCACAAAACTTGTGACTCGGCAGCGATCTCGCTAGCGATCTCGCTATGTGAGACGGGGCCTTAACCCTAGGGATCCTAACTAGGGTTGAGCGACTTTTCCTTTTTTGAGGTTGAGTCGGGTTTCGCGAAACAGTAAACCGTCTCATATCCTTTTTTTTTTTTGCATATTCCACACTACTAATGTTAGTAGTGTGTATGTGCAAAATTTCGGCGCTGTAGCTATTAAATTTAAGGGTTAAATCGCGGAAAAAATTGGCGTGGGCACCCGCGCAATTTTCTCAGCCAGAGTGGTAAAGCTAGTGACTGAGGGCAGATATTAATAGCCTGGAGAGGGTCCACGGTTATTGGCCCCCCCCCCCTGGCTACAAACATCTGCCCCCAGCCACCCCAGAAAAGGCACATCTGGAAGATGCGCCTATTCTGGCACTTGGCCACTCTCTTCCCACTCCCGTGTAGCGGTGGGATATGGGGTAATGAAGGGTTAATGTCACCTTGCTATTGTAAGGTGACATTAAGCCAGATTAATAATGGAGAGGCGTCAATTATGACAACTATCCATTATTAATCCAATTGTATGAAATGGTTAAAAAAACCACACACAATATTGCAAAGTATTTTAATGAAATAAACACACAGGTTGTTGTAATATTTTATTGCTCTCTCAATCCACCTGAAGACCCTCGTTCTGTAAGGCTACGTTCACATTTGCGGTGTGCGCCGCAGCGTCGCCGCCGCAACGCACCGCATGCGTCGTGCGGCCCTATCTTTAACATTGGGGCCGCATGTACATGCGTTGTCATGCGTTGTGGTGCGTCGTACGCCGCATGCGGCGTTAGGGCGCACCTGCCAGGGCGCGGCCAACGCAACATGTTGCATTTTTTGGGCGGCGCAGACTTTTTTAAAAACGCATGCGTCGTGTTTGCGTCGTGTTTGCGTCGTCAATGCGCCTTTTTCCCCATTGACTTGCATTGACAACGCAGACGACGCAAGTACTTGCGTCGTGATGCGTTGTACGACGCATGCGTTTTTCTTTCAAAAATGCAAAACATTGTCTAGACTTTGTCTAGACACTTAAAAAAAGCACTATATATATAAAAAAAGGGGGGGGGGGTTGCCATTGTCTTTCACAAGGCTATTCACACAACACACAGAGAAGACACTGAGAGGAGCAACCTGCTTTCCAAACCTGTAAGTATATATTTCTCTTTGCATAATTTTTTTTCTGTGTTTTATTTCTTGTTTTTGATTTAATTTGTGCAATGTTTGCTCTGTGATATTGTACGGTTATGGCACTGTAGGTTGTTATTGAATACTAACATTTTTTTTTAATGTGTTTCTGATATATGTTGGCGTTTCTTGTGTGCGGCCTTGCTGGGTTTGGATTGGTTTTGGATTTATTTTTGGTTGTTCTTGTGTCATGCGGATGTTCAATGCCTTTTTTTTGTAAGATTTTTTATTGTAAAATTTGTGGTGCATGTCTTTTTCTGGCTTCTATTGTTGGGGTAACCGTATGGCGTTTTCTAGGCTCATGTCTTGCTGTGTTTTATTATGCTGTTGGCATTTTTTTTTCTTTCCTTGAGTGTCTTTTCTTGCTGGTGGGGGGCTACATTTATGATGTTTCATTTGTATTGTATTGTTCCGTGCTGCTATATGCCATTATATGTTTAATTGTATTATGGTTACGTCGTTTTCTGTATGGCTTCCATATATATATCTCCTGTATTGAATGTTTCCATAGCCAAGTGTGTAGTTAATTTTTTTTTTTTTTTTTTTTTTTTGGGCCCTTTTTTTAAAATTTCTTGTGTTTTCTTTTCTATTTGACTATGGTTTTTCTTTTGGTTGCTGTATATTGTAACAGCGGTTGTCCTGTAATGTTTATTGCTTATTATCTAGAATGGTATTTATCGCCTTCTCCAGATGTATTTCTGTGGTAGATGTCACCAGATGGTGTTGTTTTGGATCATGTCTTGTTGCTATTGTAAAGTATTGCGTGCAGTTTGCTATTTCATTGTGCCTTTTTTTTCCCTGTACAGTTTTTTTATATTTAAAAATTTGGACATTGGTGTCTTTTTTTGGTAAAATTTTTTTGGGTCTATTCTTGTAGTTTCTTCTATTGTATTCTCTTGCAATGTATGGCGTTGTGGTGTCGCTTTTTCAGTTTGCATTGTCCTATCAGTCAACAGTCAATTGTGGTTGTTTTAATTTTTTATGCCGATTTTATTGTATGTGTTAGATTTGGATGTGATTTTTTGCTCATTTTTTCATTGCAGAGCAAACTTGCAAGAATGACGAGTGAGTCAGAGTCTGAACATAGGCAATCGGCGAGGGGGAGTGCGGTGAGTAATTATGTCCAGTTGCTTACTATTCGCTGCCATTTGTAGCATTGTCACTAATTTTTGTATACATTTTTTTACAGGCTTCTTCAAGTGAGGGGGAAGGCACACAGCGGGAGCAGGGAGATCGGTGCCAAGATGGGTCGTCAGGCCGGCAAGTGAGTATTTTTTTTTTTTTTTTATCTTTTTTTTGGAGTAGCATCCTGCTGGGAGGAACATTAGGAGCAACCTGGTTTCACTAGGGCTGTTTACTAAGCTTAATTACATATAGCTTTTCAGGGCAGCAAGTATTTGGGGGAAGGTAACATACAGTTGAACTCCCTGCACAAAAACATTCAAAAATACAGGTGTAGAAACCATCAATATAGATACATCAAATGGCAAAGGATAGGGCAAAGGTACAAATCATGCCACGTGCTGATGATGGTTGTTTATATTTGCCTATTTGTAACCTTTTTGTTTTCTATTTTTTCTAGGTTTCACAACGGGACCACAGGGAGTGTATTGATGTGGAGCTCCTGATCTCCAGCATCCAGGAGCGTGGCCCGTTGTGGGACAGCCGTGACCCTCGGCACATGGACCAGGTGGTGTCGAGGCGTTTGTGGGCAGAGGTGGCAAAGTCGCTGTGGGATGGCTTTGACAGTGCCTCAGCGAAGGACAAAGGCACCTTTAGTGAGTATTGCTGAGACGCTGCTATGACCCATCTTGCCAGGATAAACACAACCGTGTGTGATGCTATCAACGCCTAAACTTTGCATCACACACGGTTGTTTTATCCTTTTAAAATGCGACATATGTAACCTTTTTTTTTCTTTGCATTCACAGTGAAAAAGTTGAGGACCAGATGGCGATCCATAAAGGACCGTTTCAATAAGGGGCTCCGTGCAGAGGAGGAGCAATCGAGGAGTG
The DNA here is from genome assembly GCF_051348905.1 of Ranitomeya variabilis. Classification (NCBI taxonomy): domain Eukaryota; kingdom Metazoa; phylum Chordata; class Amphibia; order Anura; family Dendrobatidae; genus Ranitomeya; species Ranitomeya variabilis. Next base: position 216,161,325 of record NC_135232.1, on the reverse strand, counting down.
GTGCTGCTGCGGCCAAGTCGGTTCCATATAAATACAACCGCCAATTACAGTTCCTAAGACCAATCCTTGGCCGCCGACAGTAAGTATTTTGTCCACATACCATATTGCACATTGTACATTGCCCAGACACATAACATATTGCACAGCCACATAGTACATTGACCAGCCACGTACATTGTGCATCCACACACATAGTATATTTACAGGCCACTATATCGCAGCCACATAGTACACGTTCTAGCCACGTATCCACATAGTACATTTCCCAGGCACATAGTGTATTGGCCATCAATGTAGTCAGCGTAGCATATTGGCCATCCACGGTAATTTTTTTAGGTTAAGCAAGAGTCCTTGTAGTTCCTGACAGGTTCCGTTCTGAGTCAGTGTAGTTCTGATCGCAGGAATAATGATGACGTCTCGATCACATGATCCTAACGTCATGGACATTCCTGCGATCAGATCAGCAAAGTCTGGTTTTTATTTTTTTTTAATTCTTTTATAGACCTTAAATTTTATATTATTTTTGCAACATAGCCAGCATCTTGAAATTAGTTTTTCACACAATAATTTTTTAAAAATATGACAGGGGTATGCATTGCCTTTGGCAGAGGGAATGTACAGTCATTTTCTGCCGTCGGTATGTCCATGATTGTTATCGTGAGCCCTAATGGTCAGCTGGCGATAACAATCAGCAATTTATTATAGGCCACACAGACTGAGAGACAGGGGATTGTAATGTTTTGATGTGTCATGTAATTTTTTTGACAGGAGTTGGCGTATGTGATAGGTTATTAATTGAAGACTAATTTTTTCATTATCTTTTCACAGGACACACAGCAGCACCCTCCAGCGAGCTCCCCCCTGTGAAGCGGAACTTCATGGATCGCCATCTGAGCCGTCACAGCCATCCCACAGCGACAGCAGGCCTGCACCACCATCATCTGGAGAACCGGCTGCCGGTACGTCAGGTTTTCCCCTGCCCGAGGCCTCTGGCGCACCTTCGTTCGGGTATTCCCGACAGCGCCAGCGGGCCTCGGACAGGTCAGTCATGCCTGAATTTTTGCACTTGGGCACGGTGTTCCAGAACGGTTTCAAGGCGTTGAGAGATGAAATGTCCAGTATGGGACGGCGCCTTGAAATCCTGGAAGCCGAGCTCTCAAATCCGGCAAAACATTTCTTCAGCACACTTGCTAAAGGCATGGTGGAAAACCTTACGCCGGAACTCCAGATTTCGGTGATGCAGGACTGCAACAATTCTTACGTGAGGGCTCTGCAGCAGTCTCGGGTCGCGCAGTCAGCGACACTGCCCGTAGTGCCGTCGCTGGCTAGCGTGACTCCGACTACTGCTGCAGAGTCACTCCAGCCCCCCCACCCTGGTCCAAGTGCCGGGCGACGCCACCACAGGCACCATACCAGTGTGCGGCCCACTCCTGCTCCTGCCAGGCCCTCATCCTCCCGTAGGAGTGCTTCTGGGGGAGATGCCGCAGAAGGCAGGAAAAGGAAAAAAAAGAGGAGGCACACAGACAAACACACAGAGGCACAGGTTCTGGCTGCTCCAGGACACACACCATCTCGTCGTGGCTCTAGCCACAGCAGGAGCAGCCAGGGCCAACCAAGCCAAAAACGAAGGCGGCTTGTGTTGCCTCCTCCCTCCTCTACTGACGAGGCGGTCTCCCTAGTGTACCCTGCGGGGGGTTTGGACCTGCCATCTAGCTTACTGGAGTATGGCGGCTCCTCCTCCTCCTCCTCCTCTACCACTCCCACTCCCAGGTCCAGAACGAGAAGCTACCGGTCACCGGTGGTAGCGGATGTTGATCCCCCCTCGGCTGTTGAAACCCCATAATTTTCTTTTCCCTTTTTTTTCTGTTTCCCCTCAATAAAAATTTAATTTTTTGTATACAATATTTGGTCTTCTTTTCAAGTACACTGCTCGGTAATTCACTCCGTGCGTCGTTTATTTGTGCTTCAAACACCTCATATATGCAATGTCAGACAGTATTTTTGGATTTTTTAATTTGACCGTTTCTTTGGGTGTCTTTCATTGCTGTATGAGGTGTTTCCCAACACTATAGTGTATGAGTTGTTTTCAAAGAAAAAGGGTATGTGTCCACGCTCAGGATTGCATCCGGATTTGGTCCGGATTTTAATTCAATATTTGTAGCCAAAACCAGGCGTGGGTAATAAATACAGAAGTGGAGCATATGTTTCTATTCTACTTTTCCTAATTGTTCCACTCCTGGTTTTGGCTTACAAATATTGATGAAAAAACCTGAGCAATTCAGGATGCAATCCTGAACGTGGACACATACTGTAAAGGTACCTTCACACTTAACAATGCTGCAGCAAAACAGACAACGATGCAATTCACTGCAGCATCGCTATTTGGGAGCTGGAGAGCGGTCTGTGTGACCGCTCTCCAGCGACCAACGATGCCGAGGTCCCCGGGTAACCATGTTAAACATCGGGTTGCTAAGCGCAGGGCGCACTTCCGATGTTTACCCTGGTTACCAGTGTAAAATGCAAAAAAAAAAAATATTCACAATCGCATCCCCCGGCGTCAGCTTCCCTGCACTGACTGAGTGACGTCCCTCACAGCAACGCTGTGCTGTGCATTCACTTTACGGCCGGCGCTCACTCAGTGCAGGAAGTGGACGCCAGGGGACGCGAAGATGAGTATATTTATTTTTATTTTTTAGTTTACAATTAACACTGGTAACCACGGTAAACATCGGGTTACTAAGCGCGACCATGCGCTTGGTAAACCGTTGTTTACCCTGGTTACCAGTGTAAAACATCGCTGGTATCGTTGATTTTGCTGTCAAACACAACGATACACGGCGATCTGACAAACAAATAAATATGGTATGGTATAAATTTTGTCTTGGAAGCAGGGTAGAAAACGTAAGAAAATTTTTTTATTAAAACACAACATTTTAAAAACAAAGGTTTACAAGTTTTTTAGATAAGGCACATTTACATTGGTGAACTATTTTTAGCATAGTCACACCAGAATACAGTCCAACAGTTTATTACACCATTGAATCTTGCCATGACAGACGGCCAACATCGGACACAAAATAGGCCGCAAAACGGTCCCTCATCTGCGCAATTTCCACGCTTGACCTCAGAGGATGATCATGGAAATTGGGCAATGGGTTGGCTATGGTTTCATCGAGATCAACGTTCAGTCTCTCTTTGGCCAGAATAAAATTGTGGAGAACCACACACGCCTTCACCACCTCATCCACTGTCTCAGTTTTCAGATTAATGGCGGATCCTAATATCCGCCATTTAGAGACAAGGATGCCAAAGGCGCACTCCACAGTCCTTCTGGCCCTGGACAGTCTGTAATTGAACACCCTTTTCGTGTGGTCCAAGCCCCGACTTGAGTAGGGTTTCAATAGGTTGGCAGACATTTGGAATGCCTCATCCCCAACCACAACAAATGGCATCGCAGGGCCTTCGGTGTGGGGAAGAGGTCGTGGCTGGGGGAAATTGAAATTGTTGCCATATAATTTTTGGCCCATATCAGACTCTTTGAATGTGCGCGAGTCATTTGACCGGCCAAAAGCACCAATGTCGACTGCCAGAAAACTGCAGTCCGCACCGGCAATTGCCATCAGCACAGTGGAAAAATATTTTTTGTAGTTATAGAAAAGGGATCCACTTTTCCCTGGCTTGGTAATACGAATGTGCTTGCCATCCACCGCGCCAATACAGTTTGGAAACGAACACACTTCCTCAAATTTCTCGGCGTTGGCCAACCAGATATCGCTTGTAGGGACGGGTAAAAATTCTTCCCGGAGGTTATCCCACAAAGCGCGGCAGGTCTCAGCAATAATTCCCGAGAGAGTGGAGACTCCAATCCGGAACTGAAATTGAAGGGATCGCAAGGTCTCTCCGGTAGCCAGGAAACTGCCAAGAAGATAAAGAAATTACATTAGTACATTGCAATTTATAAGGGTATGTCTCCACTGTCCGGAGACGCGGCGCTATCGTTGCAGCGGCGAAGCCGGTCGGCGATAAGCCCCGCCCCCTTCCTGGGACGCAATGGTGCCGGATGTGTACAGTACACATCCGGGATCATCGCACCCCTCGCCGTAGGGCCCTGTGATATACCTTGCGGGGACGCTGCGTCCCCGCAAGGTGTACGGACATGCTGTGTTCTGAAAAGACGCGCAGCATGTCCGGAGTCGCAGGGCCTCCGCGTGCGGGTTTCCACGCATAGTGGAGACGGGATTTCATAAAATCCCCTCCACTATGCTGGAACATCTGGACGCTGCTTGTTTGACGCTGCAGCGTCAAACAAGCTTACTGACCGTAGAAACACAGCCTAAAAGTACATTGACCATACCACCCCCAACAAAAATTAAGAAAAAAAAAAAAAAAAAAAAAGGGAAGATGTGAACGTAGCCGAACATATCTCAAGTCATTCAAACAGCTACGTACCGTAGAGTCACCAGCAGCCGCTCCTCTGCGGATATAGCTCTCCGGAGCTGAGTATCCTGCCTGCTGATGGCTCCTTCCACCCGACGCAGAAGATACCGGAAGCTCTCCTGAGACATCCTGGTGTACTCGAAATACTTCTCAAGGTTGTCATTCAGTTCGCCAAACAAGCTATGGTATGCTCCACGGCTCTCCCGGACTTCCAAGATAGGGTGTATCCAAAATCTGCGATGAATCCATCTCCGTTTTTCTCTTTCTCTTTGATGAGCACAGGCGACAGCATAGGCATGAGCCAAGGCTAAATCCATCTCCATATCCATGATAACACTGTCCAAGGGACGCTCCATCATGAATACCAGCAAATGGGAGGAATTCATGTCTGCCATGGTATATATACACAATTACATAAACACCAACCCTCTTCTAGCCATTGGTGGCCCTTATCTATTGTGTAGACCCTTTTTTTTGTGGGTGGGATGAAGAATGACTCACTGCACAAAAAACGCATGCGGCGCAAAACGCTGCGTTTTTTGTTGGAAACGCAACTGCGTTTACAAAAAACGCAGCGTTTTGCGCCGCATGCGTTGAACGCATGCGGCGCAAAACGCAGCGTTGTGCATGCGTTGTGTTGCGTTTTTGTCTGCGTTGTGCGTTGCGGCGGCGACGCTGCGGCGCACACCGCAAATGTGAACGTAGCCTAACAAATTAAAAATAATAAACCAACAATATACATACCTTCCGTAGATCTGTAACGTCCCACGATGTAAATCCATCTGAAGGGGTTAAAATATTTTACAGGCAGGAGCTCTGCTATAATGCAGCTGTGCTCGTGCCTGTAAAACCCCCGGGGAATGAAGGTAATGTAGGTCAATGACCTGTAGTTACCTTCATTCGCGGTGAAGCGCCCTCTGCTGGATGTCCTCATGAACTGGAGCCTGGTAAAAGTTCCCAGGCTCGAGGTCATATGAGGACATCCAGCAGAGAGCGCATCACCGCGACTCAAGGTAACTACAGATCAAACTGCTTTCCATTCAGTACCCGGGGTTTTACAGGCAGGAGCGAGTGCATTAGCACAGCTCCTGGCTGTAAAATGATTTAACCCCTTCAGATGGATTTACATCGTGGGACGTTACAGATCTACGGAAGGTATGTATATTGTTGGTTTATTATTTTTAATTTGTTACAGAACGAAGGTCTTCAGCTGGATTAAGAGAATAATAAATTATTACAACAACCTGTGTGTTTATTTCATTAAAATACTTTGCAATATTGTGTGTGTTTTTTTTTTTTTTAACCATTTCATACAATTGGATTAATAATGGATAGGTGTCATAATTGACGCCTCTCCATTATTAATCTGGCTTAACCCCTTAATCCCGTATGACGTACTATCCCGTCAAGGTGACCTGGGACTTAATTCCCGGTGACGGGATAGTACGTCATACGCGATCGGCCGCGCTCACGGGGGGAGCGTGGCCGATCGCGGCCGGGTGTCAGCTGCCTATCGCAGCTGACATCCGGCACTATGTGCCAGGAGCGGTCATGGACCGCCCCCGGCACATTAACCCCCGGCACACCGCGATCAGACATGATCGCAGTGTACCGGCGGTATAGGGAAGCATCGCGCAGGGAGGGGGCTCCCTGCGGGCTTCCCTGAGACCCCCGGAGCAACGCGATGTGATCGCGTTGCTCCGAGGGTCTCCTACCTCCTTCCTCCCTGCAGGTCCCGGATCCAAGATGGCCGCGGCATCCGGGTCCTGCAGGGAAGGAGGTGGCTTACCGAGTGCCTGCTCAGAGCAGACGCTGGTAAGCCTGCAGCCCTGTCAGTGAGATCGGTGATCTGACAGAGTGCTGTGCACACTATCAGATCATCGATCTGTGATGTCCCCCCCCTGGGACAAAGTAAAAAAGTAAAAAAAAAAAATTTTCCACATGTGTAAAAAAAAATAATAAAAAAAATTCCTAAATAAATTATAAAAAAAATATATATATTATTCCCATAAATACATTTCTTTATCTAAATAAAAAAAACAAAACAATAAAAGTACACATATTTAGTATCTCCGCGTCCGTAACGACCCAACCTATAAAACTGCCCCACTAGTTAACCCCTTCAGTAAACACCGTAAGAAAAAAAAAAAACGAGGCAAAAAACGCTTTATTACCATACCGCCGAACAAAAAGTGGAATAACACGCGATCAAAAAGACTGATATAAATATCCATGGTACCGCTGAAAACGTCATCTTGTCCCGCAAAAAACAAGCCGCCATACAGCATCATCAGCAAAAAAATAAAAAAGTTATAGTCCTGAGAATAAAGCGATGCAAAAATAATTATTTTTTCTATAAAATAGTTTTTATCGTATAAAAGCGCCAAAACATAAAAAAATGAGATATCGCTGTAATCGTACTGACCCGAAGAATAAAACTGCTTTATCAATTTTACCAAACGCGGAACGGTATAAACGCCTCCCCCAAAAGAAATTAATGAATAGTAGGTTTTTGGTCATTCTGCCTCACAAAAATCGGAATAAAAAGTGATCAAAAACGGTCACGTGTCCGAAAATGTTACCAATAAAAACGTCAACTCGTCCCGCAAAAAACAAGACCTCACATGACTCTGTGGAGCAAAATGTGAAAACTTTTTTGCTATAAAAAGCGTCGCTGGTTTCACACTTGCGTTTTTGTCTGCAGCGTTTTTTGCTCAAAAAAACGCATGCGTTTTTTCCCTATATTTAACATTGAAAACGCATGCGTTTTTTGTACGCGTTTGGTCGCGTTTTCAAACGCATTCGTTTTTTTCTGCATGCGTTCATTTTCAGAAATACAACCTGCAGTATTTTCTTGCGTTTTTAAGCACATGCGTTTGCATTAAAAACGCATGCGTTTTTATCGAAAAAAAACAGAAAACACACTGAAAAGCCACCCACCACCATCAAGGTGATAAAGGGATCCAAACCCTAACCCTAACTCTACCCCCAACCTCACCCCTAACCGTTTAATGAACATTTTCTGACAGTCATAGTGCCACGTGTTTCAGTGCCACGTGTTTCAGTGCCACGTGTTTCAGTGCCACGTGTTTCAGTGCCACGTATTTCAGTGCCACGTATTTCAGTGCCACGTATTTCAGTGCCACGTATTTCAGTGCCACGTATTTCAGTGCCACGTATTTCAGTGCCACGTATTTCAGTGCCACGTATTTCAGTGTCACGTATTTCAGTGCCACGTATTTCAGTGCCACGTATTTCAGTGCCACGTATTTCAGTGCCACGTATTTCAGTGCCACGTATTTCAGTGCCACGTATTTCAGTGCCACGTATTTCAGTGCCACGTATTTCAGTGCCACGTATTTCAGTCACGTTTAGGGTTAGGGTTAGGGCTAGGGTTGGAGGTAAAGTTAGGGTTAGGATTGGGGCTAAAGTTAGGGTTGGGGCTAAAGTTAGGGTTAGGGTTTGGATTACATTTACGGTTTGGATTAGGGTTGGGATTAGAATTATGGGTGTGTCAGGGCTAGGGGTGTGGTTAGGGTTACCGTTGGGATTAGGGTTAGGGGTGTGTTTGGGTTAGGGTTTCAGGTAGAATTGGGGAGTTTCCACTGTCCAGGCACATCAGGGGCTCTCCAAGCGCGACATGGCGTCCAATCTCAATTCCAGCCAATTCTGCGTTGAAAAAGTAAAACAGTGCTCCTTCCCTTCCGAGCTCTCCCGTGCGCCCAAAAAGGGTTTTTCCCCACCATATGTGTTATCAGCGTACTCGGGACAAATTGAACAACAACTTCTGGGGTCCAAGTTCTCTTGTTATTCTTAGGAAAATAAAAATTTGGGGGGCTAAAAATCATTTTTGTGGGAAAAAAAGATGTTTTATTTTCACGGCTCTGCGTTATAAACTGTAGTGAAACACTTGGGGGTTCAAAGTTCTCACAACACATCTAGATAAGTTCCTTGGGAGGTCTAGTTTCCAATATGGGGTCACTTGTGGGGGGTTTGTACTGTTTGGGTACATCAGGGGCTCTGCAAATGCAACGTGACGGCTGCTGACCAATCCATTTAAGTCTGCATTCCAAATGGCGCTCCTTCCCTTCCGAGCTCTGTCATGCGCCCAAACAGTGGTTCCCCCCCACATATGGGGTATCAGCGTACTCAGGACAAATTGGAAAACAAATTTTGGGGTCCAATTTATTCTGTTACCCTTGTAAAAATACAAAGCTGGGGGCTAAAAAATCATTTTTGAGAAAAAAAAAAAAATTATTTTCACGGCTCTGCGTTATAATCTGCAGTGAAACACTTGGGGGTTCAAAGCTCTCAAAACACATCTAGATAAGTTCCTTAGGGGGTCTACTTTCCAAAATGGTGTCACTTGTAGGGGGTTTCAATGTTTAGGCACATCAGGGGCTCTCCAAACGCAACATGGTGTCCCATCTCAATTCCAGTCAATTTTGCATTGAAAAGTCAAATGGCGCTCCTTCCCTTCCAAGCTCTGCCATGCGCCCAAACAATGGTTTACACCCACATATGGAGTATCAGCGTACTCAGGACAAATTGCACAACATTTTTTGGTGTCCAATTTCTTCTCTTACCCTTGGGAAAATAAAAAATTGGGGGCGAAAAGATCATTTTTGTGAAAAAATAAGATTTTTTTTTTTTTTACGGCTCTGCATTATAAACTTCTGTGAAGCACTTGGTGGGTCAAAGTGCTCACCACACATCAAGATAAGTTCCTTAGGGGGTCTACTTTCCAAAATGGTGTCACTTGTAGGGGGTTTCAGTGTTTAGGCACATCAGGGGCTCTTCAAACGCAACATGGCGTCCCATCTCAATTCCAGTCAATTTTGCATTGAAAAGTCAAATGGCGCTCCTTCCTTCCGAGCTCTGCCATGCGCCCAAACAGTGGTTTACCCCCACATATGGGGTATCAGCGTACTCAGGACAAATTGTACAACAACTTTGGGGGTCCATTTTCTCCTGTTACCCTTGGTAAAATAAAACAAATTGGAGCTGAAATAAATTTTGTGTGAAAAAAAGTTAAATGTTCATTTTTATTTAAACATTCCAAAAATTCCTGTGAAACACCTGAAGGGTTAATAAACTTCTTGAATGTGGTTTTGAGCACCTTGAGGGGTGCAGTTTTTAGAATGGTGTCACACTTGGGTATTTTCTATCATATAGACCCCTCAAAATGACTTCAAATGAGATGTGGTCCCTAAAAAAAAAATGGTGGTGTAAAAATGAGAAATTGCTGGTCAACTTTTAACCCTTACAACTCCGTCACAAAAAAAAATTTTGGTTCCAAAATTGTACTGATGTAAAGTAGACATGTGGGAAATGTTACTTATTAAGTATTTTGCATGACATATGTCTGTGATTTAAGGGCATAAAAATTCAAAGTTGGAAAATTGTGAAATTTTCAAAATTTTCGCCAAATTTCCATTTTTTTCACAAATAAACGCAAGTTATATCGAATAAATTTTACCACTAACATGAAGTACAATATGTCACGAGAAAACAATGTCAGAATCTCCAAGATCCGTCAAAGCGTTCCAGAGTTATAGCCTCATAAAGGGACAGTGGTCAGAATTGTAAAAATTGGCCCGGTCATTAACGTGCAAACCACCCTCGGGGCTTAAGGGGTTAAGGTACCGTCACATTAAGCGACGCTGCAGCGATAGAGACAGCGATGCCGATCGCTGCAGCGTCGCTGTTTGGTCGCTGGAGAGCTGTCACACAGACCGCTCTCCAGCGACCAACGATGCCGAGGTCCCCGGGTAACCAGGGTAAGCATCGGGTTGCTAAGCGCAGGGCCGCGCTTAGTAACCCGATGTTTACCCTGGTTACCAGCGTAAAAGTTAAAAAAACAAACAGCACATACTCACCAGCGTGTCCCCCAGCGTCTGCTTCCTGACACTGACTGAGCTCCGGCCCTAACAGCACAGCGGTGACGTCACCGCTGTGCTTTCACTTTCAGTTTAGGGCCGGCGCTCAGTCAGTGTCAGGAAGCAGAGGCTGGGGGACGCGCTGGTGAGTATGTGCTGTTTGTTTTTTTAACTTTTACGCTGGTAACCAGGGTAAACATCGGGTTACTAAGCGCGGCCCTGCGTTTAGTAACCCGATGTTTACCCTGGTTACCAGTGTAAAATATCGCTGGTATCCTTGCTTTTGCTGTCAAACACGGCGATACACGGCGACCTAGCGACCAAATAAAGTGCAGACCTTCTAGCAGCGACCAGCAATTTCACAGCGGGATCCAGATCGCTGCTGCGTGTCAAATACAGCGATATCGCTATCCAGGTCGCTGCAACGTCACGGATCGCTGGCGATATCGCCTAGTGTGACGGTACCTTTAATGTCACCTTACAATAGCAAGGTGACATTAACCCTTCATTACCCCATATCCCACCGCTACAGGGAGTGGGAAGAGAGTGGCCAAGTGCCAGAATAGGCGCATCTTCCAGATGTGCCTTTTCTGGGGTGGCTGGGGGCAGATGTTTGTAGCCAGGGGGGGGGGGGGGCAATAACCGTGGACCCTCTCCAGGCTATTAATATCTGCCCTCAGTCACTAGCTTTACCACTCTGGCTGAGAAAATTGCGCGGGAGCCCACGCCAATTTTTTCCGCGATTTAACCCTTAAATTTAATAGCTACAGCGCCGAAATTTTGCACATACACACTACTAACATTAGTAGTGTGGAATATGCAAAAAAAGGGGGGTATGACATGGTTTACTGTATGTAAACCATGTCTCATATCATGTCAGGTTTAGGCAGGAGAAATGAAAAGCCGGTAATTGAATTACCGGCTTTTCTGCTATATCGCGCTGAAGGATAGATAGATAGATAGATAGATAGATAGAATGGGAACAGCACAATGCTCACCAATGGGTGCCAAGCCTCCTAGGTAAGACGGTCCATTCATCCACCCAAGTAATATACCAAAAAGAAGAAAAAAAGGCAGCACTCCAATTCCTTTGAGGTGAAAAAAAACCTGTGAAGTTTATTCAAGCCCACATCTCTGTGCGACGTTTCGGCTCACACTGAGCCTTTCTTCTTTTTGAGATATATATATATATATATATATATATATATATAGATGGATGGATAGAAAATAAATAAATATATATATATATATATATATATATATATATATATATATATATATATATATATATATATATATATATATATATACCGTATTTTCCGGCGTATAAGACGACTTTTTAACCCCCGAAAATCTTCTTAAAAGTCGGGGGTCGTCTTATACGCCGGGAATCGACTTGTACGCCGATGTATATGGTGGGTGGGGAGGGGGAGTGATCCTGATGACGAGGGGGCGTCTCACAGGAAAGTGAGTAATCCCCATTACCTTATCCTAGCGGTGCAGCGTGGGGGTGTCAGTGCTGGGAGCGGCGGCGGCTGCTGTGTTCTGGTGCGGCGGCTCCTCTTCTGTGTGGGGCCTCTGTGCTGTGAGGTGGCGGCGGCAGCGGCGTATCTTTATCCAGTTGGGGCTCCTCCGGCATCTCCTTAGCCCTGGAGGCCCCGCCGCAACTCCATCGGTGCAATGTGGTGGCCTCCGGGAAAATGGCCGCTGCTCAGATTCAGATCTCGTGTCCCGAGATTTCGGGACGAGATCTGAATCTGAGCAGCGGCCATTTTCCCGGAGGCCACCGCATCGCACCTATTGAGCTGCCTCCGGGAAAATGGCCGCTGCATTGCACCGATGGAGTTGCGGCGGGGCCTCCAGGGCTAAGGAGATGCCGGAGGAGCCCCAACTGGATAAAGATATGCCGCCGCCACCGCCACCGCACAGCACAGAGGCCCCACACAGAAGAGGAGCCGCCGCACCAGAGCACAGCAGCCGCCGCACCAGAGCACAGCAGCCGCGGCCGCCACTCCCAGCACTGAGACCCCCACGCTGCACCGCTACGATAAGGTAATGGGGGATACTCACTTTCCTGTGAGACGCCCCCTCGGCATCAGGATCACTCCCCCCCCCCCCCCCCCCCCCCCAAAAGGCACATATTCACCGGCCCTATAAGACGACATAGGGTGTATAAGAAGACCCCCGACTTTTAAGAAGATTTTATATTTTAACTGGTAAAGTTGGGGGGTCGTCTTATACGCCCAGTCGTCTTATACGCCGGAAAATACGGTATATATATATATATATATATATATATATATATATATATATATATATATATATATATATATATATATATATATATATATATATATATATATTTTATTTATTTTCTATCCATCCATCTATATATATATATATATATATATATATATCTCCCGACTTTGGAGCGAAGATCGCCGACCCGATCCCACAGTGAGGTCGGGTTTCACGAAACCCGACTTTGCCAAAAGTCGGCGACTTTTGAAATTGGCCGATCTGTTTCGCTCAACCCTAATCCTAACCCCAACCCTAGCTATTTCTATTTATAGTGGGTTTTTTAGATGATTTTGATGATTGGCAGCTGTCACACACTTCTCAGCATGCGTTTCAAAAACGCAAACGCAGGAAAAAACGCGTCAAAACGCTGCGTTTTTTTACCGCATGAGAAAACGCATGCGTCTAAAAAACGCAGCGTTTGCACGCGTTTACATGCGTTTTTTTCACCACCTGCGTTTTGCGTTTTAAACGCTGCGTTTTTAAACGCAAATGTGAAACTAGCCTTAGTCAGTACGTGTCAGCTGAGCTCAGTTGTGTCACATTACAGACCCTTTCTTCAGCTTTCCTCCTCTCCTAGCATGGTCGGCTCTGCTTTATTGCTCCCCCCCCCTTCCTCCCATTGCCTGTCCTGAGATGTCCGTAATCTCTTATACATAACTGAGATTCTGATACGTCTGCAGACGGGCAGTACAGCAGAGGTGACAGTGCTGGGAGAGTTTCTAATGTGACGTAGACTAGCTCAGCTTGGCTCCCTCTACACGGTCCCATGCAGGAGGTTAGACCAGGAGATCAGGCTGTCTGTCATTGCATCTCATGTGCTGAGAAATCTTCTCTGCACTGTTATGTGCATGTTCTTCCTTTGGGTGTTGCTGCCTGCTTATGTTGGCATCATACAAGGAGAGGAGTGCATGCCCCCAGGGAAAGCTCACATAACACTCAGTTTGACTCTTTTTTTTTTTTTAACTCATTAGGTGCCATATACTTTGATTGCTAGAATCTCTGCAACTGAGCAGCAAAACAAACAAAAACATAACGTTTTATTTTGCTTTGCAGTCTATTACATTGTGTCCAGTTCAACATGAAAAAACTGGTGAAAGGTCCTATTTGAGGGGAGCCATTATAGTCTGTGATAGATGCCAATATTTCCTGATGTGAATACTACACAGACCCCAAAGCGTGGTGTGAACAGGGCCTTGCTACGTACAGTTGCGGCTTAATGTTCTTTACTCTCGTGTTTGTCTCTGCAGCCGATGCCACCCAGCTGCCCTGCGAGTTTTGTGAGAAGCTCTTTCCTGAAGATGATCTGATTTTACACCAGGTACAAGTGCTGGGACTTCTTTCAGTTTTCATTTATTATGGTTGGTCTTCTAAAATGAACTTCAGCTTTTGTAGATGGAAGTTAAAATAGAAAGTGAATGTGACCCTTGTGGGCATGGCGAACATCCATTTCTGTAGTTTCCTAATGCGCAATTTCACTGTTGGGGTATGTGCACATGTACAGGATTTCTAACAGAAAATTCTAAAGGAATATGTGCATTTTTGCTGTTCTTTATACTTGTGTTTTTGTTGCAGATTTTTACCTGCTCATTCGTATGGGTGTAATTGCCGCAAAAAAAAAACGCTGACAGAATTGACATGCTGCAGAGTTAAGGCTATGTGTACACGTCAGGATTTCTGGCAGAAATTTTCCTGACAAAAACCGGACATTTCTGCCAGAAATCCGCATGCGTTTTTACCGCGTTTTTGATGCGTTTTTTCCCAATGCATAGAATAGCGGGAAAAACTTGAAAAAAACGCAAAATTAATGAACATGCTGCTTTTTTACCGCAATGCATTTTTTTCCGCAAAAAAAAACGTATCATGTGCACAAAAATTGCAGAATACATTCTAAATTATAGGATGCATAATGCATGCGTTTTTAATGAGTTTTTATAGCGTTTTTATCTTAAAAAAAAAAAAAAAAAAAAAAAGCGAAAAAAATTGAATGTGTGCACATACCCTAAATCTGCAAGGAAAAAAATAAAAAACGACTCAAGGAATCTTTCACTTTTGTTTATTGGTTTAAAAAATCTCATTCACTTTGATATTGAAATCTTTCAGGTTGTGACAAACCTGCAATGTACGCACATACTCTTAGGCTACGTCACCCAGTGCATCGCTTTTTTTCAGCAGCCAAAGCCTTCACTATAAACAGTGTTCAAAACACCCATTTATCAGCATTTTTGCACCCTTTTATTTTTATTGGCCCCTGCACAACTCTTTTCTTTTACATATTTTTCTCCTTCGCCTCATTGGGGGACACAGACCGTGGTGTATGCTGCTGCCACTAGGAGGCTGACACTAAGTGATACAAAGAATGTTAGCTCCTCCCCTGCAGTATACACCCTCCTGCTGGCTCTCAGCTAACCAGTTCTTGCTTAGTGTCCGTAGGAGGCACACGGACGGGTCTGCTATTCAGACCCAAAGCTCTTTATTTCATTTTTACCTTTTACACTTTTGATTTTGCTTTCTACAATGAAGGGGCGACTGATCCTTTCAAGGCTCCGATCTCCCCGAACCATCAACAGGCGAGCACGGAGAGTGTCGCCTCTCCGTATCCTCTGCGACGTGCCACGCCTGGGCTGATTCTTGGGGGCGACGGGTCCCTTCAAGGGCACCGATCTGCCCACACCCTGAACGGACGAGCACATGAAGTGTCGCCTCCACGTACCCTCTTCCCCAGCCAGCAGGCCTATAGCCGGACAACTGGCCCTGTCCACCTGGGGGATGAACTCCGTGGATGTACAGAGGCCCCTCTCTTTGGCGTCTGAGCAGCCCCCACTGTCCCACCACTGTTAAAGCGGATGGCTCAAGGAGGTGGACAGTTCCTCTCCACCTCCCTAAGAAAGGGATGATGGATTGAGGTTTATCCCTCTATCCCTGCACTGTCCACTCTGCATTACCTGACCTGCAGCAGAACAGAAGCGTGCGTGCACTTTCCTCGGCACTGAAACCCAGTCATCTGCAGCGGTTCCATGCCGGGACGTGCACCAATGGTGAGTGGATCCAGTCAGCGATGGGCCTCTGCAGTGGGATATTCACATGCTGACAGACAGCCTCAGCCATGGCTTCCCTGTGGCCCACCTCCCTGAGGTAATACTTTAGTCCCTGACTTTGGCAGATGTGTAGGCCGCATCCCGGAGGCCGCGCCCGCACTATGGCGTGCTAAGGCGGCTCTGCCCACCTTTTCTGGCGCTTCTCACCTAGCACGGGAGCGCTCTCTTCTCTTGACCTACCACCAACGTCCCTCTATTCTACCCCTGGAATTGCTCCCGCCGGCTGCAGGAATTTAGGCCCCGGCTTGGGCCTATTCATGGAAGTCACAGGGGCGATGGTTTTGCATTGAAGGGGCACATGTAACCGGGTAAGAAAATACTGCTCTCCCCTGCATCTTCCCCCTGTGCTTAAAGGCACACGACCAGTATTCCCTAGTCTTAAAGGCACATGACCAGTATCCCCTGGTCTTAAAAGGCACATGACCAGTCCGAAACCGGTCACCCTAAATGAGCTCAGGAGTCCTCCACCGCCAACCCAAGCTTATCCCAGAGTACCTAGTTCCCTGAGTGGGCTTCATCACTGCCGCAATCCATGGCTTCTCTGACCAAGAGATTGAATTCCTCCGTGAACCCTCTGGCTCAGAGTGCTCGCAGGACTGATATAGATGGTCCTTCTCCTTCATGCGAGCCGTCGGCTAGCAGGGGCTGCAAGTATTCTGGAAATGTACAGGCGTCTAGAAAACGAAAGTTTCATTTCCTGATCCCTCACCAATAATTTGCTGAGAACAAAACTCTGAATATGGAGCAGATATTGCCTTGGTTCTGGACTCCCCAGAACTTCAGAAAAGGATGGATTCACCTATTTATTTATTTATTTATATCAACCAATCTCTGTAGATTGACGAGGACTTCGGTTCTACTCTAGATCACGCAGTGTCCCTCATAAGGAGACTAAACTCCCAGCAGAGCATTCGCCATTCACCCAGACAGGGAGCGTCCAGATAAGCGATTCACTGGACAGAAGCCTCTGCAAGCGCGGTATCCTTTCTCAGGCAATATGCAAACACGTGGGTTGTCTCCTCCACGTATACCCCCCTAGGACGTGGGATGCCATGCCTGGTCTGATTCTTAGGAGCAATGGGTCCTTTTTAAAGGGCACCGATATCCCCACACCATCAATAGACGAGCACACGATATCACCTTTTTGGTGAACATCCCCCTCTGCATCACCACTATTTATCAGATGATGCAAGAAGGCAGGCGATCCCTCTCCACTTCCCTGTTAAGAGGATGATGGATTGAGGGTTCATCATTTTAACTCCGCACAGTCAAAAGAGAGCGGCGATTGCAAGAGACTGCTTTTCCTGACCGTCCGGAAGCAGCCGCGCATTCTGCCACTTGGCAGATTAACCGGGTAGAATCTCCTGTGGTATACCTTCCAGTATCCCTGCCAGATGGGTCATCAATTAAAAATACAATGGACTGTCAGATAGCAAATCTGGTTCGCTTCGTCTTGTGGCCTCGGGTTCAGCGCGCTACCCTTCCTTAGCCACCGCATGGGTTGCTACAGCAATGGTCTCCTGGTCAGAGATCTTAACTTCCTTGATTCACAACAGTAACCTTTTCCCGAAGACAGTACAGCTGGTCAATCACATTTCTTGAGTGGGAGACTAGCTTCTTCACGCCTCTTGGATGTGGCTACTTGCGCGGCTTTGTCAGCAGCAAATGCCATTACACTCAGAAGGACTTTATAGCTCAGAGAATGGAAGCGTACTCTGCGTTCAAAAAGCCTCTGACACCACTCCCTTACCAGGGTGATCGGTTATTCGGTGAGAAGTTGGGAACGTTCTACACGCAGGAACAAAGGATCGCATGTGTCCTATAGACCCAACCAGCAGTGGATGAGTTGACCAGGACGGTCTAGATCTAATGGATCTTGTTTCCAAAAAGGGGACAGAAAAGGAAGACCGATCCTGGACCTCAGACTTCTACCAAGCTTGACAAGGTCCCCCTTCTTCGGATGGAGTTCCTCCGCTCAGCCACTACTTCAACTGAAAAAGGTGGAGTTTCTGGCATCCATCAACATTCGAGATGCTTACCTTCACATTCCTATTTTTTCCCTCTTCAAAAATTGCTTCGCTTTTCCATTCGTGAACAGCATTTTCAAATCACGACCTTGTCCTTCGACCTTGCTACCGCACCCAGACTGTTCACAGGGGTTATGGCGGCTGTCATGTTCCTCTTTCACCCTAGAGGTATGGTCATCTTGCACTATCTGGTCGACTTTTTAGCCGCTCTTCCAGGACTGCACTGAGTCGTCTATCTCTTGCGATACCCTGTCTCACCTGGGTTGGCAGCTAATCTTAGACAAGTTTTTCCTCATTTCCAGCCCAGCAGATATCCTTTTTGAGGATGATCCTGGACACTTCCAGAAGGTTGGTAATTTTCCCTTGCGACAAGGCCGTGGCCCTTCAACAGGGAGCTCGCGCACTTGCTCACTCATCCCTTCATTCCATTCAAACTGCTAGGAGGGTTCTGAGGAAAATTGGTGATGACAATGGAAGCGTTTTCCTTCGCTCCTCTCGTTTTCTGCAGGTCAAACAGGCTTTCAGAGGGTAGTCTCTGAGCTCCTTCCTCATCCAGGGGAGATCCTTTTCTCCCGGTTCAATGGTTATTAGTGACTACTGATGCCAGTCCTCTTCTCTTGATCATTGTTCTGGGGATCTGAACAGTACAGCTAATTCTACAGCAGGTCCACTGCCTTCTGGCGGGTCACCCCATTCAAATTCAATCAGACAATGCCACGTCTGTGCCATCTATCATCTAGCAGGTACCCACGGTCAGGCGTCATGGTCGAGGTACCTCACATTCTCTGATGGGCCGAGATCTATCATTCAGGTGATCTTGGCACTACACATCCCAGGAGTAGAACTCTGGACGGCAGACGCCATCAGGG
Source organism: Ranitomeya variabilis (assembly GCF_051348905.1). NCBI lineage: Eukaryota > Metazoa > Chordata > Amphibia > Anura > Dendrobatidae > Ranitomeya > Ranitomeya variabilis. Next base: position 216,142,717 of record NC_135232.1, on the reverse strand, counting down.
TCCCGCCTCAAGTGAGTGGGAACTTCACCCGGAAGTCTTCCATCAGATCTGCCTTCTCTGGAGCACTCCAGATGTAGGTTGGATGGAATCCAGACTGAACGCCAAAGTACTCTAGTTCATGGTTCGGCCTCGAGATCCAAAAGTCATTGCAGTGCATGCTCTGGTTCTTCCATGGTACCAGTTTCCATAACCCCTCTTCCACTACTTCCGAGAGCCTTTTGGAAGCAGGAAGGGCCCCAGTTATCCTGGGAGATCCGCACTGACCACATCAGGTTTTTTTGTTTGCGGAACTAGTATTTTTCCGTCTTACTGCAACAAAACTGCAAATAGGGACTTCCTCTCAGGGAGTCTTCACATGTGGTTCTTCCCTATCGCATACCGTTAGATCTTTGGGATCTTAATGGTCCTGGGAGTCTTGCAGTAGACTCCTTTTCATCCGGACAGACTTTACTGTCAGGGAAGGTCGCCCTTTTTTCTCTGCGATCTCGTCATCCTGACGACTCTTCGGAGCTAGCCGCTCTGTTCTTTAAGACTTTTTTCCCTTATTACCTTCAAGGCAAGGTTATCCTCGGGCCATCCCCGTCCCTTGTTACCAAGATGGTATTGTATTCCCACTGTTATAAGGGCATCGTTCTTCCCTCATCTCCTTTGGCACCAGTCCACAAAACGGAATGGGTTCCCCATATTCTTGACGAAGTGAGAGCTCTGAGTAGGTACGTCTCGAGGACGGCGTCCTTCTAAAGGTTGGACGCTTTATTTAAGCTACCTGACGGTAAGAGGAAGGCTTCCTGAATGTTACAGGAAGGGTTTAGCCGTTTCATCGGCCATGTTAGCCTGATGGATTCGTTACACCTTCCAGGAGTCCTTCCGTGTTAGGCTAACATCCATCTCCCTGTCTATCGAGGTTTCTTGGGTTCTAGGCACCAGGCGTCGGCAAAGCATGCCTCCAGGCTTGCGGGTTCGTCCAGTCCGCATGCATTCTTGAAGCACTATAATTCCCAGACTTCCACAGATGCAAGTCTGGCCAGGCGGACTCTGCAGGCCGCGGTGGCGCACTTGTAAGTAGCGGTTACACAGGGCCTGATCTGATGTTGTTCCCACCCAGGGACTGCTTTGGGACGTCCCATGGTCTGTGTCCCCCAATGAGGCGAAGGAGAAATAGGGATTTTTGTGTACTCACTGTAAAATCCTTTTCTCCGAGCCATTCATTGGGACACAGCTCCCACCCTGTTATTAGCTTGTGCTTGTTTTATAATTTGACATGCTATACTCTCATATATAATGTGACATGTTATACGCTCATATGCTATTGATCTCCTACTGCTTTTGCACCGAACTGGTTAGCTGAGAGCCAGCAGGAGGGTGTATACTGCAGGGGAGGAGCTAACTTTCTTTGTATCACTTGGTGTCAGCCTCCTAGTGGCGGCAGCATACACCCACGGTCTATGTCCCCCAATGAATGGCTCGGAGAAAAGGATTTTACGGTGAGTACACAAAAATCCCTATATTTATTTTTTTTATTTTTATTTTCAAAGTCTGCTTGTGGTCCAGGTGCTCCTTCCTCTGTCAGAAGACGTTCACCCAGTCCAGTGCTGGATTTCTTTGAAAATCTCAGGTCATCCTCCCCTCCTGCTCCCAATCCTGTCATGATTCCGTGCGAATTCTGCGGGGTTCTGATGGAAGGCGATATCCTGTTTCATCATCAGGTACCTTAATTGTAAAATCGCTGTCTACTGTGTAAGTGATGTGATTACAGATGATTTCCCACTTCCAAGCTAGTAATCATGGCTAGTATGTACTGTATAGCATAATGGGAATCTACCAGCACTATTTCACCCCCAAGGTATTTGTGCATGTAGCTCTTTCAAAGACAAGTGCAGCCATACCTTTACATGGCCAGTCTGTTCCTCCATTACTGAGAAATCAGCATTTGAATTGATATAAAAATGAGACTGAAGTGCTATGGTAGATCTGAAGCTTTTGTCACTGTAGCGCTATTCTCTGCCCAGTAATGCATTCTCCTGCTTGACTGGTTGCTCCTTTACCTGATGTCATACAGCATAAAGGTTGTCAGTCAAGCCGAAAAGCAAGCATATCAATACAATTGGTGATTTCTCAGTAATGGAGGAACGGACTGGCCATGTAAAGGTATTTGCTGAAAGATTCTTTTAACCTCTTCGCTTCACATGCAATTTTCATTTTTTTTTTTTAATTTTCTCCCTCCCCCTCGAAGACCCACAACTTTTTTTATTTTCCATTCACATGGCTGTATGATGGCTTGTGGCTTTTTTTTTTCCTCAGGACGAGCTGTAGCTCTGAATTAAACCATTCATTTTTACCATTAAATGTGTAAAAAAAAAAAATAATAAAATAAAATAAAAAAAAAAAAAAAAAAATGCAATTCCACAATTGTTTTTTACTTTTAAGCAACATTTTTTTTTTCATAGTGTTTTTTTTTTTTTTTTTGATTGTTATTGGAGAAGAGGTAAGTAAATCCCTTCACTACCTGAATGAAGGAGACCATTGATGGATGGAGTCAGACACTGATGAAATAAAATGCGGTTTATTTTTCAGCGCGTTTTGGAGTTTCACACTTCTTCTTTAGGATTGTGGTTTGTCCTGAAGAAGTGTGAAACGCGTTGGTGGCATGAATGCATCAACGGTGTCCTCCATTCAGGCAGTGCAGAATTTACCCATTCTTCTCAAATATCGATCATTCCAAAATCCCTGTGTATTATGCTGTTGTGGTCACACAACTTTGCCAGGCAGCTATTGATCTATTCATTTGATATCTTTTTATCAGAGCAAGACCTTATTGCGTTATTGTCTTTCCAGCTGACCCCAATTTTATATCATTTTTATTTTTTTTTATTTTTTTTTTTTTTATATATATACCCTAACAGTTCTTTATAAAAATGTTTTATAATTTAGCATATTCTGGTGTAATCTGTTACTATGTAGAAGTGTTATGTTAATGTAATACGTAAATCTCTTCTAATTGTGACCTTCTCTCTTAGGATCAGTGTGACATGGGTCAAAATTCTGAAAAGACCACTCCATTTGCTGATGTCTCCCAAGATGTCCCTGCTGAAGATGTGTTCAGAAGTTACCGAGCCCCTGTAGCCGTACCAGGTTTGTTCCTTGGTATTTTTGAATACAAGATAATAAATCCACCTAGAATTGCTCACAGGGGGCTGCTCTGTTCTTTTTTTGTTATAAGTTAGTCTCACCTGCACTGTTCTAACAATAATCTTTATTTTTATATAGCGCTAACATATTCCGCAGCGCTTTACAGTTTGCACACATTATCATCACTGTCCCCGATGGGGCTCACAATCTACATTCCCTGTCCGTATGTCTTTGGAATGTGGGAGGAAACCGGAGTGCCCGGAGGAAACCCACCCAAACACGGGGAGAACATACAAACTCCTTGAAGATGTTGTCCTTGGTGGGATTTTAACCCAGGACTCCAGCTTCTAGGCTGCAGTGCTAACCACTGAGCCACCGTGCTGTTATCTCACTTTGTTAGGTGATAATTGTAGACCCCATACACATCAGTCTGTTTCAACCATAACAAACAATGGTCGTCTGGTCGAGTGAAACAAACAATTGTTCATTTTGTCTAACAAATCCAACAAACAAATCCCTACAAATGTTCTTTATCATTCTAAAGATTGATTGGCCTTCTGTTGTTGTTTTTTTTTATTTTATTTTTTTATTTCTTTGCTGATCATAAGCACTGGCAGGATCATTGCCTGAAAAAATACAACCCATATTTGTGTAGTGTATGAGGCCCTGAAAGATCAGTTTTCCCCTCTGAAGTCTCTAGCTCTTAATTTGCATTTAACTCTGACTTGGTGGGAGGTGACTATCTGCTGTGATTCCAATATACGGCACGGACACCTGAGCAGCATTCCTTATTTAGCACTCGCCTACAGTAATGTCCTCCATGCTGTGTCTAACAGTACTGATCAGTGTAGCTATGAGTCCAGCCCTGGGGGGAAGTAACTTGCTTTGTTGGGAAGATCATAGAATATGATAGTTTTTTTTTTTTTCTTTTATAGTTGCTGAAAACATGAGGTTTCTACTTCTATGAGAGTAGCATTCTTACTTTGTATGTTTTCCGTGCGCTCCTGTGTTCTTTCACAGACCCTCTAGCATATCTAATATATCTGGTGGCAAATTATCTATTCGAGAATGAGTGATCGGCATTCCAAATCTGACATGCTGAATTTTTAGCTCTCCCACGTAATCTGTCAGGGACCCTTATTCACATAATATTGTTAGCCTAACCTGTCAATATTTGTGTATTTTGGCTTCATCCTCTTTAATCTATTGTCTGGAGTCTTTATTTCCCTTCTTTCCTCCAGTCAGTAGACATTGCTGACATATTCAGAAAAGCAACATGTCCCTACCGCTAATTACTAGAGATGAGCGAAGAGGCTCGGATAAGGTGTTATCGGAGCATGCTCATGTGCTAAGAGTGTCTTCTCTGAACGTTGATGAAATTTTAACTTGAATAGCTATAGATTGTTGGGAGACATTAGAGAGGAGAAAGAAATATAATACGCCCACGTCTGAATCCCTCCCTTTGATGTGGGCTCTGCCTTTGAGCCCAGATCTTTCCCAGCACGTGTCAGTTGTTTTGAACAGCTGACATGTGCCTCTAGCAGCCACTGGTGGATCGCAATTCCATCAACCTGTTAAATGCTGCTGTCAATCTGACAGCGGCGTTTAACTCGCTCTTACTGGAAGCGCATTCGAAATCCCGCCCATTGTTGACCCCTCCATCACGTGATCTCGGGTCACCAATGGGTTGGCATGACAACCAGATGTCTCCAGCAGACCTCTATGGTTGTCAGCCGGATTGCTATGAGCGCCGCCCGGTGGTCGGTGATCTGATCATCGCCTGTGTGTAGCAAAGGCAATCGAACAACTGCATCTTCTAGTCTCCCATAGATACTATTGAAGCATGCAAAAAGTGTAAAAAATTAAAAAAAAAAATAGTAAAAATATTGTAATTAAATAAAATATCAGTTAAAAATCACCTCCTTCAAAATAAAACAATAAAAAAATCAAACATTACATAGTTGGTATTTACACGTTCAGAATTACCCAATTTATCAAGCTATAAAAAGGATTATTCCGATCGGTAAACGGCGTAGCAAAAAAATCAAAATGCCAGAATGATGTTTTATTGCATTAAAATATAATAGTGGGTGATTAAAATGGTATCATTAAATCGTCAGCTCGGCATGCAAAAAATAAGCCCTCGCCCAGCCCCAGTTAACAAGAAATGGAGATCTTGGAAAATGACACTTTTTTTTTAAATTTTTTTACTTAAATAAACAAAGACATGTTTGGTATCGATGAACTCGTAATCCTGGAGATTCATAATGGCAGGTCAGTTTTAGCATTTAGTGAACATGGTAAAAAATAAATAAATAGACTGTAGAATAGCACTTTTTTTGCAATTTCGCCACACTTGGATTTTTTTTTCCCGTTTTCCAGTACACTAAATGGTAAAACCAATGGGGTCGTTCAAAAGTACAACTTGTCCCGCAAAAAAGTCCTCACATGGCCATATTGATGGAAAAATAAAAACTTTATGACTCTGGGAAGAAGGGGAGCAAAAAACGAAAATGCCTCCGGTCATGAAGGGGTTAAAAGATACTTTCCACTAAATAAAGGATATAGCGCATCACATACAATAATTGTACAGAACCTGACCGGTTTCACCTCGCTAGGCTTTCTCACCAGGTGAAGCGAAACTGGTTGAGTTATGTGAAATGATTTTCTCTGATGAGCTGATTTTAATTGTATGTCTTGTATGTCGTGGAAAGCTACTTAGAAATACGCTGCTTAGATCCAGTGTGAGTCCAGTTATACATTTTATGCTCTGAAAATCTAAAATGCAGCTTCATGAAAGGACTAAAGCTTTGCTACGCATTTCTGCTCTAGTTCTACCAGGGATCAGCGGCCTGTGACTGCTCCGTGGCTGTTGGATCTTGAACGTTGATTTGCCTCTGTTCATGAATGTATCTGTATATTACATTACATAATTTGTGTTCTTTTGTTTCGGCACCAGGGAGTGTTGGTGCAATGTTTTCTAGGAACCAGACGAGGGGGAATGCAGTTGTGGCACCTAGAATTGAAGGCCTGTATCGTCAGAATAACACCCGCCGCTCTTACCATGATGAAATGAGAAAAAGGAATATGGAGGAGAATGCCAGAATGATCAGGGACGATGGGTCTCTAGGTCACTGGGGAGCATCAAGCAGGTATTGCGATTTATTTTATTTATGCCCACGTTTTAGACGGAAAATCTTCTGTAGTTTAGCTGCTGTTTTATTCAGTATTTACTTCTCTTCCTCTGCCATTTACCTCATCGGTATCTTTCAGGTGCTTCTCCAAAAATTAAAATATCCTCAAAGTTTAATTTTTCAGTTCTTCAATACAAAAAGTGAATCTCCGTGAACCCAAAGAAAATTGCACATGCCAGAACCTGAGTAATTTAAAAAGTTACAATTTTATTAAACATTCTAAAAACATATAAACCAAGAAAATGGCACCACAGAAAAGAGGCAAATAACTAATCTATGTACAATGTTGCTCCCAACATCAAAAATTGTATATACTGCTATGACTAGATATCACACCATTAAAGGGTTAATTAAAACCACTAATAAGCAAGCCAAATAAATAAAATAAAGATGAAGGAACAACTAAACCAGAGGTATTCAACAGATTACCTCAGACCTGCAGGTGCCACGAGTCCTACGCGTTTTGACGCTGCGCCGACCGCAACAAAATGTAACATGTTGCGTTTGACGCAGTTCGGCGCAGCGTCAAAACGACGCATGCGGAGGCATCTGCATACATCCGCATGGCCTGCGTACTCTATGTTAAAGATAGGTACGCAGGACGCATGCCAACGTAGGCAGAGCTGAATGGAAGAGGTGTGGCAGTGGGCGGGGCTTAACGGAGGAACTAAGCAGCCCTCCGCAGCTCTGCTCTCCGCAGCTCTGCCCTCCGCAGCTCTGCCCTCCGCAAGTGTGAAACCAGCCTTACCGGCCAGATTACCTCGGCGAGCTAAGACCCCTTCACACCAGGGGTCAGTGATGAACGCCCCCTTGGCGGCTCTGGAGGCTTATTTGAGCAGGGTGCCTGTGCGCTCCTGCGCCATCTTGGCCCAGCAGATGCAGCTGCTGCTAATGAGGAAAGCAGAAATGGATCAGCGATCGGGAGGGGGGGGTTAACCTTTCGCTTGCTTGTGAGGAGGGAGAGACTGGACAGGGAAATGGGGGGCCTACAAGGGAAATTGATGCCCAGCAGTCAGACAAACTCTGGTTCGGTTAAAACTACTGACAAGTGATTGTGCTAGGATAAGGTGTTATCCGAGCATGCTTCAGTGCTAGTAAGTACCTTTGGCGTGCTCGAATACTATGTTTGTCGCCGTGGCTGCGTGTGTTGCTGCTGTTGAACAGCCGCGAGACATGCAGCCACAGCAACTCGAACATGGTATTGAGCACGTCGAAAATACTGTATTGGCACACTATCTAAAAAATTGTTTCACAAATTGTGCTGATGTACAGTAGACATGTGGGAAATGTTAACTATTTTGTGTGACAGAACTGATTTTAAAGCGACCCTGTCAGCAGGAATTTGTTAAGTAAACTACAGACATTGTCAGGTTGGTGCTGTTAAACTGATTAAAATGATATATGGGGTGAAGAAATCAGTCTTGTGGTTCTTGTGTAGTCAATGTTAGAAGTTTTCAGTTAATGATACGCCCGTGCTCCAGTGCAGAGTCTCATCTTCCTGTTCTAAGCCAGAGAAACCAAAAGACCTGCCCACAGTCTGCCCTGAATCACAAACAGTCTGTTTCTATGATGAGGAACATATTTGTGCTTCGGGGTGCCCTGTGGGCAGGTCTATTTTTCGTTTCTCTGGCTTAGAGCAGGAAGGGGTCAATAAAAAAGCCCATATCACTTGAAGTGTATGGTGGATTAAAAGAAGTGTGTGTATACTGATATAAGTTTCCTTTAACATGCTGTTATTGGAGACTCACCATTGCTGCAATAAAATAAAAATGTGTCCACCAACACATCATATTGATGCATCCTAAGGCTGGGTTCACATTGCGTTATGGCAGTCCGTTAGACGGACTGCGTTACACTGCGGCATAACCCCTATTATCGGGCGCATCGCCAATGCATGCCATAATCGGCATGCTCTAGCGATGTGCAGGCTGCAGTGTTTCCGGGTCCGTCACCGCTAGCAGATAGAGCATCTGTGCTAGCGCGATCACATAACACAGTCCGTTTAACGCATGCCTTGAACGGACTGCACTAACGCAATGTGAACCTAGCCTAATACCTTCATGTCACTGCATGCTTGAAGCTTAACTCCTTTCCTCCACTGCCAATTTTTAGTTTGTACTTTCATATTCTCCTTCCCTTTTACCAAGCGCAATAACTTTATTTTTCCATAGCCGTAGGCATATGAGGGCTGTTATTTGTTTTTTTTTTTTTTTTTTGTGAGATGAGTTGTAATTGAAAACACTCCATGGCTGGTGGATGATTTACAATCATGTAAAGACACCTTCCCACCTGCTTGTTATCCATCTATCTCCACCCTTCTCTGGCTCTATGAAGCATAGCTGTCAATCGGGGGGGAGAAGAGGTGGAGATTGAGGGGAAACAAGCAGGTGGGGAGGTGTATTTAAATAATTGGCCTCACTGTGAAGCACCGAGCGGCCCTACTTAGTGTTATGTAAAGGGACCCTGCCAGCAAAGAATGACTTTTCAAACTGACAGTGATGTACCACAATCTTTAAAAGGTTAAACAACTGAGATTGGAGCTTGTGCCCGTCTCCGCTATTACATGCAGATGCCAGTTGTGTAAGGAGCGGGCTCAGCTATTGAGGCTGCTCCATATATGCGGAACTTGGGATAGAAAGGGGTTAAAGAGAATCTGTCACCATTTCTGCTGCTCCACCTTAGAGCAGACTAAACAAAGGTTAGAAACTCTGATTTCAAAATACTTATTTATGTAAAAACAAATACTGTTCCCTTAGGTGGACAACACATATAAACACATCTGATTGCTTGTGACCAGCATTCTGCCAAATACTTCTGCTTTTATAGAGGGGGCCACACTTGCTAATGAAAAAATAATCAAGCCATTTTGGCCCAGTTATTCCTAAATAATAATAATAATTTGTCATGTGTTGTTGTTGGGCTGAGTTTGTACTTACAGTTTCTCAGGACTGTATATACAATATTGATTGTGTTCAGGTATTGATGAGTTTTGGACGTAGCTGTGCATTAAGATGTATTTCTTCTTTCTGCAGAGATGCTGGCACCAGAAGCAAGGTAAGAAACCCAGAGAGGTTCTGTTAGGTCAGCTTTCATTTTTGTCATGACAACCGGAGTCCTGTATTATTAACTTGTGCATTTTCTCATGTAGCCAAAAAAGATGAACACAAGACCGGATGAAGTTGACACGGAGGAATAAGATCACTGTGTTTTCGGGGCCTCACTTGTATAATATCTTACATCACATTTGTATAATGGTAGATTCTGTAAAGCTGAAATGCTGTAGAAAGTGCGGGCGCATGCCCTCCACTAGTCATGTCTGAACCCTATCTCCTTAATGTATATGATACAGGAAGGAAGGTCGTCTTTTCTTTTTGTATAGATCTCCTTTTTATATGTGTCTTTCATAATAACAGGGTGAATTGTGCAGGCTCCATGTATTTACCAGCACAGTGTGCTTAGCATTGGACTTGCTGTTCTAGCTCTATCCTAGCACATAGATCACTAGGATTGTTGCGGTGTATATGGCTCTTTCCTTATTTCTGAAGTCCCAAAGATCTCAGTGGTATAATGAGCGAATGGGTTCAGATAAGGTGTTATCTGAGCATGCTCGGGTGATAACAAGTTTCTTCGGTGTGCCTGCATGCCTTGCAGCTGTTTGACAGCCCAACTCATGCAATAATTGTTGCATAATAGCAGTGAGATATGCAGCCATGGGCACTTGAATATATTTTTTTGAGACACTTGGATAGCACCCTAGCATGCTCAGATAATCTGATCTGATCATGTTCCCTCATCACTATTAATTAATCTAATTTGCTCAAACTATAAAATTTCATATAAATATAAAGCAAAGACACCTGAGACAAGAGCTGAATGGAGCCTTACACCACTTGTGCTGCCAAACTAGCAAGGAATGAGACGTGTCTTACAGTGAACCCCTCATGTCTCCATGGCCTACTGTCCTGCCAAGTGCCTGATTTTAGCGAGTCGTTTTATACTAGCTGTATAATACCCGATGAATTTTATATAAACTTACAACTTCTTTCAGTTTTGATACTTCAAAACAGATTTTTCTATGTTGGTTTATGGGTTGCTTCTCTAATGTTTTATACAATAGTGAATAAAATATTAAATGTGTATATTGACTCTTTACTCATTTTCTCCTAAACTTGAATTTAGATTGGGGCAGGATTATTCTTCACATGACCAAAGGAAGATTTTATTAAAAAATGCAAGCTGCAGAAACTGATAAATGACATGCAGGAAGAGCGGCTGTCAGACTCCTATAAATGTAAAGCAGACTGCAGCAGTCTTGGCCAATATGCAAGAAGTAAAGCTTTATTTATTAGTAAATTGTGCAATATTTCAACCCTCCAACCTTTCAACCATCTGTAAAACCACCAGGTCCGTGTACTGACTTATCGCTGGTTCCCTAACCCAAGCAAATTCGACAGTCTCATATATGCGTGAAGTTCTGGTCAGTATATCCATGGCCAGTCTGTATATCGAGATCTGAAAATGGAGTGTGGTTAATGGATGTCTGAATTGGGCTTTACATAGATTTTTTTTTTGTTTGTTTAACCCCTTCACCCTGGAGCTTTTTTCAGTTTTGCTTTTTTATTTTTCGCTCCCCTTCTTCCCAGAGCCATAACTTTATTTTTTTTTTTTCTCCGTCAATATGGCCATGTGTGGGCTTATTTTTTGTGGGACGAGTTGTGCTTTTGACCGAAATCATTGGTTTTACCATGTCATGTACTAGAAAACAGGGAAAAAAATTCCAAGTGTGGTGAAATTGCAAAAAAGTGCAATACCGCACTTGTTCTGTTTGGCTTTTTTACCATGTTCACTAAATGCTAAAACTGACCTGTCATTATGAGTTTATAGACACCAAACAGGTCTAGGTTCTTTTTTATCTTAAGTGGTGAAAAAAAAAATTCAAGCTTTGTTTAAAAAAAAAAAACAAACAAAAAAAACCAACAATCGTGCCTTATTCCGATATCCGTAGTGTCTCCAAATTCGTGATCTCTGGCTGGGTGAGGGCTCATTTTTTGTGTGCCGAGCTGATGTTTTTAATGATACCATTTTGGTGCAGATGCGATCCTTTGATCACCCGCTATTGCATTTTAATGCAATGTTGCGGCAACCTAAAAAACATAGTTTTGCCCTTTTTGTCGTTTTGGTTATTTTTTTTTTTCTCTCTCTACTCCGTTTATCTATCAGGTTAATCCCTTTTTTTTCTTTTAATTGATCAGGTGATTCTGAACGTGGCGATGCCAAATGTGTTTGATTTTACTTTTATTTTATTTTGAATAGGGTGAAAGGAGGGGTGCTGTAAACTTACCTTTTAATTTTTTTTATGTTTTTAAAAACCTATTTTTTTTTTTTTTTTTTTTACTTTTGGCATGCTTTAATAGTCTCCATAGGAGATTAGAAGCTGCCATAACCCAATCGGCTCTGCTACATACAGGCGATGGTAAGATTGCCTCTATGTAGTAGAATTGCTGACTTGCTATGAGCGCTGACCACTGGGTGGCACTCACAAGGATCGGGCACGGCCAACCATAGAGATCTCCAGGAGACCTCGGGTTGTCATGCTGACACATCGGTGACTCACGATCACATGACAGGGGTCACCGGTGTGCATATTTCCGTCACAATTGCTGGAAGCGCCATTTAAATACCGCTATCAGTTTGACAGCGGCATTTAACTAGTTAATAGCTGCAGGTGGATCGCAATTCTACCTGCAGCTTTTGTGGGCACATGTCAGCTGTTTTGAACATCTGACATCTCCCGGGAAAGATGTGGGTTCACTGCCGGAGCCCACATCAAAGGGAGGGTATCTGACATCGTCGTACTATTATGCCCGATGTCGGTAAGGGGTTAACAATCATTTAAGTTCTCTATATTGGACTCATATCATAACCTAAGACAGAAACGAAATGAACATATACCCTGCTGTAAATAAGTAAAAGCAATCGTGCCTGTAAGTAAATCGGGTACTTGGTAAACTGTTTTTAATCAGCAGCCCATTTACTGATACACACAATTGCATTTACGTACAGCAGGATATCTGTTCATTTTGTTTCTCTTAGGGTTTGTCTGTTTAATGGCTGTTGTGAACATGCTCCTATTTTGCCTGCATGCATACAAACGTAGGCCCTAAACTGGGGGAAAAAAAAAAAGTGAACTTGACTGTTTACCGTATATACTCGAGTATAAGCCGACCCGAGTATAAGCCGACCCCCCTAATTTTGCCACAAAACTGGCAAAACTTATTGACTCGAGTATAAGCCTAGGGTGGAAAATGCAGCAGCTACCGGTGAATTTCAAAAATAAAAATAGATGCTCCATACCGTTCATTATGGCCCCATAGATGCTCCACATAAAGCTGTGCCATATATAATGCTCTGCACAGTTCATTATGGCCCCATAGATGCTCCATAGAAAGCTGTGCCATGTACAATGCTCTGCACCTTTGATTATGGCCCCATAGATGCTCCACATAAAGCTGTGCCTTATATATAGTGCTCTGCACCGTTGCCCCATAGATGCTCCACATAAGCTGTGCCTTATATACACTCACCGGCCACTTTATTAGGTACACCATGCTAGTAACGGGTTGGACCCCCTTTTGCCTTCAGAACTGCCTCAATTCTTCGTGGCATAGATTCAACAAGGTGCTGGAAGCATTCCTCAGAGATTTTGGTCCATATTGACATGATGGCATCACACAGTTGCCGCAGATTTGTCGGCTGCACATCCCAAAGATGCTCCATACAAGGCAGGATGGATCCATGCTTTCATGTTGTTTACGCCAAATTCTGACCCTACCATCCGAATGTCGCAGCAGAAATCGAGACTCATCAGACCAAGCAACGTTTTTCCAATCTTCTACTGTCCAATTTCGATGAGCTTGTACAAATTGTAGCCTCAGTATCCTGTTCTTAGCTGAAAGGAGTGGTACCCGGTGTGGTCTTCTGCTGCTGTAGCCCATCTGCCTCAAAGTTCGACGCACTGTGCGTTCAGAGATGCTCTTAGGCCTACCTTGGTTGTAACGGGTGGCGATTTGAGTCACTGTTGCCTTTCTATCAGCTCGAACCAGTCTGCCCATTCTCCTCTGACCTCTGGCATCAACAAGGCATTTCCGCCCACAGAACTGCCGCTCACTGGATTTTTTTTCTTTTTCGGACCATTCTCTGTAAACCCTAGAGATGGTTGTGCGTGAAAATCCCAGTAGATCAGCAGTTTCTGAAATACTCAGACCAGCCCTTCTGGCACCAACAACCATGCCACGTTCAAAGGCACTCAAATCACCTTTCTTCCCCATACTGATGCTCGGTTTGAACTGCAGGAGATTGTCTTGACCATGTCTACATGCCTAAATGCACTGAGTTGCCGCCATGTGATTGGCTGATTAGAAATTAAGTGTTAACAAGAAGTTGGACAGGTGTACCTAATAAAGTGGCCGGTGAGTGTATAGTGCTCTGCACCGTTGCCCCATAGATACTCCACATAAATCTGTGCCATTGCTGCTGCTGCAATAAAAAAAACAAAACACATACTCACCTCTCTTGCTTGCAGCTCCTCAGCGTCCCGGCGTCTCTCCGCACTGACTGATCAGGCAGAGGGCGGCGCGCACACTATATGCGTCATCGCGCCCTCTGACCTGAACAGTCAGAACAAGAGGACGCGAAGACAGAGCGGCGCCCGGCGTGTGGAACGAGGGAAGGTAAATATGACATACTTACCTGCTCCCGGCGTCCCGCTCCTTCCCTCGGACAGCTGGTCTTCGGTGCCGCAGCCTCTTCCTCTGTCAGCGGTCACCGGCACCGCTGATTAGAGAAATGAATTATGCGGCTCCGCCCCTATGGGAGGTGGAGCAGCCTATTCATTTCTCTAATGAGCGGTCCCATGTGACCGCTGAACAGGGGAAGAGCTGCGGCACCGGAGACCGTGGGACGGGCAGGGGGAGCGCCAGGAGCCCCGGAAGCAGGTAAGTATGCCTCAGCGCCCTCTCCCCCACACCCGCCGACCGTGACTCGAGTATAAGCCGAGGGGGCACTTTCAGCCCAAAAATTTGGGCTGAAAATCTCAGCTTATACTCGAGTATATACGGTAATAGAAAACACTAGCAAGTTGTAGATAAAGTGGGTTGTACCTGGCCTTCTATGTTGCTGATCTAAACAGTTGATATGTCATTGCAAAGAAAGATCGGCACCATAATCAGCTGTGTTGTTGAAACTACCTGTGCATTCAGAATATTAAGGGTATGTGCACACGTTGTGGATTTTGCTGGGGCTTCACAGCAGTACCATGTAAACCTATGGAAAATAAAATCCGCAGTGCACATGCTGCGGAAAAAAACGTGTGGAAACGCTGCGTTGTTTATTCTGCAGCATGTTCATTCTTTGTTTGGATTTCGCAGCGGTTTACACCTGCTCCATAATATTAATCTGCAGGTGGAATCCACACAAAAACCGCATAAAATCCGCAGGTAAAACGCAGTGTTTTTTTATCTGCGGATTTCTCAAAACAGGTACGGAAAAATCCGCAGAGGTTCCATCTACGTGTGCACATACCCTTACACCGCTATTTCAGGAGTAGTGAGGTACTCACCAGCAAAAAGTTCAAAACCTTAAAGTCCAAGAAAAGAGAATAGGTGGCATTCATCGTTTCTTAAACAAAAACATTTATTTCATATCCTTAAAAGCATGGAGGGTGTCCTGGAGGCCATGTGAAGCTCATCTCCAACAAGAAGTCCTGTTCTAATCAAGCCTTCAGACCAGTGCACTCTGCATAACAAAGACCACAGCTACCTGAAGGTGTTGGGACTAAACAGAGACAGATCACGTCTAAATATTTGTGATAGAGATGACAGGCAGTAAAGCACAGAAGGAAAGAGACCATCTCATGGCAGATAATAAGGCTACTTTCACACTTGCATCGGTACGGGGCCATCGCTAAGCGTCGCCGCAATGTACCGACGCACGTTGTGAAAATTTGGCACAACGTGGGCAGCGGATGCAGTTTTTCAACACATCTGCTGCCCATTGTAAAGTCCCGGGGAGGAGGGGGTGGAGTTCTGGCCGCGCATGCACAGTAGGAAATGGCAGACCCGACTTACGAAAGAACGTTCCCTTGAATGTTTTTTCGTGACAGCGGTCTGCCAAAACATGACGCATCCAGTGCACGACGGACTCGACATATGGCCATACGTCGTGATCTGTCGGCAATACAAGTCTATGGGCAAAAAATGCATCCTGCGGGCACATTTACAGGATGCGTTTTTTTCCCCAAAACGACGCATGCCAAACGACCAGGGACCGAAATAGCCATTTCTCAAAGTGTTGGAAACAAAAGATAAACATAGTTGCATGAACACGAGACCAGTGTCTCTCTTTTCACATAACACCTCCCTGTCCCTTATGATGGCACAGGAATCTTTCATTAGTGTCCATCCAAGCCATCGCATCTTTGGGATTGTCAAACATCTGGACTCTTCCAGCCGCAGCCACTCTGAGACATACTGGATGTAGCATGGAATATTGGATTTGTTTTTCACACAATCTCCTTTTTATGTGCAAAAATTGTGCCCTCTTACTCTGCACCTCCGCCGAAAAATCCGAATACAAGGACACATTGGAACCGTTGATGTTTAAAGACTTATGGTCCCTTGCTTTGTGTAGAGTTATATCTCTATCCCAAAAATGAAGGATTTGCAATATAATAGGAAGACGAGGAGCGCCAGCTGGCTCTGTCGTGCGGGAACTCTGTGTGCGTGTTCTATAACAAAGAAGGGGGACATGGCCTTCCAGCCAAATATATCCAGAAGCCATGCTTCAAAATAGATGACTGGGTTTTAGCCCTCCACCTTTTCTGGCACCACCACAATGTGCAGGTTATTACGCCTTGACCCATTGTCGAGGTCATCCACTTTATTAAGAAGCATATTAACATTTTGCTTATGAATTTTAGCCTCCTTTCAATGCCCTCCACTTCTCCAACTCTTTTCTCTTCCTCCATTCTTTCATTAAATTTATGCATGTTTTGTCTGAAGTGATTAACGTTCACTTTAATGTCATCCACTTCTAGCCTGAGAGAATCTATAGAGGAGCCACAACCACTTATAGCTGTGTATATGTCTCCTTTTCTCCTTCCTGAGTAATAGCTGCATTCCCCTGACTCTTCTTTGGAACAAGCTGCCTCTTCCAATTGCCTCTGAGGAGAGACGCCATTACGCACCCCCCCCAGACTTCTTCCTCCTCGTTTGATATCATCTGCTTCTGAGCCATTGTGCACTGTGCAGAAGGAGCAGGGGAGTTGACCACCACTCTGGCATATCTCTTCAGTTTAGCGGCGCATGCTGACATCCTGACACTCTCAGGGCTGTTATGAGATGGGGCCATCTTAGATCACGGTTCTGCTACAGCAGCTCTTGACATTGCTGCTTCTGGGCCAGCGTTAACATCTCTGCAATCACGACCTCCTCGACCTTGGCTTCGGGACGGGCCCCCAGGCAAGGAGCTTCCAGAAGTTCACAGTCCCTCCCCGGTTTGAGCAGGTTCACATGGTACACCTTCCTGCGCCATGCTGGTGTACCTTATAATTCACATCCCCAAGTTTCTTCATGGCTTCATATGGGCCTTGCCACTTCGCCAGGAACTTGCTCTCCACCGTGGGTATGAGTACTAGCATACGGTCGCCGGGCTGGAACTGCCTCAGCCTTGCTGATCGGTTGTACACTCTGGCTTGGGCCTCCTGCGAATGGAGCAAATGTTCCTTCACGATGGGCATTACGTGAGCCATCCTCTCCTGCAGCTGGGTGACATGCTCTATCACGCTTCGGTGGGGCGTGACTTCGGCTTCCCAGATTTCCTTGGCGATGTCCAGGAGCCCACGTGGATGTTGGCCGTACAGAAGCTCAAATGGCGAGAACCCCGTGAATGCCTGTGGAACTTCTGTAATGGAGTAAAGCAAGAACGGGAGCAGATAGTCCCAGTCTCGACCGTCCTTCTCAACAACCCTCGAGCATGGACTTCAAGGTCTTGTTGAAGCACTTGACCAGGTCATCGGTCTGCGGATGGTCTGCGGATGGAACACAGAGTTTCACAGCTGAGCGATCTGGAGGACTCTGCACAGCTCCCGTATCACTTTGCTCATAAACAGCTTTCCCTGATTCGTCAAAATTTCCTTGGGCAAACTGTTGTTAATTCCGCTCTTGGGCTCCCTCCGGTGGTTATAAGTAGCATTTTTGTGAGTTCTGCTCTTGGGCTCCCTCCTGTGGTTTTGAGTGGTATGGCTGCTTCTTGGATTTAGCATCAGCAGCTGTTTTCACTGATCGTCTTTCTGGCTCTGCTATATTAGTCTGGCCTTTTCCCTAATTCAATGCCAGTTGTCAATTGTTGAGCTTGGAGTCATGGCCCTGTCACTCTGACCATTTCAGCAAAGCTAAGTCCTTGCTTGTCTTTTTGCAGTTCACTTGTTGTGGACTTTGTTGTTTAGCACTTTCTATGTTTTGCTCATTTGTCCAGCTTATCAGTATGGATCTATTTAGCTAAGCTGGAAGCTCTGGGCAGCAGAGTTTGCCCTCCACACCTTTAGTAAGGTGTGGAGATTTTTGCATTTCTCTGCGGTGGACTTTTTCTAGTTTTTATTACTGACCGCAGTGTTCTGTTCTGTACTAATTCTTTCTAGCCAGTAGTTGCCTCCTTTGCTAAATCTTGTTTCATACTACGTATGTCATTTCCTTCTCCTCTCACAGTCATTATTTGTGGGGGCTGTCCTATCCTTTGGGGATTTTCTCTGAGGCAAGATAGCTTTCCTGCTTCTACCTTTAGGGGTAGCTAGATCTCCGGCTGTGACGAGGTGTCCAGGGAGTGACAGGAACATCCCACGGCTACTGCTAGTGTCTGTGTTAAGATCAGGAACGGCGGTCGGTATAGTTACCACCTGCCCAGAGCTAGTCGCATGTCGCTCCTTAATCACCAGACCATAACAGCAAACCGGTCCTGGCAAAGATGTGTATCAGCTCCCGGGCGATACTCTTAGATGAAGAGTTCCTCAGTGCCACTGCTTCGGGTTGCATAATCCATAACCACCAAGATGTATTGATGGCCTTGTGCCGACTTAACAAGAGGACCCACCAACTCTATATCGATTTTCTCAAAGGGAATTTCTATCATTGGCAATGGGACTAAGGGGCTTCTGAAGTGAGACACAGGGGTGAAAAAATTACTTGGCATTAAATATTTGAAAAAAAAGATTCCTTCTTTATTGTACATCCAGACCAAGTACATTAAATTAAATGTTTTCGGTCCATCATAGGACCTTCATCTGAATATCCTTATTGGAGAAAACTGGAAGTCATATGAAATTATGAGAATAAAGGCGGCTGTATGCGGTCTGTGACGGTAATGCCAACTGGACCTGGTGGGGCTATTCACATAACAGGAGAGGAACAGCGCTACTTGAATATGCAAATGACTTGCGACAGGAATGGCGCTGAGCGCCTCAGTCATATGGCAAGCCCGCCCTTCAGTAGGAACGCCCAGGAGGGGAAAAGGTAATGTGACCCTGTGGGGCTGTGACGTGGTAGAGATAAGCAGCACTCCAGTACTTGGCAGGAAACTTGCAAGGGGGATAATGCTTATTAACCCAGGTCCGTCATGTGGCGATACCACCGGTGAGTGAGAGGGCTCTGGAGAAAGGCTGTCACGTGGTTCAGTGGTATTTAACTAGTTAATGGGCACGGGAGGATCGCAATTCCGCTCGAGTCCAAGTCAGCTGTTGAAAACAGCTATGTCGTGGCTTTGAGGTGGGCTCACTGCCGGAGCCCACCTCAAAGCGGGGGATGCTGCCAGCTGACATACTATTCTGTCAGCTGGCAGAAAGGGGTTAAAAGACAGCTCATCGAGCTTGTTGTGAAGGACAGTGTACTATTATCATTATTTGCACGACCAGCTTTTACAGCTCTTAATGGAGAAATGGCCTGCAAACTTGTTGTTTTTCTGGAAAGAGAAAGTATTAGAAAATGAGTGATTGAAGAAGCCCTTAACCAAAAGGAAGATCTAAAAAAGACTCAAGAGACACTTTGTTTCTTAAAATGGATGCCTGCACACGTCACAGAGTGAACTATTTTGCTATCAACGTTCAATAGGTTTGTGACAACAAAAAAATTGTCACTAAGACGCTGGCAGAAAAAGATACTAAAGCACATCACAGCAGCCAGTTTCTCCAGACCTTAGTGGAAAAAGTTCTGCAAAATTATGAACTCAAAAAAATAACAGGTTCTTGCTATTGTAACCGATAATGCTTCAAACATAAGTACAATTAAACTAATGAATGAGAATAATGAAGGTGAACAGCAGCAAGAAGAAAATTTCACATTCAGTATGTTGGAGATGGAAGGCCGCAGTCCTGTTTCTATAACAGAGGAACAAACAGATATTACCGTATATACTCGAGTATAAGCCGAGATTTTCAGCCCACTTTTTTGGGCTGAAATTGCCCCTCTCGGCTTATACTTGAGTCATACCGGGGGTCGGCAGGGGAGGGGGAGCGGGGGCTGTCTAAAAATACTCACCTAGTCCAGGCGCGGTCCCTGCTTCCCCGGCAGCAGCAGCAGCTTCAGCTTCTTCCTGTACTCAGCGGTCACATGGTCCCGCTCATTACAGGGCATAGGGGTGGAGCCGCCTATTCATTACTGTAATCAGCGGGCAATGTGACCGCTGAGTACAGGATGAAGCGCTGCGGCGTCGGGGAAGCAGGGAATGCACCGCGGCAGGACCAGGTGAGTATACGGGGAGGGGAGCACAGCTTTGCGCGATAGTCACCTGCTCCTCGTTCCGGGCACCGATCTGTCTCCAGCAGTGACGCTGAGGTCAGAGGGCGCGGTGACGTGGTCAGTGCGCGCCCTCTGCTGAACGTCAGTGCTGGAGACAGATCGGCGCCCGGAACGAGGAGAGGTGACTATTGAAAGTGCCCGGGGCCTGAGCGACGGAGAGGTGAGTATGTGATTTATTTTTTTATCGCAGCAAATGGGGCAAGTGTCTGTATGGAGCATCTATGGGGCCATAACGTTCCTGCAGCACTATATGGGGCCATAACATTCCTGCAGCACTATATGGGGGCCATAACGTTCCTGCAGCACTATATGGGGCCATAACATTCCTGCAGCACTGTATGGGGGCCATATCGTTTCTGCAGCACTATATGGGGCCATAACGTTTCTGCAGCACTATATAGGGGCATAATGTTTGTGCAGCACTACATGGGGCAAGTGTCTGTATGGGGCCATAATTAACGTTTGTAGGGCACTACGGCATATGGGGCAAGTGTCTGTATGGAGCATCTTATAGGGCCATAATGTTTGTGCAGCACTATAAGGGGCAAATATCTTTATAGAGCATCTTATGGGGCCATAATCAGCATTTGTGCAGCATTATATTGGGAAAATGTGTCTATGGAGCATCTTATGGGGCCTTTATTAACCTTTATGCAGGATTATATGGGGCATATTTTAATATGGAACATCTTATGGGGCCATAATGAACAGTATGGAGCATTATATGGGGCTCCTGATTCAATATGGATATTTAAAGACCCTTAACCTACTGATGTCTCAATTAATGTTACTTTTATTGGTATCTATTATTACTTTTGACATTTACCGGTAGCTGCTGCATTTTCCCCCCTAGGCTTATACTCGAGTCAATAAGTTTTCCCAGTTTTTTGTGGCAAAATTAGGGGGTCGGCTTATACTCGAGTATATACGGTACTACAGAAGAACAGCAAAATGATTCTTTACAATTAGATGATCTTGTTGAAGTTGCTTCACACCTCTTTCCTATTCATCACATGCGCTGTGTTGTGCACACCCTGCAGCTGGCAATAAGAGATAGTTTGCAAGAGGGACATGCTGGAACTCTTGATTAGCAAAGTGAGGAAGTTGGCTATTGCTGCTAGAACCCCTAAAATTGATTCCATCTTGAAGAGACGTGCTGGAAAAGGGGCAAATGTGGATCAAGCCACGGTGCGGCAGCAATGATTAATGATTGAGCTAAAACCCTTCCTTGGAGATGTGGCATTAATGATGAGCGAGTATACTCGTTACTCGGGCTTCCCAGAGCATGCTTGGGTGGTCTCCGAGTATTTTGTAGTGCTCAAAGATTTAGTTTTCATCGCCCCAGTTGCATGATTTGTGGCTGCCAGAAAGGCTGAATACATGAGAGGATTCCCTAACAAACAGGCATTCCTCACATGTATTCAGCCTGGCTAGCAGCTGTAAATCATGCAGCTGAGGCGACGAAAACTAAATCCCCGAGCACTAACAAATACTCAGAGATCACTAGAGCAGAGGTGTCAAACTGCATTCCTCGAGGGCCGCCAACAGGTCATGTTTTCAGGATTTCCTTGTATTGCACAGGTGATAATTTCATCACCTGCACAGAATGATTCCATCGTCTTGACGCTGTGCTGACCTGCGTCAAACGCAACATGTTGCATTTTGATGCGGTCGGCGCAGCTTCATAACGACGCATGCAGAGGCATCCACATGGCCTGCGTACCCAATGTTAAAGATGGGGTACGCAGGACGCATGCAGGCATAGGCGGAGCTGAAGGAAGAAGTGTGGCAGTGGGCAGGGCTTCACGGAGGAAGGCGGCTTTCGTCAGCAGCTGTGCCGAACGCTAGTGTGAAGCTAGCATTACACCCTGAAATTGTTAGAGCTGTTGCCCATGTGGTTGATGCTCTGCCACCAACCCAAGTTAGTGTAGAGAGGTTGTTCTCTAGCCTTAAAATAATTAGGTCAGATTTAAGGTCATCTATGAAGGAAGCAATACTATTTCTCAGAACAAATTCATAGACTGCATAAATGTTATTCAGTACGTTTTTGTTGAAAACTGTTTTTTTTTCCATTTACTGCATAGTGTATAATAAATTGTAAATATGCAAAAGTTTTTTTGTTCTAAAGTTGTATTTCAATAAATAGATTTTATGTTCTATCTAAATGGCTTGATTATTGTATCATAATAATGATTAAAAAGCCTGATACCATTTTACTACAGTAAATTTATCACTTAAACATGAGCCATGTATGAGGGAGTCGGAGTCATGGAATTTGAGGAGTCGGAGTCAGGTTTGGCTTACCGACTCCACAGCCCTGCTACTATATAGTGTATGCAAAGAAAAAAAAGTCAAACTGGAGGACATTCAAAATCATTTTTTTTTTTTTTTAATTCTCATGACACTTTCCTTGTTTAGTATGCTTCATTTACACAGCATTTTTATCAGTGTTTTTTTTAATTTTTTTTTTAATACCGGTACAGACAAGGAAAATGGCATTGCGTTAGAGGATTTGTTAAATGCAACCATAGATAACTGCAATAATAATAATAAATATACATCAACTGTACAGCAAACTTTTTTAGGGCTTGAAAAGTAGATATGTTGCACTAAAACTCGTTGGTAAAGTGTTTTTTTTTGTTTATGTCCGGTACGCCACTCTTCAACTGAAGTGCCATAATAAGAAGCCTTGTATTTGGCAAGACTGGTGGGGTTTATTTCGGACTGTTGTGTTGGATAAAAGCAGCAGATATGGCTGTTGCCCCTTTCTCATTTCTAGATTAAGGCTTTCACATCTCCGTTTCCTTAGCCGATGTCTTTATTGGCCATATTTTTTCTCAGCACAAACTAGATCATGTGGCCATTTAACAAGAAGGTGGCAGCCTTAATAATGATCTGGGTTATTTCTAATCACACACTACCTATGGATGCCTGGTAAATTGAATTATAGCAGCATCATAAAATGTTAAAGCGGAGTGTGGACGGGTCACTGCTGTGCTGCACCGGTGTCTCTGCATAGAAAGTAATACAGCCTTCCCTGCATATGCAGTCATGTTCTGAGCTGGAGACAGGGGGCCGCCACTCAGATTGCAACTCAACCTCTGGACTAGAAATGCTTAAGGCATCAACAAAATGTTTCCCATCATCTTTGAGATTGGTCATTATCTTCTTAGTAGTGAGGGATTGTATGCACCAATATTCAGTGAAGATGGGATTACCAAATACAAATCTAATTAAGGTGCATCTTCCCACTAAAATATCTTTAATGGCAAAAAAAACTTACATTAAAATGCATCAACTGCAAAACAAGGTATTTATTCCTGACATAGGGTTAGTGCAATGCTGCGCCTTTCTGTCTATATAGTGTTACTACAGGTTTTACTCATTTATTGGGAACAAGTCATAAATATTAATTTAGCTTATCCGTGTGATGGCATAATACTTCCGGTCAGCATTGGATCTGTACCATAAACTCGGGATTCATAACTTGCTGATCCAATGGGAAACTCCTCAGAAAAATAACACATTTCCATTGACAGATGTAATGTCATGTGATTATTCTGATAATCCCAAAGTTGGAGGGGCTTCTGCAATTTCCGTGCGTGCTGCGTAAGGTCCGAGCCCTTCATAAATACAGTGCGCTGTGTAGAACTCTGCATGTGCTCCAACACCTTCCAATTCTCCCCAGCATAAGGCCACAAATTCAAGTTCTCCAGTGAATGTTCACCCTTTGCTGAACCCCTCACAACCCAAAAATAAACTAGCAAACCTCAAATTAAACCAATAGTTTAAATTAAAAAAAAAAACGAAAAAAAAACCAAAAGGTCTTGTACAGTTCATGCTCTTATATACTGAGGAAAGCTCAGAGTATTAATTGTGAATTCCCTTTAGCACGGGACTGTTCACAGCCAGCAGTATCCAGTGCTTAGTAGAACTAGAATAACTTAATACTATTTGAGCTACATAACGAAAATAAAAAAAAATAAACTATTTTTCACAGCTGTATATCCAGTGTGTTACATTGCTGTACTCTGGAAATAATTTATCATTAAATTATATTAACTTGTGTCTTCTTATTTACAGATAACCTAGTTTTCATTTGTTCATGTTCCTCCATTCAATGTATAAAATAACTATATATATATATATATATTTTTTTTTTACTTATGCTCCAAACATCAAGAGTTCAGAGACTCTTGTGTAGAATCTGAGGGGTAAATCAAGTCGTCTGCTCACATCATCAGTACTAAAATTATTCTACAAACATTTCACAAACAAAGGCAAAAACCCCACCAGATACTTCACAAATACAAAGGTAAATGTGCACGGTTGGGCAGAACAAAACAAAAAGTTCAGTAATCTTCAGGGTTCTGTCTATGGAGTACACTTGTGAGGGCTCCCATATACACAGTCTGGTCTTTTCCAAGTTATCTTTTTATTTGTTAGGATGAGGGTCAACCACTAAGTGGGTCTTCTCGATAATGAATAGCATGCCTCAGCTTCTCCAGCATGATCTCAAGGGAAGAGTATTGCGGGAGCTTTATCATGAACATGCAGGTCTCCACACGGATGTACCTGGAATCTGGGGAACCTGCAAAAAATATTTTAATCATCAGCTAATATGAGATTTCTCTTGGGTTCTGTGCATAGACTTCACCACTATACAATGATATCTCATGACATAGAAGACCTTACTGTCACTCGTATGTGATTACCTGTTGCTCCATCAGGTGGTGCAATCTTCATGGGGTATGGAGGAACATGTGCAGTATCTGGACCACCATCTTTACAAGGGCATGTGAAGGGAATGCGCTCCTGATTGCAGGCGAATTTAATGAACTTACAAAGTTCTTCCTGAGTAAACATCTCCAAAGCACTCCAGAAAAACTCGATGTGCTGATCAGTCTCCATTAGACCGACTTGATACATGGTGTGAGCCTAGAACAGGACAAAGGAATAGAACATTGAGGAATATAACAAAATAATTCACAGTTTTATGGTCTAGTCTTGCTAGCTTTGTAAGACTCATACCTTTAAAAACTCCAGATTGATAAATGGTAGCCCACATGTTCTAAGCTCCATCTCTAGGGCTGTTAGGCTGGTGAGAAGCTGCAGGGGAATGATGGAGCCCAGACCAGCACGTACAGCATTCATACAGTCCTGGTTCTTCAGCTCACGCATTCGTAGATTTCGGATTCCTGCTGCGTATATATCCTTGTTCTCCCAGCTGTAATGTAAAGCCATACATAAATTTATTCAAAAAGCTTAGGTTTTATTTCCATATGTCATCACAGGTAAGTCATGTCACAGTGGAGTGTGTCAGTGTTGGAGGAAAGTACTGGTTGGCAAATGTCAGTCTTTACAGATCACTGACAGCTATAGGACAAAGGCATCAGGCATCTGAGAAGCGATCAAACTACGGCTTCCACTAGAAGTGTCTCCCCTACAATTTAAAAAAAAATGTCTGTAGGTATAAACTTGGACAATATTTACCTTTATTGCTATTAATTCTGAAGATTTCTTAACAAGGAAAATACCACTAGATTCATGCTGCCCTAATCACATCGGCACTAATCAGAGCCTGGCAATTGCAGCCAGACATGTTGTACTCTGAATATGAGGGACATTTCAGAGAAAACCGTTTGAAAAGATGGCTGAGGACTATAGGGAGATTAGACTAGTTCAGCATGGCCCCCAGCCGGCTTCTCCCTGACCACTCTAGAATTGATTGACCGTTGTCTTCATATTTACACACAAAAGATACCTGTCAATTTACTAGAGCGGTGTGGGGAAATCCAGCCATGGACATCATCAGACTAGTCAGATCTCTTCTCACAGCACCTGGCTGTCTGATCAAGCTATGTTCTCTATGAAACCTTGCAATGTTTCAGAGTAAAACTTATTTGGCTGCACTTGCGCAACAGGGCTCTGATTCATGCTATCCGCAGTTTGGGCATTAAGAATCTAATAACAGGTTCTGTTTAATGAGCCCTAGTGACAAGTCGTGACATCAGGTACTCACATAACGGGAATGTGTCTCCCATTTGCACACAGTTCGACCTCCTCTGCGGTCATAGTTGGATAAGTAAATTTACAGCTTGGCTTGTTGGGGTACTCTGGACTCTCAGTAGGGAGATGCTGTGATGCTATTTCAGCACAGAGAGCTTCCAGGTCAGCCTCATCATTTACCTATGGAAATAGAGAAGTAGCAGATTAGAGTGTACCAGATAACAAGGACACAGAAACAAAACATATAACTAGAAATCGGTATCTATCTAGCCACAAGAGCTTTAGTGAGGTTGGGCAGCATGTGATGCCCTGACATGTAATCATACACTTGATCTGGCAGTGTTCAATATGCATACGTCAGACAAGTTGTTCCCTCTACTTACAGGAAAAGAACCAATCTATCGCTACAAAGAAGCAAACGTTTATCCTGAACATCATATTATGCTGCAGCACAAAGGTGTTCCCTTCACCAGAACTTGACAGCTCAGGCTAAACCTTAGACAGCAATTTGAGTCATCAGTAGTGAAGCTTCATCTAATATATGCCACACGCAGATTTATCAGATGGCGAAATATGATGGAACACTAAATGAAAACATGGCAGATTTATCAACACTGTCCAATTCTTATTCACATGGCAAATGTAGAGTAGATAGTCTTAAAATGTGCCAGATTTATCATAGTGGTTCATGTGGTTTGATAAATCTAATTTTACCAGATTTTTACTGTCCACTGTAAGCTTACACCATCAGATTTGTGCCCAAATTTTGGACCATGGTATCACACTTTAGATCACATTTCCAGAAAGCTAAGCCCATTTTCACCAAGACCATGACTTCATAACATGGCACAAAATGTGTCTAAAGCACGTAAATAGGATGCAAGTCATGAAAGACAGATTTTTGGTGCACATTACACCGAAATTGTGGCACATTTAGCTTTGATAAATGTGTTGGCTTCAGAGTACGATACTGATTGCTTTACAGCTCTCAAGCCAACTCTCCAGGGATGTGTATGTGGAGTTGTGTGTGTGTGGAAGCTATGTAGACACAAGCGAAGGGACAAAACACCTTATGTAAAGAAGTAGACACATATTTACATTTTCAAACTTCTTGATGTAGTTGTGGGTTAGAATATCAGCTTCATAGAGATCAGTTTCAGGATCCAATGGTTCTCCCACAAGCATCTTCCAAAAGCAAGGCAAGAGATCAAGAGGAAGGGGAACGTCGGCTCGGATAGCTATACCCAGGAGCTGACCAAAAAAATGGAGCAACTGCTCCTCTGCATAGGTTATAGGGGTAGGAGTAAGAAGGTATTTCCCCTGTAAAACACAAGCATGCATAGGTGGGTAGGGCATAATATATTATGAAAGGGCATTTATGTCAATGATTACAATATGTGTTTTATTTTTCTTTTAGGCAGGACTATCATACAGTGGGTACAGAAAGTATTCAGACCCCTTTAAAATGTTCACTCTTTTTCATTGCAGCCATTTGGTAAATTCGCAAAAGTTCATTTTTTCTCATTAATGTACACTCTGCACCCCATCTTGACTGAAAAAAAAACCCAGAAATGTATAAATTTTTGCAAATTTCTTAAAAAAGAAAAACTAAAATATCACACGGTCATAAGCATTCAGACCCTTTGCTCAGTATTGAGCAGAAGCACTCTCTTGAGCTAGTATAGCCATGAGGCTTCTTGGGAATGATGCAGCAAGTTTTTCACACCTGGATTTGGGGATCCTCTGCCATTCTTCCTTGCAGATCCTCTCCAGTTCTGCCAGGTTGATTGGCTGTCCACCAACGTTCACCATTTTCAGGTCTCTCCAGAGAAGCTCAATTGGGTTTAGGTCAGGGCTCTGGCTGGGCCAGTCAAGAATGGTCACAGAGTTGTTCTGAAGCCACTCCTTTGTTATTTTAGCTGTGTGCTTAGGGTCAGTGTCTTGTTGGAAGGTGAACCTTCAGCAAAGTCTGGGGTCCAGAGCACTCTGGAAGAGGTTTTCATCCAGGATATCTCTGTACTTCGCCGCATTCATGTTTCCTTCAATGGCAACCAGTTGTCCTGTCCCTGCAGCTGAAAAACACCCCCATAGCATGATGCTGCCAACACGTTTCACTGTTGGGATTGTATTGGGCAGGTCATGAGCAGTGATATATATGTGAAATATCAGGTTTTTCTTTTTTAATAAATATGCAAAAATTTCTACATCTGTTTTTTTTTTTTAGTCAAGATGGGGTGCAGATTGTACATTGAAAAAAAAAGAACTTTTTTGAATGTACTAAATTGCTGCAATGAAACAAAAGAGTGAAAAGTTTAAAAGAGGTCTGAATACTTTCCGTACCCACTGTACGTGCAGGCCTATTCTCACCTACCTTTATCAATGCAGAACTTCCCTTTTAATCATTTAGTCTTATGTGACAATAGTCTAAACCAAATAATATAACACTCAGATCCAATGCGCTTACCTGTTTCCTACATTTTCCATGCAGATTGAGGCCCTGATTCATCAGTTTTTGCCAGATTTCTGACATAAGACACTTTGAAAAGTCAGAAAACTTTCAAAACTCAGTTACATAGTTACACAGGTTGAAAAAAGACCTAAGTTCATTAAGTTCAACCTTTCTCCACCAATTAGACATGTCGTCACTAATTTAACTATAACCCGCAATGCTATGTGTATTGAGGAAATTATCCAGCCCTTTTTAAAGCGGTTACAGTGTCTGCCATTACTATCACACATTCAACATTCTGACGGCTCTAACTGTACAGAACAGTTTTCTATTTAGCTGCCAGAATCGCCTTCTTCCACCTGTAATAAGTGCCCCCTGGTCCTAAGTATGGTCTTTGGAAGGAATAAACCATGTGCCAGTCCTGACCACACACTTATTTATACATGTAAATGAGATCTCCTCTGAGGCATCTTTTTTCTAATCTAAACAAGCCGAACTTTTCCAACCTCTCATCATATGAGAGGCCTTGCATCCCTTGTAATAATCTAGTTGCCCGCCTATGAATTGACTCTAACTTCTGAATATCCTTTTTATAATGTGGAGCCCTAAACTGGACCTGATATTCTAGATGTGGCCTCACTGGTGATTTATAAAGGGGTAATAATACGTTGGGATCACGGGATTTTCTTGCTCTTTTTATACATCCTAAAATCTTGTTTGCTTTTTCGTCTGCTCCTTGACATTGAGTACTACTGATCAACTTACTTGTAACCAGAATACCAAAGTCCTTCTCCTGTTCTGTAGTCCCAAGTACACTCCTATTTAATGTATATGCCGCACTAGGTCTACATTTATCTACATTAAATCTCATTTGCCAAGTGTTTGCTTATTCAGTCATCTTATCCTGATCGTTTTGCAATATTGTAATGTCAAGATCAGATTTTAATATCCTACAAAGTTTTGTGTCATTAGCAAAGACTGACACTTTACTCTCAATCCCATCCAGTAGATCATTAATAAAGAGGTTAAAAATAATCGGTCCTAACACAGATCCTTGTGGTACCCCACCACTGACTATATCCGATTTAGGGAACGTGCCATTTACGATGACTGTTTGGCAAAAATGTTTGTGACTTTTGGTATTCTCACGAAAGAATCGTCCAGTTCCAAAGAGAAAAGAGGTGGGGAGGGATGAGGTATGGCGAGGCCCCCCTGATAAATTCATCAAAGGTGACATAACTTCCAACATAAATATTGCTCCAGTACCGGACTGGTGTAAGATTTCTGGCGAGAAGCATGGAGGCGCATTCCAGTGATAAGATATGCCTAATTCATTAGCAGTATGCACGTATTAAAGAATTAGGCGCATTTTACTCATGCACGCCCATAATTCATTAAGACATGCGAAAAGCCCAAATAGTTACCGTGTTATTCAGCAGTTTTCTAGTACAAAACACTTTGAAAAGTCACAATGTTTTGGCCGAACTTGAGGTTGTGGAAAAATGTGATTTTTAGTATCTTCAAGCCAGTTTCACCCAGCTCCACCAAAATGGGTGGACAAGGTTGTGGTACCCCAGATCGTCTAATTCAGAATTTGTGGCACACCTTACGCCGAAATCTTACTCCATTCGATGACACGAGTAAGATTTGTTGAGGCATATGCCACTTTTAAGTCGAGCATGATTTATTAAGACAAGTGCTCCTATAAATGAATCGGGAGCATCTGAGTCAAACATGCCCCCTCATCAAGACTAGCATTGTTCACGCAAGTATTGATGAATCGGAGCCTACAGGCTACATCTGAATTAGAACATTAAGATGAAATACCAGCAGGAAGTCATACGGGACATTACAAAATGAACACATTCCTTGTCATGATCTTCTTTTTCCATCTCACTATAGTAGCTTGATGTTACCTTATTCTTATTAACAGCAGAGCTGGGACACAGCAGCAGAAGGGACAAACAGGAGCTCTGCAGTTCTTTACACACTTGCCAAAGGAAATGCCGGAATGATCCACCTGGGAAACACATCCAGCATTACATACAAGTATATTATATTCATTTTTAACTATGATGGATATTTGAAGATGACAAAGTAAACATTTGTCCTTATGAAAAACTATTTTAATAATAGGTGATTATTAATATGTGTACTTTCATTTGCAAATATACTGGAAAAGGGAAAAGTCTTAGGATTCTGACCATTGCTTGATACTTTTTTTTCTAAGTAAAAAGGGAGAAGATCATGTTTATCTCAACCAGAAAGTCCTCCTAACACTCACTTGTTCCATGCACCTCTTCCCCAGTAAAACGAATATTGAAGGCATAAGTTGGGTCTCCTCCACTTGCTAGTTTAACACAGAGTTGGGAGGAGGGTATACATGCCAATTGTCGAGCTGCTTGGCAGAAGTAAGAGTTCTCTGAGCCCCGAATTTCACCTGTGGGAAAAGTAACCATGTTTCATAGGCCAGAACATAAATACTCAAGCATAAAAAAGGCAGAAAATGGATGTTCAGTCCCATCAAATCATAATATAACAAAGGTCTCATCAATCCAATCTGTTGATCGTCAGACATTGGCACATTTCTTTAGTCTAACTTTATCAATTGTTACAGAAGAAGGAGGTAATAAGAACATTTTGGGTACTCACTGTAAAATCTCCTCGGAGCTTTCATTGGAGAATACAAGACGATGGGTGTATGCTGCTGCCACTAGGAGGCTGACGCTGGGCAAAAAAATTGGCTCCTCAGCAGGGTACACCCACCAATTATCAAAATGCTACTCTGTTAGTGAGAAAGAAGGAGAAGCCAAACAGCATAACATCAAAACATTATGATAGAAACGCATGTCCCCCAATGAATGGTCAGAGAAAGAAATTTTACAGTGAGTACCCAAAATCCTCTCATCTCTATCGCTTCATTGTGGGATACACAAGACCATGGGATGTCCCAAAGCAGTCCCAAGGGTGGAAAAAAACAACAACCAGGAAATAAGTAGGCATATGTCCTTCATGTCTGGAAAGGAGCAACTGCCACCTGGAGAATCCTCCAGCCCAGGCTGGCATCTGCCGGGGCATAGTAATGAACTCTAGTCATACCTCCGGAAAAAGCCGACGGCGAAATGCGCGTGGGGGTGAGGGGATGCTATGGGAGACACTCCTATTGCTTCCACATTCTTGTAAGGTATCAGTTATTCAGTTATGTTTCGCTAATAGATGTAAGCCCCTTTATCTATATGGGATATACGCAGCACTATAGCACTTTATGAGATAATACTTGGGAGCCTTAATTTATAGCTAATAGTACCATTAGGCAATTTAGCAATTGATGACTAGAAGAGTAATATAATGGGCAATGCCTGACTATGTATATATATGGATTATTTGAAACATGTTAATAGGTACAAATGCATAATATATAACGCTCCTTTTTCCGTCTATTTCTGCCAATGGATGTTTCAGTGTTCTTTTTCAGCAGCGTCCCATACATGACATTTTGTTAGTGTATTTATTTTAATTGTTTGTAAATCAATAAATTTATAATATATGGGATCTCTTTGTGGAACTGTAATTTTTTCTAATTACTTTACAGTTCACTCCTTTGTGTAATGAAATTCTTTGAGAAGTGCCCATTTACTAAAATAGTATCCGATTGCAGAATAGTGTAATTAATAGTTATGAACTCTGTAGAACTTTGAAAAACTGTGAACCTGCAGAGCGGATGCCTGGTGACGCATGGCCTATGAAACCCTCATTGCCTGAGTGGAGTCGTAACCATGGGGGGAAAGCATTTTGTTCTTTGTCCGATAATTTAGGAAGCATAAGAACTGGATCCAAAGAGTGATAGTCGCTTTGGATGCTGGTAGGCCCTTCCAGACACCTTCAGAATTATGTAGAGAGAATCAGAGTGTCTAAAGGGAAATTTTCTGGAAAAGTAGATGCAAACTGTTGTAACGAGGCCCAGCTTTTTTAGGGACTGTTCCAAAGGATGAATGGGAGAAGGATAAAAGGAAGCACCATTTCTTCATTGAGACGAAAGGATGATACCACCTTTGGAAGAAAGGAGGGAGCTGGTCCCAGCAGTATCTTGTCCCGACGGAGAATAAGGAAGGGCGTGCGGCAGGAGAAGAGCTGCGAGTTAAGAAACCACTCTGAAGGGACACCTTCCAGGAGAGAAAAAGCAGAGAGATATCCCGAAGAGGCTCAAAGTGAGAACACTGAAGAACATCCAGGACCAGGGGTTGAGGTGGGCCACTCCCTGGAGAAAGCTCCTGATCCGAGTACAAGAAGCCAAGTGTTTTTCGAACAGGATTGATAGAGCAGAGACCTGACACTTAAGAGACCTCAGAGCAAGACCGGACTGCAAGAAGACCAATAGGGACAGGAGGAAGGTGGTCATGGGGGTGGTGGGATTGGATTCACACCAACAGAAAAAGGCCTTACAGGTACGATGATGGATACGGAAAGAGGAAGGCTTGCGGGCCTGGATCATCATTTGGATAACCTGATCCGAAAAACCTGAGGCTCTCAATATGGCGGCCTAAACAGCCATGCTGTTAAAATGAGAGACTGATAATTCTGGTGGAAGAGAGGACCCTGGGATAGTAGGTTTGGAAGCTTCCACAGTGTCCACGAGCAGGTTGACCACCTCTGCATACAAAGATCTTCTGGGTCAATTCGGAGCTACGAGGATGACAGGAACGCCTTCCGACCTTGATCTTTTTGATCAGTCTGGGAGGAAGGGGAAGTGGGGAAAGAGTTAAGGAAGAGCAAACTGAGACCAAGGAATCACCAGAGTGTTGGAGCCGAGCGTGAGGGGGTCATGGAAACTAACAAGGGAACCTTGATGCTCATTCTGGATACCATCAGGTCAACATCAAAGATGCCCCATTGATGACAAATCTGGGGGAATACGGATGGGTGAAGAGCGCACTCTCCCACTGCCAGACTCTTGCAACCTAGAAAGTCGGTGGCCCAATTGCCTACTCCAACTCCAGGTATATGAATTGCAGATATGGCAGGAACTTTGTGCTCCGTCTAGGTGAGGATCCGAGAGACTTCCAATAGGGCCGAACGTCTCAGAGTTCCTGCTTGTTGGTTTATGTACACTACAGCAGTTGTGCTGCCCAATTGGATGTGGACAGGGAGGCTTGTCAGGAGGTCCTGCCAGTGGAGGAGAGCTTGACAAATGGCTTTGATCTTGAGGATATTGTTGAGGTTTCGAAAGACTGCTCCCCATTCGAGGAGATTGGCAACTGTTGTCATGGCCGGCCACTGGAACGGTAGAAATACACATTTGCGGTGAATGAGAGTGGACAACCGCCACCAGGCTAGAGACTGTTTACCCGACTTGGAAGGGAGATCCGCCAGTCCACTGAGACAAGAGGGCTAGCTGCCGGGGTCTGAAATGGAACTGGATGAAAGGAATCAAATGTACTCGTTTGCTCAGGAGATTGAGATCCAGGATGGGACAAACAGAGCCATGACCCTTGGGGACCACAAAAAGACTTGAATAAGACCCCATAAAGTGCTCTTGTGGAGGAACGGTGACGATGATGCCTAAGTGAAGGATCAATAAAATGGCTTTGAAAAACCCTGAAACAAGAGAAGGGTTACTTGGGGGGGGGGGGGAGCAATCAGGGAGAGGGCTGGAAAAAATGATTTGGTGGCAGAGAAGTACACTATTTTGTATCCAGAGGAGACAACATCTGTGACGCAAGGGTTTTTGACTGTGGAGAACCACATCTCCTGAAAGAAACAGGGTGCTTTTCCTGCAAGTAACATAGAAAACAATGTCGTTCAGCTTGGTTCAGAATAGACAAGATCCCTTAAAGGGGAGGCTGGAGAGGGGACTTTTTGGAAGCTGAGACTGCGGGCCAAACTTTTAGCCTTATGACCCTGCGAATGGATAATAGGTTGCTGGGGGCTTGGGCCGTGCAGCTGGCAGCATAAAGGAAGCTGAGAGAAGGTATTTCACAGCAAGAGCAATCTAGTCAGCAAGGTCCGTCAGATCATCAGAAGGAGCACCAGCAAGAACGCCCTGTCATAATTGTTTAGCCCAAGCCGTCTCGGATTTTGACACCCCAGTGGCAGCGAAGGTTGAATCTGCATGCTCGGTTCTGTTTTCAAAGGCAGATTTGGCCAGACTCTAGGTGTTTATCAGTGGAATCCTTAAGGTATGCTCTGTCAAGATATGTGAGAATGGTCTTATCAGATAATCTGGAAACCGAAGCGTCCACAACAGGGGATTCGGACCAAGTCTTCAGGAAGCTGGGGGAAAGGGATACAGAGAATATCCAAACGCTTCCTCCTTTGATATCTCTTCTCCAGGTGAGCCCACTCAGATAGAACCCCATCAAACTCCTTATTGTTGGCAAAGAAGGATGAAGACTCATGGGGAAAAGAGGTCCCAGAGACGCCACTTTCTGCAGCACCTAGGCAGAGAAGAGAATTTTACTTTCATACACCCTGAAGATGACAGTCAGGCTACCTATTCACTGAAATAGGGGACTGCCGCTGGAGACATCTGACTGTACAGGGAGTTAGTGGACAAATTCTGCGCTGCCGCCAGAATGGAGACGTATATCCCAGAATGGTAAGGTGGTGGTTTATTTCAACGCGTTTCAAAGTATATAACTTCTTCTTCAGGAAAAACCACATGTATATTCTCTTGATGCGTTAGGGGGATCGGGTCCTGCCTTGCAGACCTGAGAGGGAACAGTGAGACATATTCCACACTTTTCGCTCGGTCGCGGGTGATAACAAGAGTGACATATTCCACACTATTTGCTTCCCTCAAAAGACAATCTGAAAAAGAAAACAACATTAAAAGAAAACAACAAACCTACTGATACTAAGCTTCCTGCCAGTTGGTAGGTATATACAGCTGGGGAGGAGTTAACTTTTTTGCCTAGTGTCAGCAGCATACACCCATGGTTTCCTGTGTCTTCCAATAAAGCGATAGAGAAACACCAAGGTTACTTACCGGTAGCCGGTTTTTCCGGAGCCCATGACAGCACACATGAGAGAGGATCCGCCCAGTCAGGACAGGAAACCTACTGAAATAAAAGGGCGGTACCTCTCCCTCGCTTCAGTTGGTTTTCAGAGCATGAGAGGCCCCCCCCCCGGTTAGTACACATGGTAATCTACCACCACATCATAATAATAACAAAAAACACCCAACTAAAAAGTGCGCACCAAAGGGTGAAAAAAGAAGGGAGGGAATATACAGGTGCTGTCATGGGCTCCGGAAAAACCGGCTACCGGTAAGTAACCTTGGTGTTTTCCCGTCTCCCATGACAGCACACATGAGAGATTTTTGGAGAAAGGAACACCTTAGGGAGGGACCACCGCTTGCAGCACCCTTCTACCAAAGGTAAGGTCAGTAGAGGAAGATAAGTTCAGTCGGTAGTGTTTAAAGAAGGTAGACGGTGAGGACCAGGTAGCGGCTTTACATATGTGATCAATCGATACCTCTGCTTTTTCAGCCCAGGAAGTAGCCACGGCCCTGGTGGAGTGAGCCTTGATGCCTTCAGGGATCGGAACGCCACATGCAGCATAGGATAAGCTAATGGCCTCCCTAAACCACCTGGCAATAGTACCTTTGGACACCCCATGACCTTTCCTGCTACCCTGGAAAGCTACAAATAGAGACTGATCTTTCCTCCACTGACTGGTTAAGGATATGTACTGTAACATAGACCTTCTTACATCAAGAGTGTGAAACCTCTCCTCACCTGGATTTTTTGGATTAACACAAAATGAGGGTAATACAATCTCCTGACTCCTATGAAATTTAAGAACTACCTTAGGTAGATAAGCTGGATCTGGTCTTAGAATCACCCTGTCATCATATATCTGAGTGTATGGAGGACAAACGGACAGGGCTTGCAAGTCACTCACCCTACGTGCGGATGTCAAAGCTACCAATAGCACTGTTTTTAGAGTGAGAAATTTTATCGATAATTCCTGCAAAGGCTCAAAAGGACTCTTAGTTAGAGCATCTAAAACCAGATTTAAATCCCAAGGAGGAATTTTCTGAATTACTACAGGTCTAGACCTACTACATGATTTAATGAAACGGGCAACCCACTTATTGGAGGCTAAATTACAATGATATAAAGCTCCTAATGCTGACACTTGAACCTTAAGTGTATTGGTAGCCAATCCTAGCTGTAAGCCTGCTTGCAGAAACTCTAAAATAGCACCCACAGGAGCCTCATCCGACAAAGGTTGTCCTAAAAACTC
Source organism: Ranitomeya variabilis (assembly GCF_051348905.1). Taxonomy (NCBI): domain Eukaryota; kingdom Metazoa; phylum Chordata; class Amphibia; order Anura; family Dendrobatidae; genus Ranitomeya; species Ranitomeya variabilis. Next base: position 216,105,845 of record NC_135232.1, on the reverse strand, counting down.
TAGAAACCTCTTCCATGTCTTACCATAAATTCTCGATGTAATCGGCTTCCTACTTTTCAGCAGGGTGGAGACTAGCCCTGGCGAGAATCCCTGTCGGCTTAGTAATGCCCTCTCAAATTCCAGGCTGCCAGATGGAAGCCCTTCACTTGAGAGTGGCATACTGGACCCTGGGTAAGCAGGTCCGGGACCTCTGGTAGGATCCATGGATCGGTTACCGACATTTGTCTTAGGAGAGAAAACCATGGTCTTTTTGGCCAAAATGGAGCAATCAGAATCACTCTTGCCTGCTCCATCCCGATCTTCCTCACTACAACCGGAATTAATGATATCGGTGGAAACACGTAAGCGAGGCTGAACTTCCACGGTATTCGGAGGGCATCTACTGCAACCGGGTTCCCCCTCGGGTCTAACGAGCAGAACCTCTCCACCTTCCTGTTGTGAAGCGTGGCAAACAAGTCTATTACCGGTTCGCCCCAGGCCTGCACTATTTGTTGGAACACCCTGGGATTCAGTGACCATTCTCCCTGTCTTAGCTTTTTGCGACTTAAGTAGTCCGCCTTCGTGTTTTCGACCCCCTTTATGTGCAGAGCTGTGAGGGACAGTAGGTGAGATTTTGCTAACTGAAGAAGCGCCGATGTTGCCCTCATGAGTGAAAGGGACCTCGTTCCCCCCGGATGATTGACATAGGCTACTACTGCGTAATTGTCGGACATCACTCTGGTATGACGACCCTGAAGGATTGGAAGGAAATGTCTTACTGCCCTTTCTACAGCCCATAACTCTCTTATATTGGATGTTTGATATTTTTCTGTATGGGACCAGGACCCCTGTATGGAAAGGGTCCCTAGATGTGCACCCCATCCTGTACCACTCGCGTCCGTTGTGATCACGTCTTCTATCGGATTTAGCCACTGAACCCCTGAGCTCAAGTGATCCCTCACTGACCACCAGACTAGGGAATCTCTGACGCGTAACGAGAGATGAACTTTTCCCTCTAAATGCCCTTCTAACAACCTTTGTGTTGACAGGACCTCCCACTGCAATTGCCTCAGGTGGAACTGTGCCCATTTTACAGCGGGAATACAGGATGTTAGTGACCCTAGCAGAGACATCGCCTTTCTTAGCGTCATCACAGGCTGATGTATCGCCAGTTCCACAAGACTTTGTATTTTGGATATTTTGCTCTCCGGCAGGAGACAGAGTTGACGCGTGGAGTCCAGAACCAACCCCAGGAAGGATTGAACCTTCTCTGGTGTTAATCTCGACTTGGCGACATTTACCTCCCAACCTAACACTGCTAGGGTCGTAGTCACTTCTTCTATTTGTGCAAGACAGTGATCTACTGATCTGCCTATTACCAGGAAGTCGTCTGGGTACGGAACAATGACTATGTCCCGGGAACGGAGGAAGGACATGACCTCTGACATTAATTTTGTAAATATTCTTGGCGCTATTGACAGACCAAATGGAAGGGCAGCATACTGGTAGTGTTTGAGTTGTCCTTGGACAATCACTGCTACTCTCAGAAATCTTTGATAGTCCCGATGAATTGGGACATGGTAATAAGAGTCTTTTAAGTCTATAGCTGCCATGAAGCAGTCCGGGAACAGTATCTATCGCTGAGCTTACCGACTCCATCTTGAAGGAGTAATTTTTTATTGACCGGTTGAGTTTTTTTAAGTTGACAATAGTCCTTAGTGAGCCATCTGGCTTTCGTATCAAGAAGAGAGGGGAATAAAACCCTTCTCCTTCCTCTTCCTTTGGAACTTCTACTAGGACCTTTTTTAGAACTAGCCCCAATACCTCTGTTTCCAGAGCTAGTTGTTCCTCTGGAAGTTTTCTGCATGGTGTCAACACAAAAGTCTGTCGAGGTGGATGAATAAATTTTATTTTTAGTCCGTCGCCGACAACATTCAACGCCCAACGACTGGGGGAAATATTTAACCAGGCGTGAAGATAGAAAGCCTTCCCCCTACTTCTAGCTTGGCGTCATTGGGAGGGCATTTTTGTGGATGTGGAGGGGCCCTTAAACATGTACCCCGATCCTTTTCTATCTCTATAGTCCCAGTTCCTTCTATCTCCCGGAGGGCGACCTCTATTGAATTTTCCTCTCCGAAAATAAGGCCGTCTGATATCCACTGGAAAACGAGGAAAACCTTTTTTCTTGTCGCCAGCTTTTTCTAAAATGTCCTCCAGTTTCTGACCAAAGAGGAATTTGCCGTCGCACGGAATGGAACAGAGTCTATTTTTTGAGGGTAAGTCCCCTGGGCACCCCTTCAACCACAAGGCACGTCTTGCCGCGTTAGACAATCCTGCTGCCCTAGCTGCAAGTCTTACAGAGTCTGCTGAAGAATCAGCTATAAAGGCTGCCGCTCCTTGTGCCATTGCCATATTGGCTAGGACCTCGTCTCTCGGCACTCTAGATTTCAACTGATCCTCTATTTGTTGCAGCCAGACAATAAGGGAGCGGGCAACACATGTTCCAGCTATTGCCGGTTTTAGACCTCCTGCGGCTGCTTCCCAGGTATGTTTTAAAAAAGCATCCGCTTTTTTATCTAAAGGGTCTCTTAGGACGCCTGAATCCTCCAAGGGTAGGGATGACCTTTTAGATGACCTAGCCACCGCACCATCAATTTTAGGGGCTTTATCCCATACTTCTGAATCCTTTTCTTCAAAAGGATAACGTCTCTTAGAAGCTGAGGGAAGACTACCAGACTTTTCAGGCTTCTTCCACTCTTTTTCTATAAGGGTTTTAACTCTAGTATTTACTGGGAAGGTACGCTTCCTCTTCTCCTCCAAACCACCAAACATAACGTCCTCTACTGATCTGGACTCCTTCTCATCTTTAAGGCCCATTGTAGCCCTGAGTTTATCTGTATTCTCAGTTAGGAAGCATGGTCGGCCCCCAACATCGCTATCCGAAGAGCCAGAGAACACAGAAGAGGACGAACATGGAGACAGAGGTCCTTCTTGATATTCCTCAGATTGAGGGGTACCAGAATCCTAAACAGTCTCTAGGATCTTGCTACTTCTCTTTTTAAGGACTGATTTTAAAGACCCTTTAACCTCTGCTGTAATCATGGCCCTGAGGCTAGCGGCAAAGTCAGGGGATTCATCCTGAATAGTTTTTTGGATGCAGTCCGCACAGAGGCTTTTCTGCCATTGGACTGTTAGCGGGGCTTTGCAGAGGGCACATTCTTTGTTCTTGGACTTAGCACTAGCCTTCCTCGGCGCCTGACAGGCAAGCAGAGAAATGTAGCCCATTACCACCAATGTGACATTCACGAAGATCACTCACCACCCGCTGACACTCAAGGGTACCGGATTTTGAAGCTGATCTGGAGTACGGATAACATCCCTCCTAGAAGCTGAGGAGTCCTGCGACCTTCGATCCGGACGACTGCCGCTTCTCCTCTTAGCATGCTGGTGAGCAGACATAGCACCTGGTAAGCTCTCCTGCTGCGGTGATGACTGTTGTGAGTGCTGCTCCATACAATCCTCCATAGCGGAGCTCTGTAGATGTGAGCACTTTTCCTGTGGACTCACCCCCTTTTGAAGGGTGATCCACTCTGCTCACCGCCTCATCCGGTACAAAACTCTGCTCCTCCCCCACATCTGCGCCCACCAGGAGACCCAGGAGATCCCTGTGACGCTGCAGCGTCTGTCTATGGGCGCCGCCATCTTGGATCCGGCGCGCAGCAGCGACATCACACGGGCACGCCCATTCCCAGCGTGCCCTGCGCGCATCACCGCCGCGCACCCGGAAGCCAGACCAGAGCCGACGGCAGCAGCAGAGGGGGCAGAGAGCGGCGTGGCAGCCGCAGAAGAGCCACAGGACTCCGGACTGCGCTGCCCAATGCCCGCACGTGCGCAAAGGCCCCAGGACCTGCGAACGGCTCTTCCACACCCTGAAGGCCGGCATACAGGCATGCTGCCTGTTCTTCCAGTGCCGGGACAGGAGTGGTTGAGTGGAATCTTCAAGCAAAAAATACTGCCGTGACTTCAGCACAAGGGTTCCCATCAGTACAGGAAACCCAACTGAAGCGAAGGAGAGGTACCGCCCTTTTAATTCAGTAGGTTTCCTGTCCTGACTGGGCGGATCCCCTCTCTCATGTGTGCTGTCATGGGAGACGGGAAAATCACATTTAGTAGTGGTGAGCAATCATCTTGCAAACATCCAGGTATGGACTGGGGCTGAAATTCAGCCCTGGCATTTGATATCACACAGACCCATGCCGTCCCCGTCCCCAAAGCACTAGATTGGATATATTACCCTGGATAGAGGAAAGCAAGATTTACTACAAGACCAATATTTCTAATGATACCGGTCTGGTGTGGTAAATGACGGAGTCATCGACTTTGTGCTCCGTCACAACTCTTAACAGTATGCGTGTCTTGAAAACACAGATTCTGTTAACAATGCAGCAAACAAGACAGCCCACAATCAGACCAGCCCTTCTGGCATTTACCAGAATTGCCAGATGGTCAGTCCGGCCCTGCATACATCCTATAATCAGCAATTAGTGGGATAGTAAAATTTCAGGAACTCGCAAACGATGCTCTCATTGAAGAAAATAAAATAATCTTTCATGTAGCCATTTTGGGAACCTGTGTATTCCACTTCTGTCTTAAAAATAACTAGCTGTTTCCAGCCAGCTAACGCTCGGCACGCTCATTGCTAACTAATTAACGCTGCTAGTGATTAAACTAAAGTAAATAATGACAACATTCAATAGCGCTTACGCAGGTGGTAAAGTAACTTAAAATGAAGTTAATAATAATGATCATTAAAAATCTGAATAATACTAATAATACATTTTATTCACAGTGTAAAATCAAAAACAAACTGGATTCAGTAAGATGTGCGTTTTTTATTCATTCCAGCATCTAAACAAATTTAATAACGAAACATAAATTAAGTTAAAATTTCTCTGTAAACACAATTAAATTGTGGGGACGGAGCCTCGTGTGGTAATGTGCGAGTAAGGAGCCTCGTATGGTAATGTGTGGGGACAGAGCCTCGTATGGTAATGTGTGGGGACAGAGCCTCGTGTGGTAATGTGTGGGCGCAGAGCCTCGTATGGTAATGTGTGGGGACAGAGCCTCGTGTGGTAATGTGTGAGGACGCAGCCTGGTGTGGTAATGTGTGAGGATGCAGCCTCGTGTGGTAATGTGTGGGAACGCAGCCTCGTATGGTAATGTGTGAGTACGGAGCCTCGTGTGGTAATGTGTGAGGACGCAGCCTCGTGTGGTAATGTGTGAGGACGCAGCCTCGTGTGGTAATGTGTGGGGACGGAGCCTCGTGTGGTAATGTGTGGGGACGGAGCCTCATGTGGTAATGTGGGGGAACGAAGCCTCGTGTGGTAATGTGGGGGGCGGGATTATGTGTGGTGATGTGGGGGGGGGGCAGGGTTATCTGTGGTAATGTGGTAGGGGCGGGATTATGTGTGGTGATGTGGTGGGGGGGGCGGGATTATGTGTGGTGATGTGGTGGGGGGCGGGATTATGTGTGGTAATGTGGTGGGGGGCAGGATTGTGTGTGGTAATGTGGTGGGGGGGCGGGATTATGTGTGGTGATGTGGTGGGGGCAGGATTATGAGTAGTGATGTGGTGGGGGCGGGATTGTGTGTGGTAATGTGGTCGGGGAGGGATTGTGTGTGATGTGGGGGCGGAGCTACTGTGCAGGGGGCGGGATTAGCGAGTAATCACGATGCCTTATATATATATAGATGGGAGAGATAAGAATATTTGGTTGTCAGCCGTGGTAAAACGTTACTTTTAATACGAAGGACTTATTTTCCAATTCAGGCTTAAAAATTACTTTGTGGTGCACTAAAAACCATTGTAGCACATGCATGAGTTATATAAGACTTTATATGACAAAACTAGGGATGATAATCTGTAAAATGGTAGGCCTCAGAACTGCCTCTTACCTACCAGCATCCGCGGACCTTCTTTTGATTAGCCCAGCCTGGCACAATGTCAAAGATGATCTAATGCCAGGCTAGTTAATCAAAAGAGGATCTGTGGATTCCAACAAGTAAGAAGTGATTTGCAGTGTTCCTGTTCAGCGGTCACAGATTAACGATGTGGCCACAGATTAACGTTGTGGCCACCGATTCGGGTCCTGTTAATCGGATCACACTATCTATATTCAAAAGCTCTGTGTTCTGCAGAGGGTGTCACTACTAAATAAGCATTCGTGTTACTACATGCTCAGTGGGAAATCTTCTTACAACTCAATATGTGCAAGGGCAAATAATTAAAAGCTTACAAAGAAAAACTACCCCTAAGGGTATGTGCACACGTCAGGATTTCTTGCAGAAATTTCCTGAAGGAAACCGGAAATTTTCTGCAAGAAATCCGCATTTTTTTCCCGTTTTTTTCGCGTTTTTTTTTAGCATTTTGCAAGCGTAATTAGCTTGCAGAATGCTAAAGTTCAAGCGATCTGTAGGAAAACTGACTGACAGGTTGGTCACACTTGTCAAACATACTGTTTGACAAGTGTGACCAACTTTTTACTATAGATGCAGCCTATGCAGCATCAATAGTAAAAAGATATCATGTTAAAAATAATAAAAAAAATAAAATGGTTATACTCACCCTCTGCAGACAGCCGATCTCCTCAGCGGCGTCGTTTCCTATAGATGGTGTGTGCAGGATCTTCGATGACGTCGCGGTCACATGAGCGGTCATGCGACCAATCACAAGACAGCGACGTCATCGCAGGTCCTTCACACAGAGCATCTATAGGAACGGAAGAGAGAGCATGCAGCGGTGAGAGGCGGGAACACTCCGGGGCCATCGATGGTGAGTATATCACTATTTTTTATTTTAATTCTTTTTTTTTGACCAATTATATGGTGCCCAGTCCGTGGAGGAGAGTCTCCTCTCCTCCACCCTGGGTACCAACCGCACATAATCTGCTTACTTCCCGCATGGTGTGCACAGCCCCGTGCGGGAAGTAAGCAGATCAATGCATGCCTAGGTGTGCGGAATCCCCGCAATTCCGCAAATTTAATGAACATGTTGCTTTTTTTCCCGCGATGCGATTTTTTTCACGGAAAAAAATGCAACATTTGCACAAAAAATGCAGAATACCCTGAAAATAATGGGAGGCATATGTTAGTGTTTTTTTCGCGTTTTTATCACGTTTTTATAGCGAAAAAACGCGAAAAAAACGTGAAAAATACTGAACGTGTGCACATGGCCTCATAAAATATAACCTTCATTCAAGAAACATGATAAAAAAAATCCCAACAGCGGGATTATATTCCTTATAATTATATTGCCTAGGAAAAACAGGGCTTTAAAAATGCAAAAAGAGAGCAAAACAAAAGATAGAAGCTCTCTATCTGACTAGTCGATGTAAATATTAATACACTAAAAAGACTAGAAAAAATGTTAGGAAAAAAACCCTTCTAACATTATAACTAGATATCTAGAGGTATGCCCAGTCAAAAAACTAACTAGTTTTTTGACTGGGCATACCTCTAGATATCTAGTTTTTCTTTGTAACATGCTCAGTGGGCTTTAAACAATATTTGCCCTCTCAGATGTACAAATGAATCCATTTACCTCCTACAATTTCCAAGGGATCGAGGCTGATCTCAGGTGCAGCATGGTCAGCAGTCCTCTGCACAGTTGCATTTAACACCCGATTCATCACAGTTACTTTTGTATCATAGAAGATCAGTCCTATTTTCAGAACATACAAGAAAGGTATTAACACATACTACCACATTAGATAATTTGTAACTTAGACAATGAATCTGATTGCTCCCACAGTAATCATAAAGAAATAAAATGATGGAGACATCCCGCTGAAAACTGTGGTGAAGGCCACTGAAGATACATCTGTCTAGTCTCCTCTTACAGAAAAACATACATACAGCAATGATCTTGAAAACAAAACCCAGCATCTTTAACTCCTAAAACATTTCTCTAATGCTAGGCTGAAAGGCAAAATAAAAATCAGCAGATCCGGGATTGAGCTAGAAGTATAGGCCTTAGCACAATAGTTTCCCATAAAGAGGCAAAATGCAAGCAACAGTTTTCACTTTACAGTTCAGCATTAAAATATTCTCGCACCTTTTGCTTGTTGTAGTAAAGCAGCAATGCTGTGCATATACATGTCTGTCTGCCGTAACTCCACAAGAGGCAGGAAAAAGGTTTCTAGAGTGGTGTTCAGTGACTGAAGAAGGGCAAACCGGAGTCGAAGACTCTCAATGGGAACATCTGAGAGTGACAAGACATTTAAAGGCAAATTAAATGACATGCATTTATTGTAATACATACATGGTTTGTATCTAGAAAGACTTGCACTGTTTAAGGGGTTTTCCATATCTATATCATTATACAGGATATGCTATAAATACCCTTGGGGCCCTCGCCTATTGGGAAAATGGAGACACCTGCTACACTTCCACAAGGGAGTGGATGCACTGGCATCCAACTGCAATCTATGGAAATTACTGATAGATCTGAGCATTAAATCCAGGGAGGACAATGGATTTGTCAAATGTTTTTTAAAATCAAACTTTTTTTATTACAATTGTAAAAAAACAAGTCAACCATGAAAGGGACCCAGTCCCTCTTCCCCCGCCTCCACAATGTCACCCTATTGAACATAACATCTTGAGATAAATATTTCACAGTTATGTCCACGGCATGATTAGAAGTCTTGCAATATGAATAACCACTATCATAACAATATTAATGGGGAATCTAGATCTTGGTTTGGCGGAGTTATATACATGTCTAAAGCTGCCCAATGTGGAGTATAGCACCTATCAAATCTTTAAACTGAATCTATACATAAATCAAAACAGACCTAGTCGAAATCTTTGTCATAAATGTTTAAGATGGAAATAATTATTGTACGAAGTGGGCTTAGGCGCAGAGCTCGCACCATACCCTGAACGTGCCATGTGTCAAACTATTGGCATATGCCTGTAACCGCATCGACAGAATCATGCTCCAATCGATACTGTTAAAACATTTAAATGGCACTGTCAATCAATCATTCACTGACAGCGGTATTTTCATAACATGATTGCCGGTGTGCACGTGCACCAGTCTTCGTAAGAAACCTCGCTACTGTATACTCCATACTAAAAGCCTACAGTAGTATTGCAATATTACAGAGCAAGAAACAATTGCATGTGCAAGTCCCTAAAGGGACTGAAAAAGTAATAAAAATACTAAATTATATATATAAAAATTAAAACGCACCCTCTTTTTCCCCTTTAAATATATAGAAAAACAGACAAAAAAGTCCAATCAGAATATAAAAATAATTAACCTATATGATACACACTGTGAAAAGAAAAAACTTGAAAACACTAGAAGTGTGGGTTTTGGTCCCCGCAGCTCCATAAAAAAAAATCTAATAAAAAAGGGATCAAAATATTGTATGTATCCTAAAATGGTATCAATAAAACTTACAGCTATTGGTCTCAAAAAATAAAAAAAAGTTCTGGGTCTCAAAATGTTTTTTTTTTTAATCTTGAAATTTTCTTTTTAATACTTACCCAGAAAAACAAACAAACAACTAAACATATGAACTCTCTCTAATATATCTGTAATTGTACTGACTTGGAAAATCATGTAAAATAATAATAATTAAAAAAAAAAACAAAGGTGGAATTGTGTGCTTTTTTATTTATATACACAGCACTTTTTTTCTTCCACTTTTCCAGTACATTGTATGGTTAAATGAATGGAGTAATTTCAAACAACAACAGCAACACAACACAACAAACAGACCCTCATGCAGCTTAGGCTGCTTTCACACATCAGTCTTTTGCCATCAGACGCAATCCGTCAAATTTTGAAAAAAACGGATCCAGTGTCTGATGCCGCCGGATCCATTTTTTTCTCATAGACTTGTATTAGCCATGGATTGCGATGGATGGCCTCACGCTTCATCCATCATTTGCCGGATCCGTTTTTTTCTCATAGATTTGTATTAGCGACGGATGGCCTCATGTTTCATCTGTCGATCGCCAGATCCGTTGAAAATTGGCTGTCCGGCGGCCGGAGACAACTATCAAAGTGTCCGTTTTTTCGACGGAGACAAAAAATTTAGAGACGGATCCGTCGCGTCCGTTGTTTATTAGAATGGAAGCCTATGGGCGCCGGTTCCTTCAAATGACGGAATCTGGCGACGGATTCTGTTTTGTTTTTTTTAACTGAGCATGCCCCGATTTTTTTTAGCATCCTTTAGCCAGCCCCCCTAGTCGGATCCGTCGAAAAAACAGATCTGTCGTAACACTTTTTCACAATCTGCGACGAATCCGTTTTTTTTTTTTTTTTTTTAAATACAACGGATTGCGACTGATGGCAAAAAACTGATGTGTGAAAGCAGCCTTACGCCAACGAAAAGTATGTTTTTTTCCCTCTTAGGAGAAGATTAAAAAATAAAAGCGCAAAAATTTAAATTAGCGGCAGCGAGAATGGGTTAATAGGTACAATCTCACTCTGTACAGAGACAAGTTACGACATAGAAGTAAGAAACCACCTACTCAGAAGACAAGACACTCTGGGATCAGCAGTGTCAGACATATCCAAGTACACCTCATGAGGGTGTAGCCGGGCTGGTGTTATTGCAAGGTGACGGCACAGCCGGTTGATATACTGAACCAGAGCCACATCCATTTCAAGTGTCCATTTTCTACTAGATTTCTGAGCATGTCGTGTATCAATGCAGGCACACCTAGATTAAAAAGCAAACAAAAAACAAACAACTACTCCACTTGTTTCACCAAAGAATTGCAAATGCATAGAACCTCAACTAAAAGCAGGTGTTTAAAAAACCAATAGACATTATTTAAGGTTAAAGATTTAATTACAGATTGCACCAGTTCGTACCTTTCATAGTGGAGGTCATATCCACATGACAAAATTGCCCTCCAGATGCTTCTTATGTCTTGTTTAGCTTTGTCAACCACAAATTTTTGGAATCCATCTAGTGTTAGGAACTTCTCCTCTGCAACTAAACAATGGCATGAAGACCCATGGGTTAAATAACGAACACAATACACAATATCCAGGGCCAAATCCATAAAGATGGAACATACTTTCTTGCTTCTTAGTTGGAGATTTATCAGAATCTTTTTCGTCCGGCCGACTTTTATCGGGAGATTTTGGTTTCACAGTTGGCTTCTTTTCACTTAAGGCAGTTCTGTAAAAAATTAGAACATTTTTCTTAATTTTATGCCAAAATGTGCTGTAAGTTAAATTTAAAGAGGTGCTCCAACAATAAACCACGTATTAGAACGCTGTAATCTCAAGTCATTTCCAAATTTAAAATTGCCACTTTGAAATTTAGGATAGGTTTTTCAACACTTGGCAGAATAAAGGCACCGTTTACAATATTATCAATAGCAGAGGTACTGTAGTGATGCCCATCAGCCTATTGCTGCACCCCTTGTGATGTAATAAGCTCTTTGGAAAAAACTTTCCTCTACTGCTTGGGTAGCAGCCTTCACAGCATGCAACTCCACATGGACACTCAAAGACTTTCCACTTTTAATTCTAGTATTTTTCCTGGGAAAGGCAGCTCAGCTTTTTTCGGCTCAGGACATCTAATAAAAGTAGAGCTAGCCTTTAAAAATCCTTTTTAGTGGGGTAAAAGTCGTAGTTACTCACCGATAACGGTGTTTCTCAGAGCCCATGACAGCACTACCAGAGAGAGAGGGGATCCGCCCTTCAGGGACAGGAAACCTACAGGATAAAAGGGCGGTACCTCTCCCCTGCATCAGTTTGTTTACAGAGCATCGGAGGTCCTCCAGGTTAGTCACAACAACAAAAAATAAGCAATATGATAAAATTGTATAACAGAAAACACCGTGTCTATATGGAAAAAGCCACTTCACACAAAATAATGTGCTCACCGCACACGTGATGAGGGGGGGAATAAGCAGGTGCTGTCATGGGCTCTGAGAAACACCGTTATCGGTGAGTAACTACGACTTTCTCAGTCGCCCATGACAGCACTACCAGAGAGAATTGCAGAGATTATTGCTTAGGGAGGGACCACAGCCTGCAGAACCCTTCTTCCGAAGGTTAGGTCAGATGAAGAGGCTAGGTCTAAGCGGTAGTGTCTGAAAAAGGTTGAAGGTGATGACCAGGTGGCCGCCTTACAAATTTGATCTAATGGTACCTCCGACCTTTTGGCCCAGGAGGTCGCCATAGCCCTCGTAGAGTGGGCCTTCAGTCCCTGTGGAACGGCGTTTCTGGTGGATGAGTACGCCAAGGCTATTGCGTCTGTTACCCATCGAGCAATAGTGCCCTTAGAAGCTTTGAGTCCTTTTCTGGGCCCCTGGAAGCAGATAAAAAGAGACCCTTCCTTCCTATGCTGCTGGGTGATTTTAAGGTATTGGACTAGACACCTTCTCACATCTAGTGTGTGGAATTTCTCTTCCTTCTTATTTCTAGGGTCTGGACAAAAAGAAGGAAGAATTATTTCCTGAGATCTATGGAATGTGGACGCAACTTTTGGTAAGTAGGCAGGGTCTGTCTTTAGTATCACCTTATTGTCCAGGATTTGTGTAAAGGGAGGGTTTGCGGATAGGGCTTGAAGGTCACTTATTCTACGGGCCGATGTCAGGGCTATTAGGAGGGCCGTTTTAAGTGAAAGAATCTTAAGGGGAAGCGATTCTATGGGCTCGAACGGGGATTCTGTTAGAGCTGACAATACTAAGTTCAAATCCCAAGATGGTAGCCTTCGTATAGTTATGGGTTTAGACCTTGCGGCTGCTCTGACAAACCGTACTACCCAAGGGTTGGCTGCTATATTTTCGCAGTATAATGCTCCCAGAGCTGCTATTTGTACCTTTAATGTACTTTCTGAAAGGCCTAGGTCTAACCCCTTTTGTAGAAACTCTAGTATTTCAGCAACTGGAACCCCATCCTGCAACCTTACCCCAGAGGAGGATAGAAATTTTTTCCAGGTTTTACCATAAATTTTTGTGGTCACAGGTTTTCTACTTTTCATCAGAGTAGACACTAGTTTGTCGGAAAACCCTCTTTCCCTCAATAGTGACCTCTCAAATTCCACGCTGTCAGATGGAGACTCTCTGACTGAGGGTGGAACACCGGTCCTTGACATAGGAGGTCTGGAAGATCCGGAAGAACCCAGGGATTGGTGATCGATCGCATCCTCAGCCATGAGAACCAGGCTCTCTTGGGCCAGAAGGGGGCTATTAAGATGAGTCTGGATCTGTCGTGTCTGATCTTCCGTAGGACTGCTGGAATGAGAATAGTAGGGGGAAATGCATACGCAAGTGTTTGTGTCCAGGGAATTGTGAACACATCCACCGCCTGAGGGTTCCCCCTGGAATCTAGGGAACAGAATGTTTTCACTTTCCTGTTGTGGACATTGGCAAAGAGGTCTATCACAGGGATTCCCCATAGGTCTGTTATTTTGTTGAAGATGCCCTGATTTAGAGACCACTCTCCCTGTTTTAATTGGGTACGACTCAAGAAGTCCGCTTTCTGGTTTTCTACCCCCTTTATGTGTAGGGCCGATAGGGAAAGGAAGTTGTTTTGAACCAAGCTGAAAATTTCGGAGGAGGTTTTCATTAACGTTTGGGATCTGGTTCCCCCCTGGTGGTTTATGTAAGTTACCACTACTTTGTTGTCCGAGAATACTTGGACATGATGTCCTTGTAGCTTGTCTAGAAAGTACAGTAACGCATGGTTTACCGCTCTCAGTTCTTTTTGATTTGAGGAAGACCTGAGCTCCTGATTTGTCCATAACCCCTGAGCGACTCTGTTGTCCAGGTGAGCCCCCCACCCTGTGGGACTTGCGTCTGTGGTAACTATCTGAGACGCCTCTATCACCCAGGGAACCCCTTTTGATAAGTTGCTGGGATTTAGCCACCAAGCTAGGGAACGAATAGTAGGCAAATCTAGAGTCATGCGACCCTCTAACCACCCCCCCCCCAGTAGTTTCTGGTTTCTTAAAATGTCCCACTGGAGAGGTCGTGTGTGGAGCTGTGCCCACTGAACTGCTGGGAGACAAGCAGAAAGGGACCCCAGCAATGACATCGCCTCCCTTAGGGTCATGGTAGGGTTTGCACGTGCTTCCGATACCAAGTGGATTATCTTTTGTTTTTTCTTGTGCAGAAGGTAACACATTTGAGAATTTGAGTCCAAAGTGAGACCCAAAAATTCTTGAACCCTGGTTGGTTGCAGCTTTGATTTTTGGAGGTTCACTAGCCAGCCCAATTTTTTTTAAAACGTCTATGACTCTGTCGCACTGCTGACGGCAGAGTTCGGCCGAATTGCTCACAATCAAAAAGTAGTCTAGATATGGAATAATCAAGACGTTTTCCTCTCTCAGATGCGCCATCTTCTCCGCTATCAGTTTGGTGAAGATGCGGGGCGCAATTGATATGCCAAAGGGAAGGGCCCTGTATTGATATTCCCTTGTCTGTCCTTCCATGACTACCGCCAGTCTGAGGAATTTCTGAGAGGTCTTGTGGATGGGGACGTGATAATACGCGTCGCTGAGATCTAGAACTATCATAAAACAGTTTGGAAACAGATTTTTTATCGTTGACTTTATTGACTCCATTTTGAATCTTTGGTTTTTTACATAAGTATTCAACTTCCGTAAGTTTATTATGGTCTGGAAGGTTCCGTCTGGTTTGGGAACCAGGAACAATGGAGAGTAAAATCCCTTCCCTCTCTCCAGACGGGGAACCACTTGGATGACAGCTTTGTCTATTAGTTTTACGATTTCTAGTTCCAGAGCTTCTTGTTGTAGAGGAGACGATCTCAGCGGTGTTACGACATAATTTTGTGGGGGTAAGGATAGAAAGTCTACGTGAAGCCCCTCTCGTATCAATTTTAATATCCAAGGGCTGGTCGATATTTTCTCCCAGGCCGGGAGGAATTGAGATAATCCCCCTCCCACCCTGGGAAGGATGTCACTTCGGGGGGGGGGGGGTTCTATCCCGAGGGGAGTTACCAAAAAGGAACCCTCTATCTTTCCTCCTCCCGTCATCCCATCGGGTTTGTTCCCTTGGCGGTCTCCTTTTAAAAAACTTCCTATTCCGAAAGGGCCGCTTATTATATGTTGGGGCCAGGATGGGAAACCCTTTCTTTTTATCCCCTGCTTTTTGCAGGATATCGTCCAGAGTCTCTCCAAAAAGAAACTTGCCCTCACATGGGATGGAACAAAGTTTTTGCTTAGTTTGTAAGTCCCCCGGCCAGCTCTTTAGCCATAGAGTTCTACGCGCTGCATTTGAAAGGGCTGCAGATTTAGATGCTAATCTAATTGAGTCGGCCGAAGAATCTGCTAAGAATGCCGCGGCTCCTCTAATCATAGGGATAGACTCCAAGATTTTATTTCTGGGGACCCCATCCCTGAGCTGTTTCTCTAGGTTATCAACCCAGATCATTAAAGACCGTGACGTGCAGGCTGCCGCTATGGTAGGCCTTAAGCATCCTCCTGCTGACTCCCAGGCCGCTTTAAGGAAAGTATCTGCTCTCTTGTCGAGAGGATCTTTCAGGGTTCCCATGTCCTCGAATGGTAAGGCGAACTTCTTCGAGGCTTTAGCCACCGCAACGTCTAGTTTAGGGGCTTTATCCCATGAGACAAAAGCCTCATCTTCAAAAGGGTATTTCCTTTTAATAGAGGGAACCGATGCGTTTTTCCTCTCCGGACTGTATATTTTCATTAAGGGGGAACACACTACGCTTTTTCTGGGATAGCCCCCCAAACATCATGTCCTGCACAGTTTTGTCAGGACGAGGGTCCAGCACCCCCATTGTTGATCTTACCGCCTTAACAAGGCTATCAACCTCATCTAGGGGAAACAGTGACGACCTCCACTTTCATTATCCGAAGAACAAAAACAGGAATCTTGTGTATCCGAGTTCTTACTCTCGGAGCTGGAAGGGTCAGAATTTTCAAAGGGAGTAGGTTGTTTCCTACTACCACTCTTTCCACTTTTAAGGGAGCTAAACACAGTCTCAACCTCTGATTTAATTACAGATCGTAATTCGGAGGCGAAGTTTGGGGTCTCCTCACAGAGGACTCGTTCTATACAGGAGTTAAGGTACCTTCACACTAAGCGACTTTACAACGATAACGATAGCGATCAGTGACGTTGCAGCGTCCTGGATAGCGATATAGTTGTGTTTGACACGCAGCAGCGATCAGGATCCCGCTGTGAGATCGCAGGTCGTTGCTGAAAGTCCAGAACTTTATTTCGTTGCTGGATCTCCCGCTGACATCGCTGAATCGGTGTGTGTGACACCGATCCAGCGATGTCTTCACTGGTAACCAGGGTAAACATCGGGTTACTAAGCGCAGGGCCACGCTTAGTAACCCGATGTTTACCCTGGTTACCATTGTAAAAGTAGAAAAAAAAAAAACACACTCACATTTCGGTGCCCGGCGTCCGCTTCCCTGCACTCCTCCTGCATCCTGTGTAAGTGCCGGCCGTAAAAGCAGAGCCGCTCTGCTCTGTGGGAGATGCCGGAGATGTTCGGCGCTGACACAGGATGCAAGAGGAGTGCAGGGAAGCGGACGCCGGGCACCGGAATGTGAATGTGTTTTTTTTTTTTACTTTTACAATGGTAACCAGGGTAAACATCGGGTTACTAAGCGCGGCCCTGCGCTTAGTAACCCGATGTTTACCCTGGTTACCCGGGGACTTTGGCATCGTTGGTCGCTGGAGAGCCTTCTGTGTGACAGCTCTCCAGCGACCACACGACTAAACAGCGACGCTGCAGCGA
This sequence comes from Ranitomeya variabilis, assembly GCF_051348905.1. NCBI lineage: Eukaryota > Metazoa > Chordata > Amphibia > Anura > Dendrobatidae > Ranitomeya > Ranitomeya variabilis. The sequence continues at coordinate 216,089,090 of NC_135232.1, read as the reverse complement.
TCGGCATCATTGTCTGTATCGCTGCAGGGTCGCTTAGTGTGAAGGTACCTTTACATAGCTTCTTATCCCATGTCTGTGGCAGAGCTTTTCCACATAAAGGGCAGGCTCTATTTTTCATCTTCCCCGTTCTCTTCCTTGCCTAATATAAATGGAGAAGGGGAACCCCAATTACAAAAAGTGAACTTTCATGAAGATCACTCACCAATCTGACGCAGCCACAGGTACCGGTTCTGGAGGAGGGGTAGGATCTTGAAGTGTGAGATCCGTAGATGGTAGCCGATTCACCACGCTGGAGATCTTGCTATGTTGCGTGGAATGGCTACCAGACCGAGAACTCCGGGTGCCAGCAGAAGTTCGCTTTTTCTGTGCGTCCGGTTTCAGTCGTTGATGGTGGCGCTGCTGTGGCGGCGGCTGGAGCTGCTGATCGCTGTCCTCCATGGTATTACCCTGGGACGGCATGCAGCAAGGAGTCTCCATGTGCACCTTCTTTTAAACAAGGCGCTCATTATTAGCCCCTCCTCTGTGGCTGCATCATTGAGGAAGCGTCCATTTTTTTTTTTGAAGACTCTACTGCGCATGCGCGCGCAGTCAGGGACCCGGAAATGGAGTAATCCGGTTCCGGGGCAGCGCCATCTTGGTACACCTTAGTTACTGCACTGCCCCCGAACCGGAAGCTCTCTTCACCACTTCCGGTGCGGCGCCATGTTGGAATGCCGGCGTCCTGTGCACGGCCGAACGCCGGGAGCTCCAAACTCCTATCCGGAGTGGCTGCTGCGCTTCACCCCGCTCTGGACCCATCGGTCGTAGCCGTGGCGGCCTCGGACACCGCCGTGGCGGCCTCGGACACCGCACCAGCCGTGGCAGGGGCCTCCCCGCTGCCAGGACTCGGACTGGCCGGTTCCGGATTCTTCAGTCGGCTCCTTCATGGTTCCGGTCTTCTTCAGGTACCGTCCTAGAAGGTTCCCAGTCAGGGACAGGAAACCAAACTGATGCAGGGGAGAGGTACCGCCCTTTTATCCTGTAGGTTTCCTGTCCCTGAAAGGCGGATCCCCTCTCTCTCTGGTAGTGCTGTCAAGGGCGACTGAGAAAGTGTATTTACATGAATACTTAGGAGTATCTGAAGTGAATCAGAAGTATCTCACATTCAGTAGCTCAGCAACACTTCATTGTCATCAAAAAATGTACGGTAAATCCTTAATGTTATAAAATATTAAATTTTATTAGATAAAAAATCATGTCCAAAAGAACAAGTGCAGAAAAATAAACCAGCCGAGTGTTTTTGGCATTGGAACTGCTCAGATGTTAACTACCACGTCTCTCTACTGATCTATCATGAACAAAGCAAAACATGTAAAAAAAAATAAATAATAAAAAAGCAACAAAACAATTTTATAAACTCCACTTTACATTATGCTTACAGGAAGAAACAGATGAAGATCTCATTTAAAGCTCAAGTGTTAAACTCAAGGCCTGTGGCCCAAATCCAGCCTACCACAAACAGCTCTCCACTGTGCTGGCGCCACCCCCCTCTTGCAAGTGTTGGGTGTGGTAGGATGCAGCTAGAACTTAGCAGAGGGGTTGGTGCCAGCACCTCCACACCACTTTACATAGCATCTCACAGGCAGTGACACAGCTTTGAGAGCCCTACCCGGGGGGCACAGCTCCGAGAATTCTCTCGCTTTTTCTAAGCTGCTATCTATTTTCAATGTTTTAGGCATCTCTGTTTTTTGAATTTCCCCACAGGTTTATACTAAGCCTTTGTGGAAATATTTTCGGATTCTCGGTATTCTCTTGCTATCCCGGTGCAGGTTGTTTTATTTATCATTTATTTTATTCCCAGCAAACACAGTGGAGGATAGTTAGTCTTTGTATGGGCTTTCTGTTTGGGTTTTTATTTGTTTTTATATATTTGTGTTGTGTTTATCTGGTTTAAAAATAAAATTATTGGTTTGATATTTTTGGTGACACACTTTCTCTCAGCTGGCCTGTATTTATTCTGTAGTAACCTCAGGTTCCTCTTTTCATTATTTGGATTAAAAAGTTCTGTACATAAGACAGGCCATGGATGTGAACAGGACCAACGTGTTTTGACAGTCACGTCTTAATCACAGTCTATCATGTGCTGAATTTAAAAAAAGAAGAGGAAAAGACCTCGTGACCGGAATGGCTAATCCCATCACGTACCAAATACACAAATCACCAGGAAGTACATACGAGAAAGCATACAAGGTTAATTATATACAAGTCCTAGTGGTATCCTTGTCGGCAATTTAAAGATCCAAAAGGATTCTCTGTTAAGAATTTTTTTCTTTAATTCCCCCCTCCCCTTATAGGTTTGTGGACTTTTTCTATACCATAGAAAGACAATGTGGAAGCATCACTATAGTGCACATTACGGAAATGTACAAACGCTGCAGACATGTTAACCGCAGTAGCGCTACTCAAATCAGAAATATGTTTGCGCATTTGTTTCTTTAAAGGAGCCAATAGTGCACCCTACGTATTATACCTTACACTGTGTGCATTCCATGATATAAATAATGCCCTCCGTATTATAATTTGTTAAAGTTTTTATTATGGGAAAAACATGATCCGCTGCTTTTTTCTATTGTATGCATACCAGCCCTGACCAGGGCTTTTCCCTGCAATTGTCCATCTGACTGATGCTGTGTCAACATACCAGGTGAGCTTACTTTCGTCTCCCTCTACCCCCATTTTTTATTATTTTTTATGTGTCTGACATTCAGCCAAAACAACAAATGTGGTCTGACACGGCGGAGAAAAGACGGAATAGGTAGTATGGTATATCATATTGCAGTTAGCCAGGACGCAGTAGAACCAGTCGCGTGTCGCTTCCTGAGTTGAGGATAATTAGAGGCAAAGAAAGATCAAGTAGTCCAGAAATGATGGCATGGCAGCAACCAGTGCTCACATATGATTACAAAAGAAATAAGAGCAGGGTGCAGCCCAGCAGCTGAAGCCAGACTGAATGGCCAACCGTGCATTAAAATCATAGAAAAGGAGGCTGCACTAGGAGGTTAGCCAAAAATGTTGAGAAAAGGGTGATGTATAGCTCATAAATTAGGTTTTGGATAAGCCATAATAATGGAGGCTAGCTTAAAAAAATATTTAAAAAAAAGTGTGTTTAGGGAATCCATTGGATTTTCAGTAGAAACTTGAACCAAAGCTGCTGGACACCAAGAGAGGGAAAAATACTTATAATTCTGCATCTATTCTCCCCGCCTCCTCCTAAATTCATCTCCCCTAGAGTACTTGCAGGGTCACACCTTATCAGAAATTTTTACTTCCTTGTGAGACTATACAAAAATGAGGAGTAGGAAGACATAATAGGTGATCCCACAGCTAGTTGGTGACAGAGGGGATAAGCCTTGGAAGAGGGATGAAGAGTGTTTTTTTTCCTTTGTAGACGGAAAATAGGGATTTTTGTGTGCTCACCGTAAAATACTTTTCTCCGAGCCACTTATTGGGGGACACAGTACCGTGGCTATATGCTGCTGCCACTAGGAGGCTGACACTAAGTGAATACAAAAAAAAGGGTTAGCTCCTCCTCTGCCGTATACACCACCTAATGCCTCCAGATAGAACCAGTTCACTGACCAAGCAGTAGGAGATTAACAAAAATTAACAGTAGGTACAACATGTCAAAACTATACACATCATAGGCAAAAGGCCAAAAGGGTGGGTGCCGTGTCCCCCAATGAGTGGCTCGGAGAAAAGGATTTTACGGTGAGTACACAAAAATCCCTATTTTTCCTTCGCCACATTGGGGGACACAGGGCCGTGTGACATCCTAAAGCAGTTGCTGGGTGGGAAATAACAGAGTAAACTCACGGCACCTGCTGTCTAAAGATGCGCTACCGCTGCCTGCAAGATACTTCTACCCAGGCTCGCATCTGCTAATGCCTGAGTATGGACATTATAATGCTTTGAGAAAGTGTGCAGGCTAGACCAGGTCGCCGCTTTGCAAACCTGCTCCGCAGACGCTTGATGCCGAATGGCCCACGAAGCACCTACTAACCGAGTGGAGAGTGCTTTTATCCCCGCTGGAGTAGGCTTGCCTCTGAAGAGCTAAGTTTCTTGAATAGTCGACCAAATCCATCTGGCTATTGTCGACTTAGAAGCGGCCAATCCTGTCTGGGGTCACACCGGGAGCACGAACAGGGCATCCGTCTGGTGAAAAGATGTCGTCCTAGATACGTACTTCCTAAGAGCCCTCACAAGATCCAAGGAGTGAAGATCCTTCTCCATGCAGTGAACCGGAGCAGGACAAAATGAGGGAAGCACAATATCCTCGCTAAGGTGAAAAGAAGACACCACCTTAGCAAGGAAAGATGGGGACGGTCTGAGGACCACCTTGTCACGGTGAAAAACCAGAAAGGGAGCTCGACAGGAAAGAGTAGCCAACTCTGAGACTCTTCTGATTAAAGTAATCGCGACAAGGAAGGCAACCTTCCATGAAAGGAGAGATAGGTAAAAGTATTGTAGGACACCTAGGACCAAATTAAGGTCCCAGGCATCGAGTGGCGCTCTATAGGGAGGTACTACGTGGAAGACTCCCTGAAAGAACGTTCTTCACCATAGGTTTGGAAGCGATCTTATGCTGGAGCAGGACGGACAAGACCTGCCCTTTGAGGGAGCTCGGCGCTAGGCCCAAGTCCAGGTGGGAAGATTTTCCAGATCCGATAATAGATACGCACCGACACCGGCTTTCGAGCTGGGTCAGAACCCTGGATTCAACGGCCAAGCCGTCAAACACAAGGCCCATGAGTTCTGGTGGTAAATCGGACCCTGAGAAAGCGAAGAAATCTTTGGCAAGGAGGGAAAATTGGGATGTGAAGATACGCATCCTGAATGTCGATGGAGGCTAGGAACTCCCCTTGTTCCATCGAGAAGATGATGGAACGGAGGGACTCCATCCTGAAATGCCGAACTCTGACAAATTTGTTTAGAAGCTTTAAGTCCAGGATGGGTCTGACTGTACCATCCTTCCTTGGTACCGTGAACAGATTTGAATAGAACCCTTGGAACCTTTTGTGGTCTGGGACAGAGGTGATGACCCCGTCTCAGTGGAGTGACTCGATGGCTTGGTAAAAGGCCCGAGCCTGCGTTCCCGCTTCGGGGGGGGGGGGGGGGACAGGAAGCAAAGAATTGGGTCGGAGAGCGGTAAGAGAATTCTATTTTGTACCCGAAGGCTGTCAATATGGCAATCTGTGGGATCTTTAATGGAAGATCCATAGGGACAGCAGAGTCTTGGAGGATAAAGACGATACGGGAGGATCCACTGGAGGCGATTCCGTCCATTGTTTGAGGTCGGGTGAGAAGAGATATCTGGTCTCCAAAGATTTCTGACCTGCAAAGCGTTTGTCTGGGCGCTCACTATGTCGCCGGACTAAGTCCTGGAACTCGAGGTGATTGGCACACCGCCTATGAGGACGTTTAGTCCTTTTAACAGACACTGCGTTATCCGCGTGAGAAGTAGTAGGCTCTTCGTCGACCTGCAGTGACTGGTTGATTGCCTCAATGAGACTATCCACGGTAGCTTGATAACCTGGGGACTCTAGGTCAAGAGGCCCATCTGACTCAGATTCGGAGTCATGTTCGCTGTATGCCCCTTGAGAGGGAAATCAAAAAGCAGAGCTAACAGACGCCGAAGCACCGGAGGGCCTGGGGGACAAGCTATGTACCCGTTTCCTTGATGCCTGTGTCTTAAGCGAGGATAGCCCCTGCAGGCCGAGGGTTCTCCTGATGTAGGGGAATTCTCTGAGACAGATGGGTTAGTGGTACTGCTCCTGGAAGGATCCTGAAGGGACTCTATAACCTTAAAGAAGCCATAGATTGCGATAGTGACAAAGCCCACTCAGGGGGACTAGTCACCGAGGGGTCGGTTGCAGTGGAGGGCTCCTGAGAGCATTTAAAATCGCAAGCCTGACAGAGCGGAGTAGTATATTCCCTTGGTAACGCAGCCTGACAGGAACGGAATGAAGTGAAAAACACTGTTTTAGTGGGCTTTTTTGAGGCTTTAGGTAGAGACATGCTGTATCCCTGTTAACCCCCAAATACTGCAGGAAGGCCAATTTGGCAGCTGAAAGACAGCAGAGCAATTTGAGGAAAAGGGAGGAAGAGGAGAGCCTGTGGGTAGTATGGCAGAGCACTTACCTAGGTCCTGTGCCCCAGAGAGCTTTGTCCCCAATCAGTGCAGTGTCGGTCCTAAAAAGGCAGTCATGGGAGCTTGCCGTACCGTGGGAACTTGTAGGGTGGCTAAATATGGCCGCCAAGATCAGGAAAAGTGCTAGAAAGGTGGGCGGTTTCGCCGGAGTGACGCGCGGTAGTGGGCGGGATCACCGACTTGCGGCCTAGCAAGGGCCGAAGCCGGGGACTAAATTAGCAGTGCCTGGCCAGAAAGGGCGACCAGGCCCGCGACCCGCTCAGGAGCCCCCGCCCCCTTCCCCACCCGGATAGAAAACTCCCCACTGGAAGCCTGGAGGAGAAGATGGGCAAAGCTGCCACTCTGCATGCAGGTTAGGACTGCAATAGGGAAGGTGCAGGAACCCTCAATCCATCGTCACCTTCGAGGGGGAGGTGGAGAGGGACCGTCCACCTCCCTGCAGCACGGATGCCATGGGGGGAGCCTTTGTGTATCCTAAGGGTTCGCTCCCCTAGGATTTCACAGGGCTGTGTCCGGCTGTGGCCTGGCTCAGAAGGGGGTACATGGAGGAGACACTCCACGTTCCCATCTGTTTCTGGTGCGGGGAGAACAGCGCCTTGAAGTGAACTGTCGCCCCTAAAATAGCTCAGGCCTGGCATCCCACGTCGCAGGAGAGGATACAGGGAGGCGACACTCGCCTGTTGTTGTTTGGGGTAGATTGGCCCCTTGAAAGGTTACGTCGCAACAGTCTTCCTTATGGAAAAAAGGTTTAAAAAAACTTAAAAATAAAAATAAAAGTATGGTCTGAATAGCAGACCCCAGTGTGCGTCCTACGGTCACCAAGCATGAACTGGTGCCAGTGGGTGGTGTATACTGCAAAGGAGGAGCTAACCTTTTTTTAGTATTCACTTAGTGTCAGCCTCCTAGTGGCAGCAGCATACACAGCCGGTCCTGTGTCCTCCAATGTGGTGAAGGAGAAAAACTAATATAATAAAAATACAACTTGCAATGATGTAGGTGTCTCTCTACAGGCACTAAACTACAATAGATAAGCTCAGTGTCTGTAGTGGGGTGTAGCTAACAAATTGATTACGAAGACCCAATCATCCTTAGTGCCTGTTTATTGGGCTCTCCATGCATGTGTTGTGACTGTGACACAGCCGCGATACATGCAGGTTCGGCGCTGAACAATTGATTATCAGGAACGCTCCAGGTATCCAGGTTACCGATGCAGCAATTCGGATAAGGACTTATCCGAAGCTATGCGATCAACTCTAGTCTTTAGTTAAGTCTATTTTATATGTGCTCGTCTGTTTTTCTTTTTTGTTTGTTTTCCGCTTTAGGGGTAAAGTCTAGCAACTCAAGATGTTACAGTCTGATTCATCAATTGTGACTTTTTTAAAAGTCACAACATTTGGCGCAATTTCACTCCAGTGTATTCTCAAATGTGTTAACATTCTGGCGCATATTTTTTTTTTTTTAACCTTTGGTGCCAAAAGTCACTAGAACAGTTTAATACAGGACAAAAACCAATTTTTCACTTTGTGCCACATTCATGAATCATGTGCACCATTTTGATGAATTTGGTGGTAAAAATTACAACTAATAACACAAGACAAAAAAAGGTAAGTGACTTAAAAAAAACGCAAATAATGAATCGGTGCGTTAGTGTCCATTTGCTAGTGACAGCAGCTATACGAAGGTAATAATCTGTGTCCCCCGGATACAAGGACAAGAATATTTTTCTGTCCGATGTATCCCCAGATTTCCACTTTCGCCTTGATGAGGCAAGAACCTTTAGATAATATTCACCTCACACTATTTAGGACAGCTTTGTCTTTAGCAGAAGGCTTCCCCACTGGCCTCTTTGTGCTTACAACTTTTACCGGGTGCTGCTCCTTTCCAGTTTTACTATATTTGCTTTTGTCAAACTTTGGTTTAGGAACTCCGTATTTCCGTAGAATCTTAAAAACAGAAAAATTAAAAGCAGTTACCATGAGAAGTACAATACCGTTGCAAACAATTTGAATCAAAACTCAACAAATGTTAGACCCAAAATAAGTAATTTGGTTGGATCCCACATTACCATATAAAGAATTTTTCTGAACTTTCAATCTTGTTCATCTAGAAAATATATTATTCCCTGGAAATACCATATATTGGAGTGTAATTTTCAGAAAAAGGAAATATTACCTGTGTCAGCTGATCTTCTAAAACTTTTTTTGGCGGGCGAACATTTGTGAAGAAGGTATGTAGCAGATTTCCTGGAGTTTGTGAATTGATTTGCTCTTTACTGAGATAAATGTCTGAAACTTTGATGTACTTTGTAGGAGTCAGGCTTAAAGTCTGCTCTGCGTGAATACAGCTCTTGAATATTTCTGTAAGAACATCTCTTACCTCTGGGACCAACTTATCCCCTAAAAGTATACAAACAAGTGTGAAGCTGGATGAGCGTATATAAATGTATAAAAGACAAGACTTATACAAGTTTTTCTAGAATTGAATTGTGTCAAACGTGACGCAATTTTAATGTGACTTTGTAGCAATTAAAATTATGCTATTGTAACTCAAAGACAATCAGAGTTATGATCTCTAGATGTCAGGTCAGCAATGAGACAATATAGTCCATAGGAAAACCATAAACACAATGGGGAAAATGTTGAACAATCAACACTAGCAACAGTCCTTGTGGCGTGTGGGATACAGACAAAATTGGATTTTTAACTTCATCTTGCTCAAAGCAGTTTGTTTCTTTAGATAAACTGATGCGAAACAATAAAGAAATGCTACAAAGATATTGTGGACGGTCTGAAGCATAAAACCTATCAGTAAGTATTGTAAGAACCCTAATTTTTATTGCCTGGAGTTAGAGGGTAAAAGGGAGATATGATTGAAACCTTTAAATGAATCTATCATCAGAAAATGAGTTATCAATGAAATCAGGTTTTTGTATTTAAAAAACAAAACAAAAAGAAACAGGTAATAAAAACAACATAATAAATAAGGGGATTTTTGTGTACTCACCGTAAAATCCTTTTCTCCAAGCCATTCATTGGGGGACACAGACCATGGATTGTATGCTGCTTGCCACTAGGAGGCTGACACTAGGTTAACACAAAAAAAATTAACTCCTCCTCTGCAGTAAACACCCTCGTGCTGGCTCCCAGAGAAACAGTTCGGTGCAAAAGGAGTATGAACAAATATTAACGACATAGAAGAGTACATCATGTCAACTTAAAAGAATAGCAAAAGCCATATAAGCCGATAGGCTAAGAGGGTGGGTGCTGTGTCCCCCAATGAGTGGCTTGGAGAAAAGGATTTTATGGCGAGTACACAAAAATCCCTGTTTTACCTTCACCTCATTGGGGGGCACAGACCATGGGACGTCCCAAAGAAGTCCCTGGGTGAGTAAACACCACAAAGAATTAGGCTTCATGCAACAACTGCCTTGATGTGTGCCACTGCTGCCTGCAGAATTCTTCTGCCCAGGCTCGCATCCGCTGAAGCCTGAGAGTGAATATTATAGTGCTTTGCGAAGGTATGTAAACTGGACCAAGTCGCAGCTTTACAGACCTGCTCCGCCGTCGCCTAATGCCGAATGGCCCAAGAAGCCCCCACTGCTCGAGTGAAGTGTGCTCTGATTCCCCTTGGGATGGGCTGACTTCGGACTTGGTATGACTCCTGAATGGTGGAACGAATCCACCTGGCTATCGTGGCCTTAGAGGAGACAAGAACCTTCCTGTGACCTTACGGGAGAACGAACAAAGCATCTGTTCTTCTGAAGGATGCCGTCCTTGAGACATACCTTCGCAGAGCTCTGACTAGGTCCAGAGTGTGGAGAACTCTCAATTCTGTGAATAGGGGTCGGACAAAAGGAAGGAAGAACAATGTCCTCGTTAAGATGGAAGGATGAAATGACCTTTGGCAAAAAGGACGGCGACGGCCTGAGGATAACCTTGTCCTGATGGAAGTTAAAAAAAGGCGCACGGCAGTATAAGGCGGTTAATTCCGAAACCCGTCTGATCGATGTGAGCGCCACAAGGAAGGCAACCTTCCAGGATAGAAAGACCAGTGAAATGACCTGAAGCGGTTCAAAGGACGATTCCTGAAGGGCACTTCGCACCAAGTTGAGGTCCCAAGGCTCTAAAGGCATGCAAGAGGGAGAAGCGACATGTGACACCCGCTGAAGAAAAGTATTAACCTGGAGTCTTGGCGCAATGCGTCTCTGAAATAAGACCTTTAGAGTGGAGATTTGGCCCTTGAGAGAGCCGAGTGCCAGCCCTGAGTACAGATCGGCCTGTAGGAACTCTAAAATGGTGGGAACTGAGAAGACGAGAGGAGAAAGACCACGATCCTGGCACCAAGCAAAAAATGTCTTCTAGGTACGGTGATAGATAAGGACCGATGAGAGTTTACGGGCACTAACGATGGTGGAAATGACCTGTTGAGAAAACCCTGCCAGTGTTAAGACCCAGGATTCAACAGCCATGCATTTAAACACAGGGCCCCTTAGTTCTGGTGGTAGATGGGGCCCTGGGAGAGCCGATCTGGCTGAGCCGGCAGTCTCCAGGGTATGTTGGTGACGAGACTCTGCGAACCACGCTCGGCGAGGCCAATCAGGAGCAACCAGGATCACGGGTACCCCCTTCCGCCTTGATTTTCCGGATTACTCTGGGGAGTAACAGTAGGGGAGGAAAAATGTACGAAAAGGCGGAATTGGCGCCATGAAAGAACCAGAGTGTCGACACCAATGGCTCTTGGATCTCGAGACCTCGCTATAAACTGGGGACCTTGGCATTCAGTCTGGACGCAATGAGGTCCACATCTGGGATCCCCCAGCGAAGACAGTGCTGAGAGAAAACTTCCGGATGGAGCTTCCACTCCCCCGAAGTGAGACCCTGACAGCCGAGGAAGTCCGCAGACCAGTTTTCCACTCCCGGAATGTGTACCGCTGAGATCACTGAGTGGTTGTTCTCTGCCTATTGAAGGATGTGAGTTAACTCGGACATGGCTGACCTGCTGCAGGTACCCCCCTGATGATTTATGTATGCCACAGCCGTGGCTTTATCTGATTGGATACGGATGGGGTGACCTGCCAGAAGGTGATGGAAGTGCCGCAGGGCCAGTCGAATAGCACGGATCTCCAGAACATTGATCGGTAGCTTCGATTCCTGAATTGACCAGTGGCCCTGAGCAGTGTGGTAGCGGAAGACTGCTCCCCAGCCCGAAAGACTCGCATCGGTAGTTACCACTAGCCATTAAACGGGTAGAAAGGACCTCCCCCGGTTGAGGGAAGAGTTTAATGTCCACCACCTGAGAGTCTGTTTGACCTGCAGGGATAAGCGGCACCGTAGGTCGAGGGAGAAAGGGTTTCTGTCCCAAGCTGCCAGAAGGACATGTTGTAGGGGACGAAGGTGCAGTTGCGCAAAGGGGACTGCTTCCATTGCGGCCATGATCTTTCCTAGTACCCTCATTGCAAACCGGATGGAGTGAGGAGTAGACTGACAAAGCGCTCAGGCTCCTCATTGAAGGTCTAAGACTTTGTCTGGAAGGAGAATTACCAACCCCTGAGACGAGTCCTGGGATATTCCTAGAAAGGAGATATGCTGGGCTGGGACCGGAGAGGATTTGCTTAAGTTTTATCAGCCAGCCCAGGCAAGAAAGGGTATCGCAAGTAATGCAAACGGACTCCACGCAGTCGTGGAAGGGTGGACCTTTGATCTACAGGTCGTCCAGACAGGGCAGAACAATCACACCCCGAGAGTGCTGGATGGACATGACGGCCGCCATAACCTTTGTGAACACTCTGGGGGCAGTAGCAGAGTACTAGAACAGGACGAAGTAGTGGGAGTGGCTCAGCTTGGAGTGGAGCGAAAGGAACAGAAACGGATTTGTTGCTGTCTCCGAAAGGCACGCCTAAGTCTCTGATGGGGAAGGAATTTACTCTTTCCTCCCGTAGTATCGGAAATGATTTGATCCAGCTTTTCTCCAAATAAGTGACCGATTTGATAAGAGAGGTGAGAGACTTTTTTGATGCAGAGTCTGCCTTCCACTCTCTGAGCCATAACGACCTTCTGATAGAGAAGGCATTGGCTGCTGACTGAGCCGCACAGCCAGCCGCATCCAAGGATGCGTGTACCAGGTAATCGCCTGCTCGGGAAATTTGGTTGGCAAGGTGCGCCGCCACTGGAGGAAGGTTACTGTTCCAAAGAGAATTAGCTAAGGTCTCTGACCATAAAACTACAGCCTTAGCTACCCATGCTGCGGCAAAGGATGGATAGAGGGCCGACCCTGAGGCCTCAAAAGCAGAGCGGGCCAAGCCTTCTATCTGGCGGTCCGTGGGATTTTTGATGGATGAGCCATCCGTCAAGGACAGGTGAGTTTTGAATGCTAGGCGGGATACTGGGGGGTCTACCACCAGAGATTAAGCACAATCCTTTTTCAGATCAGCTGAAAAAGGATACTTGGCTTCAAGAGGCTTTTGTCCTGTGAAGCGTTTATCCGGGCGTTCCCTATGCATATTAACTATGACTCTAAATTCAGGATGAATAGCAAATGCCTTATGAGAGCGTTTAGTGCTCTTAAAGGACAAGGTCTGATCCGGAGCAGAGCCGGAATCTTCCTCAACCTTTAAAGCTTGGTTGACTGCTTCAATAAGCGAATCCACTGTCTTCTGAAAATCTGGCGAATCCAGATCTAAGGAACCATCAGATTCGCAGTCAGATTTGCGCTCGCTTCTGAACTCTGTAGAGAGAGAGCGAGAAACAGAGCTGTGAGGTGACAAGGCACGTGTCTGCTCAGGAGACGTGCTATGGATCTGTTTTCTAGGTGCCTGACGGCTTCTAGAGTGCTTTTGACACCTGCTAACTGACTGCTCCCGCCTTGGGGAGGATCCGTCTACATCAGTCCTGCAAATGCTCCGGTCCCCCAAAGAATCACGGAGGGATTCAATCGCTTTGGCCAGCGAAGCCATGGATTGAGACAGTGACGAAGCCCACTCAGGACGACTAGGTACACTGGGCTCAGAGGTGGCGGAGGGCTCCTGAGCACTGTTCGGGTCACAGGCATTGCAGAGTGGCAAACTCAAGAGCCTTAGGGAGTGCAGATTGGCAGGAGGAGAATGAAGTAAAGAATAGAGCCATAGTCTTGTTAGACTTTTTTGATGCCTTAGGCTGGGACATGATGTACCCTTCCATGTGGCCCTATAATATTAGGGGCTGCCGTGAAGGGTTACAGCAGACAGGAGGATGCATAATGCAGCGCTCCCTTGCTGCCGGTCCTGATGGCAGTTAGTGTGTCCTGGGAAGAGAAAGATGGCCCCCGAGATCTCAGAGCCGCTTTTCTTGCTGTGCGAGTGGGGCCGTCCGCCTCCTTGTACCATCCGCTTTAACAGTGGTGGTGCAGTGGGGGCTGCTCGGACGCCAGGAGGTGGGCCTCCGTACATCCAAAGGGTTAATCACCTAGGATGGGACAGGGCAGAATGTCCGGCAATAGGCCTGGCTGCGGAAGAGGATACGTGGAGGCGACACTCCATGTGCTCATATGTTGAAGGTGTGGGGAGATCGGTGCCCTTGAAGGGACCAGTCGCCCCTAAGAATCAGCTCAGGCATGGAATCGCAAGTCGCAGGAGAGGATACGGAGAGGTGACACTCTCTGTGCTTGCCTGTTGATGGTTCGGGGAGATCGGAGCCTTGAAAGGATCCGTCGGCCCTTCGTCCATTGTAAAAAATAAAACCAAAAATGTAAAAATTGTAAAAATTAAATAAGAGTATTTTTGGTCTGAATAGCAGACCAGTCCGTGTGCCTTCTACGGACACTAAGCAAGAACTGGTTCTCTGGGAGCCAGCACGAGGATGTATAATACAGAGGAAGAGCTAAATTGTGTTAACTTAAGGTACCGTCACACTAAGCGACGCTGCAGCGATACAGACAACGATGCCGATCGCTGCAGCGTCGCTGTTTAGTCGTTGTGTGGTCGCTGGAGAGCTGTCACACAGACGGCTCTCCAGCGACCAACGATGCCGAAGTCCCCTGGTAACCAGGGTAAACATTGGGTTACTAAGCGCAGGGCCGCGCTTAGTAACCCGATGTTTACCCTGGTTACCATTGTAAAAGTAAAAAAAACCCCACATACTCACATTCCGGTGCCCGGCGTCCGCTTCCCTGCACTCCTCCTGCATCCTGTGTCAGCGCCGAACATCTCCGGCATCTCCCACAGAGCAGAGCGGTGACGTCACCGCTCTGCTTTACGGCCGGCAATTACACAGGATGCAGGAGGAGTGCAGGGAAGCGGACGCCGGGCACCGGAATGTGAGTATGTGTTTTTTTTTATTACTTTTACAATAGTAACCAGGGTAAACATCGGGTTATTAAGCGCGGCCCTGCGCTTAGTAACCCGATGTTTACCCTGGTTACCAGTGAAGACATCGCTGGATCGGTGTCACACACACCGATTCAGCGATATCAGCGGGAGATCCAGCGACGAAATAAAGTTCTGGACTTTCAGCAACGACCAGCGATCTCACAGCGGGATCCTGATCGCTGCTGCGTGTCAAACACAACGATATCGCTATCCAGGACGCTGCAACGTCACGGATCGCTATCGTTATCGTTGTAAAGTCGCTTAGTGTGAAGGTACCTTTAGTGTCAGCCTCCTAGTGGCAAGCAGCATACAACCCATGGTCTGAATCCCCCAGTGAGGCGAAGGAGAAATATATTTTTTGTTTCAGGAAAAAACAAAACAAATGTACATTAGTCACAATGACCAGGCTCAGACCCTGTCTTGTACTGAAGCATCTAATGAGCATGTACAAGTGTCATTGTGAAGAGCGGGCACCTATTGTGATTGGTCTCCTGGCATTGTTATCCTACCCATGTCCTTAAGGAGCCTTCCTGAAAACTCTTCCTGCATAGGAAGTGTGATTCTAAAAAGAAATAAAAGAAAAAAAAAAAAAGGGACAACAATTTTGAAAAAAATAATTAACAGAAAGACCTTATTTAAACAATAGGAAATGTTCTGATAACTTCCCTTTAAATAGCTTTACATAAGATTCAGAAGGGAATAGTTTTTAAGAACAAGGGGACATGATGAAAAGTTAGTTATGACTGATCTGAATACATGTTGGAAAAGAACATTTCACTTAAACCGAACCTGTTAACAGGATTTTGCCCAGTAAGTTACAGGCATTATCAGGTTGGCGTTGTTATACTGATTAAAAGGATACCTGGGTTGAATAAATCTGTCTTGTGGTTGTGGTGTAATCTTTGTTTGTAGTTTTCAGATTGGCTGGGGTCACACTTGCGAGTTTAATACGAAAAACTTGCGCAAATCTATTGCATCAAGTCCCGGCACTGCCGCCAGCACTCGGGACCGGAGTTTGCAGCTGCATGTATTTCTATGCAGCCGCACGCTCCGGTCCCGAGTGCCAGGACTTGATGAGAAAGACTCGCACCAGTTTCTCGCATTGAACTCACAAGTGTGACCCCGGCCTTAATGAGATTCTGGTGCTCTGGGGCCACCTGTGGGTGGGTCTATATTTGGTGCTCTGGCCTCATCGTCATCATTGTGGCTTAAATGACAAATCACTGACCCATCAGTGACCTGCCTCCTATTTTAACTCTTGCAGTTAATATTGTGGTTTTTGAAAAAAAAAATTATTTGCCTCCAACAAAATGGCGCAGGCACAGTAGAATCTATTGGCAAGAGACAGATGCTACTGCATCTGTCATTTAAGCCACAATGATGAACATGAGCCCAGAGCACCACATAAAGCCCCCCAAAAGGCCACCCCAGAGCACGAGAATCTCATTAGCTGAAAATTACAAACAAAGATCACACAACAAGCACAAGACAGATTTCTTCAACCGAAGTATCATTTTAATCAGTGTTACAGGGCCAACCTGATAATGCCTTTAATTTACTTAGCAAAATCTTGATGACAGGTTCGCTTTAAAGAGTAGTTGATGCTTGAAACAAATTTCCAGCAGATGAGACTGGAAAATAGACCGTAAATTTGCACGTAAGTCTGGCCTAAAAAAAATGAAAAGGCAGACTAAATGAATTGTGTGGTCTTTTTCTGCTGTCAATCTTGTTAATCGATCTTCTGCTCAAGTTCAGCGCACCTTTCAAGGATTTATCAGAGAAATAATCTCCCAATCCCGGAATTCCTTGTGTATCGAATAAGCTCTGATTTACAGTAGAGACAGTAAGGATTTCTTCAGTGGACATTTCCATGAGCTCATCTTCACCATCCAGACTGGATAAACCAATAAGATCACTGCTGTTAAATAAACTTGCTCTTATTTTTTCAATTTTGGCACGAGAACGTACCTGTTAAAAAAAGATAAAAAAAAAAATAATTATATATAAATATTAAACAGAGAATAACCAGTGCTGTATCTCTCATTCTACACTGTTCATCTAATATATAAAGCTGAATGTGTGTATGTGTGTGTGTGTGTATGTCCGGGATTGGCATCTGCACCGCCGCAGCTACAGCCACAAAATTTTGCACAGTCACACGTCTGGACCCCGAGAGCGTCATAGGCTATGTTGTGAGGTGAAATTTTAACCCCGTGCTTTCCAATTCACCAAACAATTTTGCCCCTATCTACATAATGGGGAAAAAGTGAAAGGAAAAGTGTTGGAGGCGTCGCAGCTACAGGCAAAAAATTTTGCACAGTCACGTCTGGACCCCGAGAGCGTCAAAGCTATGTTGTGAGGTGAAATTTTAACTCCGCGCTTTCCAATTCACCAAACAATTTTGCCCCTATCTACATAATGGGGAAAAAATGAAAGGAAAAGTGTTGGAGGCAAATTAACAGCTGCCAGATGTGAACAAGGGGGACTTAAAGAATGAGAGCGATGGCGCCAAAGAGTATGTACTGTACAGTTGCTAAGGTGGGGCCCCGACATGGGATAATCACCACACACGGGGATATGAACACACACACAAAATGCGCCACACACTACCACGTGCTCGAACACATATACCACCCTCAGCGCACATTTCACCACACATACAGCAACCTCGCCACATAAAAAGTCAAAACACAAAAGTTACCGCTCAAAACTCGCCACGCGCAAAACTCTCCACATGCAAAACTCGCCACACGTGCAAAACTCACCTCATGGAAAACTCGCCACACGCAAAACTTGCACACGCGGAAAAATTGCCACATGCACAAAAGTTGCAACACATGCAAAAGTTGCCTCACACAAAACTTGCACATACTCAAAAGGCACCACACATAAAACTCGCCACGCGCAAAACTTGCTGCACACAACTTGCTACACTAACCTGTCACATGCAACGCGACACACAAAAAGTTGCTACACGCATGTCGCCACACAAAACTCATCTCACAAAAGTCGCTACATGCATGTCGCCACACGCAACTCAACACACACAACTTGACACACGAAACTCGCCCTAAAACACACACAAGTCTGGTATTATCCTTCAAAAATAAAAATCTGTTTAATAAGCAGACAAACTACAAGAGCAACAAATGTACCATATAGGAATCCGGCAGCTGTCAGTCACATGACCTGTCTATTATGTGTATGTGTGAGCTAATATATACTGCCAGGGGGTGGGCTTACTGTTGGGTGGGGATTTATCAGGCTGCCAATTTAGCTTACAAATACTGAGGTAAAAATACTGACCAAATAACGTGTGAACAAGGTCTAATACAGGAGGAGATGCCATACAGATATATACTATATACAGGAGGAGATGACACACAGGTATATACTATATACAGGAGGAGATGACACACAGATATATACTATATACAGGAGAGATGACACACGTATATACACTATATAGAGGAGATGACATACAGGTACATACTACATACAGCAGGAGAAGACATACAGGTATATACTATATACTATATACAGGAGCAGATTACCTACAGGTATATAGTATATACAGGAGGAGATGACATACAGGTATATGCTATGTCTAGGAGGAGATGACATACAGGTATATACTATATACAGGAGGAGATGACACACAGATATATACTATATATAGGTGAGATGACACACAGGTATATACTATATACAGGAGGAGATTACATACAGGTATATACTATATATAGGAGGAGATGACATACAGGTATATACTATATACAGGGGAGATGACACACAGCAGGTATATACTATATACAGGGGAGATGACATACAGATATATACTATATACAGGAGATGACATATAGGTGTATACTATATATAAGGGAGATGACAAACATGTATATACTGAGGTGAAAATGAGAGGTGTGAGGTGAAAATGAAAAGGTGTGAGTGCAAAATGAGAGGAGTGAGGGAAAATAGTGGAGTGATCGGAAAATGACAGATGTGAGGTCGAAATGACAAGTGTTAGGGGGGAATGAGAGGAGTGAGGGGGAAAATGAGAGGTGTGAGGGAGAAAATGAGAGATGTGAGGGGGAAAATGAAAGATGTGATGGGGAAAATGAGAGGCGTGATGGGAAAATAAGAGAAGTGAGGTGCTATAACTAACCACAGATATTTACTATGCCCAGGCAACGCCGGGCTCTTCAGCTAGTTAGAATATAAAGCATATCGGTATAAAAAGCTTATTGGTTCCAGCTTAAAGGGAGTCTGTCAACACAAAATAAAGATTTTTGGTACACACTGTAAAATATGTTTCTCGTTAGTCTTCATTGGGAGACAGACCATGGGATAATCTGATTCCACATGGAGGCGGACACGATTATTACATTCTAAATGAAAATTGGCTCCTCCCCAGCAGACTATACCTCGTCTGCTAGCCTCCTGCTCCCTCAGTTTAGTGAGAAAGCAGTAGAAGAAGCAAAACCATTAAAGGAAAACAAATCAATTACACCCTTAGGCTACTTTCACATTTCCGTCAGTACGGGCCCGTCGCAATGCGTCGGGCCGAGGTACCGATGGACGCTGTGAAATAACTGCAAGACGTGAGCAGCGGATGCAGTTTTTGAACAATTTCGCTGCCCATTCTGCAGTCCGGGGAGGAGGGGGCGTAGTTTCGGCCGCGCATGCGCGGTCGAAAATGGCGGATGCGACACACAAAAAAGTTACATGGAACTTTTTTGTACCGACAGTCCGCCAAAACACAACGCATCCGTCGCACGATGGATGCGACGTGTGGCAATCCGTCACGATCCGTCATTAATACAAGGCTATGGGGAAAAAAACGCATCCTGCAAGCACATTTGCAGGATCCGTTTTTTTCTCTAAACGACGGATTGCGACGGAGCTCTAAAGAAGGAAGTGTGAACGTAGCATTAGAGAAAAAACAACGTAAATGCATGCCGCGACCCAGTGTCCCCCAATGAAGACTAAAGGGAAACAGATTTTACATTGAGTACCAAAAATCTTTATTTCTGTCGCTTGATTGGTCAATACACAACTATGGGACATCCTAAAGCTGTCCCTGGGGTGAGAAAACTAAATAATATAGTGCTACTACGAAATTCTGCATTCTTGCTCACGCTGAAGTCTGCGCAATTGCTGCCTGCAATATGTTCCTGCCAAATTTTGCATCTGCCAAAGATAAGGTGTGGACCCTGTAAAACTTCAAGAATGGTTGTACAGATTACCAAGTAACTGCCTTAAAAAGTTGCAGAACTGATCCCTGAGGACGAACCGCCCAAGAAACTCCCACTGCCCGTGTAGAGTATGCCGTAAGCCCAAAATGAGGTGCCCTGGTCTTCGCTTTGTAAGCCTGAATGATGGCCGCACTAACCCAACCATCCTTAGAGGTGGCCAGGCCCCTGCGAGGATCATATAATATGACAAAGAATCAGACCGTCTGAATGGGTTGGTGGCTGAAAATCAGCATCGTACAGAGATAAGGAGGCCATGGCAAAAGAAAGCCAAGACAATGTCATCGCTAAGGTGAAAAGCTAACACCACCTTAGGGAGTAAGGATGGAATAGACCTCAACATCACCTTGTCCTGGTGCAAGATTAGGTAAAAAGCGCAACAAGAGAGCCGCAAACTCAGATACTCTTCTAATAGACATGGCTATAAAGAAAGCTACCTTATAAGAAGGATGAAGCTCAGAAACCTCTGAGGGGCTCAGAAGGTCGTGACTGAATTGTCTCCAAGAATAGATTAAGCTCCCACAGATAAAGGGGAGGGAGGTAGTGTGTGGTCTAGGATGCGCTATTCCCTGGAGGAAAATCTTGACCTTGGGTCTAGAGGCCAAATCCCGCAGGAACAAAATAGCCAAGATGGACACATGCGCCTTTAGAGAACTAAGTGCCAACCCTGCCTCCAACCCTGACTGCAAAAAGGAGACCAGAGCTGGCATAGAAAAGTACATTGGGGAAATGCCAAAACACGCACACCAACGAAAGTAGGTCCACCAAGTGTGGTGATAGATACGCAGTGAAGAGGGCTTAAGTGCCTCGATCATGGTTTGGATGACTGGTTCTGACAACTCCGCTACCCTCAGAATTGGGGCCTTAACAGCCATGGCGTTAAACTGAACGTAAATTCAGATGGAAGAACAGACTCAGACAAAAGGCCTGGACAGTGAGGGAGAGTCCAGGGGACATCTGCCAAAAGGTTGATAACATCCGCGTACCAAGCCCTCTGGGGCAAGTCTGGTGTGATGAGAATGACAGGCATTCCCCCTGCCTTAACTTTGAGGAGTCTGGGCAGATGAGAACTGGGACCAGGGAATTGCCAATGAGTTTTTCGCAATTGCCTGAAGATCCCGAGATTTTGCAACGAATTTTGATACGTCGAGGTTTAGCCTAGATGCCAACAGATTGACACCTGGTGTACCACACCAAGGACAAGCCAGAAGGATGGCTCTGTGGTCCAACACATTGATCGGAAGGTGTCTCTCCTGACAGCTCCAAAATCCCTTAACCGAAAAAATGGCGGAAAATTGCCCCTCATCCAATAAGACTCACATCGGTGGTCAGAGCCTGCCACTGGATGGGACAAAAGGAGCGACGCTGGGTTAACTGGTGCGACGTCAACCACCTCGTGAGAGACTGGCAACAGGAAAGTGGAAGGAAGACCGTACGATCTAGGGACTGTATTAATTTGTATTTCATTTGTCCCAATGGGCCAAAAGCGTGTTCTGTAGAGGCCTTGAATGGAACTATGCAAACAGGACAAGTTTGAGCGTTGCCACCATCTTTCCCCAGACTCTCATGCAAAACCAAAGAGAATGTCTCTCTGGTCGCCTCAGAATTTGTACAGAGGATTGAAGAGCAAACCTTTTCTTCTGTGGAATGAAGAATGACGCCTGAATTGTGTCGAATATCATCCCTAAAAACTGAAGGCGCTGTGTTGGAACTAACTCGGAAATCACCCTTTTGGCAATTCAGCCGAATTGTTCCAGATTCTGAGAAATGCAAGATACCTTGACCAGAATCCAGAATATCGTCCAAATAGGTGATAACTACTATGACCCTGGTCCAAAATGGAGCCGTAACTGGGGCTGGGGGATGTCTTTGTGGTATTTTCCTGATGAAGAGGTCAGATAGACCTTGAAACGCGTTGAATAAACCACCAGAGCTTTTCATTACATTTGAATCTGTATTATTGTGGCAGCGCTGACTTAATCCACAAACTATCCTGCACAACGTCTCTAAAACAGTATAAGGCAGACCATGCCTCCAACTGACACTACACAAAACGGAGCAAGCCTGAGGCTAACAAGCGATGTATAGTCAGATTGAAAGGAGACAATTTTCATTTGGAATTTAATAACATCGTCAGCCAGGTGGCAGCAGACTAACCCACGGTTCTCTGTGTCCTCCAATGAAGCGACCCAGAAATGATTGTTCAGACAAAGCACGGGCACTCTGTCCAACCTTGGTGTGGTGAAACAATTCAGAGCAACTTCCCACCTATATGTTTTCCATCTATCTCAGTCCTCCTCTTCCTTGAGCGACAATTCTGCCTTTACAGCCGCAAGGAGAGTAGAGATAAATGGAAAACAAGTAGGTACTGAGGCGCACTGCACTATTTGGCCAAGTCAAAGGTGCAAAGAGTGCCTGTGCTTGGTTTGAACAGTCATTTTGTGCGGACAGACTAAGATCCCGTACTCATAAACAAATGGTTTAGCAAGTCATGCATGTGTTCTAACCAGGGAATGGAGTGTAAGTTGGCGAAATTGGAAAGATTGGCCAATAATTCCAATCTGCATAGAATTAACATAGATTTACCTCCACAACTGCAAAACCTTTGATTGGCCTTGACACTGGTTGGTTATCCAATATACTTGTTGTAAACATGGCTCCAACATCCGTTAAACAGGCCGCTTCAACATTATCCAGTTGTTCTACAAGACTTCCCAAGCTGCCCATACTTCCTGTGCTGCAGATGGAAAGGTCCAGACTCTCCTGGCTAGACACTGCATTTGGTTCCAAAAGACCTTGAGGTACAGCAAGTTCTGGCACAAACTGCTCCATGGATGCTTCACTGGTAGCTTGTGAAACTCCCTGAGAGCTACACAAGGAAGCCTGACTTGTGGAGGCAGAAGCACTGACACTAACTGCAGGTGTCACACTGCTGGAACTACTGATATCCATGTTGTTGTCAATCACTGGGACTACAGGAGTTTTTTCAGCCTCAGTTTTGCATTCAGCTCCTTCAGTTCCATCTTTGGCTTTTGTTAATTCAACATCTTGAAGGGGGATATAGATCTCATCTTTAAAAACGCCACCATGGGCATTGCAGGCTTTTCGAATAGCACCTCTGACAACAGATTCTTCCAGGTGAGTTGGTATACCGGAAATAACTAGCAAGCGGCTATGTGCTGTAGGTACTACAAGAGCCTGGCTGGCATCTGCGATGGCATCATTTGTGACACCCAAACCTTGTGGATCTTTACTTGTCAGATGTCTGAGAATCATTAGCAAAGTAAGGGCCCGGTGAAACCACAACATATCTTCCGGCTTGCTGCCACCCATACTAAGCAAGGCAGGGTCATTTTCAGCACCTCGTGAAGATGTGCGCTTTACAGTTGCTGCTTTTTCACGTTTGATCTTAACTTTCTTCCTCTTTGAAAGCAGGCTTGGACTTTGTGGTGTTTGGCCAGGGGAAGATGATGATGATGAGGAAGAGTCGCTAAGGTTTGTTGCAGTTGTTGAGGTCATCACACTGACTGCAGAACTCATATTAATGGGAAGCGTAACTTCCGCCACAGCCAGGCAAACCTCCATTAAAGCATGAAAATAGGTAGAAAAACGTCCATGCTCAGTAATCCCAGGAACTGAGCCACCACTTGCATTTCCAGAAGTCCAGTTTTGGGTCTCCTCATCGTATAACTTGCGCAACTCTGTTTGTAGAGCCATCAGCACTGCTAGACATGGATTCAACTGAAGAGCTATTGAGGAGGACAAGCCTGCAGGATTCTTCTTTTGCTCTAGATGGTGAAATTTACGAAGTAGTTCAGCCAGTAAGTGGAACTGTAACTCTTTTATAGTTGCCGCCAAGTCTGTTGTCCAGAGCAAATTACCTGAATGAAATTCACAAATTAATTTATAGCAATTACCAATTAGAATACAAGATCCTAAATGTTTACTAAAGAAGTTAACAATTTTTTTTTTTTTTTTTTTAAAGGTTGTACACATTTGGGGACACTTCTTTTTCTTAAACTTAAATGCACGTAATTGGGGCTAAAAATAATTTTTGAAGTTTCAAGTTCTTAAAAATTTTGCATTGTTTGCCTTCTCCAGCTCCCTGTGTTGCACTGTCTGATGCTGGCTGCAGAAGGAGTCAACCGAGATTTTATCAGTCAGTCTCCTAAGGCTAATTTCACACATTCGTTTTTTGCTGTCAGGCAGGATCCGGCGAATTTTTGAAAAAACGGATCGTTTGCAAGTTGTGAAAAACTGATGCAACGGATCAGTTGGTGTTTTTTTTTTTAAAAACCCGGGGATAGAGTTTGAACTTCCTGTTCGATCGAGAGAGAGCGAGAGAGAGAGAGAGAGAGAGAGAGAGCCCAGAATGGGGATTGTGCAGTTGAAAAAAAGGAATTAATTGCCAGAATCAGTCATTGACAGATTCCGGCGCCATAGGCTTCCATTACAGGAAAAGCCAGACACCGCCGGATCAGGCACTGTCCGTTTTTTCGCCGGACACAAAAAATGTTCATCTGTCCGTTTTGTCCGGCCGCCGAATCCACAATTTTTGCTGGTCTATGCTAAGTCTATGGGAAAAAACAGATCCGGCGGCGTCATTCGCCGGATCCGTTGTTTTTTTGTTTTTTTTTTATTTGCCGAATTGTGCCTGACGGCAAAAAACGGATGTGTGACAGTAGCCTAAAGGTACCTTCACACGAAACGACTTTACAACAAGAATGACAACGATCCGATCGCTGCAGCGTCGCTGTTTACATCGCTGTAGAGATGTCAAACACAGCAGCTCCAGAACGACGCAGGAGCGATCCTGTGACATAACGGTGATGCACTTATCGTTCTCACAGGTCGTTAGCTCCATGTTTAACATTGCTGGCATAGTTGCTTTTGCTGTCAAACACGACGATACACGCCGATCTAACGACTAAATAAAGTTCTGAACTTTAATCAACGACCAGCGATATCACAGCAGGATCCAGATCGCTGCTGCGTGTCAAACACAACGATATCGCTATCCAGGACGCTGCAACGTCACGGATTGTTGTCGTTCTCGTTGTAAAGTCGTTTCGTGTGAAGGTACCTTAAGATGTCTGATGGGGAGTCAGTAAATCTTATCTTTTTCTGAGCTACACTCAGCTGGTTTATGACCAAAGTTCAAATCAAAGCTGAAGGCGCAGAAAAACAAAACCTATTATGGCAATGGTATAAAATTTATAATAAAACACAATTGCAAAAATTAAACTAAAACTCAAAAACTGATTAACAAAGTGTAGTTAGCACACCTCATATTAAGAAAAAATAAAATTATTAACTAATTATTTCTAGTATATATTTAATTAAAAACAAAAAAATAATCTAAAAGTTTAATGACTAAATATAGGTAGAGTTGACGCACTCTTATTATTCTCGTTGAAAAATGAGTTTCTGCAAATCACACGTTGAGCAGGTAATGCTATTCCTTAGTAAAATGACCACACCAATGACAACTAAAAAAAACTACCGTATTTTTGGGATAAGATGCACTATTTCCCCAAAAAAAAATTTGGGGAAAATGTGGTGCGTCTTATAATCCGAATTGTAGCTGCGGTGGAGCGGGGTCCCAGGGAAGCTTCTGGCGGCGGCAATTGCTGTGGGCCCCAGGCTGGTACGATGAGGTGTTCGGCTGTACGTGGGGTCCGCCGACATTGTGAAAGCCTGGAGCCCCGCACTTTCCATACTTTTTTATGTGGTGGACTATGGGAAAATTGCTGCCTGATGCGACGCATGCGCGTATCGAGATCTTAATTCTGCATGCGTCACCTCCACAGAACACCTCGTTGTACCAGCCTAAGGCCTTCAGCCAATGCCCAACTCTTAGGGTATGTTTCCACGTTCAGGAAGCGCTGTGTGTTTGACGCTACGTAGAGCCGCAGCGTCAAACACGCAGCGTCCAGATGTTACAGCATAGTGGAGGGGAATTCATGAAATCCCATCTCCACTATGCATTAAAAGACGCATATGGCAGACCCGCGGAAACGGACATGCGGCACGTCTTCTCAGAACGCAGCATGTCCTTACAATGCTGAAACGACCCAAGAACAACGCAGGTGACCTGCCAGTGACCTCAGGTGCAGATTTGGTCAGGATTTTACCTGCGTAAAATCCTGACCAAATCCTGAACGTGGACACATACCCTTAGTGCCGCCGAACACCCCGTCCTACCAGTCTGGAGCCCGCAGCATCTCCTGCTTTTTCCAGCAGTTACCCTGCCACCTGGGACCCCTCTCCACCACCACTGACCCCCAGGTAAACTACCACAAAAGCGGATAAACACGCACCATTTTATTAAAACATTTTTTTCCCCTATTTTCCTCCTCAAAATTTGGGATGCATCTTATAGTCCGCAAAATATGGTACTTTACAAGCATGAAAGGGCCAAGTCAAATAAAATGTTGACTTGTAGTCTCAGCCATAAATATAAATTGAAAAATCTTTGAATCCTCGTTTTCTTAAAACTATGCTAGAAACCTTAAGAAATCTAGTCATTGTGATCACAGTCACAAAAGAAAAAAAAACCTTATTCCATCATCGAGCTTCTAGCTAGGAAAGAGGATATGAAGTTGTGCCTCACAACAGGTCTGTACTTAAAATTAGTTTGAATTTTTTTTTTTTAATCAGTTTTGAAAAAAGCTGAAGATAAATTTATTTAATTAAAAAATATATTTTTTTATTTTCTTACATAAAAATTCCACCACTTGCAGGAGGATAGATGATGGAACGGTATCAAGCTCATCTTCTGACTTCTCATCTACATCTTCAAGCTTCCATGATAAAACCTGCTCTGTAAAAGCCATAGCAAGCGGAAATTCCAGTGGAAGGGAATGAATTACCAGAACAGCTCCCGGAGCCGGAGATACACCTATAAAGTAAAGAATTTCAAATGATACGCAATATAACTTAAATTAATATACTCTTCAAGAAATAAAAACATTTTGGCAACATGTACATAAACCTCATCTCTTCTGCTTTGATGGAAAACTTGTAGATAAATACTGTCAAATAAATCAACTCCTATAAAACAAAAAAAATGGACCCCTAGTATGGATCAGACCACCAACTACATAATATTACCTACAAATACCTGATGTCGATATAAATGAAGAATACACACATGTATCAAAATATAGGGATTTTTGTGTACTCACCGTAAAATTCTTTTCTCCGAGCCATTCATTGGGGGACACAGATCATGGGTGTATGCTGCTGCCACTAGGAGGCTGACACTAAGTGATACAAAGAAAGTTAGCTCCTCCCCTGCAGTATACACCCTCCTGCTGGCTCTCAGCTAACCAGTTCGGTGCAAAAGCAGAAGATCAATAACATATGAGCGTATAGCATGTCACATTATATATGAGAGTATAGCATGTCAAATTATAAAACAAGCACAAGCTAATAACAGGGTGGGAACTGTGTCCCCAATGAATGGCTCGGAGAAAAGGATTTTATGGTGAGTACACAAAAATCCCTATTTCTCCTTCGCCTCATTGGGGGACACAGACTGTGGGACGTCCCAAAGCAGTCCCTGGGTGGGGAAAACATCAGATCAGGCCTTGTGAAACTACTACTTACAAGTGCGCCACCGTGGCCTGCAGTCTGCCAGCCCAGACTCACATCTGTGGAAGTCTGGGAATTATAGTGCTTCAAGAATGCATACGGACTGGACGAACCCGCAAGCTTGTAGGCGTGCTTTGCCGACGAATGATGCCTAGAACCCAAGAAACCTTGATAGACAGGGAGATAGGCTAACATCTAACACGGAAGGACTCCTGGATGATGTAATGAATCCACCAGGCTAACATGGCCGATGAAACGGCTAAAACCTTCCTGTTACTGTCAGGAAGCCGTCCTCTTACCGTGAGGTAGCCCAAATAATGTGTCCAACCTTCGGAAGGACGCCGTTCTCGAGACGTAACTACTCAGAGCACTCACCTCATCCAGAAAATGGGGAACCCATTCCGTTTTGTGGTCTGGTGCCGAAAGAGATGAGGGAAGAACAATGCCCTCGTAACTGTGGGAATACAATACCACCTTGGTAACAAGGGACAGGGATGGCCTGAGGGCAACCTTGCCTTGATGATAATAAGGGAAAAAACTCTGAAAACAGAGCAGCTAGTTCCGAAGGCTCGTCAGGACGAGGAGATCGCTGAGAAAAAAGGGCGACCTTCCCTGATAGTAAAGTCTGTCCGGATCAAAAGGAGTCTACTGTAAGACTCCCAGGACCATTAAGGTCCCAAAGATCTAACGGTATGCGATAGGGAAGAACCACATGTGAAGACTCCCAGCGAGGAAGTCCCTATTTGCAGTTTTGTTGCAATAAGACGGAAAAATACTAGTTCTGCAAACGAGAAAACCTGACATGGTCAGAGCGGATCTCCTAGAATCACTGGGGCCCTTCCTGCTTCTGAAAAGATCTTGGAAGTAGTGGAAGAGGGGCTATGGAAACTGGTACCATGGAAGAACCAGAGCATGCACTGCAATGGCTTTTGGATCTGGAGGCCGAACCATGAACTTAGAGTACATTTGCGTTCAGTCTGGACGCTATCCGACCTACATCTGGAGTGCTCCAGAGAAGACAGATCTGATGGAAGACTTCCGGGTGAAGTTCCCACTCTCATGAGGCGTGACCATGATGGCGTCTGCCGCCAAGAGTTCTACTCTTGAGATGTGTAGTGCCGAGATCACCGAATGATAGATCGTGGACCAACAGAGAATGTGAGGTACCTCGGCCATGACGCCTGACCGTGGGTACCTGCTAGATGATTAACATATGGCACAGACGTGGGATTGTCCGATTAAAATCGGATGGGGTGACCCGCCAGAAGGCAGTGGACCTGCAGTAGAACTAGACATACCGTTCGGATCCCCAGAACAATGATCAGGAGAAGAGGACTGGCATTGGTAGTCACTAATAACCATTGTACCGGGAGAAAGGATCTCCCCTGGATGAGGAAGGAGCTCAGTGACTACCCTCTGAAAGCCTGTTTGACCTGCAGAAAACGAGAGGAGCAAAGGAAAACGCTTCCATTGCCGTCACCAATTTTCCTCAGAACCCCCCTAGCAGATTGAATGGAATGAGGGGATGAATGAACAAGTGCGCGAGTTCACTGTTGAAAGGTCACGGCCTTGTCCTAACCTTCTGGAAGTTTCCAGGATCATCCTCAAAAAGGATATCTGCTGGGCTGGAAATGAGGAAAAAACTTGTTTAAGTTTAGCTGCCAGTCCAGGAGAGAGAGGGTATCGCAAGAGATATAGACGACTCAGCGCAGGGCTGGAAGAGCGTCTAGAAAGTCGACCAGATAGGGCAGGACGACCACGCCTCTAGTGCAAGAGAAACATGACAGCCGCCATAACCCTTGCAAACACTGGGTACGGTAGCAAGGCCGAAGGACAAGGTCGTGATTTGAAAATGCTGTTCGCGAATGGAAAAGCGAGGGAATTTTTGAAGAGGGGAAAAAATAGGAATGTGAAGGTACGCATCCAGAATTTCGGTGGATGCCAGAAACTTCACCTTTTTCCGTTGAAGTAATGGCTGAGCGGAGGAACTCCATCCGAAGAAGGAGGACCTTGTCAAGCTTGCTCAAAATTTGAGGTTCAGGGTCGGTCTTACTTTTCGGTCCCCTTTTTGGAACGAAGATCCCTTAGATCTAGACCGTCCAGGACAACTGACCCACCTACTAGTTGGGTCTATAGGAATAATGCGATCCTTTGTACTCCCAACCTCTCACCGAATTACCGATCAATCTGGTAAGGGAGTGATGTCAGAGGCCTTTTGAACGCAGAGTACGCTTCCATTCTCTGAGCTATAATGTCCTTCTGAGTGTAATGGCATTAGCTGCTGACAGCGCCGCGCAAGTGGACGCATCCGAGAGGCGTGAAGCAGCCAGTCTCCTCGCTCATGAAATTTGATTGACCAGCTGTACCGTCTTCGGGAAAAGGTTACTGTTGGAAATCAAAGTAGTTAAGGTCTCTGACCAAGAGACCATTGCTCTAGCAACACATACGGCGGCTAAGGAAGGGTAGATCGCTGAACCGGAGGCCGCAAGATGGAACAAACCAGATTTGCTATCTGACAGTAAGTTGTATTTTTAATTGATGACCCATTGGGCAGGGATACTGGTAGGTATACCACAGGAGATTCTACCATGTTAATATGCCAAGTTGCAGAATGCGCGGCTGCAGGCAGAAGGTGAGGAAAAGCAGTCTCTTGCTATCGCCTCTCTCTTTTGACAGTGCAGAGTTAAAATGATGAACCCTCGATCCTCCATGCTCTTAACAGGGAAGTGGAGAGGGATCGTCCGCCTTCTTGCATCATCTGCTAAAAAGTGGTGATGCAGAGGGGGAGTTCGGACGCCAAATAGAGTGCCTCTGTAAATCCACAGAGTTAAGGTCCCTG
This sequence comes from Ranitomeya variabilis, assembly GCF_051348905.1. Classification (NCBI taxonomy): domain Eukaryota; kingdom Metazoa; phylum Chordata; class Amphibia; order Anura; family Dendrobatidae; genus Ranitomeya; species Ranitomeya variabilis. The sequence goes on along the minus strand of NC_135232.1, from coordinate 216,058,875 downwards.
GGTGGACAGGGTTGGTTGTCCGGTGTTAGGCCTGGCTGTAGAAGAGGATACATGGAGGCGACACTCCATGTGCTCGTCTATTGATGGTGTGGGGAGATCGGTGCCCTTTAAAAGGACCCATCACCCCTAAGAATCAGACCAGGCATGGCATCCCACATCTTAGGGGGTATACGTGGAGGGGACACCCCACATGTTTGCATATTGGCTGAAAAAGGATGCTACGCTTGCAGAGGTTTCTGTCCAGTGGATCGCTTATCCGGACCCTCCCTGTCCGGGTGAATGGCAAATGCTCTGCGAGGGAGTTTAGTCTCCTTATGAGGGACACTGCGTGATCTAGAGCAGAACCGGAGTCCTAATCAATCTACAGAGATTGATTGATGATATAAATAGGCAAAACCATCCTTTTCTGAAGTTCTGGTGAGTCCAGAACCAAGGCAATATCAGATCCATATTCAGAGACTTGTTCTCAGCAAATTATTGGGGAGGGATCAGGAAATTAAACTTCCGTTTTTTAGACACGTGTGCGTTTCTAGACGCCTGTATGTTTCTAGAAAACTTGCGGCTCCTGCTAGCTGACGGCTCACATGAAGGAAAAGGACCATCTATATTGGTCCTGTGAGCACTCCGAGCCACAGAGGGTTTACGGAGGAATTCAATCTCTTGGACAGAGAAGCCATGGGTTGCGGCAGTGACGAAGCCCACTCAGGTAACTAGGTACTCTGGGATAAGCTGGGATCGGCGGTGGAGGGCTCCTGAGCTCATTTAGGCTCATTCCGGCTTTGGACTGGTCATGTGTAGTGATGAGCGAATATACTCGTTGCTCGGGTTTTCCCAAGCACGCTCGGGTGACCTCCGAGTATTTGTTAGTGTTCAGAGATTAAGTTTTCATCACGAATGATTTACAGCTATTAGCCAGCTTGATTACATGTGCGTATTCCCTAGCAACCAGGCAACCCCCACATGTACTCAGCCTGGATAGTAGCTGTAAATCATTCAGCTGAGGCGATGACAACTTAGGGTATGTGCACACGCTGCGGATTTTGCTGCGGATCCGCAGCTACGGATCCGCAGCGGTTTCCCATGCATTTACAGTACCATGTAATGCTCCAATAGGAAACTGCAGGTGAAAAACCGCAGTGGAAACTGCAATAGAAACCGCGATAAATCCGCAGTAAAAACCGCAGCGGTTTTGCACTGCGATTTATCAAAAACGCTGCGGAAAATTCCGCAATGGAACCCACAGCGTGTGCACATGGCCTTAATCTCCGAACACTAAAATACTTGGAGATCACCCGAGCAATGAGTATATTCGCTCATCACTAGTCGTGTGCCTTTAAGACAAGGGAATATTGGTCATGAGCCTTTAAGACCAGGGGATACTGGTTCTGTGCCTTTAAAACCAGGTAATACTGGTTATGTGCCCTTAAATTCATGGAATGCTGGTCCTGTGCCTTTCCGATCAGGGAATGCTGGCCATGTGCCTTTAAGACCAGGGAATGCTGGCCATGTGCCTTTAAGACCAGGGAATGTAAATGTGCCTTTAAGACCAGTGAATGCTGGCCATGTGCCTTTAAGACCACGGAATGCTGGTCATATGCCTTTAAGACCAGGGAATGCTGGTCATGTGCCTTCAAGACCAGGGAATACTGGTCATGTGCCTTCAAGACCAGGGAATACTGGTCATGTGCCTTCAAGACCAGGGAATACTGGTCATGTGCCTTCAAGACCAGGGAATACTGGTCATGTGCCTTCAAGACCAGGGAATACTGGTCATGTGCCTTCAAGACCAGGGAATACTGGTCATGTGCCTTCAAGACCAGGGAATACTGGTCATGTGCCTTCAAGACCAGGGAATACTGGTCATGTGCCTTCAAGACCAGGGAATACTGGTCATGTGCCTTTAAGACTAGGGAATACTGGTCATGTATCTTTAAGACTAGGGAATACTGGTCGTGTACCTTTAAGACCAGGCAGGAGATACTGGTCATGTGTTTTTAAGCACAGGGGGAAGATGCAGGGGAAGAGAGCAGTACTTCCTTACTCGGTTACAGAGTCGTTGTGCCCCTTTAATGCAAAACCATAGCCCCTGTGTGTGTCTGTGTGTCTTGGCAGGGTGGACCAAGATGGCCACTGGGAGTTGCAGAGGTGGTAAAGTCTTGCAGAGAGTGAGAGGCGACAATTCGGGGGGGGGAACCGAGCCACAGACGTGATGTGGGCGGAGCCTCATGACTTCCATGAACAGGCCCAAGCCGAGGCCTAAGTTTCTGCAGCTGGCGTGAGCAATACCAGGGGTAGATTAGAGGGGCGTTGCCAAGAGAAGCTATCGTTCCCGTGCCAGGGGAGAAGCGCCAAAAAAGTGGGCGAAGTCATAATGCGGGCGCGGCTTCCGGGATGCGCCCTACACATCGGTCAAAGTCAGGGGCTAAATTTTTGCAGCCGGCCGAGCATTACCTCATGGAGGTGGGACACAGGGAAGCCATGGCTGAGGCTGCCTGTCGGCATGTGAATATCCCACTGCAGAGGCCCACCACTGACTGGATCCACTCACCACTGGTGCACGTCCCGGCATGGAGCCGCCGCGATGACTGGGTTTTTAGCGCTGAGGAAAGCGTGCGCACTCCATTGTTCTGCTGCAGGTCAGGTATTGCAGCATGGATGGAGCAGGGATAGAGGTGTAAACCTCAATCGACCATCCCTTTGTTAGGGAGGTGGAGAGGAACAGTCCGCCTCCTTGTGCCATCCGCTTTAACAGTGGTGGGACAGTGGGGGCTGCTCGGACGCCGAAGAGAGGGGCCTCTGTACATCCACGGAGTTCAGCCCCAGGGTGGACAGGGCCAGTTGTCCGGCTATAGGCGTGCTGGCTGGGCAAGAGGGTACGTGGAGGCGACACTTCATGTGCTCGTCCGTTCAGGGTGTGGGCAGATCGGTGCCCTTGAAGGGACCCGTCGCCCCAAGAATCAGCTCAAGCGTGGCATGTCGCAGAGAGGATACGGAGAGGCGACACTCTCCGTGCTCGCCTGTTGATGGTTCGGGGAGATCGGAGCCTTGAAAGGATCAGTCGCCCCTTCGTTGTAGAAAGTAAAATCAAAAATGTAAAAATAAAATAAAGAGTTTTGGGTCTGAATAGCAGACCCGTCCGTGTGCCTCCTACGGACACTAAGCAAGAACTGGTTAGCTGAGAGCCAGCAAGAGGGTGTACACTGCAGGGGAGGAGCGAACTTTCTTTGTATCACTTAGTGTCAGCCTCCTAGTGGCAGCAGCATACACCACGGTCTGTGTCCCTCAATGAGGCGAAGGAGAAAGTTCTGTTTATTGAATTTACAAAAGGCTACCATGTTAAATCAGTTCAAAATCAGCACAGGATGGAGGCCACTGTTCATGATGATAAAGTTACAAACACAATATGTGAAAAGTAAATAATGTTGCACAGTATGTATGATGAAGATTGCACAGGCTCAATGGATGTCATGCTATCAATACCAGACAGTACGAGATGACCCACTGAATTAGAGCACAATGAGAGTTTAATACATTGAATGTGCTGCTAAAGTGGTGCTAGTGAAAAAAAACGTATTTTAAAACCACAAAGAGAAGCGTATGACAATGGAATAGTTGTTGAGACATGCAGAGAAAGGTAAAAAAATAAATATAAATATATATATATATATATATATATATATATATATATATATATATATATATATATATATATATATATATATATATATATATATATATATATATATATATAGTAAAAAAATATATATATATTGTCATCAGATCCACATCCGGGGTCCCCCAGCGAAGACAGATCTGTTGGAAAACTTCCGGATGAAGTTCCCACTCCCAAGGGGCGAGACCCTGATGGCTGAGTAAGTCTGGCGCCCAGTTTTCTAGGCCTGGTATGAGATTGCCGAGTGGTTCCTCTCTGCTCATGGGAGAATGCGAGTTACTTCGTACATGGCCGACCTGCTGTGGGTACCCCCTTGATGATTAATGTATGCCACAGCCGTGGCGTTGTCCGTTTGAATTCAGATGGGGTGACCCGCCAGGAGATAATGGAACTGCTGCAGGGCTAGCCATATCGCTCAGATCTCTAGGACATTGATATGGAGTCTCGATTCCGAATTGACCAGCGGCCCTGAGCGGTGTGGTGACGAAAGACTGCTCCCTAGCCCAGAAGACTTGCATCGGTAGTCACCACTAACCATTGAACCGGGAGAAAGGACTTCCCCTGATTGAGGGAAGAGCTCAATATCCACCATATGAGAGGCTGCCTGACCCACAGGGATAAACAGCCCCCGCGGTCGAGGGAGAACGGGTTCCTGTCCCAAGCTGCTAGAAGGCATGCTGCAGGGTACAAAGGTGCAGCTGCGCCAAAGGAACTGCTTCCATTGCTGCCATTTTCCCCAGTACCCTCATAGTAAACTGGCTGGAATGAGGGGATGATTGACAAAGTCCGTGGGCTCCTTGTTGAAGGGCTAGGACCTTGTCTCGAAGGAGAGTCACCAACCATCGAGAGGTGTCCAGGGTCATGCCTAAAAAGGATATATGCTGGGCTGGGACTGGGGAGGACTTGGTTAAGTTTATCAGCCAGCCCAGGCGAGAAAGGGTATCGCAAATGACACGAACGGACTCCGCACAGTCGTGGAGAGACGTACCCTTGACTAGAAGGTCATCCAGATAGGGCAGAACGACCATGCCCCGAGAGTGCAAGATGGACTTGACGGCCGCCATGGCCTTTGTGAACACCCTGGGAGCGGTAGCGAGGCCAAAGGCCAAGGCCGTGAACTGAAAATGCGGTTTGCGAAAAGCAGGAAATTCTAGAGGGGGGGGGAGAAAAAAAAAAAAATCAGGATATGCAGGTACACATCCTGAATGTCGAAGGATGTCAGAACCTCCCATTTTTCCATTGAAGTAATGACCAAACGTAGAGACTCCATGCGGAAGTGACAGACCATGACAAACTTGTTTAGAAGTTTAGTATGGGTCTCATCTTCCGTCCTTTTTTGGGACAACAAATAGGTTTGAGTAGAATCCCATGAACCTTTCGTTTTCTGGAACCGGGACAATGATGCCATTGTGACGCAATGCATCTATGGCTCGGGAAAAAGCTTTTGCCTTCGCCTCTGACGTGGGAGGACGGAAAGGTAAGAAACGCGTTGAGGGAAGCGAAGAAAAAGAGTCGAACTTGAGGCCTCGAAGACAGAGAGACAAATTTTCTATCTGACGGTCAGTGGAATTTTTAATGGATGACCCATCCAGCAGGGATAGAAGGGTTTTGGATGCCAGGCGAGAGACTGGCGGGTCTACTACAGGAGATACGGCCCAATCTTTCCTTGGATCAGCTGAAAAAGGATACTTCGCCTCAAGAGATCTTTGTCCTGTGAAGAGTTTATCCGGTCTCTCCCTGTGCCGATTAACTATAGCCTGAAACTCCGGGTGAATGGCAAATGCTTTTAGTCCTTTTGAAGGACATAGCGTGATCCGGCACGGAGCCTTCGTCAACCTTCAGAGTCTGACAGTCTCAATCAAAGAATGCACCGTTTTCTGAAAATCTGGTGAATCCGGATCCAAGGAGACGTCCGATTCATACTCAGAATCGTGTTCGCTACAAACCTCTAGAGAGGGAGAGCGAGAAATGGAGCTCACGGACATCAAGGCACGTGATTGCTTGGGTGACGTACTACGGATCCATTTTCTAGATGCCTGTACGTTTCTAGAGTGCTTGCGGACCCTGCTAGCCGACGGCTCCCGTGTAGAGGAGGATCCATCTACGTCAGTCATGCGAACGCCACGAACCACAAAAGGAAAACGGAAGGATTCAAACGTTTTGGCCAGAGAAGCCATGGATTGCGACAGTGATGAAACCCACTCAGGGAGACTAAGTACACTGGGCTCAGTGGCAGTAGGGGGCTCCTGAGCGTATTTGGGGTCATAGGCTTTGCAGAGTGGCAAACTCTGAGCTTTAGGAAACGTAGACTGGCAAGACTTACATGAAGTAAAAAAGACAGTCTTAAGAGATTTTTTAGGTGTCTTAGGCTGGGACATGATGTACCCATCTATGTGCCCCTTTAATAGGGATTCCTACAGAGTATGGGGTACCGCAGAGGTGCAGCGCTCCCTTACCCAGATTGTCTCTTATTTGCAGTGTGGCACTTCTGAAGCGGTTAGCGCTGATGCCTCCGGATCCTTGTGCCAGGAAGCTGCTTCCGGATGCCAGTGTGTCTCTGGAGGTGGCATAGGAAGGAGAAAGATGGTCACCGAGATCTGCATAGGCGCTTCTCGTCCTGGACAAGAAGTGCCTGAACAGTGGGTGGGGACGCTGGAGCGCGTCATAGCGCAGGCGGAGCATCCGGGTGCAGCCTGCACAAGGCCGAAGCCGGGGGCTAAATTTTTCGGTGGAGGCCGGCACCGAACAGGAGAAGAGCCGGATGTCCCCCCCACAGTCGCCAGGATGGGACCCCAATGCCAGCACTGCCCCAGACCACCTGCTCAGAGCCCCTAGCCCCAGCACTTACCCGGAGAAGCTGCCAGGTAATGCAGCAAGTCAGGATACAGTAAGTCCTCCTGCTGACGCTGCTGGTTTTGGACGGCGCAGGGATAAAGGGGGAACCCCTCAATCCAGCATCCCTTTCATAGGGAGGTGGAGAGTAGCCGTCCGCCTCCTTGCATCATCCGTTTTAACAGTGGTCATGCAGTGGGGGCTGCACAGATGCCAAAAAAGTGCCTCTGTACATCAAAGGGGTTCAATCCCCCAGGATGGACAGGGCTGGCTTTAGGCCGGGCTGCAGAAGAGGGTACATGGAGGCAACACTCCATGTGTTCGTCTGTTGATGGTGGGGGGAGATCGGTGCCCTTTAAGGAACCAGTCGTCCCTAAAAATCAGCCCAGGCATGGCATCCCACGAGGGGGTACTTGGAGTTCCCGACTGTAGTTGTTTTGGGGAGATCAGAACCTTAAAAGGATCCGTAGCCCCTTCATCTGAACAAAAAAGTAAAATAAAAAAAAAATAAAAATGAAAAGTTAAAATAAAAAAGGATTTTGGGTCTGAAGACCAGACCAGTATGCCTCCTACGGACACTAAGCATGAACTGGTTCTCTTGGAGCCAGCATGAGGAGGAGCTATCTTTCTCTGTATTAACTAAGTGTCAGCCTCCTAGTGACAACAGCATAACACTCATGGTCCTGTGTCCCCCAATGAGATGAAGGAGATAAAAAAAATCGAAAAAATTGCAAAAAACGCATGTTTTTGCAGCGGTGTTTATCCAGCCAAGAGATTGGGAAATGGTGCAGAAATATCTGCTGCAAATAAAGTGTGTACATAGCATAAACGTTATTAAGCAAATACTATTAAATATGTGAAAAAAGAGTCTAAAAATACAGCATGTGAGCCAAAGAACAGATAACTACCAATATTTGTAAATTTTAATGTCATAAAAAATTAGAGACCTTTGCCAGCCAAAAGAGTGATATGATGCATATTTTGCCCCAAGCTTTGTTTAAGGGTGTATGGTATGGTTCAGCACCTCTATTCCATTGCCACATTCCCAACTTTGCCATTTTTGATTATTTTTTCCAAAAGCCGCAAATTGTTAGTACTGCCTTCACATTGTGCTCTAATCCCACGGACCATCTAGGTCTATGTACTATGTCATTTCATCATTCTCTTAACATCAGCCTCCCTCTTCTGCTGATTTTATTTTATGTGGCAGTGTCTTTTGTAATCTGAATAAACCAAATTTTTTTGATAAATATGTGTTTTTATGTATTTTTGTAGGTGATAAATACTGGCAAACAAAAATACGGTTTGTGATTTAACAGAACATTCGAATAATTAATTGACAAAAATAATTTGATTTGAGCACAAACCATATTTAAAGGGTTTTCCAAGAGATTAAGAAATTAAACTAGAAGTGGAAATTATGCATAAACCATATTCACTTTTAATATTCTCTGCTGCTGTAGTGTCAATGCTAAGATGGTCCCCGCCAGTCCCACGCCGTACATCAATGTGACCACTGCAGTCACTGGCACGGGCCATTATAGCATTGGTGTTGGGATGGCTGGAGGGTTCACAGGTAAGCTCATTTTTATTTTATTCCCTGCCTCAGCCTTTAACTCTCAGACCATATACCTAGTTTGACGTGGATCTTGTCCGTAGGAATGAGGGCCGTTGGGTATTGATTGGTGGTTGGCGGTGGTGTGAGGCCTGTATTGCTGGGGGAGGCATCACGAGGGTAACATGCTGTTTCAATTAAATTCAGTTGTCCATTTCTCTTCACTTTATGACCAAGTCCATAGAGCAGAACTCGAGCCCAGGGAGCTTTATACAATGAAGAGCTAGAACAAAGATAAATGTAATATTTCTTACAGTAAAAACAGCCCAAATAAAATCAACTTATGTCATTAGTGGGACCTGAGTTAAGGATAGATAATGAGCTCAAGAAGAAGTGGCTCATAAGTGAAGAAAGAGGCATTATTCTCAAATATATCACATTTTCTATTGATTTGTGCAAATCTAGCTGAAATGACAGTGCCTTTCAATTTTCAATTCTAGTTTAACATCTGAGCATGACACTCTTGCCTTAAAAGGACTATACCCTCCATAATGGGTGGATATTGTCAGATACCGCTAGTAAAAAAAAAAAAAAAGAAAAAAAAAAGCAATTTTGCAATTTATTAAATTTTGCAGCCATTCTTGAACTAGTAACGCTTTTGTTTACATCTTGCAGCTTAGGAGACCGACCACTTCGGATGTGTAGATTGTATGAACGGAGCTGAAGAAGATGTCCAGGATTAGGAGGTAACAGAACGCTCCAGTGATCCTGACCAGCTTCAAAACAGCTTACAAGCTGAACAGAAGTGAGCTGGTAAACATGACACATGATCTGCTGTCTAGCAGTGGTGGTTGGTCTCCAAGAAAATAAAGGTGTAAACAAAAAAAAAGAAAAGAGAAAATATCTCAAGAATGGTTAAACAATTTAATAAGCAGTAAATTGAAAAGTTACTTGTATTTACAAGCATTTAGCAGACAATACCCATTTATGAAGATTTGATTAACCCATCAAAACATCACTGTGGTTATTTAGATCACTTACTCTTTGCGGAAACCAGACTGGCTTTCTTTACAAGACACCACAACAAATGCTGCTCCAGGAAAATTAACATCCATACTGACTTTGGATTCAGTGACTGGGAATTCTTCTGATGGAAACTGCTCTGGAGCATTCTAAAAACAAAAAAAAAACTCCAATAAGAGAACTAGAAAACAAAGGCCAAAGAAATTCTACAACTCCAAACCTTACCATAATAGAAGATGTTCTACATCACTAAACCTTCAAAGTGATTAGCACACTGACCTGTAGGAATGAACAGATCTGTTTGGTTAGGTCCAGAAGGCTGTCCTCTCCTTGATGTAAGGCTCTAGTGATGGCAACCCCAAGCCATTCTCGGATTGCTTGAGCATTGCCCTGGTAAAAGAGGTCTGTGGTTGAGCAGTTCTGAGAATGGATGCAATGTTGCAAAGATTGTGCAATGAGGATAGAAGAGGAGCTGATGGTGCCATCTATGTAAAGAAAAGCAAAAGGTTTAAAAGGATAATAATAGCAAATGTGATAAACTCAATAAGTAAATTATTGAATTAAAAAGTAGAGGGAACACTCATTAGCAAAATCTTGATATACAATTTTCTATGGAAACAGCGACGTATATATTTACCAGTAAGGGGAGGTGTTAGAAGTTGGTTTGACAGCAGTTGCAGATGCTCCAGTGTGATGTCCCGAATGGCAGGAATATGGAACAAGCGAGTAAATGTGTGTGGAGACTTTGGTGCAAAAATATTGAGAAGTGCAACACGGCAGTAAAGCCTGGCAAGTGCAGATTCACATCTTAGCAGCTCCCTAAAATGAAGAAATATAATGCACATTTCATGGAGCCATACAACTGTGCTGCAATCTTGTAAAATGTGCAGGCAAACATGAACATAGGCAATCACTAATGCATGTTCACCAATATAATAAGTTTATCTGCCTACTACAAGCCGCATTCTGTAAAAAACATCCTGTCATCTCGGTCAATCAGTAGGTCCCCAGAAGAAGTTAATCCATTGTAGAATTACAAGGGTTTCCCCTTTCAAAGTTTTATTTTAGTAATATGTTGTGGTCATGTTAAAATTAATAAAATAATTTGTTAATTACCCTCCCCAGTGCCAACGTTGCATCTCCATCGTGGCTCTAGTGATTGTACATAGGCGGCAACGGTGACATCATATCAACAGTACATATCACCACCGGAGCCACAGCTGCTCCTGACGTCTACATCAGAAGAACTGCCGAGTCCAGTGATTGGATGCAGCATTGAAGACGTGATGTCACTGACGCACAATCATAGATGGGAGCAATGTTAGAGACTCAACCCTGAATATGGTGAGGGCAAGTAACAGATGCATTTATTATTTTTAGCACTCCTACAATGAATTACATTAAAAAAAGGGAAAAAAAGGTGAAAATGGAAAACCCCTTTAAATAAATCATAGAATATTAAAAAGAAAGGAAGAATCTGCAGATTATGTTTCTGCTACATGGCATTGACATGCCTTCAGTCCTGCTATAAACTACTCGCTTACCTGTGAATTTGGATGTTTGCGCTATCTAGAGTCACTAAACCATTGGTGGCCATTCTTCTGTATCCCACAGGTGGACGTTCCAGCATGTCTATAGGATACCAGTATCTGACTAAGACGCCTTCACTACGGAGATACGTCTCTACTTGCACCAATTCATTTACCTAAAAGCAAAAACAACCAACAAATCCTGCTAAAAGATAGAACAACTGCAAGCGTGTGGGTTTTTAAAACATATTTTGAAGCATATGGCACAGTTCTAAATTGTTATTATAGGTAAAGTTATGCATCCTACATTTCATCAGGACATTTTAATAAGGAGCAAATCTATCAAGTCATTTGTAAATGATTGGTCTAAATACAAACAAAAGCTGCAATTGATGTTCTTAAAGGGCATCTGTCACCTGGTTTTTGCTATCTATCTGAGATCCGCATGATTGTTGGGTCAGAAGCCCCGATTCAAATGATGATTGCTTACTACGCTGCTTCCTGCAATTTTGATAAAAATCAGTTTTCTCTCCTGCAGATCTACAAGTTTTCTAAATGCCGAGCTCTGTACGCATAAGCAGAAAGCTGCCTATCAGTAGTGGGGGTGGGGCTATACAAGGCTCATGAATACGGAGGACTACCTGGTGGCAGGTTTACTAGTCCTTCAGTGATAATCTCCTGCTAAAACAGTGATTTTAGAAAAACTACACTAAGCAGCCCAGTAAGTGACACATCGCTGGAATCAGGGGCTCTGTCTCTACATTATGTTGCTCTCAGATTAGGTGGCAAAAACGTGGTGATAAAATCCCTTTACACCATAATCATAAAATAATCTAAATGAGAAAATAAACCAAAAGAGAGGGAGCTCCATGTGAAGAGGTGTTCAACTCCCCTCTGGTTGTTATGCATGCCAGGCACACTGCTGATGCTAAGTGGTGAATGACGGCTGTCCTGGAGCGCTGCAGCACCTTCTGCCTACGCATGGCATCCTGCTCAGGAGCTGTGATACAGTGAGGCATGATGAAAGGTGGGCTGTGGAAATCCAGTCAGGAGCCACCCAGGTCAGATAAGAAAAGTCGATTTATTCAATACAACATGTTTGATCCGTCCCCTTCATCAGGTAACTACAAAATGTATACCACGCTCAGTGCTTTAAATAAACAGGCACGTGAAAACTGTGTGTGTTGAATAAATCGACTTTTCTTACCTGACCTGGGTGTCTCCTGACACAGAGCGCGGCACCCTGTGGATTTCCACTGACGTTTCTTTGTTCCTCAATATAATATAAATGTAAGGTGCGTGATGCCTGGTTTTTATGTTACATGCTCTACAGCTTAGAAACATTAGCATTTTAGCATTCTTTTCAATGTCAGCAGATACAATTTTAAGATATTTTACACCCCATGAAAACAGAACACTAGCCGAAATCATGGCTGCATGCTATTAATTTAAAATACCAAGAAATCCATCCTGTGAGTGTCCAATACACAAGCACGTCAATCACAGGCATGTTAATACAACACCAGTACAATACATCATCTCACCGAATCCACATCCAGAACCACTCCATGCAGGGAGAAGGTCTTGAGCATACCCCTGATGGCAAATTTTGGTAGAGCAGTTCCCACAGCAGTGCTGGCAACATTGTTGCTGTCTGGAGATCTAATGACCACAGTGAGTCCTAAGAAAAAACACAGATAAAAATAAGTTCCATGTGATCTGCCCAGAAGTACTGAGGCACCTTTACTATGCTGAGGTATCATACAGGGGCAATGATCATGTGAAAACTACCATCGATACCTGCCTATATATATATATATATATATATAGCATCTTAGTACCACAGAACTATTACCAAGAAGGACATTTTTAAATATAAGAGTTGCACAATGGGGGTCCTTTTCTGACATTTTAATGACAAAAGTCCTTTGTATTTAGATTGCTTTTTGCTTTTGTTTTTTTATACCTTTGCGAACTTTGTCAATTGTGAATTTATTTGCCTCGTCCTTGATATCTTCAATGGTTGGAAGATATAGATCTCTAGGGATTCCACCGTTTTCCTCATACAAAAACTCCACAGTCTGCCTTGCTATATCCACCATTCCTGGAAGAGAAAACAACGTTGATGATTATGGAAATAAGAGTTCACAGATGAAGCAACACCCAATGGTAATATAACATAAAGAAAATATATTACTTGGTGGTGCTGGGAGAAAGAGGAACATAAAAAGATCATAAAATTAAAGATGTCTGGCCTTCATGTACGTGCATTGACAGTACGAAGTATCCCACCCCCACATATAATGGATGTGCAAAGTTTGCCACTGTGCAACCTCCACCATATATCACTGTAGTCAGTCCGTATCCTGCTGGAAGCTCAAGTTTTAACCTGCCCTTTGTGAAATACGGTTTTATTCAATATTAATATAAGCAATTAACAAAAACAGGAATGCATCATTTGTGCAAGTAAATTGCACCATAAGTTTCATACCTAGTTGCAAAGCTCCTTTAATCTGGTCCAAGCCTGATTTTCTCTCCGCCTCATTACGAAAACGTCTCCGAATGGTTGGAAATACCTTGGTCTCCCAAGCTTTCACCAGTAAGGCATAGTGATCTTCCTTTAAAATATAGGAATGAATGATAATAAATTTATTATTAAAAAAAATATGTATACAAGTCACACAATGTAGACTATAAAAAAATCTGTGCGACAATCCCCAAGACTTGATGAACATGTTCGCATATAAACCTTATGTGCAAAAGGAGAAAATTATTAAAATCATTAATCAGGTTTACATTTTCAACAACCAAAACTACTAAGTATTGTATTTGTAGAAATTAGCTTTTTTCTATTACAAATAACATTTTTTGCTCTATCATTAAAAGATTTTTCTTTTTAAAATCTCTGACCCGTGGCATGTCATCATCATCGTCATCATCACTTTCATCATCTGCAATAGGAGGGGGATGTGGATCAGGACCAGATGTAATAAAGTTTTCATAGCTCAGCTCCACCTTATATCTGCAGGAAGCATCACTGTCATACTCTGAAAGAAAAACATGGGGTTGTATGCACGGGGAAGCATAGACTAACAGAACCCAAATCAGAGAGAGAGTGGGTCCTGAAAATAGATAAAGTACGTACGTTGTAAAACTGTGGCTGCTGCAGCAATGCGGCATGGTGGGCCGTGATTTCCTGGGTCAGAGGCTATGCTAGTTCCAGCATCATTATCACTGTCTGACGCCATTGCAAATGGTAAGGCTTCAAAATTTGCACTGATTTCTTCAGCCAGGTCAATGCATAAATCAGCAGCATTGCGGTGAGCCTGGCCCTCAGCAAATGCAAACTGGCGTGATCCATAATTTGCCCGGATTTTTGTATTCTGTGAAAATTACAAGATATTCACAATGACAAGTTCCAAAATATCCTACATTTTCTGGAAATACATGGCCATGGTCCATCACTTTGTGATCGCGTACATTGGTTTGGTGAATACAGATAATAGTTTATTGCCTAACTTAATTGCATAGGTCTCATGAGGTTTTAGGCAGAATAATTTACCTTTTTCTGAATATGTATAACTGGCCACATTCCTCCAGAAACATCTTCTAAGTAAGGTCCAAGCCTTTGGCCACAGTAAGTGAAGTAAACTCTGCCCTTTGACGGCTGGCCTGGAGGTGGTGGAGTGCCTTCTGTCCTCTCCCAACCAATACCAGCAACATCGCCTAAAACACAAAGAAAACCTGATCAAACAATCCAAGCAAACTTAGGCCATCAAAAGACCCATCATCATGGTGCAGAGTCTTATGTAAATAAAAGTGGAGGAATACTAGTAGAAACATTTGTCACATAACATTTGTCACTGCACGACCAGCTCTATCCTCACCCATCCCTTGTAGATTGTGAGCCCTCGTGGGCAGGGTCCTCTCTCCTCCTGTACCAGTTGTGACTTGTATTGTTCAAGATTATTGTACTTGTTTCTATTATGTATACCCCTCCTCACATGTAAAGCGCCATGGAATAAATGGTGCTATAATAATAAATAATAATAACCTAATCTTTTCCTAATTTGGACAAAAATTTACTGGAGATTGAATAAATACAAGAAATGGGCATCAATCATATAAACAAAGTCCATACCGGGTGACAGCGCTACATCTAACCGGACGCTCTTCCACTGCAAAAGGCTTGAACCATTGTAATGAACAGCTCGCCCATTGCTAAAAAGAAGAAGGAAAAGTGGTAAGATTTTTAAAAGTAGAACTAAATAAAAAGGCCCACATCTCAAGAACTGTATGGTGGATTTAAAAAAAAAAAATAAAAATGGAATACTCAGAGAAACCGCAGGAATAAAATTACTGCACAGACTGCCCCCTTTTGGCAGGAGGTCCTCTTTAGGCAGGACACCATATAGTTTTAAATATAGTTCAGAAGGTCAAAATCTTAGTAGAACACAAGTTCCATTTTTAAACTTCATTCAATACACAAAAGTGGGGGGTAAATTGGTCTTCAAAAAAATCTAAACACTTACTTGTGAAATAAACATGTACCCACAGGGTTAGTCCAAGCTCCATCACGCTTTTCTGCCTCGGTTGCAAATCCAAATGAGACAATTGGACCAGTGTCATCATCTATGTCTCCATAAGAAACAACTTCGATCTCCCAATAAAAAGATGGAGCCTAGTCAAACAAAAAGTGGTAACCCTAGGTCACTCATCATGTAGCATGCTTTGTGATTTTTTTTTTTTTTTAAAGATAATGAACAATAAAAAATTATTTGGTGGGTAAATACTTTTATGAAAAAAGTATTGTTGGGAGTGATATTTTTTGGCTAACCAGAGAAGCACAGAGGTCCCCTTCATCAAGCTTACAAATAAAACCCGCCTTATGAAGGAGCTTCTGTGCTCCAAAAGCCTGCAAAAATAATTATGGTTTGTCAATAAAGGTATCATTCCATGAATACCTTTCTCTTTCTTGATATAAAAGTATTTACATAGATTTAAAAACATAGAAATGCCATAATGAGTAATTAATGACATTAACAAATTATTACTATGGTTTCAATTGAAACAATAAAATAGTTTACACAATTATATTGTTGGTTTGGTTAAACGGAAACACGGTGCCCTGTAGGACTTTTCACAAACTCCTTACTTGTATAGGTACAGGCGAAGATGCGTAGATAAAGGTACCCCGTGGTAATCCGCCTCCTGCACTTGGGTCCGCCAGAAAAGTTACAGCTGTCAGATGTGATGAAAACATACAGGCTCGCACTGGTGGGAACACCCGTGATGGGCACCATGTAATCTCTTTCGGCTGTTCCAAAAAACACATGGAATTACCAAGCAATATTTACTTTATGTAACCATTAAATTAAAATTAATAAGAAATCCCTACCTGTCTACGCTCGGCCTGAAGTGGTGGTGGCGGTGGTCGAGCACAATCCCGATATAGCATCCTTAGTCTTTCACATTGCACTTCCACCACAGACAAACGTTCACCTGAAATTGATAAAAAAAAAAATATATAAAAATGTTCTCTATGCTGATCATTATGGGTTTTGAGTTAATTGGATTTTACTGCCGATTTTGCCTTTTCAACCCCTTAATAACTAGGTACGAAAGGGCCTTAATGACCAATCCAAGTCTCTGATGCTCCTTTGGAATACACATAATTTACTGCGTTATTTATACATTTGGTTTTTGTAAAACAAATATGGAAAAACAATTTTTTTTTTTTAACAGTTCAATGTTTCACATTGACATGTTAAATTACATTTTCAGATTATCATGGTGGTGTGGATACCCAATTTGAATTTTTTTTTAATTTTTTTTTATCATAGATGGACTAAACTGTATTTTACATTGAGAACATTTTTTTTTAAATTTTCTTAACAGGTGGACTTTTTATATTTTATTATTTACCCCCTCCTGTTCCCAGATTTTTTTTAGAATTCCTTATTTAGAGGAAGTGAACAAGGAAACATTACAGGCACTACATTGTAGCCTCCAGATGCTTAGATTATTTTTCTTTTAATCATTTGGCCCCTAGAAGGTAATAAAAGATGTCTGGAGAACATATTTTGTTACTCTATTGTGTATGTTTTACAAGGAAAACCAGTCCACTACGGTGACAAATCACTGGCAGGACTCCGTGGCCCTGATATGCCAGGCAGACCTCTTATGATAACCAGACCGAATAGAAGCATCTATATTACCAAATCTTCTATTCAGCGCATAATGCCCACAGAGCTATACAGACTGCTATAGAGTAGTGGCGATGAGCTACTCTTGTCTTCTGTGTGGGGTCCCCATGTGTGCCTCACAGCCAGTTACAAGACCTGCTCTGACTACATTGCAGGAGCTTTAATCCCTTGCAGCAAATTTACTATGGCCCTTGATTAAAGCCCACAACCAAGCGCCATAAATTTATGGCGCTTGGTCGTCACCAGGTTCGACGGAATAGTACGTCCGATGGCAGAACCCCCGCTTTGATGTGGGCTCCGGCGGTGAGCCCGCATCAAAGCCGGGAAATATCAGCTGTTTTGAACAGCTGACATGTGCCCGCAATAGGCGCAGGCGGAATCACGATCCGCCCGCGCCTATTAACTAGTTAAATGCCGCTGTCAAACTCTGACAGCAGTATTTAACAAGCGCTTCCGGCCAGAAATACATGCACCGCCGACCCCGTAACGTGATCGGGGGTCAGCGGTGCGTCGGCATGACAACCAGAGGTCTCCTGCAGACCTCTATGGTTGTTGATGCCTGATTGCTGTGAGCGCCACCCTGTGGTCGGCGCTCATAGCAATGCTGTAATTCAGCTACATGGGGGCGATCTGAGCATCACCTCTATGTAGTAGAGGCGATTGGCAGCTTCTAGCCTCCCACTGAGGCTATTGAAGCATGGCAAAAGTAAAAAAAATAAAAAAAACATTTTTAAAAATATGAAAAAAATAAAATAAAATAAATAAAAATAAAAAGTTCAAATCTTCCCCCTTTCGCCCCATTCAAAGTAACACACACACACACACACACAAAATCACACCTACACATATTTCACCGCACATGGAATTTTTTTCCTGTTTTCTAGTACATGACATGGTAAAACCAATGGTGTCGTTCAAAAGTACAACTCGTCCTGCAAAAAAATAAGCCCTCACATGGCCATATTGATGTAAAAATAAAAGAAAAGTTATGGCTCTGGGAAGGAGGGGAGAGAAAATGCAAAACAGAAAAAAACTCCGGTCATTAAGGGATTCAAAGGGTTGTCCCACAAAGGACATTTGTCACCAATTTACAGGTTAGGTTTACAATGTCTGATCTCTACAGCCCCATTAATCACTAGTACAGAGGCCCTCTACAGTTCGTCTTCACTGTACAACCGATTCGCTCAACATTCCCTCAGCTGTGTTCATCAGCCCCAAACACTTTGATGTCCGAGTGTCCCATCTGGGGCATATGAATAGGAGCCATGAGACAAACCAAGATGAAACAGTAAGTGAAAAGTGTTCTAGTCTGAGAATTAGCCTTAGTTGCGGACTTACCAGGGCTACATTCTTGGGCCACTAAATTTAGTACTTCTACAGCGGCTGGACATTGCTGTATGAATTCTTCACAAAATGAGCTGTCATCTAACAGCTGAGCCATGACCAAGCAAGCCCTAAGCAGGAAAAACAAGAAATAACCACAAACGTCAAATGAGAGCTATAACAGTAATTAAACAAATGTATAAAACCGCCCCAAGTCATGACCCTGCAAGACCCTTATATTGTGTTATAGTGCATTAAAATAGAGTATTGCAATTATTTACCGGTAGATGAAAAATACAGAATACAAAAATGATCCCCCCAAAAAATTGAGTCAGCATATAGAATTCTTAGACTTAATAAGTGTATAATTGCAGCACATGTTCTTACCTGGTCCTGATCTCGGCTAGAAGGCGAACCACAGCCATTACGGGAGTTGAGGCATCTCCTGTTGCAGGAAGTGAGGTGTGAATAGACAGGCATCCCTCCTGGGGGAGTAACATGGACTGGACTGCCTGCACTACCTTCTCAGTAATGGACAGTTTATGAAGAGGCAATGCCTGATGGGGGTGGATATTGGTGCGGCAAAAAGTTAAATTCAAGCAGTTAGTTTCTAAGAAATGAGGGATGTCATTAACTGGAGTCATTTCTGATTAAATCTGCACTATAAAATAGGAATCTTACATTTTGTTATCAATAAAAAGGTGTACGGCCATGTGCTAGGATGTAGGAGGCATCGCCAGAAATGCAGAGAAAGCAGACATGACAGCTCATCACCATTTTATGGGAAAATAAGTTGTATCGCTCTTGCCTGAATCAACAGTGGTAGTGCTCCGCCATGGCTGAGAAATGCTTCATTTAAGAGGAATGTTACATCAGAAAAAAAAATATTTCAGGTTTGTATGTTAAATGTATGTGTTAAGAATATCAGTAGTATTTTCAATTTCAATTTGCCACTATCTATATTTTAAAAAAATCTGGCAGTTTTCACACCGAGTTTCAAATGAAAGATCTCCCGAGAAAAAACCTACCACGAAAATAAGTCCTAGCATGATTTTACAGGATTTTAATAATTGTGCCAAGAGTTGTTGCCTGGTCATCAAGCTGCTTGCCTATTGTCCTGTAGCCCACCCCAGCCTTGTGCAGGTCTACAATTGTGTCCCTGTTGTCCTTAGACAGCTCTTTGGTCTTGGCCATGGTGGAGAGGTTGGAGTGTGATTGAGTGTGTGGACAGGTGTCTTTTATACAGGTAACAAGTCCAAACAGGTGCAATTAATACAGGTAATGAGTGCAGAGTAGGAGGGCTTCTTAAAGAAAAAACAACAGGTCTGCGAGAGCCAGAATTCTTGCTGGTTGGTAGGTGATCAAATACTTATTTCATGCAATACAATGCAATTTAATTATTTAAAAATCATGCAATGTAATTTTTCTGGTTTTTATTTTTAGATTCTGTCTCTCATAGTTGAAATGTACCTACAATAAAAATTACAGACCTCTCCATTCTTTGTAGGTGGGAAAACTTGCAAAATTGGCAGAGTATCAAATACTTATTTTCCCAGCTGTATATACATGTGTATGTGCAGTGTGTGTGTGTGATGATGACCTGATTATATTTGAATAAATGTTGCTATTTTCATTCAAGAATAAATGTGGATTGTTGTTTAATCGGGAAAAAAAAACCATCTCCTGAAAATAAGCCTTAACCCTCTTTTTGACAAAAAAACAAACAAACAATAAAACAACAATATTAGACCTGGGGGTAATCGACCGGGATCTGGACTGGGACCCTTTACATTCATGGGTAATTAACCTCTATTTATGCTTATAATATGCTATAGTTCGGTATGGACACGCGGTTACTTCACTGGTTGCGATCACGCAACCTATGATTATATCTGCCACACACAGCCTTATGGAGTGGCAATAAATTGATTATATTTGGGCAGATGTATGTATTTTTGGCGTGTCCATTACCGTTCTAGTTGTTATTAACCCTTGATCCCGGACCGTTGTATGTACTGGTGGATCACTCACGTGTTTCCTATTGACTACTTGTTTTTAATATTTGTTCTTTGATAATATTCTTAAAATAAAATATATTTAATCTTGGCACATTTGGACTCCTTAGTTTTCTCTGTTTTTTTGCAATATTAGACCTGGTCTTATTTTCGGGGAAACACAGTAATGCTTCCTATAGCCATTTATTTATCAGAGACATGATTACAATGACAGATAGCATTCTCTTTTATAAAGCTGGAGTTAAATACCACACGATTCACCATTACTAGTAGGTAATGGTCCCAGATAGCCATTATCCTAGACTGTATAACCTTTAAACAGGTTACAGACTTGCCCACAAAACTCCCACAGAATTCAAGGAGTCATGATAGGTTCCTATGGGTTTTCTGGCAGCTAAAAATCAAATCTCTGAATACTGAGGCAAAAGGGAAGCCCTCAAAATCATGTATATAACAAGTGTATAAAAATTATATTAGCAATAAAAAAAAAAAAAAAGAAAGAAAAAGGTTAGAAAGTGTCAGGATGTAAAAAGGTTTTAGGATCTGGTTATAATAGAAAGATAAACAAAAAAACTGACGATACATTCCCTTACAATACAATATTTTAAAGGGAAATTCATGCTGCTTGAACAATGGGCAGCATGAATCAGACACTGACTCTGTATGCAGCTGTATATTTGTCTTCTCTTTAGAGAACATACAGTTGCTTCTCACCAAATTAGAATATCATCAAAAAGTTTATTTCAGTTATTCAATACAAAAAGTGAGACTCATATTATATAGTCATTACAGAGTGATCTATATCAGGTGTTTATTTCTATTAATGTTGATGATTATGGCTTACAGCAGGGGTGGGGAACCTCAGGCCCCAGGGCCATTTACGGCCCTCGATGACCTTTTATCAGGCCCCCAGGCAGATTATCAGGGATCAAATTCTTGGGCAGGGAGGTGTATTTGGATTACAATCAGCTCATTAAATTTCTTCTTGCTCTGTTTGCTCATACATGCAGTATTCACTACTGAACACTGAAGGGCATGCAATGAAATTACATCCTGAAACCAGTGCCAGAGTCAGGATGCACTTTATGGGCAGAGTTTGTACGGCCTCCGAAGGACAAATATCCAAATGGCCCTTGGCAGAAAAAAAAAAAAAAAAAAAAATATTCCCCACCCCTGGCTTACAGCAAATGAAAACCCAAAAGTCATTATCTTAGTAAATTAGAATACTTTATGACACCAGCTTGAAAAATGATTTTAAAATCCGAAATGTTGGCCTACTGAAATGTACGTTCAGTAAATGCACTCACTACTTGGTCGGGGCTCCTTTTGCATCTAATAATAATAATAATAATTATAATAATCTTTATTTATATAGCGCCAACATATTCCGCAGCACTTTACAGTTTAACAATTTCAAACAACAGTCATAAGTAACAATGTTAACAATACAATAATTAAAGAAAATTAAGACTGATTAGGAATAGGCCGCTCTGAACAAATATGTTTTGAGGGAGCGCCTAAAACTATGCAAATTGTGCATAGTCCTAATATCTTGGGGTAGAGCATTCCAGAGGATTGGCGCATCGCGGGAGAAGTCTTGGAGTCAGGAGTGGGAGGTACGGATTAGTGCAGAGGTTAGTCGAAAGTCGTTTGCAGAGCACAGTGGTCGGATAGGCCGATAGACAGAAATGAGGGAGGAGATGTAAAAGGGGGTGCTGCACTGTGAAGAGCTTTGTCGGTGAGAACAAGTACTTTGAATTGTATCCTGTAATGAATGGGCAGCCAGTGTAATGACTGGCGAAGAGCAGACACGTCTGAATACCGATTAGCTAGATGGACAACCCTGGCTGCTGCATTAAGGATGGACTGGAGACGGGAGAGTTGAGTGAGGGGTAGGCCAATTAATAGAGCGTTACAGTAGTCCAGGCGGGAGTGGATCAGGGCGACAGTGAGGGTTTTTGTTGTTTCCATGGTGAAAAAAGAGATGTTCTTTAGGTGTAAGCAGCAAGAGCAGACAAGAGATTGTATATGGGATGTGAAGGAGAGATCGGAGTCAAATATAACACCCAGACAGCGCACCTGCTGCCGGGGTGTTATTATGGTGCCACCCACGGAGAGGGAAATGTCAGATTTAGGGAGGGTGGTAGACGGCGGGAGCAGAAGAAATTCAGTTTTGGAGAGGTTGAGTTTCAGATAGAGTGCAGACATGACGTTGGAGACTGCGGACAGACAGTCACTGGCGTTCTGTAGCACAGCAGGGGTAAGGTCAGGGGATGAGGTGTATAGTTGTGTGTCATCAACACAAAAGTGTCTAGACAATGTCTAGACAGTGCAAACAGTGAGAAAAACATCCCCCATATATAAAGAAAATGTTGGATTGTTTGTCACTTCTGCTGCAGCATCTTGAGGCAAGACACCAGGGGCACATCTCCAGAACACCAGACGACTTCTATTCATCCGCTGTCCAGAGATGTAAGTATAGAATGATTCTGTGCATTTTCTCCATGTTTTTTAAAATTATTTTTGCAAGTTGTGTTTTATATTCTGCACTGTGGTTAGGATATTGTGGTATTTTTGGTCTGGTTCTGATGTATGGCGTTGTATACGATGGCGTTTCATGGTCTGCGGCCTTGATTATTGTTCTTTCCAGGATAGATTTTTCGTTTCCATTTATTGGTTTGGTGGTGTTTTTTGTATTCAGTTGTGATGTATTATTCTTGCGTTATATGATGGCGTTTAATAGTCTCCGGCCCTGTCGGTTTTATTGTAAAGTATGGTAGTATAGAATGATTCTGAGCCCTTTTATTACATTTATTAATTTTTTATTGCAAGTTGTGTATTATGTTCAGCACTGTGGTTGTGTAAAGACATCGTTGTATGTTTATGGTTGTGAGGTATGGCGTGTATTGGCCCTTTTATTGTCTCCGGCCCTGTCGGTTTTATTGTAAAGTTTGTTTTGTTATTAATGTTTCTGCCCTTAATTTTTCGGGGTTGTTAAATTTTAACTTTCAGAAAAATATTGTGTTTTTTGTGTTGCTCCGTGCATACTGTACTTTAAAAAAAAAAAAAAAAAAATTTGGGGATTACTACATTGGGTCTGTTGTAGATTAGTCTTCTTATCTTTAGGCTTTTGTACTCTGGCATTGGGTTGTCTCTGCCATTGTTTCTTTAATTTAATCAATGTGGCAGTGTTGTTTGCTCAGCGTTAGTTCAGTTGGAGTGCAATGTTCTTTGTGGTTTAAATGACTTTTTTTTTTTATTATTTATTGCTGGATTGTGCATAGGAGCATAGTATCAATGTTATTTTGTTCTTTATTTCAGAATGCATTAGTCATGGCCAGCGGCAGCGAGTCGAGCAACACCCCACCGCAGAGGAGTGCGGTGAGTACATGATCTACTATTGCTTACTATTCGCTGTCATTTGTAGATGGGTCACTCAACTTTTTGGTAAACTATTTTGCAGGCTTCTTCAAGTGAGGAGGAGAACCAGGAGGAAGAGAGGGAGCAGGAGCAGGGACCACGGGGCCAAGCTGTGGTTGCATCACGGAGAGTAAGAATTTTTTTCAAACCTATTCATTTTTTTTGTTTAATTTTTTTTTTTTGGCAGGTATGGGGGGTGGTGGGAGGTTGTGGTGTTGTGTGTAGTAGGTGGCGGTGGAGGAGGTAGGGACAATTTTTTTTATCTTTCAAACATTAATATTTACCATTTTTTCTAGGTTTCACAACGGTCCCTGGATGAACCACTGGATATTGACATGATGGTGGCATCCATTGAAGCACGGGGCCCGTTGTGGGACAGCCGTGACCCCCGGCACGCGGACCAGGGCATATTGCGCCGTCTGTGGATAGAGGTGGCACTATCGCTGTGGGATGGCTTCGACAGCGCTTCACCCAAGGCCAAAGCTAGTTTCCGTAAGTATTTACAAAATGCTGCTGTGACCCATCATGCCAGGATTACACAACCGTCTGTGATGTCTTCTATTGGGATTGCACACGGTTGCGTAATCGTTTTCAAAATATTATCTAAAACTTTTTTTTTTTTTTTAATTTATACACAGTTAAACAATTGAAGACCAGATGGCGCTCCATGAAGGACCGTTTCAAGAGGGGCCTGAAAAAGGAGGGACAGAGTCGTAGTGGTGCTGCCGCTTCAAGGACCTCGGTGTACAAGTACAACCGTATACTGCAGTTCTTGCGACCGGTCCTTGGAAGCAGAGAGTAAGTATAGTACCTATGCACACACCTAGTTTTTAGAACATTCCTATTCACATACTACATTCCAGCCACGTAGCTTATTGCCCAGCCATTTATTTTGGCAAGTACCAAGTATAGAAGGGAAGAAAAAAAGACAAGCTCACCGAGGCGTGAAAAGTAAAAAATACATAATTTTATCCTCTTCAATCATAAGCAGAGCATGAAACATCAGCACAATACAATAGACACTATCTACGCGTTTTAGGTGACAGGGAACATCAGACCTGAAACGCGTACATAGTGTTTTTATTGTATTGTGCTGATGTTTCATCCTCGGCTACTGATTGAAGTGAATAAAGTATTTTGTTTTTACTTTTCACGCCTCGTTGACCTTGAATTTTTTATTCATTTATGGTCTTCTCACACTTGACACAGCAGCGCCTCCCTTCTGGGATTACTACAATGTTGACCTTGACTTACTAGCAATTTCACTGAAATCAGAAGTATACAGAACACAGTAGATTGGACATGCCCAGCCAATATTTAATAGTGGAGTAGTATAGTGGCTATCCAGGTGTATCCGCGATTTTTTTAGACACAAAAAAGTAAAATATAATCGATACGGCATACATTCCACTGCAAAGCAGGTTATGTTCCCATGGTTACTCAGCTCGCAGGACCTGTGATGACGTCTCGGTCACAGGACCGTGACGTCATGGCAGTTCCAACTGAAGCATAATTGTGTGGCGTTGCAAACCACAATCATGGGTGACTATTGTGAATTAAATAAATACCTTTTTTTTTTTTAATATTGATGGTGCATATGCAGTGTCAATATTAAAAATAGGTTAATATTAATGGCGGCAATGGATATCTGGCGGTAAAGTTAATTAATGACGCATGTTAAATGTGATATTTAGTATACTAAAGGTTTCCTTATGTTTTCACAGAACACACAGCAGCACCCGCGAGACTGTCCGAACCTCTGGAGCGGTACTTTGTGAAGCGCCATCTGAACAGTCGCAGCCATCCCACAGCGAGAGCAGGTCTGCACCACCCCAATCTGGCGAACCGGCAGCCGGTCCATCAGATGTTCCCCTGGCCGAGGCCTCTGTCGCTCCTTCCTTTAGGTCTTCCCGACAGCGTCAGCGGGCCTCGGACAGGGAGGTCATGCCCGAATTTTTACATCTGAGCACCGTTTTTCAGAATGGTTTCAAGGCGATGTGCGATAAAATGTCCAATCTCGAACGTCGTCTTGAAATCATCGAAACGGAGCTCAAGAGGCCGGCCAAACATTTTTTTAATGCCATTTACAAGGGCATGGTTGAACATCTTACGCCGGAACTCCAGATTTCGGTCATGCAGGGCTGCAACAATGTATATGTCAGTGCTCTGCAGCAGGCTCGGGTCATGCAGTCAGCGACAAATATGCCCACAGTACCATCGCTGGCTGCCATGACTCCGACTCCTGCTGCAGAGCACCACCACAGAGCTCCGCGTGCCGAGGGCCACCGCCACCGCCACCGCCACCACAGAACAGACCCCGAAAGTTCAGAGCATGACAGGCCTTCAAGGGGACACAGACGGGAAGCCGACCCACACCCAGAGGGAGAGAGGAGGAAAAAGAAGAAGAAGATGACGACGACGACAAGCACTACAACCTTGGCTATGGCTGCTCCCAAAAGTACCACCAGAAAACACTCCGGGTCTACCCGGAGCACAACAAGTACCAAGGCTGGGTCTACACAGAGTACACCCAGTACCCAGCCTGGGTCTACAAGGAGTACACCATCTACCCAGCCTGGGTCTACCCGGAGCCGGAGTAGCCAGCCAAGGACACTGGTCGTCCCTCCTCCTCCCTCATCTCCTGCTCCATTAGTGTCGCCAACATCAACTGGCTGGATTGATGGCATCCCGTCTAGTGTCATAGACTATGCTGCTTCCTCCCCCTCGTCCTCCGCCTCGGTCTCCTCAACACCCCCAAAAAGTGTGGGATATCAATCCCCTTTCGTTGCGGATGTTGGTACCCCCTAATAACATTTCCCTTTTTTTTTTTTGTACCCTAAATAAATGTTCCTTTTTGTTTAAAAAAAACAATTGTTTTTATTGTCTCAAAGTTTGCACCAAATCACACCTTGCGCCGTATACACAAATCTTGTCTTTGTAACACCTGATGTGCAATGTCTGACAATATTTATCAAATTTTTTTTTTTCATTGTTTATAGGGCTGTCGCTCATTGTACTCTGATGTTACAAATACAAACAGCATTGCTCAATATGTCAAGTTTACAATGTACCATCAGACAACGATTTCAGTATCGATAAAGTTGTTTTTTGTGTGTAACCAACGTTATCTTTTCTGAAATCGTAAAAACAATTGAGCCCCTGCTGTGACTTTTTTGGTGTCAGCGAATGATTTTGAATGTTTAAAATAAAGATCCATGTGTCCGCCGCCCCCCCACCCCCTGTGCGCCCCCCCACCCCATGTGCGCCCCCCCACCCCATGAGCGCCCCCCCGCTGGTGAGAAAATACTTACCCGCTCCCTCGCTGCTTCCTGGTCTGGCCGCGGCTTCTCCTGCATGCGGTCACGTGGGGCGAATCATTTACAGTCATGAATATGTGGCTCCACCTCCCATAGGGGCGGAGCCGACTATTCATGATTGTAAATGATCGGCCCCACGTGACCGCATACAGTAGGAGGCGCGGCCAGACCAGGAAGGAGCGAGGGAAGCGGGTAAGTATTTTCTCACCAGCGGGGGGGCGCACAGGGGGTGGGGGGGGGCGGCGGACACATAGATCTTTATTTTTAACACTATTCTTCATATTTTCTCTACAGCTAACGCTGCTGCAGGGAAGATATGAATACCGGCTTCAGCACCATGTGGGGGGGACAGCGCTTACTGTAGCGCTGTCTCCTGCACGCACACGGACCCCAGACGGAGAATGTCCGTGTGAGGTCCGTGTTTTACGCGGACCCATTGACTCTATTGGGTCCGTGTAAAACGTGCGCTCCCACGAACACTGACATGTCTCCGTGTTTGGAAAACGGAGACACGGTCTGCAAAAAATCAATGACATCTGAACAGATGCATTGATTTTTATGGGTCTACGTGTGTAAGTGTCTCTGGTACGTGAGGAAACTGTCACCTCACGTACCGGAATCACTGACGTGTGAAACCGGCCTTAAGAATATTGGTCAGGTGAGGTGGAAGCAATGTTCACAGTGTCGCCACTATTTGACTCTGGACGTATTCTAGCATCCTGAGTACAATAGTGTTCACTCTGTACAGTTTTGCAAACATTATCGTCTCCCTCCTTGTCAAGCCAGGTTCCATATGCACATAGTCTGCACGATTAAAAATGGTTGACAAGGTGGGAGCCGATTATGTTATACGCCAAAACTGTGGAACAGACAAATTTTTGGGGACACACATTACTTTCAATAAAATTGGATTTCACAATTCTATTACTATGGAAAAACGTATGGGAGATTTGTTTTTTGAAAATGGAAAGGCACAAGAACTTTATTTAAAAACACAACGCATTATACAATTAGGGGACATTATAACAATAACCATATAATAACCATACATAGGATGGTTAAATGACATGGACACAACAGTGTTTACATGACATCATAACACAAAG
The DNA here is from genome assembly GCF_051348905.1 of Ranitomeya variabilis. Taxonomy (NCBI): domain Eukaryota; kingdom Metazoa; phylum Chordata; class Amphibia; order Anura; family Dendrobatidae; genus Ranitomeya; species Ranitomeya variabilis. The sequence continues at coordinate 216,030,876 of NC_135232.1, read as the reverse complement.
ATTAAACCATGTGATCTTGCCATGAAACACGGCCAACATCAGAAACAAAGTATGCAGCAAATTGGTCCCTCATATGAGCAATCTCCACAGTTGTCCGCAGAGGATTAGCTTGATAATCAGGCAATGGATTTGGTATGGGTTCATCGAGTTCAACGTTGACTCTCTCTTTATCAATAATGAAATTGTGGAGAACCACACACGCCTTCACCACCTCATCCACTGTCTCAATTTTCAAATTTATAGCGGATCCTAAGATACGCCATTTGGAGGCCAGGATGCCAAAGGCGCACTCCACAGTTCTTCTGGCCCTGGACAGTCTATAATTAAATATACTTTTGGTGCGGTCCAACCCCCGACTGGAGTACGGTTTAAGTAGGTTGCCACTCATTTGAAAAGCCTCATCCCCAACCACAACAAATGGCAGGGCCGGTCCTTCGGTGTTGGGAAGAGGTCGTGGCTGGGGGAAATTAAAATTGTTCTCGTATAATCTTTGGCCCATGTCTGACTCCTTAAATGTCCGTGAATCATTGGCACGGCTAAATGCTCCAATGTCCACGGCAAGAAACCTGCAGTCAGCACCTGCAATGGCCATGAGGACGGTGGAAAAGTGTTTTTTGTAGTTAAAAAACAGCGAACCACTTCGTGCAGGCTTTAAAATCCGGATGTGCTTCCCGTCAACTGCTCCAATACAATTAGGGAAGGAACACACTTGTTCGAATTTTTGGGCGTTGGCCTGCCATATTTCTGTTGTAGGGATGGGTAAAAACTCCTCCCGGAGGTTGTCCCACAATGCACGGCATGTGTCGGCAATAATACCAGACAGTGTGGAGACTCCAATCCGAAACTGGAAATGCAGTGATCTCAATGTCTCTCCAGTAGCAAGGAAACTGACAAGAAGAAAAATAAAAAATAATGTAATTAATTACATTGTTTTAAAATAATTTTTCATTATTAATTACAATCCCCCACCCCACATATCCAAAACACGTAACTTTAACCCTTTCACGACATGCGCCGTACATGTACTGTGCATGCCGTGTCTCCCCCTTTGATGTGGGCTCCGGCGCTGAGGCCACATCAAAGTTGCAACATGTCAGCTGTTTTGGACAGCTGTCGTGCGCGCAATAGCGGCGGGTGAAATCGCTATTCACCCGCGGCTATTAACCTGTTAAATGCCGCTGTCAAACGCAGACAGCGGCATTTAACTACCGCATGGAATTTTTTTTTACACCATTTAGATAAAAAATAACCTAGTCATAGGTGTCTATGAACTCGTACTGACCTGGAGAATCATAATGGCAGGTTAGTTTTAGCATTTAGTAAACCTAGCAAAAAAAAAAAAATGTGGGATTGCACTTTTTTTGCAATTTCGCCGCACTTGAAATTTTTTTTCCCGTTTTCTATTACATGACATGGTAAAATGATGTCATTCAGAAGTACAACTCGTCACGCAAAAAATAAGCCCTCACATGGCCATATTGACGGAAAAATAAAAAAGTTATGGCTCTGGGAAGGAGGTGAGCGAAAAACGAAAACACAAAAATGAAAAAGGGCCGCGGGTTGAAGGGTTTAAAAAATGGCAAGAACATATAAATCCTTCACATTGCATTACGTACCGTAGAGTCACCAGCAGACGTTCCTCGGGGGAAATCGATTTACGGAGCTGCGTGTCCTGCCTTGAAATGGTTCCTTCCACCAGACGCAACAGATATCGGAAGCTGTTTTGTGACATCCTTGTGTATTCAAAGTATTTATCCTGGTTCTCATTTAATTCGCCAAACAGACAGTGATAGGCTCCACGACTCTCTCGGACTTCCACTATAGGGTGTAGCCAAAAACGCCGATGACTCCTTCTCCGTAGTTTGTCCCTTTTCCTCTGTTCATGACAGGCAATAGCATATGCAATAGCAAGTGCTAATTCCAGCTCAAATTTTAGGTAGATAATCTCCATGGGACGATCCATCTTGATGCTCTATGGTTGGAAATAATCTATGCCGGGGTATATATACCACTATTACATTAATACCCACCCTCATCTACCCATTGGTGGCATTATCTATTGTCTAAACACTAGACCCACCCTCTTCTATTCATTGGTGATTTAGTGTCTAGACACTAAATTGTTTCATCATTGTTTGACAACGCATGCGTCGTAAAACGCTGCGTTTTTGGTAAAACGTTTTCGATGCGTCGTGCGTTGCGTCTGCGACGCTGCGTCGCATGACGCTAATGTGAACGTAGCCTAAGAGACCTTTTCAAACGCTAAGGAAGCCCTTGCAGGTGTTTTTTGTTAATTATTCTAATTTACTGAGATATTGACTTTTGGGTTTTCATTGGCTGCAAGTCATATTCATCAACGTTAACAGAAATAAACATTTGAAATAGATCACTCAGTAATGACTCTATATAATATATAAGTTTCACTATTTGTATTGAAGAACTGATACAAAAAGGGATTTTTGGTACTCACCGTAAAATCTTTCTTGGAGCCTTCATTGGGGGACACAGGTAACCATGGGTGTATCCTGCTTTTGCTAGGAGGCTGACACTATGCAAAAAAGGAAACTAGCTCCTCCTACACAGTATACACCCACCGACAGGCACAAAGTACCTCAGTGTTAAAGCAGTAGGAGAAGCAACCAAAAGCTCAACATATGTACCAATCCAACAAAGAAGGCACAAAGACCAAATAATGGTACAATCAGTTAGGGAGGGTGCTATGTCCCCCAATGAAGGCTCCAAAAAAGAGATTTTACGGTGCGTACCAAAAATCCCTCTTTCTTTATCGCTTCTTTGGGGGACACAGGTAACCATGGGACGTCCCAAAGCAGTCAATAGGGTGGTAAACAGGAAGATCCAAGGAATAAATGGGCTCAGGTCGGTCGGTGGAAAACCGCTGCCAGCAGCACCTTCCTTTCCAGGCCTGCATCAGACAAGGCATGGGTATGAACCCCGCAAAAAACTTGCAAAAGAGGGTAAAGATGACCAGGTTGCGGTCTTACAAAACTGGAAGCAAAAACCTGGTAACGAAAAAACTTGGAGGCCCCCACCACAGAGCTGAGTGAGCCTTCACCCCTGGAAGAGCCTGCACCGCCGGAAGAGGCTGTTTATCCTGAATGTGAAATACCTCACATCAATAGTGAAATTAGAAGCTAGGAGCCCATTAAGGTAACTTTCAGAGATGATGAACAGGGCATCCGATTGGCGAAAGGGAGCAGCCCTTGAAAAGTAGACTCGGAGAGCCATGACGGGATCCAGCTTGTAGAGGGACGTCTCCAGGGGATGGACCAGAGAGACACAGAAGGAAGGACAAAGTCTTCATCAATTAGAAATGAAAAGGCCAACTCAGGTAGAAAGGGAGGAACTGGCCTGAGAACTACCTTGTCCTGATATAGAATCAGGGGCATGCCGCTAACTGGGAAACTCTCCTGATAGGCGTAATCTAAGACAACTGTCCCAGACAAGAGAAAAAATAAGATGTCCTGAACGGACTCAACAGTGGCGCGCTGCAGTGTGTAAAAGAGGATAAAAAACCCATGGATCTATTGGAGGCGCCAGGTGGGCCACACCTTGAAGAAAACCAAGAATGAAAGGAAGAGAAAAGGACATGGGGACCAACCCCAGTCCATACTCCACCAGAAGAAGGCTTTTCAGTATTTGTAGTAGATACACCAGGATGCTGGTTTCTTGGCCCCAATCATGGCCTGAATGACCAGATGGGAAAAAAACAGCCTCCCTAGGACTATGGCCTCAACGGCCATGCTGTTAAACTCAGACTATGAACTCTGGAGGAAGAGGGAACCTTGAGAGAGAGGATCTGGACGGCCTGGAAGCTTCCAGGGGGCGTCCATGAACATGTTCACCGGGCCCTTCTTAGCCAGTCCGAAGCTATCAGGAATATAGGGATCCCTTCTTCCTTTATCCTTTTCACGACTCTCGGGACCCCTTCTTCCTTTATCCTTTCACGACTCTCGAGACAAGTGGAGAAACGGAAAAGTATAAGGCGGTTGGAATGGTGACCACGATATTACTAGGGCATCTAAATAGGTGGGTACCTGGTCCTGGGACCTGGCTACGAACCAAGGAACCTCGTGGTTTATCCGAGACGCCATGAGGCAGACGTTCGGAGAGCCCCATTTCAGCATATTTGGATGAAGACAGGGAGCTGAGCAAGCACCCGCCCAAGTGGGACCCTGATGGCTCAGAAAATCGGTTGTCAGATTTTCTACTGTCGGAAAGTGCACGGCTGATATGGCAGAAACGTGACTTTCTGCCCATCGCCGAATTCTTGTTACCTCTAACTTAACCTGTTTGCTGCGAGTTCAGTGGCGTTGTCCGACTGTGTGGAGACCGGCTGGCTCGGAAAGGGAGAATGCCAGTGGTAAAGAGCAAAGAAAATTACCCCATTCTCCAGGAGATTGACATTCCAGTGGCCCTGCGCTGTGTGAAGAAGAAAAAACAGCTCCCCAAATGAGGAGAATGGCGTCGGTGGCGAAGACCTGCCACCAGAGAGGAAGGAAGGACTTCCTTCATAGGACTGATGCTGACAGCGTCACCAGGTGAGGGACTGCCTCACCTTGAGAGGTAGAAGCATGGGATCATCCGGGGAGACGACCAGAGGGCCATTTGAAGAGGACTGGCATGGAACTGGGCAAAAGGAAGGGCTTCCGTGGCGACAATCCCTTTCCCCTAGAACTCATATGCAGGACCGTATCTGAGAGAAGCCGGTCGCTTTAGAGTACGGAACCCTTGGCACAGTAATGAAAACCTTCTCCTTTGGAAAGAAGAGAAGGGCTTGGGTCGTGTCGAACCTTATACCTAGAAAACCCAGGTTCTGAGCAAAGGTGAGGGAGAACTTCTCTCTGTTTATAATCTAGCTGAGATGGACCAGGATATCTAGAGTAAACTGAAGACTGTGGTTGCAGTCTCTGCGAGACAGCTCCTTGAACAGAAGATCGTTCAAGTAGGGAAATATGAAAAAAAAGACCCTTGGAGAGAAGGATATCCCTGACCGCGCCATGACGTGAATAGTCTGGGAGCAGCAGAGGCTAGGTCGAAAGGAAGGCCGAGAACTGATAAAGACCCTCCTGGATCGCAGACCATAGCTGAAAAGACAGAACCGAACGTCTCAGGTAAACCGCTCGAGGTCCAAAAAGGGAGGGAGCAGTCCGTCTAAAGGAATAGAGTAGAACCCTGAAAACCATACGTTCCTGGGAACGGGTACTTTCACTCCTGTGCGTGGTAGGTAAAGGACAGCCTGAAGAACTTCTGGAGCCTGCGATGTATGTCTTGGCGGGCGAAAACAGAAGGAAACTTCTTCCAGAAGAAGAAAGGTCGATTTTGTAGCCGAAAGTCGCTATCTCTCTCGAGATTGAAGCAACCTTTCCTATTAAAAGGACATTTAGACATGGACTGGGACAGCAAGGTGCATTTCCCGTCGGTGGCATCCGAAATTATTTGATCCAGCCTGGATCCAAAAGGACTATAAAACACAACAGGTGACCTGAAAAGGAAAAGACGGATCTGGGATCAGATCCAGGTGTGCCTCCTACTGTCACTAAGCTTAAACTGAGGTACTTTGTGCCTGTTGGTGGGTGTATACTGCGGAGAAGGAGCTAGGTTCCTTTTTTTGCATAGTGTCAGCCTCTTAGCGACAGCAGCATACACCCATGGTTATCTGTGTCCCCCAATGAAGCGATAAAGAAATTAACTTTTTTATTCTAATTTTATGAGAAGCGCCTGTATACTTTGAAAAACTGGCCGGGACTATGAACCTTGGATGACTAATCAGAAGTTGGTGCTTGGTGGTATCACCTGGTCCTGCTCCACTAGACAGAAAGGTCTACATACATATACAGTGAAAAAGAGCTGTCAGTCATGGGGAAAAGCAGACCTCCGACTAGTCATCATACACACATCGTGCATGGCTGGCTTTTCAAAGTATGTCTTGTCTGAGACAGGGCAGCCTTTCAGAGTAAAACATACACAACTGTAATAACACAGTAATTGTCTGCTACCTGCTGCTCCTCGCTCAGGCAGCATCAATCTCCGCTCAGGTTCCCTTTATTTGTTATGGGACCTTGTGGCCCTTACTAGCGAACAGAGCAATTAGAATCAAGCACCCTCCATATAATCTGTTTATTCAGGCAAATTTGAGACATCTTATTTTTCAGTCAAAGTCTTATTCAACTAATAAAATGTCTGTAACAACAACAAGCATTCACCTAGAAAGGCCTATAGGAATAGCTGAATATTTACAGTACACAGCAGTATTTTGAGGTACAGTGGTGGACAAATGGTGCCGAAAACTGTTCGCATGAAAGCCTCACCCATAATTACTCAGGTGACATATCCAAAACCAACCCAGGTTGTACCCAAACAATACTATCTTCTGAGATTTCTTGTACTAGAGTCTGCTAAATTGTAGAGTTTAAAGATCGACAAGGATCACAGTTTGCACCGATAGGGGCGTCTGTGGTGGTGAAGATCAATTTATTAAATATTTGGCTCCACACAAGTTGCCTCTATAATACACCACGCTGGTCTCCTCTATAGTTGTGCGAGGCTCAGATCACAACCATAGGGTTCTTTTGGACTGCTCTCTTCTATCTCCGTTATCTGTTTTGGGGTCGGGGTGGTATTGGGAGAGAGGAGCCACATGCGTGAAATATACATCATATCATATAGAAGTGATAATTGCCTATAGCTTGTGCACCTATAATCGACAATGCAGATCTATGCATACACAAAGTATAAGATTAAGTATACTAACATTTGTAAATAAAATACTTAAGAACAACAAGAATAAATAAACAAAAATCTATATTAATATCTGAACATTTGACCTGAACTGGTAGTTTATGCCTACAATTTAGCAATTTTAAATGAAACAGTTTTAATGATATAGTCACTTTATTAATTTTTATTTATTTTATTTTAAGAAAATCAAAATGAAATATTATTATCGCTAAAGTTTTGTGGTCTGAGAGATCACTAAATTCATAGTATTCCACAGTGGCAATTCAGCAGGGAAATCTTAATCAGAGTAAATTAGTCATGTAGAAATATCAATTTAGATTTGTATAGGTTATATGAGGCCAAAATCTGACACACCTTTATTCATTCAATCAAATAATAAAAATAGAAGACACAGACTATCTGGGGGAAAAAAAAACACCACCGATCACGACCGGATTTTTCCTTTGTATGATTGTATCTTCTATGCAGACTTCCCTCCCTAGAAGAACATTTTTACGGCCATTTTAGGTCGCTAGCTCAAAGAAGATTCACTGTACTACACTACAGTAAAAAGCTGAGGAGTACAGTCTCTTACACACGTGGCTATTAGCTTTACATATATATTTAACAGAATAGAATAGAAGTTCTTACCTCGGAGCGCGGGACAGAAAGTCTAAACAATGGGATAGTCAGTGTATCAGATGCTTTGGAAGATTTTCTAAAATCTAGGGGTGGAAATTTCACAGTTGCAATACCTTCTTGTTCATTAATAGATACAACCACGCCAACACTCCCAGATACACCTTTACCAAGTACCTAATGGAACAAGGAGACAATACAGGTCTGATCACTTCATACCTGGCTAACTACAGTAGGTATTAAAGGGAATCTGTCAGTAGGATCAACCCTCCCAAGCCAACTATATGGGCATGAAGGTCATAGGAAGCTCAATAAAATTATATCTTGATCCGATGTCTAATTCCAGAGAAATCCATATTTTTCCTATATGTAAATGAACTGTTAAGATTTATGGTCCGGACACTGATCTGCATGAGAATTGGCCTCCAGAGCTTATTTTAAAAGAAAGAAGAGTTACCAGTGAGACATGTAATGACTGACAGTCTGCTCTCCTGTTCTACATGTCTCACACTGGTAATCCCACTTTCATTTAAAATAAGCTCTGGAGGCAGATTCTTAGGGGAGATCAGAAACGCTCATTTGCATATTCGGAAAAATGTAGATTTCTCAGAAATAAGACATTGTATCACATATCAAGGTAGAATTTTATTTAGCTTTCAATTTCCTGCATGCTCATATAGACGACAATGTAATATACACACAGTTAGGATTTGGCTCAGCTTGCTGTTTCAGTGACGGCAGCAAATATCTGATTTACATAGTTGTAGTCTCATGTCGGCTAGAGTCTCTGCTGCTTCTCTCAAAGGAACATAGAGAGGAACAGTTGAGACTGTCAGCATATAACCAAAACTATACAAATCACATACTTGTGGTCGCTCTATGACCAATGTAACTGGTAAAGAAAGCTAAATCCTAAATTTGTGTTCATTACTCACAGCTAGGAATCAGCATGCTGCAGAGACTGCCAAGAATTTCATCAGGGGTGGAACGTCCTTTAAATTTGGCAACATACTGTATATTTCACATTAACCTGGCTAAATCACTCCAGAAGGTCCAAAACTAAGGGTGCAATTAACTTACAGCAACATCTTGACATTGGAGTCTTTTTCAAATCAATCCAATTGAACACATTAGGGCAGATTGTCTATTCTTAGACCGTGCAATCTAAAGGTACCGTCACACTCAGCGACGCTGCGGCGATATAGACAACGAGCCGACCTAAACTAGATCGCTGGAGCGTCGCTGTTTAGGTCGCTGTAGAGACGTCAAACACAGCAGCTCCAGAACGATGCAGGAGCGATCCAGTGACGTAACGGCGACTCACTTCTCGTTCTCGCTCCATGTCAAACATCGCTGACATCGTTGCTTTTGCGGTCAAACATGATGATACACGCCGACCTGGCGACGAAATAAAGTTCTGGACTTCTAGCTCCGACCAGCGATGGCACAGCGGGATCCAGATCGCTGCTGCGTGTCAAACACAACGAGATCGCTATCCAGGACGCTGCAACGTCACGGATTGTTGTCGTTGTCGTTGCAAAGTTGCTGAGTGTGACGGTACCTTAAGACTAGATAATCTTAAAAGTCAACAATACAGAAAAAATGAGTCCATCAAGCACTATGAGTAGCAGACCACATTTACACAAGAATTGCATTACATGATTTCAGAGTTTTTTCACAGCATAAAAGAACCAGCAGACCCATTTAGTCCAATGGCTTAACAAAACAATTGCATTACCTGGACCTCAGAACCAATCTTAATAGTCTCCCTGAACCCTCCTAGGGCACAGAGAGCAGCAACAGCTTGTCTTGATATGCTTTGCAGTTTGGCCAACTTCCTGCCACTACCACATCCATTCTCCAATATGCTCTCGGCATACTTGCCCAATTGGGGTATATGCATAAGGGCACGTGACAAGACCTACAAGACAGAAAGAAAAAAAAAAATAAGCCCACATTAAGAAATATAACAAATAGTATACTTAAGCCAGGCCTGAACAACATGCAGCCCGGCAAAGGATGTAGTGTAGCCCGCAAAGATTTGAGAGACTCTGGCTCCCACATTCCTATATTCAACTGTATTCATGTCTTTAAGATGCAAAAATTGAGGCAGAGCAGAGCAGCGCTAGTCAGTCACCACCCCGACGTGCAGTGATTAGGTTATCACGCCACACTGAGACCTCATCACACTGCTGCCGTCACCAGCGCCACAGTATGCGGTGTGTGTAATTACGGTGAAGAGCTATATGGGGGGGATATTGTGAATAGGAGCTGTGCGGGGGGAAAATGTTACAGAGAGGATTGTGTGGGAGGACATTATGGAGACAGGCAGCGTGTGGGACATTATGGAGAGGGGCATTGTGGGAGAAACATGGTGGACAGTGGTAGTGTGTGGGGAAATATTATGGAGAGGGGCAGTGTAGGGAGGATATTATGGGGAGAGGCAGCGTGAGGGATACCTTTTGCAGGAAGCACAGTAAGTGGTAATTATTTATTCAGGGGTACAGCATGGGAGGTACCTTTATTTATGGGGCAGTATAATGATACTTTTATTTTTAAGGGCACCGTGTCAGGATGCGGTGCTGAAGACAGAAAAGAGGGAAGTTTGCAGATACGAGCTCTGGGCATGAAATCTCATCATGGCATCTGTACTATGTGGAGACAAAAAAAGGATGGAAATGATCAGAGAAAATGCTACCTATAAGGTACAGGTACCTGGACTTAAATGTTTATTTCGGATTCTTCCTGCATCTCATCAGTACTGTGGTTCCTGTATGGTCCACAGGCTGATAATGGCTGGTAACAACTCCCCCCAGTATCTCCTTAGCATTTTTAAAAGACATACTGGGAGTTTCAGATTTACATGATACAACTGTATATGGGGCTGACCAGAAACTGCAATTGATCACTGTACTAAGCTTGGTGATGTATTCATGTACTGAATTTGGTTCTTATGACATAGCAATCTATAACATGCTTCATGCTAAAACTGAAAAATCCTCAAAATTTAGTTTTGAGATTATGAGGAGGATTTTATTAAATTTCTGCTCCAAAAACTCAGTTTAAGTTTGGGTGTGTTCACATTGATTTTTTGGAGCAGAAACTCTCAAATTCCTTCTCAATACTCAAAACTTGGTTCTGCAGATGCAGTCATGTAAATACCCTTTAAATTTTTTGGGGTCTCATTCAGATTCGTGACAATGTTGGCCTTGGACCAAAAATGCTGTTCACCCCTGCTCTAAGCTTAAACCGTTCTGACTTAAAAAAACAAAACAAAAATAACACACGATAAACTGGAGAATTCATGGTACCTATTGTCATTGTTTTGAGTCCTTCTGCCCCAATGCCACTCACTCTCTTCCCCTCTGCATCGTCTCAGCAGCACTGGACAATCTGTGACTGTGGGAAGAGTGTCTGACTTCCAAAGTACAGTATGTACAGGGCAGTCAGAGAAGCTGGGTGATTGTAGATGAACAGGGAACTGGTGGAGCAGAAGGGGACTACTAATTGAGGACACCGGTATTCTACCAATTTACTTATCCGCAAACTGATTTTTTTTTGTTGTGTTCTATCTTGAAGCAGAAGGTAATTGTGAAATGTAAAATCTGTCACCAGGTTTTAGCTACCTCATCTAAGAGCAGCATAATTTAGGAAGAGAGACCCTCATTCCAGTGATGTGTCGTATAGTTTACTGGGGGGCTGCAGTTAAAGTACAGAGTTATTAGATGTAGCAGAACTCAAAAAGCTGACAATGCCCACACCACAGCTTTCTATGTACATTGTATATTGATGGCAAGCTTCTAATCAGTAGTGGGGTGGAGCTGGAACAGGATGCACGCAAGCTGTAGTCCTGTAGTGATAATCTCCTGCTGATAAAACATTCATTGTATTGAGGGTCTCAGCCCCTACCTCATTCTGCCATCAGATTAAAGAGCTAAAACCTGCTGAAAGATTCCCTTTAACAATAGTCAACGTGACCCCCACCAAAAAAAAAAATATCTAAAATCTTGTGAAATCATGGAAACATTGAGACAATATGAAGAAAATAACATAACACGTCACCTTTTCTGCGGTTGTTGTCCATATCTGGGCTGCATTAGACTCAGGTGCCATCAGTAAACTATGAAGTAAAGCAATGACTTCAGCAGCCATGCTGTTCGCCACATGTCCACTGATAAAAGGACGTACAGGATCAGTTCTAAGTAAAGCAGAAGTCCATTACTAATAGGATTGTGAATGCATGATAAACTTAAAAAAACTAATAAAATATGATCAATATAAGAAGGGTGTGTGAAGAAAGAACCCCAGAGAATATCTAAGATTGGTCATGCGCTAAAGATAATAGAGACCCTTAAAGGACGATGTGGATCATTTTCTGCAGTCTGGCAGTATGGTTATTTGACGCCAAGACAAAATAAATTAACTTTATTATGTTCATATATCTGTACCTGGCAAGATCAGAATTTCTCTCTCTGCAGACAGAGGTCTGGGCAGTTTTCTTCTTGTCTCCAGTAGTAGACAGACCACTTGCCGTTTCTGGACTGACCGTTTCCACTGGTGGACCCACGCTCACTATTAAACCAGACTGGGCCCATTTGGTGGCTTTGCGGAGAGCAGCAGCTGATTCTTCAGTGATCACTTCACAGCAACCACTCTGCACAGTGAGACCGCACATAAACAAAACAGTACACAAGATACAATTATACAGAATGCTACATAATTATATATAAACTGATATTATACTTCTTATAAGTAGTGTGAACAGATACTGTTGCGCAGACATTACACGGTTTGCCCAGAGAACAGTATTTGTGGTTTTATGATCTCTATACGGACAGCTGCTTTATCCCATACTTTTTTTTTTTAATCAGCATAGCACTAAGAATAGATTTCTGCTTGTACATAATGTTTAAAAGTGGAAACTGAATTTAGGAAAATACTAACTTTAGTCATATCTCGATCCATTTTCACGACTTTTTCCATGTTTGCACCAGTGCCAAGTCGGAATGGACGGCCCTCAGAACTACTATAAAACACAGAAATAAGTGATATCCTGGGAAGTGACTAAGAGGTACAAAGATTGCAAATGCATCTGGGCTTGGGTGCATAAAAGATTAAATAATTAGTTGCTTAAAAGGGATTTTCTTACCTCAGCATAAGAAGAAAAAGAAAAAAAAAATTGAAGCAAGCTGCAAGTTGCTGTGCAAATCGGATCACGCTCTGCCATTCAAGTCTATAAATGAGAGGAAAACTTCAGACTGCACTCGGATAACAAGCGAGTGCAGTCTGACTTCCGTGAATGAAGAAGGAGAAATCTTGTTCTCCATCTTCTCCTCATCAATGCTAGGATTCTTTCATCTGAGAGAGTCGGATTACACTTAGCGGATATTCAGATTGTGATCAGAGTGTCATTTCCATAATAGATCAGATGCTCTCGCATGTGAGAATCTACGCTCATGTAACCCCAGCCTTACTGTGCTTCCCTGATGTGCAGAGGCAAAGCCCCCAATGCCTGCAGTACTGCATTGAACAGTGTGACAATACTGCTGATCTCAATTGACAATCAAGGAGAAGCGGACATCCCCCTGGCAAGCAGGAAGCTGGGGAGCAAGGTGCTCCAAAAAGTCACTGGTTAAGACCACCTCATTAAGAGATCCAATAATCCCTATCCAGCAATTACTATAAATGGCAGTAAGGTTGGGGGGGCGCCTCTAAAACATTTAACAAGACCTTTAAGTTATGCCTCCGGTGATAAAGAAGTGCAATCTAGGTTCACTAATTATTCAAATAATTAAAACATACCTTGCTCCTCCTCTTTGTCATACATGCTTTCTGCTTATATTGTGCTAAAAAATGTAATACCTGCAAACTTTAATATTTCATTCATTTTCAGATCCCCCCTCCTCATTTCCAGCTTTCAGCCTGCCATGCGTTTCATGTTTTCTCTGGTGGATTTGTCCTCCCAGTAATACATGCTGAATGGGAGGTATGTGACTCCACGATGCTGCTGCATTCACTAGCTGTCATGCATAAGCCCAGTTTCATTCCTGGAGCGATTTCTCTTTATAAAGCGCATAAAGAGAAAAGCATATAACTCCTATCTGCAACCTCAAAAAGCAGCCTTCCCTAATAAATTGAATGCTTTCCTCTTTTTTATTGCCCGATGAAGCTAGCAATAACGAAACTCGCATCCATAGAGTCCTGGTTTACTTGTGAATATCGTATATAGTGACCTCTTTGATGCGCCCTTTTGTGTTGTTAGATATACGCACAGATTATTCCAGGCATATGATAATAGGACACATACCTTTAGTAGATTGTGCATGAATTGTTATTAGCATCTCGCTTTAGGTGACTTCAGCTAATTTATTACACATGCACAGACGGAGTATAATGTAGCATTATTTTGGGGATGTCGGTCTATCTATATATAAGAGGCATCGTGATTACTCGCTAATCCTGCCCCCTGCACAGTAGCTCCGCCCCCACCTCATCACCACACAGAATCCCGCCCCCCACCTCATTACCACACACAATCCTGCCCAACCACATTACCACACACAATCCCGCCCCCCCACCACATTACCACACAATGCCGCCCCCCACATCACCACAAATAATCCCGCCCCACCACATCACACTCGCTAATCCTGCCCCCTGCACAGTAGCTCCACCCTCACCACACATAATCCCGCCCCCCACATTACCACACACAATCCCGCCCCCACCACATTACCACACAATCCCGCCCCCCACATTACCACACAATCCCGACCCCCACCACATTACCACACAATCCCGCCCCCCACCACATTACCACACAATCCCGCCCCCCACATCACCACACAATCTCGCCCCCCACCACATTACCACACACAATCCCGCCACCCCACATTACCATACACAATCCCGCCCCCCACCACATCACCACGCATAATCCCACCCCCCGCCACATTACCACGCATAATCCCACCCCATTACCACACATAATCCCGCCCCCACCATATTACCACACATAATCCCGCCCCCCGCCACATTACCACACATATTCCCGCCCCCCGTCACATTACCACACGAGGCTCCATTCCTCCACATTACCACACGAGGCTCCGCCCCCCACATTACCATACGACGCTTCGTCCTCACACATTACCACACGAGGCTCCGTCCCCCCACATTACCACACGAGGCTCCGTCCCCACACATTACCACACGAGGCTCCGTCCCCACACATTAACACACGAGGCTCTGCCCCCCACATTACCACACGAGGCTCCGTCCCCACACATTACCACACGAGGCTCCGTCCCCACACATTACCACACGAGGCTCTGCCCCACACATTACCACACGAGGCTCTGCCCCACACATTACCACACGAGGCTCTGTCCCCCACACATTACCACACGAGGCTCCGTCCCCACACATTACCACACGAGGCTCTGCCCCACACATTACCACACGAGGCTCTGCCCCACACATTACCACACGAGGCTCTGCCCCACACATTACCACACGAGGCTCTGTCCCCCACACATTACCACACGAGGCTCCATCCCCACACATTACCACACGAGGCTCCGCCCCCACACATTACCACACGAGGCTCCGTCCCCACACATTACCACACGCAACATTTCCTTTCTATGTAATTCAACCCCTTCAGCCATGGTAAACGTATATTTAATTGCATAATCACCAGCAGTGTTCATTAGATAGCAATGAGCGTGCCGAGCGTTAGCTGGCTGGAAACAGCTAGTTCTCATTATATTTTTAAAATACTATTTGGGCAGTCAAATATATTAAAAAAAACAAAAACGAGCCTATGGGATTCTAACAGATTTAAGATCACATTTTGAAAACAAATAATCTAAAATTATTTTTCTTCCTTGCACTTCGCTTATTACCTTAGCAAAGGCTGCAGGACTTCATGAGACGACTGATCTTCCCGTTTGTGAATAAAAATGGAAAGTTTGCCGTCCACAGCTTCACTTTCTTCCCCGATATCTTTATCACCCTTCTGAGAGCCCTTAGGACTGTTTTTCGATAAGCTGCTGTCTGGCTCAGAGGAGGTTGGGGAGAGAACTGTCTGACAACCTGCAACACAAGGCAGCAGGAAAGAACAAAGATAAAGATGTCAGAAGTGTGGGTAATGGGTAATAATAGCTCAGTAGTAAAGAGCAATCAGTTCTTAAAGGGGCGGTCCGAAGTCAAAGTCATTTTGTTCCTAAGTCCCTATCTATTTGATGCTATATTCTAAGCCATTTTCTAATATACTTGTTTTAAAAATTCCCTACTGTTCCCCAACTACACTAACAGCTATTTTATTTTTTTCCTCTACTTCCTGCATGATGATGATTTGCTTGAGTATCCCAGTGCATGCTGGGATACTCAAAGTGTCAGCAGGGTGCAGATGTTGCAGTCACTGTCGCAGCCCATGCCTGTAACGAAGAGTCATCAGTGACGCTGGTTTCAGGCGCGGTGCTGTCCCTGCTGTCTCCCCTGTGAGCAGTTTTCTGCTTAGATGAATAGTAATAAGCCGGGAACAGAGCGGTATCAGAATACCTGGAAGACCAGCATTGTCAGTCTCCTGTACGCTTGGTACAGTGACACCGCTGAGTTCCCGGCTTATTACTATTCATCTATGCAGACAACAGGGGAGACTCTGCGCTGTGCACATTGCACAGGGGAGACAGCAGGGACAACACCGCCCCTGAAACCAGTGTCACTGATGACGCTTTG
Organism: Ranitomeya variabilis; assembly: GCF_051348905.1. NCBI lineage: Eukaryota > Metazoa > Chordata > Amphibia > Anura > Dendrobatidae > Ranitomeya > Ranitomeya variabilis. Next base: position 216,014,757 of record NC_135232.1, on the reverse strand, counting down.
CTTCAAGGAGGGAGAAAGTAATGTGACAGCGACCACAGATTCTGCCCCCGATGAGGATACTCAAACGAATTGTCATCAAACAGAAGGTAGAGAAAAAAAAAATACAATAGCGGTTAGTGTAGCTAGGGAACAGTAGGGAATTTATAAAGTAAGTGTATTAGAAAATAGCTTCGATCATAGCATCAAACAGTTAAAGAATGTTAAGAGCAAAATGACTTTGCCGTCGAACCAGCCCTTTAAATACTATATTTCCCTTTGTAAAAATAAAAATACCTTACCGTCGCCTCCCATACTGGTAGCATTTCAACAATATTGTCGCCGGGTCTGCTAAGGCTCGTATGACATTGCTTTGCCACGAGTGATTAAGCTGCTGTGCGCGCACTTCCTTTACGTGAACCTCGGATGGCTGGGGAGGTATGAACACTACAGCCCAATAGTATCCGCCGACTGCCTGCAGGGCACATGTGGCATAACAATAACATGTGAGCCTTGGGGGGAGATCCGGCGCTGATAACGTTGGCATGGCGTTGATATAGTAGGCGAGTATAATGTGTTTATTTTACATTGGGAAACATAGTATTTAAGGAGTTGTCCGAGTAGTGGACAACCCGTTTTAGTAAATCTTTTACACTGTCTGTTTGGTCGCCATGGGACACATCAGCGGTTTAAACCCCCCACCCCCCTCAAGTACTTCACTCCCTGAGAACATTCCGAACATACCTGGAACCACATAATCTGCCAATTTTGCCAATAATAGTGATGCAATTTTCGAGGCTGGATCACTCGGATCTTCTTGCTCGCTGTTAAGAGATGGTACAGAGTAGCTCCATGGTGGAAGCTCCACATTGCCACAATCTTCTACACTCATGAGAGGCAGAGCTGCGCGGCACAGCTGGAGGATTATGAGCACAAGCTTTGGGGACGGGCGCTGATCCAGTAGCAGTGAGAGGAGCTTAGAGACACAAGCGGGCTGGCTCAGTATTGCTTTCCCTATTTGACTCCTGTGTAAATAAGTTGTTACAATTATTGCATGTAACAAAATGATCCATGCAACAAACATCCAATATTTCTCAAAACAGTCTCTTGATTTAATTGGCGTCATGACTTAAAGTATTACTATAATGCTTTTTTTTTTTTTTTTTTTTTAATGTCAACAAACGATATCAGGAATATATGTTCCCGTTGTGTAGTAACATACAGACCAGTGGCCATCTTCTACTGTTTCTATCATCACTGTGGTCTCTCTATATCTTGTGACTGGCGGGAAGTCATTGCCAATGGTCACTTTCTTAATTTAAGTCTATTAGGCTGGTTTCACACTTGCGTTTTTATCTGCATGCGTTTTAAAAAAAAACGCATGTGTGAAAAAACGCATGTAAACGCGGTAAAACGCATGTGTTTTTTAGACGCATGCGTTTTTATAGAAAAACACAAGAAAACAAGAAAAAAAACAAAAAACCCTAACCCTACCCCTAACCCTACCCCTAACCCTAACCTGAAATATGTGGCACTGAAATACGTGGCACTAAAATACGTGGCACTGAAATATGTTTATATACGTATATAAGTGCCACATATTTAAGTGCCATGTATTTAAGTGCCACGTATTTAATTGCCATGTATATAAGTGCCACGTATTTAAGTGCCACGTATATAAGTGCCACGTATTTCACGTAAATGCCACGATATTTCAGTGCCACACATTTAAGTGCCACGTATTTACGTGCCACGATATTTCAGTGCCACGATATTTCAGTGCCACGTATAACCACGTAGTCATAGTATTTATAGTACGTGCCACTTAAATACGTGGCACTGAAAGACGTGGCAGTTAAATACGTGGCAGTTAAATACGTGGCACTGAAAGACATGGCACTGAAAGACGTGGCACTGAAATATCGTGGCACTGAAAGACGTGGCACTGAAAGACGTGGCACTGAAAGACGTGGCACTGAAAGACGTGGCACTGAAATATCGTGGCACTGAAATACGTGGCACTGAAATACGTGGCACTATGACTGTCAGAAAATGTTCATTAAACGGTTAGGGGTGAGGTTAGGGGTAGGGTTAGGATCCCTTTATCACCTTGATGGTGGTGGTTGACTTTTCTGGTTTTTTTTCTATAAAAACGCATTCGTGTTTAACACAAACAAACGCATGTGCTTAAAAATGCATGCGTTTACATAGACAGCAATGCGTTTTTTTGCGGCAAAAAAAGGCCTCAAAAATACTACAAGTAGCATTTCTGAAAATGAACGCATGCAGTAAAAAAAACGCATGCGATTGAAAACGCGACCAAACGCGTACAAAAAAACCGCATGCGTTTTCAATGTTAAATATAGGGAAAAAAACGCATTCGTTTTTTATTCAAAAAACGCTGCAGACAAAAACGCAAGTGTGAAACCACCCTTAGTGTCTCGTTCTGAGTCATACACTGAAAGAGACTTCTGGTCCACGCAACAAACAATGGAGTGAGACAGCCTGTCACAAGTGTGCTCACGTGGGTCCAGAAGAGGACCAGAGTGGCGCAGGGAGTAGCAGAAGAGGACCAGAGTGGCGCAGGGAGTAGCAGAAGAAGACCAGAGTGGTGCAGGAAGTAGCAGAAGAGGAACAGAGTGGCGCAGGAAGTAGCAGAAGAGGAACAGGGTGGCGCAGGGACTAGAAGAGGAACAGAGTGGTGCAGGGAGTAGCAGAGAAGGACCGGAGTGGTGCAGGGAGTAGCAGAGGAGGACCCGAGTGGCGCATGGAGTAGCAGAGGAGGACCGAGTGGCGCAGGGAGCAGCATAGGAGAACCAGAGCAGCACAGGGAGTAGCAGAAGAGGACCAGAGTGGTGCTAGGAGTAGCAGAAAAGGATCAGAGTGGTTTTAGGAGTATCAAAAGATGGCGACAGGTTAGTTATATACTACACAAGGAACATACATTACTGATACCTGTCAGGTGGTAAAAGAAATACCCTGCAGTGGTACTTTAATGGATTTCTATTCACAGAATCATCAGGACATATAGTTATGGTATCTAAGATTAAATACAAGTTTCACCAAGTAGACAGTATGAAAACTGCTTACATTTTACATGATCTTTATGAGTCTAGCTTGACAATAAAGAATTGTTATATGGTGATTTGGGGACCAACAAAACAAACTTAAAAAGAAAGCCCCCTAATTTCTAACAGGTCTGTTTCAGCAAATATTTGTATTATTCACCATATACAGTGCCTTGCGAAAGTATTCGGCCCCCTGGAACTTTTCAACCTTTTCCCACATATCATGCTTCAAACAAAGATACCAAATGTAATTTTTTGGTGAAGAATCAACAACAAGTGGAACACAATTGTGAAGTTAAACGAAATTTATTGGTTATTTTAAATTTTTGTGGAAATTCATAAACTGAAAAAAATTGTTTTTTGCTACTCCATCTAAGAGCAGCATAAGGTAAAGACAGAGCCCCTGATTCCAGCAATGTATCACTTGCTGTCATTTTGATAAAATCACTGTTTTTCCTGCTACAGATGTTTGAATGTGGAGCTCTAATACCCGCCCACACCACTGGTTGGCAGCTTTCTGCTCATCTACAGTGGACAATCAGTGGTGGGGGTGGGGTAATACAGTGCTCATGAATATGCTTGACTACCTGGCAGCAGGCCAAGTAGTCCTCTACTGATAAAATCATTGTTTAATGAGCAGTACATTATCAAAACCACACTAAGCAGTCCAGTACGTGACACATCGCTGGAATCCGGATCTCTTTTGCTACATTATGCTGCTTTCAGATGAGGTAGCAAAAACAGTGACAGATTCTCCTTAAATTGTGTGAGGAACAACATTATTTACTAGAACAGCCATATCAAGAGTGGTGACAGGGTCTCCTTTAAACAGTTTAATAAATCGATATAAATAAGATTATCCGCTCCACTCAGACTCCAGCTATAATACTCAGCCTTCACCAAGCTCATCTCTTGAGTGATTAGCCGGCAGCGATTAGCTGCTGTGAGATCCGGCCAGCTTCCCGAGCGCTGTCAGAAAGACACATGTGCAGCAGTGGCTGTAACCTGATCTCTCAAGCATACTGAAAATCTTTCTAATCTCTGCCTCCATTGAAGGGAAAAAATCGTCAGAAAAATACATTGTTTAAATAAGTTTTTTGCTTTCTGTCTATTTTCTAAACATTTTTGGCATTTTCTTTTCATATCCCAATCTTTGTTAACAATAAAATGAGTAATGTGCCAATTTTCACACTGGCCACTGGGGCGATTTTAGATTTATCCTTCCTGTTCTTTCAGGAAGTGTTTTTAGCAGGCTCGTTATCATCAGAGTGACAATAACTAATAACAAAACACAAAAAATATTGTTTGAGCTTGCTGATAATGTACATGTGGATTTTTTAAAGAAAAACAAAACAGGAAATTAGAGTATAAAAAAGCCCCACTGGCCAGTGTAAAAATTGCAAGATACATAATTTTTAATAAAAGGATGTGATACAAAAAAAATTACTAAAATAAAATACATTTTAACACAAAAACTTAAATTTCCTTTAAGACAGATATTAGCAGTGAATAGAGAGTAAATGAGAAGGACAGGAGAAGAGGGGTCTTATCAGTGACAAATGCATTTTTTGTTTCGATATTTGTTTGAAGCTCTTAACTTTGCTCGTACTATGGATAGAAGTATGCAACATTTGCCAAAACACAGACTATTTAAAGCTGAAAAGGAGATGAAATTAAGAAAACAAGGTGAAGCTCTGTACTTACCGAGACAGATCATTAAGAAGGCTAAGAACGTCTTGAAGTGCATCATTCCCAGCAGCCTGGTTACCACAGCACTCAGTGGCTCGTGCCAGATGGTTGGTGAGGAGAGTGGAGACTTGCCGAGCCAAACCCGAATGTACCGCCTCTGTTGATCCTCCTTTAAATGGTCACAGCAACACAAAACGTTAATCAAAGTCAATAACATGCACCATGATGTAGAAGTGGAGACCCTAATTTCAGAGAGGTGTCACTTACTAGGCTGTGTTATGCTGTTTCAATACAATCAGTGTTTTATCAGCAGAAGATTATCACTACAGGACAACTGGTGCCTGGTAGTCCAATCACACTCCCAGCATGGATTAGCAGCTATCTGTCCCAATACAATGTACACCGAAAGCTGCCAATCAGGGGTGTGGGCAGGGCTCAACATCTCAACTCTGCTATATCTGCAACATAGAAAACTGTGATTCTATAAAAACTACTGAACCCAGTAAATTAAAGGGGCTATCTGGGATTATTTTATTTTTATACTATGGACCAAAGGATTAACAGGCAGGTAGGTACTATCTACCTGCCTGATGTGCCCAGGGCCAATCTATGCCAGCAGATGGCGGTTACACACCGCTCTTGCGGCTTCCGCCTACATCACGTCGATGTTGATGAGGTATGACTGCCGATGTCATGCTGAATGACAATTGCCCGCAGGAAGCTGGCTGTCAATCAGAATGATATCAGACACACCACGTCAGCAGAGCTGATGGGAAGAGCGGCTCTGCTGATGTGAAACAGCAGAACTGCTGTCAGGAACAGTCACAGGCACGTAGTCAGCAACTATTTGCCTATTAATTTTTAGGCCATAGTAAAAAAATAAAATAGTCCTGGATAACCCCTTTAAGTGATACATTGCTGAAATCAGAGTCTCTGTCTACCTCATTCTGTTGTCAAAATAAAAATAGCAAAAAATAGCTCATAGATTCCATTTAAAGCCTTTTAAAAATAAAAAAATATATATATATTTTTTTTTCTTAAATGAAGTAAGCACAAAAAACATCAAGTTGCAAACTACAAAAGGCAAACAGAAGCATATACAGAATATACTTGAGTATAAGCCGAGGCACCTAATTTTGCCATGGAAAACTGGGTAAGCTTATTGAATCGAGCATAACCCAGGTATGCATTGTCCCCTCATCCCTGGTATGCTATGCGTGGCTCCCCCTGTCCTGTCCTGCTATGTGTGGCTCCCCAAGTCGCTGTCCTAGTATGTGGCTCCCCCATCCTGTCCTGGTATGTGTGACTCCCGCCTGTCCTGTCCTGGTATGTGTGGCTCCCCAAGTCGCTGTCCTGGTATGTGGCTCCCCCATCCTGTCCTGGTATGTGTGGCTCCCGCCTGTCCTGATATGTGTGACTCCCGCCTGTCCTGTCCTGGTATGTGTGGCTCCCCCATCCTGTCCTGCTATATGTGGCTCCCACCTGTCCTGTCCTGATATGTGTGGCTCCCCCATCCCATTGTAGGATGCATGGCTCACACCCCCCGTCCTACGCACCCTCCTCGCGCCGTTGTCCCAGCACATCAGCTCTCCTGTACTGAGCGGTCAAGTGGTACCATTCGTTAAGGTAATGAATAGGCGCTCCACGCCTATTCGGGTGACCGCTCAGCACAGGAAGAGCCACCGGGACGGAGATGCAAGGATAGAGATGCAGCGACGGCGCAAGGAGGGCGAGTATGATGTCTTCTGTTAGCCGGCTCCTGCCGCTGCTCCGTCGCTCTCTCTCCCTCGCCGGTTTTCTGGACAATGACTGGTGTATAAGCCGAGGGGGGCGTTTTCAGCACAAAAAAGTGGTCAAAATCTCGGCTTATACACGAGTGTATACGGTATTATACATTTACACAAAGACTTTAATAGCTGCACTTACAAATACAGTTCGGTCCAGAAATATCTGGACAGTGACAAGTTTTGGCATTTTAGCTGTTCACCAAAACATATTCAAGATACAGTTATATAATCAACATGCAGACTCCACTTTCATTTTAGGGTATTCACAGCCTAACTGAAGTAAAGTATAGGAATTACAGATTTTTCATATGTAGCTGCCTCTTTTTCAATGGACCAAAAGTGTTTGATCTCAAATGCTCTTTAATTGGCTGCATGGGGTTTTCCTCATTAATCCATCATTAATTAAGCCAGTAAAAGGCCTGGAGCTGACTCCAGGTGTGGCACTTGCATTTGGAAGCTGTTGTTGTGAACCCACAACATGTGTTCAAGGAGCTCTCAATGGAAGAGAAACAGACCTTCATTAGGCTGAAAAAAAGGAGAAAAAAAAAAGAGAGAGAAGAGCGCACTGGTGAGCTTGGGAACTCAAAAAGACCTGGACTTCCATGGAAGACAACAGTGGTGGATGATAGCAGAATCCTTTCCATGGCGAAGAAGAACACCTACACAGCATACACTCAATTGAAGAACACTCTCCAGGAGGTAGGTGTTTCAGTATCTAACTCTACCATAAAGAGAAGACTTCATGAGAGAAAATACAGATGGCTCAGTACCACGTACAGACCCATTAATAGCCTTAAAAATAAAAAGGCCAGATTAGACTTTGCCAAAAAACATCTAAAGCCAGCCCAGTCCAAAAAGTATTTTTTGGACAGGTGAAATGTCCATTGCTTCCAGATATCAGTCAGTCATTGCCTGCACTGAATTATCTACAAAGTATTAAAATGAACAATTTATTTATGGTAAACGTAAATTTAAGATTGTTGTAAGCTGCGAGAAAGCTTATCGCAATGCACTGGTTGGATGAAAAACTACCAGGGAAAAAGGAATTTATCAACAAGATAAATTTTATTGTCCTTATGGAAAGAAATATATACAGTAAGAGGTCAGAATACAAAAAGGAGATTTTTGTTTACTTACCGTAAAATCTTTTTCTCCGAGCCAATCATTGGGGGACACAGACCGTGGGTGTTATGCTGCTTGCCACTAGGAGGACACTAAGTGATACAAAGAAAGTTAGCTCCTCCCCTGCAGTATACACCCTCCTGCTGGCCCTCAGCTAACCAGTTCGGTGCAAAAAGCAGTAGGAGATCAGTAACAACATATTAGCTTACAGCATGTCATATTATATATGAGAGTATAGCATATCGGATTGTAAAAACAAGCATAAGCCAATACTAGGGTGGGAGCTGTGTCCCCCAATGATTGGCTCGGAGAAAAAGATTTTACGGTAAGTAAACAAAAATCTCCTTTTCTCCTACGCCTCATTGGGGGACACAGACCGTGGGACGTACCAAAGCAGTCCCTGGGTGGGGACAACGTCAGATCAGGCTCTGTGTAACTGCTACTTACAAGTGCGCCACCGCGGCCTGCAGAGTCCGCCTGCCCAGAGTCACATCTGTGGAAGTCTGGGAATTATAATGCTTCAAGAATGCATGCGGACTGGACGAATCCGCAAGCTTGCAGGCGTGTCTTGTTGACGCCTGGTGCCTGGAACCCACGATAGACGGGAAAATAGGCTGTCATCTAACACGGAAGGACTCCTGGATGGTGAAAGAATACACCAGGCTAAATGGCCGATGGAGACGGCCAAACCCTTCCTGTAAAAGTCAGGAAGCCTTCCTCTTACCGGTAGGAAACCCAAGATACAGTGTCCAACCTTCGGAAGGACGCCGTCCTCAAGACATACCTACTCAGAGCACTTGCTCTGTCCGGAATATGGAGACCTCATTCCATTTTGTGGAGTGGTGCCAAAAGAGATGAGGGAAGAACTATGCCCTCATGACAGTAGTAATACAATACCACCTTGGTAACTAGGGACAGGGAAGGCTTGAGGACAACCTTGCCTTGAAGGAAATAAGAGAAAAGTCTGAAAAGACCCGTTAGCACCGAAGACTCGTCAGGATGAGGATATCGCCGAGAGAAAAGGGGGCAACCTTCCCTAATAGAATAGATCCCAATGATCTAACGGTATGCAATAGGGAAGAACTACATGTGAAAAACATCCTGCGAGGTGGTCCCTACTTGCAGTTTTGTTGCAGAAAGACAGAAAGCTACCAGCTCCGCAAGCGAACTGACGTGGTCAGTGCGGATTTCCGAGGATCACTGGGGCCCTTTCTGCTTCTGAAAAGCTTTCGGAAGTGGAAACTGGTACCACGGAATAACCGGAGCATGCAGTGCGAAGGCTCCTGGATCTCGAGGCCGAACAACAAACTCCAGTACACAGGCGATCAGTCAGGACGCCATCCGAGCTACAACTGTAGAGCTCCAGTGAAGGCGGGTCTGATGGAATACTTCCGGTGAAGTTCCCACTCACTTGAGGTGAAACCCTGACGGCTAAATATGTTCGCAGCCCAGAGTTCTACTCCTGGGATATGTACTGCCAAGATCACCGAGTGATAGATCTCGGCCCATGTGAGGTACTTTGGCCATGGTGCTTGAACGTGGGTACTCGCTAGATGATTGACGTATGACACAGCCGTGGCGTTGTCCAATTGAATTCGGATGGGTTGACCCGCCATAAGGAGTGGACCTACTATAGGACTACCCTTGAGATCTCCAGAGCAATGATCGGGAGAAGAGGACTGGCATTGGAAGTTACTAGTAACCATGGAACCGGGAGAAAAAACTCCGGATGAAGAAGGAGCTCAGAGACTATCGTCTGAAAGGCTGCTTGACTTGCTGAAAACTAACGGAGCAAAGGAAACTGCTTCCATTGTCGTCTCCGTTTTTTTTTTTTTTTTTTTGGAACCCTCCCAGCAAATCGAATGAAATAAGGGGATGAGTGAGCAAGAGCGCGAGCTCCCTGTTGAAAAACCATGACCTTGTCTGGAGGGAGATTTACCACCCTTCTGGAAGAATACTGGATCATCCTCAAAAAGGATATCTGTTGGACTGGAAATGAGGAGTTATCTAAGTCTAGCCACCAGCCCAGGTGAGAGGGTATCGCAAGTGATATAGACGACTTAGCGTAGTCCTGCAAGGGTGGGTAAACAGTCGGCCAAACAGGGTAAGACGACCACGCCTCTAGGTGCAAGATGACAGCCGCCATGACCCTTGCGAACACCCTGGATGCGGTAGCAAGGCCGACGAACAAGGTCGTGACTTAAATGCTGTTCACGAATGGAAAAGCAAAGGAATTTTTGAAGAGGTTAGGCATCCCGAATGTCGATGGATGCCAGAAACTGCACCTTTTTTGTTGAAGTAATGGCTGAGCGGATGAGACTCCAATCGAAGAAGAAGAAGAACCTTGTGAAAAGATTGTTAGAAGTTTGAGGTCTGGGATCGGTCCTACTTATCGTTCCCCCTTTTAGGAACCAAGATCCCTTAGATCTAGACTGTCCTGGACAACCCTTTTACTGTTGGTCGGGGCTGCGGAAACGTACGATTCTTCGTTAGTCTCCCGCTCAAAAATATGATTGACCAGCTGAACTGTCTTCAGGAAAGGGATACTGGTGTGAATCAAAGTAGTTAAGGACTCCAAGCAGGAGACCGTTGCTCTAGCAATCCATGCGGCGGATAGGGAGGTTAAAGGGCTGGACCCGTAGCTGCCAAACGGAACAAACCAGATGTGCTATTTGACAGATCGTGGCATTTTTAATGGAGGACATATCGGGCAGGGATACTGGTAGGTAAACCACAGGAGATTGTACCCGGTTAATCTGCCGAGTGGCAGAATGCGCCGCTGCTTCCAGCAGGTCATTGCAGAGTTAAAAATTAGGAGCCTCAATCCACCATCCTCTTAACAAGGAAGTGGAGAGGGAAATTCGCCTTGGTGATGCAGAGGGGGGTGCTCAGACGCCCGAAAAAAGGATGCCTCTGTACATCCACAGAGTGCAGGTCTCCGGGTGGACAGGACAGGTTGTCTGGCGTTAGGCCTGGACCTTCGAGTGCCCGTCTGTTGATGGTGTGGGGAGACTGGCGCCCTTTACAGTGCCTGTCGCCCTTAAAAATCAGACCAGGCATAGCGTCCCACGTAGAGGCTTCTGTCCAGTGAATCGCATATCCGGACTGGATGGCAAAAGCTCTACGAGGGAGTTTAGGCTGAGGGAACTAGTTACACTGGGATAAACTGGGATCAGCGGCAGAGGGCTCCTCATTTATGACCAGTTTCGGATTGGTCATGGTGCCCTCAAGACCAGGGAATACTGGTCGTGTGCCTTTAAGACCAGGGAAAACTGGTCGTGTGCCTTTAAGACCAGGGAATACTGGTCGTGTGCCTTTAAGACCAGGGAATACTGGTCGTGTGCCTTTAAGACCAGGGAATACTGGTCGTGTGCCTTTAAGACCAGGGAATACTGGTCGTGTGCCTTTAAGACCAGGGATTACTGGTCGTGTGGCTTTAAGACCAGAGAATGCTGGTCGTGTGCCTTTAAGACCAGGGAATACTGGTCGTGCGCCTTTAAGACCAGGGAATACTGGTCGTGTGCCTTTAAGACCAGGGAATACTGGACGTGTGCCTTTAAGACCAGGGAATGCTGAACGTGTGCGTTTAAGACCCGGGGATACTTACTGGTCCCGTGTCTTTAAAACCCGGGAATTCTGGTCACGCGCCCTTAAGACCAGGGAATACTGGTCACGTGCCTTTAAGACCAGGGGATACTGGTCACGTACCCTTAAGACCAGGGAATACTGGTCACGTGCCTTTAAGACCAGGGAATACTGGTCACGTGCCTTTAGACCAGGGAATACTGGTCACGTGCCTTTAAGACCAGGGAATACTGGTCACGTGCCTTTAAGACCAGAGAATACTGGTCGTGTGACTTTAAGACCAGGAATACTGGTCATGCGGGTTTAGGTAAAATCTCGCAGCGGGCGAGAAGCGCCAATTCAGGGGGCGGAGCCACAGGCACGACGTGGGCGGAGCCTCGAAACTTCCATGAATAGGCCCCAGCCGGGGCGTAAATTTCTGCAGCCGGCGTCAGCGTAGAAGTTAGGGGTGGTCACCCGTTGCTCGAGAAAATTGAGCGCTTCCGCGTCAGGCGCTAAGCGCCAGGAAACGACACGGTGCGCTTCTGGGGTGCGGACTACACATCGGCCGAAGCCGGGAGCTAAATTTGTTAGCCGGCTGGAGCGTTACCTCAGGGAGGTGGCCACAGGGAAGTCTGAGACTGCCTGTCAATATCCCGCTGCAGAAGCCCACTGCTGGCAGGATCCACTTACCAACGGTGCGCGTCCCGGCATGGAGCCGCCGCGGATGTCGGGTATTGCAGCGTGGTCGGTGCAGGGATAGAGAGATAAACCTCAATCCATCATCCCTTTGTTAGGGAGGTGGAGAGGAACCGTCTGCCTCCTTGTGCCATCCGCTTTCACAGTGGTGGGATAGTGGGGGCTGCCCGGATACATCCACGAAGTTCAGCCCATCGGGACCATGAAGGCACCTTCGCCCCTGAAAGGGATTTCAACTGCGGCCTAGTCCGGCTGCAAAAGCCGGGGACTAAATTTTTGGAGCCTGCCGGTGGAGTGCGTCGGCGGGCCGCGCGCCGAATGATTGCCGCTGGCGTACCGGCCAGTGGCACCCCCAGGACCGCATCTTCCACGCAGGCAGCGTGAGGAAGAATGGCCCCCGAGATCTGCAGGGCGCCTCTCGTCCCAGACGAGAAGCGCCGATATAGGGGGCGGGGTTACGGCCGTGGGAGGGATCTGCCCACTGCGGCCTACTCCAGCTGAGAAGCCGGGGACTAAATTTTCCGCCTGCCTGGCGATGCGCGGCGGCCGCAACGGAGCGACGCTAACCGCCGCAGTTTCCCGACCGCCGGCGCCTGTCCCCAGGGGCTCTGCCGCAAGTACCGCCGGCGCCTGCCCCATAGAAGCCACTGCGGCCTACTCCGGCTGAAAAGCCGGGGACTAAATTTCCGGCCTGCCCGGCGGTGTGCGGCGGCGCGGCCGCAAAGCGATCTGGAGCGCAGGAGGGGAACTCCTGATGTACTCACAGTCCGGTAATGCAGGTCCCCCTGTACCTGCGCGCTCCATCCTCTTCTGTAATCCCTTTGGGCTCTAGCCGCAAGTATGCAACGCCATGTAATACGGGCCTTGTATGTCGGGCCCCCGGAGAGGAACATGAGAGCCAGGCTCTATGTGCTCGCCGTCTTGCAGGGGGAAGGGAAATCGGGACCAAAGATGGAAACCCGTTGCCCCAGTAAAAATTGGCGTGCTCCAACGTCACAGGAGAGGGACGGGGAGGTATACTCGCCGTGCTCGCCTGTTGCTGGTTCGGGGGAGAGCGGGTCCCATAAAAAAGGATCCGTCGCCCCCTTCACTCCGTTGAATAAAAAATAAAAATTTACAGAAAAATTAAAATTAAAATTAAAATAAGAAAGTTGGGGTCTGAAAACAGACCCAAGTGCCTCCTACAGACACTAAGCAAGAACTGGTTAGCTGAGGGCCAGCAGGAGGGTGTATACTGCAGGGGAGGAGCTAACTTTCTTTGTATCACTTAGTGTCCTCCTAGTGGCAAGCAGCATAACACCCACGGTCTGTGTCCCCCAATGAGGCGTAGGAGAAATTTGAAAATGTGTGGGGTGGATGGATGAATTACCCAGGTGTGGCGTCTGCTGAGTTACTGCAAAGTAGAATGGGTGTTGTGTAGTTGATTCTGGGGGGACTCCTACATGTACAGGCGTGTTTTTGTAAAGCTTGTTATCTTTTCTCAAGAGGTGATGCTGTCAGATGGTTGTATTGGATAATGGGCAAGAGATTGGGGGGAGGGAGAGGGGGGTTGGTTAGGTGGTAAGGGTGTTGTTTAGTAAAATGAAAATATATCAGGTCATGTATCTAATGTACGGTATTTGTATCGGACTGTGTTAATGGCGTGTCATATGCTTTAATAAAAAATACATGATTTAAAAAAAAAAAAAAAGGTAAATTTAACCAATTACTTTTGAGCCCCTGAAAATAGAAGAAAGATGGTTGTAATTCCAAAAGGTTTCACAGCATTTTTTGTTCAACCCCTTTAATTAAACCTGAAAGTCTACACTTCAATTGCATCTCCGTTATTTCATTTTAAATCCAAAACAGTGGCGTGCAGAGGCCAAATCACGAAGATTTTGTTACTGTCCAAATATTTCTGGACCTAACTGTTAATCCATACACTTTATTGCAAGAAAATAGCCCCAACCTTCTTCCTTCTCCCACTCTACACATCTGTTGGCTAGAACCTGGAATGCTGCCCATGCCATGGTTGCCACTTTCTGCTTCTTGGTCTGTTTTTCACTGGAACTTGACTCCGTCTGGTTGCTCAAGCTACATAATCTGTCCATGAGCTGTACCAAACCACTGCGTACCAAGCACTTTTCTTCACTCCTTCATGATAAAAAACACATAAGATAACTTAGTTTTCAGAGAAAACAAAAACAAACAAAAATTCATCATTTAACATATGCAAGTATTTGTAATTCAGTGTTAAATACTAGTATCAATGTCGTATTTACTATCCTTACACATTACTGAATCAGTATCAACCTACAAGTAGAATGTACAAAAACTAAATAGAAACCCAACTCTGTTCTATTCCAGTTCTGGACACTATGTGATGGGCAGGGATAGCAGGGTGCTGGACTGGGTCATCTGCGGGGGTCCCAAAGATGAATGGAGCAACGGTGTGCATGCGGGATCATGGCTCCTTAAAAGAGCACTATACAGACATCATCACTGTCCCCACTGGGGTTCAGAATCTAGATTCCTTATTAGAACGTTTTTGGAGTGCTGAGGAAACCAAAGGGAATAAAACTTACCGAGTATAAGGTATGGTGCATAACAGACCTATGCTGTTTGCACAGGCAATAGGATAACGGGCACATAAAGAGACAACTGAAGTCATGGTTTCCCCGAAGGCTTCTTGCACTTGTTCCACCATTCCTCCGCATGTTAGCTCTTCAATTCTGGAAACAAAATATCCTCTAGAATAACTGACAGATACGTAATAAAACATACAGGTAAATATTGAGGGTAAAGCCCATAATTATTACTGGGCCTAGTGGTTCTGTTTTGCAGGATCACCATACCTATATATTGACCAGCCACAACTTCCAAAGTCTTACAGCACTGCCCCTTTAAGTAGTGGGCTGACGGCGAGGCACCTAACGATGAGTACCAATTTTATACATCAGTATACGGTTCCTCAATATCAATAGGGGTCATTTTTTGTTTACAGCATTGGTATATCTATGAACATTGTGAATTATCTTCTATCGGGCAGGTGGCCCAGAGTATGAGATATATAAATCTGTCTATTATATACAACGCTGTATGTGACCCACGTTATAGTGTGCCGCTGGCTCTTGTTTATCAAGATTGAGCCTAATAGAGGGACTTATGTGGTCCCATGCCCGTCAAGAGCCCACCACATGTTCTCCATTGTTTTTAATATTCACGGTGTTTTGGGTGTAGGTTTCCCTATACGTAGGAACTACATTGTTTAGTACCTAGGGGTACCTTTAGATTATTCTGTGTGGGTAGAGGGACCCACTGGCATTATTAGGGTTTTGCAGGGACCCCAGGGTAAGCCACCGCGGAGTGGGGGCGCCACAACGTTCCCCCTAGGGCGCCAACCCCCACTGGTAGGCAGGTATCAGCATAGTTTGCATATAGGGATCCCTTCCTCCCCATTACATCAGCTTTTTCACGGTGTGTATTTTTGTTTGTTTTGGTGCAGCCACAGGTTGGTGGCATTTTAGATTTATACAATAAATAATTCTTGCTTTGGGTTCCATATGAATACCATTTTAATATCCCAAATTTAAATATTTAACCTGAGAGCACTGCCCCTTTATTCAACCCTCTGCTAACCATGTGGTGTCATGGGGGAAAAGGTTACTGGGGTCCCCCAATCTGACAACCAGTGAAAAATGCTTCAGGTTGGAATACGCATTCAGCATTGCCTTTAAGCAATACTTTTACCCATAAGTCCGTATGCATTTTGTGCTGGCATAAAAATGTCTGCTAAAGGCCAAAAATTTGACAGAAGCTTTGCCAACTGCAAATAACACTTTTTACATTAAAAGGAATTGTCCTCTACTATCAGAGAATGACGGCATATCCTTAGGATGGGTCATCATTATCAGACTAATAGGGGTCTGACGCCGGCACACCTACAATTCAACTGTTTGAGGCGCTGACAAAGAAGAATACGGAGCCAGAACTGCACGGCTCCACACACTGTAATCGGCTGTTCTCATGTACTAAAGCTCAGCTCCTATTGAAGTGAACAGTGGCTGGGGTGCAGTACCCAGGAACGACCACTACACAATGTATGGCGCTATGCTGTTCTGACTGTACACTGCTTACAAATGGCCGCCGATAGGACGCCCAATCTGATATCATTTACCTATCCTAAGAATAGGCCATCAATAGCTTCGATAGACAACTCCTTTAAAGTCAGCTGTCTAAAATAGTTAAATTCTAATTAACTACATAGAAGAAATATAAACAAATAAATAAATATAGTTAAACTAATGCATGACTAAGTTGTACCAACATCTGTGACTTGCCAAAGCTTATTAGAAAGTGCAATCGATTATAATAAAGTGGGAAAAGATTATCCTGCCTTGGTCCTCCTTGCAGCACCATGGTAACTGGCCCAACCAGATGAGTTACTCCTCCAACACGAACTGCAGCAGTCAGCAGCTCCCTCATGTGCACTAGGGCTTGCTTCCGTGTATTGCCACGGCGCCATCTTGTCTGAGCAGCAAGTAAAAAGCCACTACTGGATACCTTAATTTGAAGGAATGGGAACAATATAAATCAACATTGGTCACATGGTCATCTGGGACCTAACACTATATTGATTAGCACTACGACTTACAGCCTGATCAGGATTTGTCCCAATGAATGCAAACAGTTGACCTAACAAGACACTGTATGTCGGCTTATCTCTGCTATCTTCAATAGCCAGGGACTGTAGGAGCGTGAAAGAGCTGCTTCTGTGACTCGCTGCATTACGTCTCCTAGAAAAGGACACAAGCAAGGTTGGGAAGATTTTCTTAAACCCAAATTCAGAAAAAAAATGTTTTCCATTCAAGATGTTATTTATCTGAAAAACAGAATTTTACCTTTCAAATAATTTTGTCTGAGAACAATGGATGAAAGAATGGAAACTGGAAAAGTAAATTAAAGAGAACCTGTCAGAAGGATTGTGCACAGTAACCTACACACAGTGACAGGTCAGCGCCGCCGTTATACTCATTAAAATAATACCTGGGTTGATGAAATCCGTCTTGTGGTTGTTGTTTAATCTTTATTTTCAGTTTTGCTGCAGCATAATCACGTTTTATCGCTCAATAATACATTTTATTCACGCTATTCAACTAGGAAAAAAAATTAAAAAATCAATAAAAAAATGCTGTAGTAGCTATCGGTGTCTATAGCTGTGATCCAATAGCTACTACTGCGCATGCGCCGGCGGCACCATCTTACTGGAGAAGAAAAAAAATTCCTCCTCCAAGATGGCGCTGCCTGCGCCGTAGCAGCTCTTGGCCATCTCCGAGCTGCTACTGTGCAGGCACGGGCGGCGCCAACTTGAAGGAAGAATTTTTTTTCTTCTCCAGTAAGATGGCGCGCCGCGGTGCCATTTCCAAATTGATTTTTTTTCTTTTCATAGCTGAATAACGTGAATAAAATGTATTATTGGGACGTAAAACATGCACCTGTCCGCGGAAGGTGTTTGTTTGTTTTTTTTTAAATATGTACAGATATTCATTATGCAAATTAGGGGGCAGGTCAGTGAGGGATCAGTGACCTGTCAGCAGTCTGCATTATAAATAGCTAATCAGAGCACCTCATCCAGACTCCTCTCACAGGCCGCCCCGGAGCACGAGCATATCATTAAGTCAAAACTGAAAATAAAGATTAAACAACCACAAGACGGATTTCATCAACCCAGGTATCCTTGTAATCAGTATAACGGCGCTGACACTGTGTGTAGGTTACTCTGCACAATCCTGCTGACAGGTTCACTTAAAGGTTAACACTGATTTCTTTTAATACCTGGAGGTTTTATACTCTTATACTCTTCTTGG
The DNA here is from genome assembly GCF_051348905.1 of Ranitomeya variabilis. Lineage (NCBI taxonomy): Eukaryota > Metazoa > Chordata > Amphibia > Anura > Dendrobatidae > Ranitomeya > Ranitomeya variabilis. The sequence continues at coordinate 215,997,006 of NC_135232.1, read as the reverse complement.
GCTGCTAGAAAGTAACTACGGTAACTAAAGCAAAAGTTTTATTTGTTTTTAATGGCAATGAAGATGATTTCCCAAACTTGTCTTCTGGTTTCAGGAATTTTTAGAACAAAAGCTCTAAACACTGCAAATTATGCTTGGAGATTTGGAAAGTTTCAGTTCCAAAAAGTCCTGAAGACAGTGAAGAACACTTAGGTGCCGATTCATGGCATTGACCATGCCAGTCTTAATGAAGTAGTCACTAGAGCACGGTATGCCAAATTCATTAAGAGGTGCACGAAACTTAATGAACTCAGCTCCTCTTCTCTATGGCGTGTGACTTTGTGTGACGTCCCAAAAATACTACTCCAGCCAAAGGCTGGAGTAACATTTCTGGCATATAGAATGTCAGCACTTTTTAGTAATCAGACGTGAAGGCATAGCTACACCTTGTCCCCTTTACCAAAATGGACTGAACTGGGGGAGTTGCTTTAAACTGGTATAAAAATGCTAAAATTAGCAAAATTTTGGACACCTCCATGATCCCTGGCGATGAGTCACCCCTTATGTGTGAACATACCATAACACTATGTGCAGATCGAGACTTTTTTTTTTTTTTTTTGGAATATCGACTTTAAATAAACGCCACAAATATTGCCTCAAACGCTTCAAAGACTCTTCCTATTCATTTCAAAGGTAAATTTTCTTGTCTGTTCATATGTAGATTTTTTTGAGTAATTAGTGTAGATTTTGTTGAGTGTTTTTATTTCCACACACGGTGGAAATAAAGATAATCTATTGTTAGGGTATAAAACAAGAGAAGTCATGTTTATGAGGCTTACCTTGAATTTGTTCGATTAAACTCCAGGTCATTACTGCCAATCATTTCGAGATCAGAGGGTGCAGACATGCTTCGAAGAAAAACTGGCTGACGCATTGCATGGGCTATCGCCTTGGCCTCAGATATAGATTTACAGGCTGAAACGTGACATTGGCAGATAATTACAAACGCTACAAGATAATCCATACATAAAAGTATATAATGCACAGATCTACATTTCTCAATACCTGGCGGTTCTGTAGGTGTGCCGGATATACTTCTAGTTATGCCAGCTTGCGCGGCAATGGTGACATGCAGTAGTAACTCTGCTCGGTTCATTAAACTCTTTACCAGAATTTTAGTTTTAGCCATGGCATGAGAGGATTTTTGTATGCTGGAGTTCACCTCTTGGAAAAACTTCTCTCTTCAATGAAAAAAAATAAAATTATACTATTAGATGTACAAGTTGCACCGTTTTCAAAATGTCCAACAACAAATCCATGCACAGGAACTACACCATGATGTACCAGATATTACTAGATACTGTTATTATATGAGTGCAGGGTATTACTGTATAAACCCCCCATAAAGAAGCAATAATACAGAAATTATAGCTGATACCATATCGCTCTTTATGGGGACTATTATAGCAAATCACCCACACTATTGGCCACTGGAGTTTCCAAGTGATCTTAGCTGACCTACCTGAGCAATAAAACCATATTTTCAGGATCACTTCCATCAAAAAGAATTTCTTTCATTGAACACAATAGCTCCAATTCTTTTACTTTACTCTAAGGATATGGAAAAAAAAATAGGAATTAAATACTGCCAGTTCGGCTTGGTATATAGGAAAGGATAGAGGGAGGGGCTGTTACCTCATTAAAATGATAGTCATAAAAGAACGGAGCATTGTTCTCCAGTTTTCCATTCGATGCATCCTCCACCTCACTGTGCCATTTCTGTTCTAGCTCAGCCACACTCTGTCAAAAATGTGCATTTCCAAAGGTAAATTATTATGTACATTTATTTTTCATATATAGTTTACCAGAAAAATAGATATTGAGGAATAATTAAAGATTTTTAAATGCAATAATGTGTAATATAGTGATATAATGGAACAAATCAATACAAAATGCTAAAATTTCCTGATACAACATGAACATTGAAGGGGTTCTCAACTACAAGGAAAACCCCTTTTCAATCTGAATGTTTGTCCCCGTTAAAATGAAAACACCTATTCTCCTCTCCCAGGCCGGCGCTATTCCAGCAGTGTTGACGCTCGCTTTCCCAGAGCTCACGTAGGGTCATGCGAGTCCTGAATCCAGTTAGCGTTGGCGTCACTGTTCCCTTTTTCAGACTTCCAAATAATCAAGAGAAAGCGAGTGGTCAGCCACAGATCTGCCTTCCTCTAGATTAATTATATGTCCGAAGGCGGGGACAGTGATGCCAAAACCGGGAGCAGGGCTCACGCAACATCCTCACATGACCTCCGGGAACATAAATGCTGACACCACTGGAACAGCGCCGAAATGGGAGGGGAGTATAAGTCATTTTATTATAACTGTGGTAAACATTTAAATTGAAAAGGGGTTTTTCTAGTAGTGGTCAACTTTATTGATGTGATATCAATGAAAAGTAGAATATTACTTTCAGAGAGTAATCTTGGTCATCTACATAGGATATGAATTTTTTCCATATTAGTATTTTAACTAAACAAGGTTAACCAAAGATGAAAGCCATAAAACTGACTTTGATGGGTTCTCCAGGGGTAGAAAAAAACAGAACTAAAGGAAATATTGTAAATAATTTCCTAAATAATTTCCTAAATATAGACAATCTCTATAGACTGAATATTGCCGCTGTCTTCTTACATTAATAGAAACTTGATCTAGAATGTCAATAGAACAGGAGACAGAGAGCATGGCCAGTAGGATGCTCCACTCTCTCCCTTCTGTGTAGGAAAATGTGCTCCCAGTGGATATTTTGATCTAATACTAGAGAAACCAGGGATGCTGACCTAAGAAGAGGCTGCTCACACTGCTGTCCACCTGACTTAATACTGGAGACACCAGGGATGCTGAGGTAAGAGGCTGCTCACACTGCAGTCCACCTGACCTAATACTGGAGACACCAGGCATGCTGAGCTAAGAAGAGGCTTCTCACACTGCTGTCCACCTGACCTAATACTAGAGAAACCAGGGATGCCGAGGTAAGAAGAGGCTGCTCACACTGCTGTCCACCTGACCTAATACTGGAGACACCAGGGATGCTGAGCTAAGAAGAGGCTTCTCACACTGCTGTCCACCTGACTTAATACTGGAGACACCAGGGATGCTGAGGTAAGAGGCTGCTCACACTGCAGTCCACCTGACCTAATACTGGAGACACCAGGCATGCTGAGCTAAGAAGAGGCTGCTCACACTGCTGTCCACCTGACTTAATACTGGAGACACCAGGGATGCTGAGCTAAGAAGAGGCTGCTCACACTGCTGTCCACCTGACCTAATACTGGACACACCAGGGATGCTGAGGTAAGAGGCTGCTCACACTGCTGTCCACCTGACCTAATACTGGAGACACCAGGCATGCTGAGCTAAGAAGAGGCTTCTCAAACTGCTGTCCACCTGACCTAATACTAGAGAAACCAGGGATGCCGAGGTAAGAAGAGGCTGCTCACACTGCTGTCCACCTGACCTAATACTGGAGACACCAGGGATGCTGAGCTAAGAAGAGGCTTCTCACACTGCTGTCCACCTGACTTAATACTGGAGACACCAGGGATGCTGAGGTAAGAGGCTGCTCACACTGCAGTCCACCTGACCTAATACTGGAGACACCAGGCATGCTGAGCTAAGAAGAGGCTGCTCACACTGCTGTCCACCTGACTTAATACTGGAGACACCAGGGATGCTGAGCTAAGAAGAGGCTGCTCACACTGCTGTCCACCTGACCTAATACTGGAGACACCAGGGATGCTGAGGTAAGAGGCTGCTCACACTGCTGTCCACCTGACCTAATACTGGAGACACCAGGCATGCTGAGCTAAGAAGAGGCTGCTCACACTGCTGTCCACCTGACTTAAAGGGAACCTGTCACCCCGTTTTTTCTAGAGGAGATAAAAATAGCGTTAAATAGGGGCAGAGCTGTGCTTTACATTAGTATATTTTTTGTGCCTTTATTCCCCACCTATGCTGCCGAAATACCTTTGTAAAGTCGCCGTTTTGGGCTGTCACTCACTCTGGTCTGGTCATATGGGCGTGGTGACATCGATGTTTCTCCCGAGTTAGCATCTCGGCTTCAGGAAAATGGCCGCCGCGATCTCCATCTGCACACGCGCGGCATCCCACGGCCATTTTCCTGAAGCCCCGGGAAGCCGAGCACTACCATCTGCGCACGCGCGACCTCAGGAAGATGGCCGCGCCCACCGATAAACCGCTGAATAGCGCAAATCGTGCTCTTTTCCTTCAACTGCGCAGTGGATTCGCCTGTTGGGCATGCGCACACCACTACGCCACCAACGGAAAGATGAGCAGGATCTGGGGGAGAAACATCGATGTCACCACGCCCATATGACCAGACCAGAGTGAGTGACAGCCCAAAACGGCGACTTTACAAAGGTATTTCGGCAGCATAGGTGGGGAATAAAGGCACAAAAAATATACTAATGTAAAGCACAGCTCTGCCCCATTTAACGCTATTTTTATCTCATCTTGAAAAAACGGGGTGACAGGTTCCCTTTAATACTGGAGACACCAGGGAGGCTGAGCTAAGGCTTCTTTCACACTAGCGTCGGGCTCGGCCCGTCGCAGTGCGTTGGGCCGAGGTTACCGACGCTAGCGTTCTCTGCGCCGCACAATGGGGACAGCGGATGCATTTTTCCAGCGCATCCGCCGCCCCATTGTGAGGTGCGGGGAAGTGCGGGGAGGTGGGGGCGGAGTTCCGGCCGCGCATGAGCGGTCGGAAAAAGCGGACCGTCGGCAGCAAAAAACGTTACATGTAGCGTTTTTTGCAGCCGACGGTCTGCCACAACACGGTGCAACCGTCGCACGACGGTTGCGACGTGTGTCAATTCGTAGCAATGCGTCGTTATTGTTAGTCTATGGACAAAAAACACATCCTGCAAGCACTTTTGCAGGATGCGTTTTTTGACCAAAACAACGCATTGCGACGGAGGACAAAAAACGCTAGTGTGAAAGTAGCCTTAGAGGCTGCTCACACTGCTGTCCACCTGACCTAATACTGGAGACACCAGGAATGCTGAGCTAAGAAGAGGCTGCTCACACTGCTGTCCACCTGACCTAATACTGGAGACACCAGGAATGCTGAGCTAAGAAGAGGCTGCTCACACTGCTGTCCACCTGACCCAATACTGGAGACACCAGGGATGCTGAGGTAAGAGGCTGCTCACACTGCGGTTCACCATGTCTTTGTTATCCAATACTGAGGTATCATGCATGCAGTCTGCAGTCCATCAGGTCTTTCTCATTTAATACTAGAGATACTACATCTGCTGAGGTAAGAAGAGGCTGCTCACACTGCTTTCCACCAAATCCATCTAATCTAATAGTGGAGATACCAGGCATGCTGAGGTAAGAGGTTGATCAAACTTGAAATTGTTTAAAACAAAAAAATTCAGACAAACACATATAATGCCAAAACAGGCGAAAGAGAAATGGGGGTTACTGACCAATATGATAATAAACTAAGGTAACCATGAAAGGTGTGCCAAGGTAACCATGAAAGGTGTGTCTAGGTCACCCTAATGCACCCTGATCCACCCCTGCCTTGCTGCGGAGTTTGGCACCCCACTCAATGATGGCTAGCCCTGATCACTTCCCCAAGATTCCCTATCTTCCAACAAAAATAACAATCAACAAGCCATTTAAATAAATAACAAAACCACAAATAATCCTTTAAACAAAGGTAAAACTCAGTCAGTAAGCAGATTTTACCTTTAGGGAGATAGGGAAAGGTGGGGGGGTGGGTTTGATTTGGGTAATAAAGGGTGGCAGTTGTTTTATTTCCTTTATCCTAGATGATGGTGTGGTTTCTTAAGATATAATTATAAATATCAAGGGATGTCTAACAATCATATACAGAATATCACCTTGACACCATATACAGAATCAAAAAACAGTATCCATCAGAAAATTATTTGTCAAACAACCATACCAAGCATATTGAAATAATTAGGGGAAAAAACAAATAGGGGTTGTGCTAGCCAATAAGCTCCCTCCGGTATCCTTAATTAAATGTCCCTAACTTGCAGCTGAGGTTGGCACCCTAGCTTGTATGCAACTTGGCGCTCCCCGCTCAACAACGGCTTACCCTAGATAGGGGAAGTCAGGGTGAGCTGTCGTTGAGGGGAGCCAATCTGCGTACAAGCTAGGGTGCCAACCTCCACTGTAAGGTTGATTAGCGTTACCGGAGGGAGTTTATGCGGTGGCCTTGGCTTATAGGCGAAAAATGGGGTGACAGATTCCCTTTAAGTAATGTTCCATCTAATTTTACTTACTGATTAAAACCAGATATGTGTTCTTAATTATAACTAAATGGTGGCCCGATTCGAACGCATCGGGTATTCTAGAATATGCATGTCCACGTAGTATATTGTCCAGCCACGTAGTATATTGCCCAGCCACGTATGTCACAGGTTTAAAAATAAAAAATAAACATATACTCACATTCCGAGGGTACCCTTGTAGTTCTGTCGCCTGTGTGCGGTGCAGGCGGCAGCTTTAGACTTTTCCATAATATTCCTACTATTAATTACCGCCTGAAACACCCAAAGATGCTGTAATGTTTTCCCTCTTATTCAATCTTTAGAGTAGAAAATGGCCAGGTTTACCTGTAATTGTCTTTCCATTGCATTCAGCTTCTTGAATGTTTCTCCCATGATCTTACACAACAAGTCGTACTCCTCTAGGTGCTCCTCCCGATACTGATAGTTTATCAAAGATTGGAGAGCATCCACCAAGTTCAAGTGTTTAATGACACAGGATACAACCATTTCTTCCATTACATCAGGCTGGATTACTTCTCTGTATAGCAAAATGTGGATTATAATTTCAGATATTTAGAGCAAAAGAATTTCTATAATCTTACAGTAGATATGAAAGTCAGAGGGATAGGTAAAAGGAGTTCAAAAAGAGTCTTTAGATATGTTTCCCCTTGTCCACATGCTGCAAGTTATAAGAAACAGGATCATTATACCTGAGTAAGTCAAGAGATCTACGTTATGCCTGATCATTTCATAAACTCTAAACATCCATACTGCTGACTGTTTCCATTTACAACCAAATCAGAAGGGTATTTTTATATTTGTAAACTGGTTGTTTGGCCCACCAGTGGTGGCTTATGTTTTAATGGTAGGTTATGTGAGACACTAATGAGGCTCTGTGGACCTCTACTAAGGGGCCATCAAATTTTAGATCTAACAGTTAGACCTGTTTATATATATCTAACCATTTTTATTACATTTTATTACAATCATCGGCATAGTTAGGAGGCGGGGAGGAGGCATGCTGTAAAATTCTCACATCTTACTTTATACTTGGTCTAAACTGAGGTCGAGCGCGACCAGATATTTCCCGTAATTTGATCATTATTCCAGGAGGAAGTCGGATTCTAGGCAGCTCAAAGTAATTTCCTGATGGTGGCAAGAGAATGTCAGAAGGGTAAGTAAACTCTCGATCTTCTTCTATTGTAAGGGGCAGAGGAGACGGGCTTGGAGTAAGTGCTGGGGATAATGCACCATTTGCCTCCACCTGCCACTGACACCTTAAAAGAAAGAAGAAATATTTTTTTAAATCATATAAAATAAAAGCAGCATGTAAAATCAAACAGTCGTATCTTGTATAACAACAAAATGAGCGTCATTTACATATTGCAATAAAGGTAAAATACTTGCCTCTGTAAAAGCTTCGACCTTAAAAGATCATGGCAGGTCAATTCTTCTTTTGTGATCTCTGGGCCATTATATAATATTCTGAGCATGGAACAAGCTAGAACAGACAATCCTAAGGCAAGATCGACCAAAAAAGGTAGACCCCCCGACACGTCCTCAGAGGATTCCTGCAATTATACAATAATAATACGTCAGGGTTCACTTGGATGACTGTTTTGCTTTTCTGTTTTATTTTAACCTATATTTAGGTTATATGCCTTGTCCCCGTCTTTGATGAGAGCTCAGACACCTAACCCGCATCTTTCCCCAGACAGGACAGCTGATTTAAATCACCTGTCATGTGCCTTTAACAGCCGCGGGTGGATCAGAGTGCCACTGGCGGCTGTTAACCAGTTAAATGCAGTTGTAAATCACTCGCCGGACGGAATCGCGTCATAAGCCCCACCCATTGGTGCCTCTGTCAAGTGATCACTGGGTGCCGTTGGGTTGTCTTGACAGCCAGGGGTCTGCAGAAGACCCCTGTGCCTGTCATTACGATACTCCTGTGAACACCAGCGTGTGGCCGGCATTCATAAGAGATCATGATTTCTGCTATGTATAGTACAAGCAATCGATCGATCGCAGCTTCAAGTCTCTAAGGGAACTATTAAATACAGTAAAAAGTAAAGAAATATTAAAAAAAAAAAGTTCAAATCACCTCTGCACATCAGACGTGGCAATGATAATCCCAGTGATAAAATCTTCATTATATGTAAACAACAGCCCACAGCCTAATAAGTGACACATCCTTGAATTCAGTGTTTTAACCCCTACCACATGCTGTCATCAGATTAGATAGCTAAAACCTGCTGACAAATTCCCTTTAACAGTTAAAACATATGCGCAGCAGCTGCACAACATAATATTATTTCTAAATGACTACATCAAATTAATAGGACTTTAAACACAGATTGCAGCACCAAGCTTGAAAAAACAATTGTAGGAATGTTTCCATTATTTGGGGTTGACCTCACCATTATTCTGATATATATATATGCTATATAAATAAACCCACCTGTGCTCTAACAGTGCAGGAGAATCCCCACATTGCTTTATCGGGAGTATTGTGTTCACGACCGCTTCTCATCTCAAAAGAGAATGTGACAGTGTCGCCCTCTACCTGACAACACATAAGCACAATTTACAAATTAACACCAGATGTAGTCTAGCAACTTTTAACATATAGAGCCAAAACCTTTCCATAGGCCAGCTTCACATGATCATAATCTGGCCACATCATTATCCAAATGTGCCTCAGTAAAAAAGTTCAAGCGCTGCAATTTTTTTTAAAATAATTTTAATTTTTATTTTAATATTTTCAAGTTCAACAAGAAACAGACTTGAAAAAAGGAATACAAATGTGCAGATTATAATGAAAAACAGTACATCAGCTTTAGGGATACTCAAATTATATATAAGTTCACACTAGGTTTTTTTTATGCAAATTTTCAGCTGCATTTTACAGTACCAGCAAAGCCTATGAGACTTCAGAAATCTCATGCACACAGGTTGCTTTTTTGTCAACAGGATTTCGTGCTTTGCATTTTTTCAGAGTTTTTTCAATGTTTTTCAACCACTGACTTGAATGGGTGGTGAAAAAAACGCTGAAAAAAACACAGGCATCAGGTCTTGCTACGTTTTTTTGTGCAAAAACCTGATTCTACGGAATAGGACATTTTTTTCAACACTAAAGAGACAAATCTAAAATACCAAAATCGCCACAAAAAAACGCACAAAAAACAGCAAAAAAACGCAAGCAAAATACAAGGAAAACCTGCAGCAAAACCTGATATCTTGGCAGCAAAGAAGCTGCAGGAAAAAAAAACCCTAGTGTGAACTCACCCTTAAGATCTATGACCTAGTGAATAAAGTTCCTAAATATTCAGAAGTACCCAAAAGGTGTCCCATGGGACAAAATGAGGTTGAATCTCTCGAATGTTTCATCATTCAGAGTACTGAAGTTTCTGATATCTTTCATCTTAGTTTATAAGTCATATATATTCCGGGGAAGGTTTGTTTCCAATGAGAATCTATCAATCATCTTACAGCTGTCAATACGTGTAGAAGTCTAACGGTTCTTTTAGGTATATTTTGAGGAAAAATATTAAGTAAAAAATATAAAGAATCGAATGATAACCCCAATTTGTACATTTGTCCAGAACGGTCTATCAGGGAGCAGTCCCAGAATAGGGGGAATATAGATTTTGTCAACAAGGCAAAACTTCATGACAAAGTGGAGACAGATGGATCTAATTTGTGGAGCTCAGGAGTCTGGTACCAGAAGTGGAGGATCTTGTATTGGCTTTCTTTATAAGTGACAGAAATGGCCGCTCTCAAACATACAAATCTCCAAGTTCTACCCAAAGTATTTGGAAACAAATACTTTTTCTGTATATTTTGTTGTGAAATGCTGTAAATTTGGGATCAAAAGCAAGCGAACCGGTCCAGTTTGAGATTATAATTATTTTCTGCCCATAGCTTTCTGGTGTCTAGTGGCCAGCGCTGGGGTAAAGAATAAAATCAGATGCTACTCACCCTTTCCCCACGGTTCAGTGCTGCCTTATTGCTGCTACTCTCCAGTGTCAGCTTACTGGCTGCAGTGGTGACGTCTCCACCACGGAGCTCAGTGATTGGCTGATATGTGCTGTAGTCATGATGTCACCGCTACAGCAAGCAAATAAAGACCAGAGCAGCAACAGAAAAGCAGCGGTGGATCCGGGGGAGGGAGAGTAACATCTGATTTTATCATTTTAACCCAGCGGTGGATATCAAAGGCCAGAAAGCTATAAGCAGCATATGCTTCTTGAGCAGCATATGATTTAAGGAACTAAGAGCTTTGTAATGTATGCGTTTTATGGTTTTGAAGTAGAAAGCAGATCATAACGGGACCACCTAGGAGAGGTAGCGAAAGCCTGATTACCCTCCCAGGGAGAGTGATTGACAGGCTTCTTTCTATATACTGATAGAGGGAGAGCTGTCAATTAGTGGCAGAGATCAGCAGCTCTTACAGAATCTTTCCTCAGAGCTCAGTCTGCCTTTACAGCTTACCAATCTATAGATCAGAACTCTGCTTCTATCCCTCGATCATATCGTGCCTCCAAATATACAGCACATATAGAAGGAAGGTTTGTTTCCAATGAGAATCTATCAATCATCTTACAGCTGTCAATACGTGTAGAAGTCTAACGGTTCTTTTAGGTATATTTTGAGGAAAAATATTAAGTAAAAAATATAAAGAATCGAATGATAACCCCAATTTGTACATTTGTCCAGAACGGTCTATCAGGGAGCAGTCCCAGAATAGGGGGAATATAGATTTTGTCAACAAGGCAAAACTTCATGACAAAGTGGAGACAGATGGATCTAATTTGTGGAGCTCAGGAGTCTGGTACCAGAAGTGGAGGATCTTGTATTGGCTTTCTTTATAAGTGACAGAAATGGCCGCTCTCAAACATACAAATCTCCAAGTTCTACCCAAAGTATTTGGAAACAAATACTTTTTCTGTATATTTTGTTGTGAAATGCTGTAAATTTGGGATCAAAAGCAAGCGAACCGGTCCAGTTTGAGATTATAATTATTTTCTGCCCATAGCTTTCTGGTGTCTAGTGGCCAGCGCTGGGGTAAAGAATAAAATCAGATGCTACTCACCCTTTCCCCACGGTTCAGTGCTGCCTTATTGCTGCTACTCTCCAGTGTCAGCTTACTGGCTGCAGTGGTGACGTCTCCACCACGGAGCTCAGTGATTGGCTGATATGTGCTGTAGTCATGATGTCACCGCTACAGCAAGCAAATAAAGACCAGAGCAGCAACAGAAAAGCAGCGGTGGACCCGGGGGAGGGAGAGTAACATCTGATTTTATCATTTTAACCCAGCGGTGGATATCAAAGGCCAGAAAGCTATAAGCAGCATATGCTTCTTGAGCAGCATATGATTTAAGGAACTAAGAGCTTTGTAATGTATGCGTTTTATGGTTTTGAAGTAGAAAGCAGATCATAACGGGACCACCTAGGAGAGGTAGCGAAAGCCTGATTACCCTCCCAGGGAGAGTGATTGACAGGCTTCTTTCTATATACTGATAGAGGGAGAGCTGTCAATTAGTGGCAGAGATCAGCAGCTCTTACAGAATCTTTCCTCAGAGCTCAGTCTGCCTTTACAGCTTACCAATCTATAGATCAGAACTCTGCTTCTATCCCTCGATCATATCGTGCCTCCAAATATACAGCACATATAGAAGTTAGTCGTAACGCAACCCAAGAAAAGTTTACATATCGCCAGCTTACCTTCACTAAGTCTTTTGGCCAGCCAGTTCCTAGAACGCTCCTACTTCCATATCCTAAGGTATTTCCGCCGTACTCTGCTACTTTACGACTGTTCGTATTAGGCCCGGCATAGATCACCAGCTAGTCATAGTTGTAAAGATGAAAAACAGGAAAAAATACATTTTTACCCAATAAAAACCTAAGTATCAAACCTCCATAATCCTTAAAAAAAAACAAAAAAAAAAAAACACAACCTGTTCACTAACCTTATCATAATCATACTGTGAGGAACACCGGCTGTCAAAGCGGAGATACAGACATCGGGCGCCGGGTATATGGACACTCTCCTTAAACTTGTAATTGTCTCTAACGGGATGGGATGTTTCTACTGTCTTTCCAGCAGCCCAGGGTGCGGGAATCTTCAGACCTGTCAGAAAGCCGGGTTCCTCCTTCTCCTCCAACATCCTGTAGCAATGTAAGGGTACAGTATGTATAGTGGAAATATTCATATACAAGTAGTATCGCATTCAGGAAAGCCACACCTTAATCTCTTCCAGTCGTGGCCAATTTCAGTTTTTTTCTTACCCTCCTCCCAAGAGCCATTACTTGTTTAATTGTCTGTCCAGATAGACACAATTCTAACATTGTTTTTTGTGGTAAACATGGCCTGCCAATATGCTTCTCCTTTACAGAATGTTTAAGACGATATAAAACATGTCCAGTTTTTTATTATTTAGTGTTAAAAACAAAAATTGAGATTGTGTCGCCATTTTCCGAGATCTTTTCATTTTTTGGTTGACAGATATGTGTGAGGGATTATTATTTTTGAGGAGCATGTCTTTATTTTTATTGATACAAATTTGGGACCAATATGAAATTTTTGATATATTGCGACCAAAAATTACCCACGCAATTTTGGCGATAATACGTTTTTTTTATTATTATTATTATTTTGATCATCTTTATTTTTAACAGGGATAAGGAGAACAATTTAAACTTATGATTCTTTAATTTTTTTTTTTTATTTAGCTTTTCACTTTATTTATTAGTCTTCTAAGGGGACTTGAACCTGCGATTGTCTGATCACTTACACTATATACAGCTATACCACAATAATGCTGCATATAGTAAAAATCATGGTCTCCATTAAAGACCAGCCACAGGATGGGTTTCAAAGGTGCTCCATGATGACAAACACAAGGGTTTTCATCAGACCCCGGCTGTCATAGCATCATGGTGGCGCCCATGAGCGCGTTGGCAATGCAGCTGTCAAAGTTTGACAGTGGCATTTAGCAGGTTAACAGTTACAAGCGGAGCTGAGTGGCTGTTAGAGGCAGGTCCCGGCTATGTGTCGCAGCCATTTTCTGCCAGGTATAAGTCGGTCATGCTCAGCCTGTGAGCTTACTCCATACACCCGCTACCGACTTGCACTGTACATGTACGGCTGATGTCAGTAAGGGGTTATAGAGAACCTGTAAGCACCTAAACCGCTGCCATAACTGAGTATAAGCCTATTCCTTCATTATAGGTGCCATACACTTTTTTCGAAGGCTAAAAATTGAAGTTATAAATTTGGCTTGCGATATGAAGATTAGCCAAGACTAGCCTAGTGGGGCGTTGATTCCCCCAGCAGCAGACGACCATATTGGATTGATAGCATGATCCGAGGCAGGACTAGTCTGGGGATACCAACGCCATGGTGGCTAGTTCTGACTAAGCAGCAAAATGAAGACAGATATACAAATTGATATTCACAAGATCATTTGTGGGCATAGCCACTATTTACACAGGTAAATGCAGACCTAATATAAATGATTTTTTTCTGGGGGGCAGGCTAAAATCCCTTTTAAGAAAAACTGTCTTTCTTGTCTACTTTACACTTAAATCTCTTCCTGTAACCTTAGCGGGCAGCACCTATGCAGGGAATCAGTAAGGCTGGGTTCACACTACGTTTACAGCAGCCTGTTCAACATATACGGTAACGGGCTGCTGTAAACGTAAGTGCCGGTATGGCAGCACGCTATAGCATCTGCTAGCTCTATCTGCGCTAGCAGTGACAGACCCGGAAACGCTGCAGCCCGCGTCTCAGGGTCCGTCACTCAATGACGGCACATCCCTAGCGCATGCCCATTGTGGGCGTGCTCTAGTGATGCGTCCGACATAGGAATAAATGGTGGCCGTTAAGGACTACGTTACATCGCGTTTATGCCGCGGTCTAACGGACAGGTTCAACGCAGTGTGAACCCAGCCTAAGACTGAAGATGGCCATACACAGATAAAAGCAATCCGAACCCACTGAATTAGAGTGGACAGACTGACCATCGAACCAACACATACATCCCCAATAGTGAATGTTGGGGGAGAGGACTATAGGGCAGTTTGGGCATAAGCTCAATCCTTTGCACCCATTAGAAATAAGCCAGCACCAGAGCTGTATGGCAGCAGCTCATGCCCCTCACCTCCAAGCTCCAGGAAAGTAGTGACATAGCTAAAGCTTAATGGCCTCCTTTAGGTCTTCACAACATCTGTTATGATGAGAGCTACATTCAAGATGGACAACCCTCTGTGTGATTGTGCAAATACAGCAAACCATGTTTTTTTCTATCATTGGCTGGTTTTTGATTAGGTGTCAGAAACTGAACAGATGAAAAGGAAAAAAAATAATTCTCAGCACTTCCTTAACGATAGAATAACACACACCTATCATCTGGAAATAATTTGTTCTTCTGATCTGAAAGTCCACTTGGAGAGGTCCCAATATCGGCCAAAGCTGTGCACTGGGTTTTTAGAAGAAGAGCCGTCTAAACACACGTGAATTAGAAAAAAAGAAATGCAGAAATGAGTATTTATTGACAAAGGAAATTCAATATTAACACTATTTAATCAAGGTTATTAGAAAACCGGATTAACACAAACTACAAGGAACATTTATTATTTTGTGGTGCATAATTACACATGATGAGATCATTTCAGATCCTGAGGTTATCTTTTAAAAACTCTATAAGAAGCTTTCCTGAGCGCGTCGGATAAAGACATCAGATAGACTTGTTCCATACCTGGCTGGTATACAGCACTAGTTGTACAAGTTGGGGCATCAGAGCATCTGCCATTGTTAACGTCTGTAGATTTGGATGCATGAGGGATGTAAGGAGCACAGGAAGGAGATGGCCAAGCATGGTGGACTTTGTAATTTGTTCTAAGCCCTTTAATCTGAAACAAAATATATAGTTATCAAAGCATGTTAACAAATTGTGCATATTCTATTTCTATCTACATATGTATATCCATCTACATACAGAATATACACACCTCAATATTAACCCCTTAAGCCCCGAGGGTGGTTTGCACGTTAATGACCGGGCCAATTTTTACAATTCTGACCACTGTCCCTTTATGAGGTTATACTCTGGAACACTTCAACGGATCTTGGCGATTCTGACACTGTTTTCTCGTGACATATTGTACTTCATGATAGTGGTAAAATTTCTTCTATATAACTTGTGCTTATTTGTGAAAAAAACGGAAATTTGGCGAAAATGTTGAAAATTTCGCAATTTTCCAACTTTGAATTTTTATGCCCTTAAATCAGAGATATGTCACACAAAATACTTAAGTAAATTTCCCACATGTCTACCTTACATCAGCACAATTTTGGAACCAACATTTTTTTGTGTTAGGGAGTTAAGGGTTAAAAGTTGACCAGCAATTTCTCATTTTTACAACACCATTTTTTTTTTAGGGACCACATATCATTTGAAGTCATTTGAGGGATCTATATGATAGAAAATACCCAAGTGTGACACCATTCTAAAAACTGCACCCCTCAAGGTGCTCAAAACCACATTCAAGAAATTTATTAACCCTTCAGGTGTGTCACAGGAATTTTTGGAATGTTTAAATAAAAATGAACATTTAACTTTTTTTTTCACACAAAATTTATTTCAGCTCCAATTTGTTTTATTTTACCAAGGGTAACAGGAGAAAATGGACTCCAAAAGTTGTTGTACAATTTGTCCTTAGTACGCTGATACCCCATATGTGGGGGTAAACCACTGTTTGGGCGCATGGCAGAGCTCGGAAGGGAAGGAGCGCCATTTGACTTTTCAATGCAAAAATCGACTGGAATTGAGATGGGACGTCATGTTGCGTTTGGAGAGCCCCTGATGTGCCTAAACATTGAAACCCCCCACAAGTGACACCATTTTGGAAAGCTGACCCCTTAAGGAACTTACCTAGATGTGTGGTGAGCACTTTAACACAACAAGTGCTTCACAGAAGTTTATAAAGCAGAGCCATAAAAATAAAAAAATCTTATTTTTTTCACAAAAATGATCTTTTTGCCCCCAATTTTTTAATTTCCCAATGGTAAGAGAAGAAATTGGACCCCAAAAGTTGTTGTGCAATTTGTCCTGAGTTCGCGGATACCCGATATGTGGGGGTAAACCACTGTTTGGGCGCATGGCAGAGCTCGGAAGGGAAGGAGCACCGTTTGACTTTTCAATGCAAAATTGACTGCAATTGAGATGGGACACCATGTCGCGTTTGGAGAGCCCCTGATGTGCCTAAACATTAAAACCCCCCACAAGTGACACCATTTTGGAAAGTAGACCCCCTAAGGAACTTATCTAGATGTGTTGTGAGAACTTTGAACCCCCAAGTGTTTCACTACAGTTTACAACGCAGAGCCGTGAAAATAAAAAAATCTTTCTTTTTCCCACAAAAATGATTTTAGCCCCCCAAATTTTTATTTTCCCAAGGGTAAAAAGAGAACTTGGACCCCAAAAGTTGTTGTCCAATTTGTCCCGAGTACGCTGATACCCCATATGTTGGGGTAAACCCCTGTTTGGGCGCACGGGAGAGCTCGGAAGGGAAGGAGCACTGTTTTACTTTTTCAACGCAGAATTGGCTGGAATTGAGATCGGACGCCATGTCGCGTTTGGAGAGCCCCTGATGTGCCTAAACAGTGATAAAAAAAACCCCCAATTCTAACTGAAACCCTAATCCAAACACGCCCTTAACCCTAATCCCAATGGTAACCCTAACCACACCCCTAACCCTGACACACCCCTAACTCTAATCCCAACCCTAATCCCAACCGTTAATGTAATCCAAACCCTAACCCTATCTTTAGCCCCAATCCTAACTTTATCCCCAACTTTAACCCTAACTTTAGCCCCAACCCTAGCCCCAACCCTAACCCTAATCCAAGCTCTAACCCTAGCCCTAACCCTAACCCTAACCCTAACGGGAAAATGGAAATAAATACATTTTTTTAATTTTATTATTTTTCCCTAACTAAGGGGGGTGATGAAGGGGGGTTTGATTTACTTTTATAGCGGATTTTGATGATTGGCAGCTGTCACACACTAAAAGACGCTTTTTATAGCAAAAAGATTTTTGCGTCTCCACATTTTGAGACCTATAATTTTTCCATATTTTGGTCCACAGTGTCATGTGAGGTCTTGCTTTTTGCGGGACGAGTTGACGTTTTTATTGGTAACATTTTCGGGCACGTGACATTTTTTGATTGCTTTTTATTCCGATTTTTGGCATCGCTTTATTCTGAGGACTATAACTTTTTTATTTTTTCACTGATGATGCTGTATGGCAGCTCGTTTTTTGCGGGACAAGATGCCGTTTTCAGCGGTACCATGGTTATTTATATCCGTCTTTTTGCTTGCGTGTTATTCCACTTTTTGTTCAGCAGTATGATAATAAAGCGTTGGTTTTTGCCTCGTTTTTTTTTTTTTTACGGTGTTCACTGAAGGGGTTAACTAGTGGGACAGTTTTATAGGTCGGGTCATTACGGACGCAGCGATACTAAATATGTGTACTTTTATTGTTTTTTTTTATTTAGATAAAGAAATGTATTTATGGGAATAACATATATTTTTTTCTTTATTTAGGATTTTTTTTTTTTAACTTTCTTACTTTGTCCCAGGGGGGAACATCACAGATCGCTGATCTGACAGTTTGCACAGCACTCTGTCAGATCAGCGATCTGACTTACAGCGCTGCAGGCTTACCAGCGCCTGCTCTGGACCCAGAAGTAGTCCCTGCAGGACCCGGATGCAGCCCCGCGGCCATTTTGGATCCGGGGCCTGCAGGGAGAGGAGGTAAGAGACGCTCGGAGCAAAGCGATGTGAGCCCCCTCCCTGCGCGATGCTTCCCTATACCGCCGGAACACTGCGATCATGTTTGATCGCAGTGTGCCAGGGTTAATGTGCCGGGGGCGATCCGTGACCGCTCCTGGCGCATAGTGCCGGATGTCAGCTGCGATCGTGGCCGGGTGTTAGCTGACTATCGGTCGCATATGACGTACTATCCCGTCACTGGGAATTAAGTCCCAGGTCACCTTGATGGGATAGTACGTCATATGGGATTAAGGGGTTAAAATAACAACAAGAAGGAAAAGTCATGGAATTATAAAAATCACAGGCTTGACAGACATGTTAATAGTAAGAAAAATAGAAATAAAACTTCTAAAACATCTCGATTTATTCTGTATCAAGCATGAGCACCACATGCAGAAATACATGCACTTACACACCTTGGCATGTTATCAGTGAGGTTATTGTGGTTGTTTGAGGAATCTTCTGCCATGCTGAATGCACTTGGGTACACATGATCAAGATCCGCTGCTGACAGCTCCCCTTGCAATTGCTGACCAATGACATCCGAGCCCATGGTAGCATGATTAGACCATGCAGACTGCTCACAGCAGCACAGGTAACATGTGACCTGGCACTGTTGTGTTGAAAATGGCATGAGGTCAAAAGGAACACCTGTAGCTAGATTTCTAGCTCATATCCAATTTTGTGCAACAGCCTTCTAATGGTTTGTGTAGACACTGACGCCTTTGGCCTCGTAAGTGATGTCCAATTTCACTTCCAGTGCAGACTGGATCAATCATAGAACTAGTGTTATGACCAAATATCCAAAGTGTCCCTAAGTCCTTCTTTAAATATATCAACACAAGGCTACTGTTGCTCATGCTACTGAGAAGCCTAATTTGGCTACCATGGCCTGCCGCCTCTCCAGTCATTTTTTCCCATTGAGCACATCTGGGATGTCATTGATCAACAACTGTAAAGGGAGCTGCCAGCAGCAGATCTTGATGATTTGCCCAAGTGCTTTCACTGTGATAGAACATTCCTGACACCCATTAGTAACCTCTTTGATAGTAGCCAAGATGTGTAAGTGTGTGTATTTCTGAGCATTGCGCTCATACTCTATACTGAATAAATTAATATGTTTAGAAAATGTGGTTTCCATTTTTTCATCATTTGCATATCATTAACATGTTTATTGATGCATTGATTCGCAGAACTCCACCTCTTTTCCTTCTTGGTGTTACAGTTGCAATGTTGAGGAGTGTATGTGTGTACATATGTGTATAATGTTCTTCTGTGTATATGTATCTACCCTTCCTTAATGAATTTAAACGTTATGACCACATCTGACAAGGCAAAAGTATATTTAAATGTGCCATAAGTTACCCTTATTTTAAAAAGTTGCACTACGTTTCAGGCTACAATAAGCATTTTGCAACCTACTCCTAGTTTCAGACTTTTCTCAATACAGGCGAGATCCTCTTAGTAAGGCTGGGGTCACATTTGTGAGGGTAATGCAAGAAACTCGCATGAGTCTCTCACATCAATACCTGGCACTGCCACTGGCGGGGCGGACCGTAGCGTTCAGCTGCATAGAAATACATGCAGCCAGACACTCAGGTCCCGGCAGTGCCAGGAATTGATGCGAGAGACTCGTGCAAGTTTCCTGCATTACACTCGCAAGTGTGCCCCCGGCCTAATAAATATTTCATCTGAGGTCTGAGTATACAGTGTGCTGCACCCTTCACTAGCTCTTATGTACTAGCATGTCCACTACAGTGTGTGACCTGCCCTCTCTAATGACTTGGATGCTTTCCCCATGGTCTGGTCAGCAATTAACATCCTTCTCACAGTCCCTTTTGGTATCTCAAAACAAAGGGAAAGGAAGGGAAAATCAGGAGAAGTGTGCTATCAAATCTTTCCATAGCTGGCTGTTCTGCTCCCTCTGACAGTTACATAGTCTACAGTAGAAAAAAAATGCCAGCTATTTTTCATTAAAGAATATTTTGAAAGTTGCTTAAATCTGCATTTACAAAGCAAATGAAATGAAAAAAAAAAAAAAAAAAAAAAAACGGTGAAAAGAAGTCAATAACCTAACATATGCTTAAATCTGTATAAGAGTTTAAAAGAAAAGAAAAAGGGCAGGCATCTTATGCATGGCTAGCAAAAGTTAATCTTAATCTTGCCAAAAAAAAAAAAACTAATGCAACTCAGTCCTTGCGTTTTTCATCGGAGCTTTAAAAATGTACTAAAAACTTAACCCCTTCATGACCTTGGGATTTTCCATTTTTCCGTATTCGTTTTTCGCTCCCCTCCTTCCCAGAGCAATAACTTTTTTATTTTTCCGTCAATTTGGCCATGAGAGGGCTTATTTTTTGCGGGACGAGTTGTACTTTTGAACGACATCATTGGTTTTACCATGTCGTGTACTAGAAAACGGGAAAAAAATTCCAAGTGCGGTGAAATTGCAAAAAAAGTGCAGTCCCACACGTTTTTTGTTTGGCTTTTTTGCTAGGTTCACTAAATGCTAAAACTGACCTGCCATTATGATTCTCCAGGTCAGTACGAGTTCATAGACACCTAACATGACTAGGTTATTTTATCTAAGTGGTGAAAAAAGATTCCAAACTTTGCTAAAAAAAAAAAAAAAAAAAAAAAAAAGGGAAATTGCGCCATTTTCCGATACTCGTAGCGTCTTCATTTTTCATTATCTGGGGTCGGTTGAGGGCTTATTTTTTGCGTGCCGAGCTGGCGTTTTTAATGATACCATTTCGGTGCAGATACCTTCTTTTGATCGCCCTTTAATGCATTTTAATGCAATGTCGAGGTGACCAAAAAACACTTAATTCTGGCGTTTCAAATTTTTTTCTCGCTACGCCGTTTAGCGATCAGGTTAATGCTTTTCTTTTATTGATAGATCGAGCGATTCTTTACACGGCGATACCAAATATGTGTAGGTTTGATTTTTTTTTTTTATTTATTGATTTATTTTGATTGGGGCAAAAGGGGGGTGATTTAAACTTTTATATATTTTTTATTTTTTTCACATTTTTTTTACTTTTTTTTTTTTTTTTTTGCCATGCTTCAATAGCCTCCATGGGAGGCTAGAAGCTGGCACAACGCGATCGGCTCTGCTACATAGCAGAGATCATCAGATCACTGCTATGCAGCAGAAATGCAGGTGGCGCTCACAGCTGCCGGCGATCAGTAACCATAGAGGTCCCAAGGACCACTATGGTTACAATGCAGAAGCATCGCTGACCCCCGATCATGGGGGTCAGCGATGCGCTCATTTCCGGCCGCCCGGCCGGAAGCGCCGGTTAAATGCCGCTGTCTGCATTTGACAGCGGCATTTAACTAGTTAATAGCGGCGGGTGAATCGCAATTTCACCCGGCGGCTATTGCGGGCACATGTCAGCTGTTCAAAATAGCTGACATGTCCCGGCTTTGATGCGGGCTCACCGCCGGAGCCCTGCATCAAAGCGCGGTGTCTGACCTCGGACGTACTATCCCGTCCGAGGTCAGAAAGAGGTTAAACAATGTAATAAAAACAGAGATGTTGTCAAAATTATTGGAGTTTTTCTAAAAGCAAAATCCATAGAAAATTAAATGCTTAAATATAATATGGAATAAAATTATACAATGAGCATCTGATTCTGGCCGCAATTACCAGAAGAGACCTGACAGTGGCTTTTAAATAGAATGGCAGCACTGTATAAATTAGCAAAAAAGTAGAAAGCAAGATAAAAATCTTTTACTTTACCATTCTTTCAAAATATAAAAAAAATAAAAAACAGAACATAATGTACATTTCTTAAAATGGCAAACGAGTTACAATGATTAAATCAAGACAGCATTTGGGTGCAAGAAATAAATTAAACGTTCAAGTGGGATTAAAGGGAATCTGTCACCAGGTGCTCCCTAATCGGAGAGAAGCATGATGTTGGTTGACGCAGAGACTCAAGCGATGCGTCACTTACCGTACTTTACTGGATGCTGCAGTTTTGATTATCTGCTGCAGATCTTGCTGCTCTCTGAATGCCGAGCTCTGTATAACCCCCCCCCACACCACTGATTGGCAGCTTTCTGTCTATGCTCACTGTAAAATGAAAGCTGCTAATCAGTGCTGGGGTTTTACTAGTCCTCCAGTGATAACATCCTGCTGGCAAAACAACGACTTTTAGAAAAACTACAATAAGCAGTCCAGTAAGTTATACATCGCTGTGATCAGGATCTCTGCCCCCACATCATGCTGCTCTCAGACCATCGCAAAAACCTGTCCACAGATCTTTTCTAAAAGAGGTTATCACATGAATACAGCCCCCAAACAAATTTGCTAATAAGGCATATAGGTGTCACATAGTGGGATTACTGCTTCGCGCCCCCAACTATGAGCTAGAATAAAGACATTCTTAATGGCTACCATGTAATAATGTATTATAATACCTGGCTACAGGGTTCTAACGGCAAAACTAGCTGTTTACAGGGGGTTTCAGAAGAAGCGTTTGGAAAGGGTTGTCTCTGATGAAATCTAGATTATTATTATGGCTAATTTATGATGAAGGAAGTTTCCTTTTTGGCAAAGTATAAAAATATAACAAACTCACATACCTAACATCCCTATCTGGAAAATCACTGTTGATGAGTGCAGTTGTGACACGCTGAAGCATTTCCAGAACTTCATCACATCCGGTTAATATTTGTGTTGCTAAGCCTAAAATGCTAGTCTGAAGTTCCTAAAAAGAAAGAGATGGGGGAATAGGAAAATAAAAATATCAACCAAATCCCACATTAGTTAATATTCACCTGAAAAGAATACAGCTAAATGTGTGCAAAGTGTGAGGAGATAAAAATATGCAACGTTGAATTGCCATAAGAAAGTTTCAGACTTACTCAGATTTATGTTCTGCAACATAAGTGCAGGGTCAAACAGATACATGTAAATAGGATATTAGAAAAAAAATATAGAATAGTCATCCAGATGACACTTTTTTTTTTTTTTTTTTTAAATAAGTGTCCAGACGGATGAAACAAAAAAACAAAAAAAAAAAGGATTTATGGTTTCTATTCATCATCAACATTCGTCTTAAAAAAAAAATAAATAATAAATCATAGAGTAGTAGCGTTGGAAGGGACCTCCTGGGTCGTCTGGTCCAACCCCCTGCTCATAGCAGGATTCACTAAATCATCCCAGACAGATGTCTGTCCAGCCTTCCATTGAAGGAGAACTCACCACCTCTCGTGGCAGCCTGTTCCACTCATTGATCACCCTAAGTGTCAAAAAGTTTTTTCTAATATCTAATCTGTCTCTCCTCCCATTCAGTTTCATCCCATTGCTTCTAGTCTTTCCTTGTGCAAATGAGAATAAAGATGAACCTTCTACAATGTGACAGCCCTTGAGATATTTGTAGACAGCTATTAAGACTCCTCTCAGTCTTCTTTTTGGCAAGCTAAACATTCCCAAATCCTGTAACCGTTCCTCATAGGACATGGTTTTCAGACCAGTCACCATTCTGGTCGCTTTTCTCTGAACTTGCTCCAGTTTGTTGATGTCTTTTTTAAAATGTGGTGCCCAAAATTGGACACAGTATTCCAGATGAGGTCTGACCAAAGAGGAGTAATGACTTCACGTGATCTAGACTGTATGCTTCTGGTAATACATCCCAGAATTATATTTGCCTTTTTGCTGCTGCATCACACTGTTGACTCATGTTCAGTCTGTGATCTATTGGTTTACCCTAGTCTTTGTCATATGTGCAGTTGCTTAGACCTATTACTCCCATTCTCTATGTGCTTTTTCCATTGTTATTGCCCAGATGCAGTACTTTGCTTTTTTCCCTGTTAAAAAACATTCTTTTAGGTGCTGCCCACTGTTCCAGTTTATTTACCGTATATCTTTTTGAATCCTCTCTCTCTTCTCTAGTATTCACTATCCCTCCTAGCTTTGCGTCATCAGCAAATTTAATCAGTTTACCCTCAATTACTTCATCTCAATCATTGATGAAGATGTTGAACAATACAGGGCCCAGGGTAGAATAAAATGGGGTGGGGGGGGGAGGGAATTGTCAGTATTCAGCTGCCAAGCAATCAATGTTTTACTAATAAGCTACTAGTGGTGTTTTTTTTTTTTTTTAAAGAAAATAATGAGATCTAAAGGGGTAATTTTTCTCCTTGTGGAGAGCAACAAGCCAATCCTGGCATATCAAAGTGAGGAGACATATACGCCATGCATGCTCCTCTAGGAAATGAAGTATGCAAATTGCCTCTTCAGATAGGGAGAGGACTGGAACTCTAGTGCAGCCTATAGGATGTAGCAATCCTAAAATACAATATTGACCCTTTAACGAGACTTGCCATATGACTTAGGATAAAAACTTCCTGCAAATTGAGCTTCTGGTTTGGCTTATATCCCAAGTCATATGGCAATGCTCGTTAAAGGGTCGATAGTGACTTTGGATTGCTTCTTCCAATAGGTGGCACTAGAGTTCTACTCCTCTTCCTCTCTGAAGAGGCTATTTGCACATTAGAAAAGAATGATCAACAATCTCTAAATGTAGAAAAAATAAGACTAGAGCAATTTTTGTAGAAACATGGAGATTTTTTAGAGGCGTAAAAAACTGCTGACAGCACTTGGTAGGTGAGGGTTAAATTAGTTTAAAAGGTAACCAGTCAGTAGGATCAACCCTCCTAAGACATCTATATGGGCATGTTGGTCATAGAAAGATGAATAAAGGGATATCTTGATATCTGCAATCCGATGCCCAAGTCCTGAGAAATCATTGTTTTCTTAAATGTACATGAGCTGTTAAGATCTATGGACCACACACAGATCTCCCTCAGAATCAACCTCAAGAGCTTTTTTAAATGAAAGGGTGAGTTACCAGTGTGATGGCCGCTCTCTGCTCTCCTGATCTCACTGCAGAGCTGTGTGTAATTATACCTGCCACATCTGCAGGGTCCTCTCAGTGCTTTAGCTTCCATCTCACAGGCAGTTAGTGTTGCAATACAGCAGGCTGTGGAAGGGTTTGTGAGGAGACCAAATTCAGTTTGTACAGTGTTAGTTACATGTCTCACACTGGTAGCACCACTTATAGTTTAAATAATCTCTGGAGTTATAGAGTCAGCTTCCAATGACTTACATGTGCATATAGATAGTTGGCTTGGGAGGGTTGATCCAACTGACAGATTCCCTTTAAACATACCCAGGTTGATTGACCTACTAGAAGCAGGATCTAGAACAAGCTTGAATCCGCCTTGTCCTGAACTATTCCTTTCAATCAGTAATTGCCACAAGTATAATGAGCCTTAGTGAAGAGATGTCAGGTGGTTCACTTAAGAGACTCGTCATTTGCCATAAAATATGTATTTTTTTTTCTTGGAGTAAATGCCACTATTCTCCTGAATGGCATTCATTTTTTCTTCTGCGCCACTTCTGATTATACCTGCTCAGTTTTGTCCAACTTTCTGGAAGTCTTTAGGTTAGGCCAGTCCTTGCCGCTTCCCTGTTTTCTACAGCCTCTTTAAAATTGTTGTTTTTTTGTTTTTTGTTTTTTTTTTAAATCAAACTTTTTATTGAAGAAAGCAGAAAGGATAACATGACATGCATTAGAGTACAGATGATAATACTTTCCCCATCTTTTAATAAATGTAAATACACCAAACACATAACTCCCCCCTCCCATAACAAGAATCCCCCCCCCCCCCGTCACACTTCTACAATCCTTATCCATGTACTACAATGTTGTACACTCTTTTATAACCCTAATATCCTATTTTTGATGAGTTCTGCGGAAGCCAATCCAGGAAAGTCCAACCAGCCCCCCCAGACATTCTCGTTGTGATTCATCTTGCCTTTTTTCATCTATACGCTTTGCTCAATAAGGAGTACAAAATTAACTGTTTACAAATTCCTTCCATTGGAGGATTTTCATCTAACCAGTGCATTGTGATAGTCTTCCTTGCAACATAAAGCAGTCTGGCTATTGCTAGCCTTCCCCATTCATCCGACGCCACCTCCTCTACATGTCCTAAAATACATGTCAATGGATCTTGAGTAATAGTTGCTTCTGTCACTCTTTCCACTAAATTTAGGACCACAATCCAAAATGCCTGTAATCTTGGACAAGACCATAGCATATGAAGAATATCAGCTTCATCCATCGTACATCTCGGGCATCCAGAGTCCGCACTTAGTCCAGCTTTTTTCATCCACACAGGTGTCCTGTATACCCTATGTATAGTGGTAACAGAACCAGGCAACATATTTGACACACAGGGGAGATTAAAGCACTAAATAGTGCAAGAAAACCCCCCAGCAGAGCGAAAAACCTACTCCATAGAAACTGTTTAAACAGGAGTACAAAAGGAGCATATAGGTAATTAAAAAAATCGTAATATTTTATTAGATAAATTTTGACAAAAAGTGCATGCAGTACACAAAATCTAGTATTGGATAAAGTGCATAAGGATGGTTAAAAATTAGCGGGTATCCCCCGATGTACGCTGCCCATGTGACCAGTATGCATAGTTGCAAAGAGAAGGCGCTGCCAAAAAGTCAATGTACCAAATTGGCTAGCGAGTAAAATATGCCTAACAGCACAAAGTCAATAAATATAGACAGCAGCGCTTACCAATGCCGGACACCAGGACAGAGAACACCAGGCAGGATCCACCAGCTAAGCCATCAATGGGTGTCTTTCTAAAACCGTATCCAGCAATCCCCTGTAAATCAGCGATATAAGACCCCTAGTACCCCTCTGTGGACCAAGTATATTCAACATACTGTCACTATCACTATCGGTGACCTTCTCCACTGTCTAGAGAATGCGTGTCGCAACTGTAGGTACTGGTAGAACATAGCATGCTCCAAAGGGAACTCTTTCTTGAGTGTTTCAAATGTCTCACCATCTAGCAGCTGCGACACATACCATATACCTATTCTTCACCAGTGTCCAAAATTCCGTAGACTTAGCAGTTCAGTCAGCCGGGGATCATACAAAATGGCTGTGTCTCTATACCCTTCCATAGCTTTATTTTTTTCCAGAGTTCTTCAAGCAACGCCAAAGTTGTAAACCTTTTACGATTCAGATGAAATTTACCCACCTCCAGAGCAACTAGTAGCGGGCCCCTCCCCACCACATGAGAAATAACCTTCCCCACTGAGCTTATAAGATCATGATCCCCCCATCCCACCAAATGCTGGCATTGGGACCCAATGTAATACAGCCATGGGTTGGGAACCGCCAAACCTCCATCCTCTTTTGGACGTTGCAACAGTTCTAACTTAATACATGCTCGACCCCCTTTCCATATCAAATCACGGAAAATGGCGTTAATTTTATAAAATCTATTTTGAGGCAGCCAAATCGATGCATTGTGTAGCACATACAAAAGCTGAGGCATAAGTATCATCTTTATTAAGTTAGCACGCCCGGCCATTGTTAAATTTAATTTCCTCCATGCCATAATCTTCTGTTTAAATTTACCTAGCAGCGGGTTCAAAATAAGGCTTTCATAATCTTCAATATTAGTTGACACCCTAATGCCCACGTAAGTGAATTCTGTAAC
The DNA here is from genome assembly GCF_051348905.1 of Ranitomeya variabilis. Taxonomy (NCBI): domain Eukaryota; kingdom Metazoa; phylum Chordata; class Amphibia; order Anura; family Dendrobatidae; genus Ranitomeya; species Ranitomeya variabilis. Next base: position 215,969,321 of record NC_135232.1, on the reverse strand, counting down.
CACTTGAATCGGAGTTGGCTAATCTCCTACAACAAGTGTCCCACCATCCAGCGGTAACAAAACAGACTTATCCCAGTTAATGCAGATCCCAGATATACCGACATATTGGCCTAGAACCTTCATCACAGTCCCCAGGGAACCCTCCACATCTCCCAAAAATAGCAACATGTCATCAGCATAGAGTGCCACTTTTTCCTCATGTATCCCATATTTAAATCCTACAATATTTTGATCCCTTCTAATCACTGCCACCAGTGGCTCTATTGCTATAGCAAACAAAGCGGATAAAGGACATCCCTGTCGTGTGCCTCTAAACAAGGAAAACCCCTCAGACATTCGCCCATTAACACTTAACTTGGCCCTAGGAGCAGTATACAACAACTGAACCCATTTGGTAAACACTTCCCCAAAGCCCATGTGCTGCAACGTAGCCCACAAGTATTCCCACTCTACGCTATCGAATGCCTTGGCCGCATCCAATGACAAGATCACTCTATGCCCTTCACTATCCGCCTTCACTTGCATGTTAATAAAAAGTCTCCTCAAATTCGTTGCTGTGGATTTGTTAGGCATAAAGCCCACCTGATCCCCATGCACTATAGATGCTATAACCTTATTAAGACTGTTAATCATTTTAGCCAAAAGTTTTGCATCCGTCGTTAGCAGTGAGATTGGGCGATACGAGGCCAGCTCAGTAGGGTCTTTGCCTTTCTTAGGGAGCACAACAATAATTGCCTCCCGCATGGACCGTGGCAGTTCACCTCTTTCCAATCCTGCCTTATATACTTCCAGCAAAGCAGGTAGCAAACATTTCCCATATTTTTTGTATACTTCACCGGGCAAACCATCCCCCCTGGAGCCTTTTCATTAGCCATAGAGGCCAGCGCTGCCTCCAACTCCTCCAAGCTAAATGGTCTATCCAATAATTGCTGATTCTCTGCGGACAATCTGGGAAGCTCAGCTCTGACCAAAAAATCATTAATCTCTATCTGTCGGCTGTGCCTGTGATCTATATAGATTAATATAAAAGCCCTCCATCACCTCCAGTATGCCTACAGTATCTCTTACCTCCTGCCCATCTTCTCTCTTCAAGGCAATTATATAAGCACTGTCTCTCTGTGCAGCAGCCACTAGGGCCAGTAGATGACCGGCTCTCTCTCCTTCAAAGTATTGCATAGTTCGGAACATATTTTTTCGTTCCGCCATCCGTAAGGACAGCGCATTTATTCCAACCTGAGCCTTTTTAAGCCTCTCCTCCACCTGAGTGTATGGGTTCAAGGTCAATGCCTCCTCCGCCTCTCTCAGTTCCCTGAATACCCATTGATCTTTCTGCTTAGTATTCATCTGAACCCTAGATATTTCTTTAATACAAAGCCCCCTAAAGAAAGCTTTCATGGCCTCCCGAACAATTCCCTCATGGTCCGTACCACTATTAACCCTGAACTGTTGGAGCTCTTTCTCTAGATCACCTCCTTTATCAATTAACTGCAGCCAAAAGGGGTTTAATCGCCAAGAAGGTTTGTTATTCATTATCCGACCCTGCTCACCAAGTACAACATACACTGGAGAATGGTCAGACACCGTTCTAATCAAATATCCCACATCTGTCACAAGTCTTAGCATCTGGTCATCCCCTAAAGCCAAATCGATCCTCGACAAGGAAGAAAAAGTCGCTGAGAAGCACGAGAATCTACGCACCCCGAGGTTACGGACCCTCCAGAGATCAACCATAGATGTTTCTCTCAACAAAGCACCAAATGGAGTACAGTTACCCCCTGATTTTATGTCCTCTCCCCTACCTCTATCCCAATGAGAGTGAGGTACATTATTGAGATCACCCACCACCAAGTATGGGACTCCAGGGAAGCCCACGATAATTTCAAGTATTTTCATAAACAATTTATTATTATATGACGCCGGAACATACACAGATATGAGTAGTATAGGCCTACTATTAGGTTTGCACAACAGACACATACCGCCCTTCCGAGTCAATGATCACGTTGCGCTTTTCAAACCTCGTTTCCTTACATATCAAGATACTTACTCCCCTCGAATAGGCAGCGTACGTAGCATGATAGCTCTCTTGTATCCAACGCCCATTGAGGGTGTGAATCCTGTCTGGGACCATGTGAGTCTCCTGCAAGCATATTATAGCTGGTTTCGCTGCACGCAAAAACTGAAACTTGTTTTTTTTTTTTAACATCAGCTGCCAGGCCTCTAACATTCCAACTCAGAATTTTCACATCACCCAACAATGATACTCAGACTTGCATATGACATAAAATGTGCAACAACATATAAATGATCTGAATAAGAAGCATGACATAAACTCTTCAAAATTGTTTAATGTTCATTCCTGTCAGTCTTGATGGGAGTCTAGCCAGTGGGCCTTTGGTCTCCCCATGTTTCCTTTTAGCACTGACAATTTTGAGTATACTTTCAATTTTTAGTGGTTTTTCCCTTGTCACATGTCCAAAATAAGACAGCTTCTGTCTGGTAAACTTACCTTCTAGGGACAACTCTCAATTTCTATGTTCATTGTTGGCGACCTAGCTGTCCATGGAATTTGTAATAGTCTTCTCCGACACAACAGTTTCTGTTTTCATAAGTGTACTGGTCTCACAGCCACATTGTAAACAAGTACAGTGATCAATTTTTATTTGATGGCGATTGAGATGTTCTTATATGTTCCATGCTTACCATGGATACACGCTTCAGTGCTAAATAGATGCTCTCTCTCTCTCTCCTGTTGAGCCGCCACTTCGATCAACAAGGGAACCAAGGAAAACAAAGCGGTCGACCACTTCTATTACTTCATTGTGAACCTCCTTGTTGGTAAAAGACATGATTTTGGTCTTGATGTACAGGTTAGATTCCATCTTCACACTTTCTTCATTCAACTTCAGTATCAACTTCTTCAGGTCCTTTTCAATCTCTGAACCTGCTCATCTCAGATTGCTCATTGTTATTCCAGTTATTTCCCCCCAAACACTTGAATCCCCCAAGTCCAGCTTCATCATAATTACTTCTCCAAAGACAACTTGATAGAGAACCCCCTGACATCCAATCTCTGATTTGTAAGGGCAGAGGCAACAACGATCACCTTGCAAAGCTGAGGAGGATCATGGAAAAGACAAGGGACTACCAAAGGAAGCTCTACCTGTGATTTACTGATTATACCAAAGCTTCTGACTGTGTATAATAAGCTATGGGAAGCATAGAGTGAAGTCGAAGCTGGCACACCTTATCAGGTTAATCAGGTCACTCTACAACAAGCAAGATGCTAAAGTGCAAACCAAGTATGAAGATACAGAATGGTTCAAGCTCAAGAAGAGCACAAGGAAAGAATGCATGCACTTTATAGCATTTAGATCAGGGAAAAAAATTACATACTTATGGCAAGCAACCGGTCCTCTTTAAGTAGTATTGTCAGTTCATACTTGTATTTTTTACAAATTTTATAGCCTGGAGGACTGGCTGATAGATCATTTATACCCATGAAAGTGTAATAATCAAAAAAAAAAAGAGGAAAATAATAAAGAGAGCTGCTTGTTTGATAGAATTACCATTGTTCTGTACAAATATCGAATGTGTTTTTCTTGAAATACTCCATTGAAACACACAAAACAAGCTTAACATTGGTCGGTGAGAAGACAAGACCCACCTTGACAATGGTCTGTGAAGTGACATACAATAATAACATATATTCAACAATCGACAGATATCAATGAAACACTTCATGTATATGTTCCTGTGAACAATGATACTGTATAATGAGGTAGTAGGTCTGCCAACTGCACAATACAAAAATAGAAATCATGCCGTTTTCCTACTAATACAACTGTTTTAAGACTATTTTCCGGTTTCAGGAAACAACACATGTATATTAGTCACAATAGCCATACTCTATCCTTTGTATTGAAGTGTCTTAACTATCGTGTGCAAAAGTCATTGTTAAGAAAGGGGAGCAGAATGTTTGGAGGATCCTGTGTCATCAGCTGTGTGTAGAGCTGTTCTCTGTCATTGTAATCCTGCCTCTATTGATAGGTAAAACTCCTGTAAACCCGTTCTAAAAGAATATAAGTAGGATTCTCAAAAAAAGCACTGAAATCCAATGAAAATTACAATATTAATAATTTAGTTTAAGAAAGGTAATCCCCCCACCCATAATTCAAAAACAAGATTCATGTAACAAAAAACCTGATTTAATCAATAGATCGTTTTCTAGGCGATTACCTTTCAAGTCTATAGCGAAATATGGAAAGCACTAATTACAAAGGGTTTAGGTTTGTGGAGCTTTTGGGAGTCAGTGAAAACATGTTAAAATCCAGTATGCTCTAGGTAGGGCATCAGAGAACAGCAAAAAAAAAGAAAAAAAGAAAAGAATAAAAAAAAAAAATGTAATTAAATGCATATAATGGGTGAAAAAATATTGCTGGCCTGTTTATGAATTTTTACACATTAAAAAAAGAAAAAAAACACGTCAAAGAGATTCTGCCTGCAAAAACATTAGTCTTAGTACCACATTATTCATAAATATTTAATCTAATGTAAGAATCTCAAGAAGGGGCATCTGTACGCCAATAAAAAAAAATAATTAGAGGAAAAATCTTTCAGAACCAACTGAAAAAAAAACACTACTTGCATTATTAGGAGCCCTCCTGGGACACTGTAGGCTTGGCATGTGGACATAGGAGGTGGATTCTGCAGTAATATTTAGGGCTGATGCTAAAATCTAATTAAGTTGCTTACTACGGACTCTCAACAAAGCCGAGAAATGTAACCATACACTTATCTAGAATCATTTACATAGCCCTTTTTTTTCTGGATATAATAATGCCACCCATTTCATAAAGCAAAAGAGAAATATGCAAAAGTGCTCCCTATTGTAAACCCCAACAAAATGTACAGATCCCAATTCTATTTTATACACAGCTCTCATTGTTTGGGGAAGGAGATGGCAGAAACAATGTGACTCTCACACAGATGTCCTATGCCGCATTTCTTCCTGAGCACTGCGTTCTTACAGTGTACCAACAAAGACACAAATAGGTGGCTGGGAAGGGGACGATGCCTGCTGACCATGAATGGTGACAACACATCATCACTACAGTGCTTATGGCACCAGAATGAACTGTATACACAAGAACAAATCCGCCTTGTGCAGAATACTACTTTACATTGTGACGGCATACTGGAAATTGTGGTGGAGGTCAATGAAATGTTCTACAAGTGACAATGACAAACCAAAATGGAACATTATTAGAATAAAAGCTGGTGTTTACCTGTACCTTCAATGTCTCCCCTTGCAGGGAGCTGTCACTGTCATCACTCTCATCAGGTTTGATTAAGACAGTATTACTAAGTAGGTGATTTTGTACAGCCATCAGATAGCGCAGGCATGGTGAGGCAACCTTAAAACACACAAAAACATTTTAAATGTGTGAACTTGACAAATCGCGCCTTCTTCTCAACGGCATAGATCACAGCAGAAGTGTGCCACTGCCGGTTTGCCTATATTGCACTTTCATAAATGATGAATATTGGCAGATAAAGGAGTTCTAAATCCAAAGCTTGACCGGCCCGGAGATCATCTGCAGAGAGCTACATATGGACAAACTGTCCTGATTTGTGGAAATTCTAATTTCGAAAGTAGTATGAAGTATTAGGGAGTGCAGAGATTCTAGTCTAATGCTACATAGCAAGCAGTCAAAGTGCGGTGCTTACTATGCTCGGGTGCTAACCTAGAGTCTTCGGTGTGCTCGAACAATATGTTTGAGTCCCAGTGGTTGTCTGACAGCTGCAACATGTGCAGAGATTGTCTAACAAACAGGCAATCCTTGCATGTGCTTTTGCTGTCGAACAGCCGTGAGACATGCAGATGAGGGGACTCAAACATATTATTCAAGCACGCTGAAGACACCCGGTTAGCACCCAAGCAGGTTCACTCATCACTAGTGCTTACAGCCGTCAATCACTATGGAGCGAGCGGTGACTGAAGTCCATCTGTGCAAGCCTCTGACAAACCCAAAATATAGAATGAATCTGGCACTCTCTACTTAGAGAATATTTATTGACATCATCCAAACTATAGAAGCATAGTGTACAAGATGATTATACTCTACGTCTAGAAGAAAGAGGCTTTAATCTTATTCATAGAAGCAGATTCTTTACTGTAAGAGCAGTGAGACTATGAAATGCTCTGCCACATGATGTTGTAATGACTGATTCACTACTAAAATTCAAAGAGCATTCTTTGTTTCACTAATCTCATCTTACATCAAGATTGGCACTTGGTGTGAAAGGTCATTTATGGGAACTAGATTCTGGTATGGGGCACTGATCCAGGGAACTAGTCTGGTTGCCGAATGTAGAGTGAAGAAGGAATTTTTCCCCTAATTATGGAGCCATTACTGTGTGCTCCATGGGGTTTTTGCTTTCCTTTAGATCAACTTGTTAAGCTATAGGTTGAACTCGATGGACTTAAAGTCTACTTTCAACCTTAAAAAACTATTAAACTATGTTTTGGTCCCAAAAGACCTTTGTCAAATATCTACTGTAAATAAAAATACAACATAATGTATTAAGTAAAAGAAAATGAAAGACATCTAAAACCAAAGTATTTAGTTGAAATAGAAAGAGAGATAAACTACTGTTCAAAAGTATAGGGTCACCCAGACAATTTTGTTTTTTCCATGAAAACTCATACTTTTATTAATCAAGTGAGTTGCCAAATGAATTGAAAATCTAGTCCAGACATTGACAAGGTTCGAAAAAAAGATTTTTTATTTTAAATAATAATTTTCTCCTTCAAACTTTGCTTTCATCAAAGAATGTTACCTTTGAAGCAATTCCAGCATTGCAGACCTTTGGCATTCTAGCAGTTAATTTGCTGAGGTAATCTAGAGAAATTTCACCCCATGTTTCCAGAAGTCCCTCCCACAAGTTGGTTTGACTTGATGGGCACTTTTTGCGTACCATATGGTCAAGCTGCTCCCACAACAGCTCAATGGGGTTGAGATCTGGTGACTGCGCTGGCCACTCCATTACAGATAGAATACCAGCGGCCTGCTTCTTCCCTAAATAGTTCTTGCATAATTTGGAGGTGTGCTTTGGGTCATTGTCCTGTTGTAGGATGAAATTGGCTCCAATCAAGCGCTGTCCACAGGGTATGGCATGGCGTTGCAAAATGGAGCGATAGCCTTCCTTATTTAAAATCCCTTTTACCTTGCACAAATCTCCCAACTTTACCAGCACCAAAGCAACCCCAGACCATCCCATTACCTCAAGATGCTTGACAGATGGCGTCAGGTACTCTTCCAGCATCTTTTCAGTTGTTCTGCATCTCACAATGTCCTTCTGTGTGATTTAAACACCTTAAACGTGGATTCGTCTATCCATAACACTTTTTTCCAATCTTCCTCTGTCCAATGTCTGTGTTCATTTGCCCATATTAATCTTTTCCCTTTATTAGCCAGTCTCAGATATGGCTTGTTAATTGCCACTCTGCCCTGAAGACCAGCAACCAGGAGTCGCCTCTTCACTGTAGATGTTGACACTGGCGTTTTGCGTGTACTATTTAATGAAGCTGCCGGTTGAGGACCTGTGAGGCGTTAATTTCTTGAACTACAGACTCTAATGTACTTGTCTTGTTGCTCAGTTGTGCAGCGGGGCCTCCCACGTCTCTTTCTACTCTGGTTAGAGCCTGTTTGTGCTCTCCTCTGAAGGGAGTAGTACACACCGTTGGAAAAAATCTTCAGGTTCTTGGCAATTTCTCGCATGGAATAGCCTTCATTTCTAAGAACAAGAATAGACTGTCGAGTTTCACATGATAGTTCTTTTTTTCTGGCTATTTTGAGAGTTTAATGGAAACAACCAATGTAATGCTTCAGATTCTCAACTAGCTCAAAGGAAGGTCAGGTTTATAGGTTCTCTAATCAGCCAAACTGTTTTCAGCTGTGCTAACATACTTGTACAAGGGTTTTCAAGGGTATTATAACCATCCATTAGCCTTCTTACACAGTTAGCAAACACAAAGTACCATAAGAACACTGGAGTGATGGTTGTTGGAAATGGGCCTCTATACACCTATGAAGATATTGCATTACAAACCAGACGTTTGCAGCTAGAATAGTCATTTACCACATTAACAATGTATAGAGTGTATTTCTAAATCATTTAATGATAGCTTCATTGGAAAAAACCGGGCTTTTCTTTAAAAAATAAAGACATTTCTACGTGACCCTAAACTTTTGAACGATAGTGTAGCAATGTTAGAAAATTCTATTCATTGCATATAAATTAAATCGCAATAATCCATCCCTCGGTGAGTGCACATAAAAAAATGAACAAAAAATTTAAAAAGTAGTGCAACGTACAAGAAAGCAAATTACAAATATTAAGTGAGCCAACTGATCTAGTTAGTGGCTAGTTCAATAAAAGTCTTTTGGGACTGAAACATCATCTTGTACACTATACCATAATCCTGTACTTTGGATGATACCAATAAAATATTCTCCATCTAAAGAGGGATGGAATCATTCTATATTTTGTTTTACAGAGTGAGACAATATCCGAATACTACAAACCCGGGAAGTGCCATGTTTCCTCAAATTTATGACTGAAAGCTGTCAGGAGTAACACAGATAATTTTCTCCTGGTAGCCATTTTTTCAGTAGGGCTACCAGACAGCACTATTAACCTGTAGACTAACCCTATATCTACAGGTTAGTAGAGTTAGGGGACATGACAGGTTCCCTTTAACCTACTATGAAAAGCAATAGACAAGGAAGCAAGAATATGAAGAAATTCAAAGCACAGAACAAGAAGTTACATAGTGGACACTGGTCTTACAGGCACGGTTGATAAGAGTCTTTGGAATTCTTCTTTAGACACAGTTTGGCACTTGGTGATGAGAACACAAGATTCACGAACAACAATCTTCAAAATATAGTGCAATAATTCATCATTTAGCCTAAAAGAAATATAAAACAAGAACTGGATGCAGCAAAATACCCCATACAGTATACATAAATTAAGTAATGCCACTGATAATAACAAACAAGCAACTGTTCAATGGAATAATGAAAAATCCTCTATGTTCTCAAGAAAGGAGAGAATCGACTGTCTACTTCTCGTAGCCTAGGTTACCAGTTACGGCTGCGGTCTATCAGAGGTGGTCATTCTCCTAGACAAGAAGCACGCTCACAAGCTCTTTCCAATAAATTGTAAGTGCTGCCCTGGAGCTGTCCAGATCTGACAACAATCCTTCAGTACCCCTGCACTCCTCTGATGCAGCAGACATGAGATACATACATGGATAGATAGATAGATAGATAGATACATAGGTGGATAGATAGGTGGATATACATAGATAGATAGATAGATAGATAGATAGATAGATAGATAGATAGATAGATAGATAGATAGATATGCAGAAATACCAAACAACTTTCTACAAGTTGGTCCAATTTGGTAATTCTGTTCACTTGGCTCTTTACAATGACTTTGCTTCTGTAATAGCTAAGCAAAATATACCTGTAATGCTCATCTTCATCACTCCCAAACCGGTTATTCTGCAGCTGTTCAGTCAAGTTTGTCAAAATAACATCCCGGAGTTTGGAAAGCCCAGAATTCCTGTCACCTGAAAATAAATCAAGTAATACAACTACTGTTATTTTGCCCATATGCTATATTAAACATGTTCTGTTTTTCATTTCAGGTTTTTTCTTTTTATATATCCATTAGGCTCTTTTTTTTTTTTTTTTTTTGGGGGGGGGGGGGGGAAGAGGGCAGGAGAGGTTGGTGGGAAATGGTGAAATGAGACAGGCAATTGCAACTAAATTCACATAACATATCAGAAACCGGACAACGGCCATTTTTAATAAAATATCTGCAATGTTACAAGCGCAGGACAGGATCCCAGCGTAAGTGGACATAATTTTCTTATCTGTTAAAAAAAAATCTATTTCTCACAACTAATAACACATTACAATCTAAATAAATGCCGTAAGATTGATCGTGTCACTTAAAAGCATTCTTACCTTCTGTTAAAATCAGCTTGAGTAAGTTATTGATTTCCATCTCTCCTGGGTTTAAAATGTTTAAGCCGAAGCTGCAGTAACAACAAATTCAAGGTCAAGATAAACTAACATCAGAGGACAGCCATTAATTGAGACACACACTGCAGTCATATAATTTACCATAACTGATGTTGCATATCTCCATGCACAGCATTGGGTGGAAAATAGGGTTGTAAATCTGTCATTATTCATCGTTTATTCTGCAGATGTATATGCAGTATGTGAAGGCTAAATAGGCTTACTGGACAATAAATGGATTGTTTACATGGCCCAGAGATCTATGGCACTCTGCTCTATGGGGTGATAAATCATTCCGATTGTCACACATACTGATTACTGGCATTCTACTGGCAATGCGATTGTTAAACGGGGCATACATATTGGGCAATGTGTGGCCTTCCTGCTAGGACAAATAACACAGCCACGCCGGTTAGCGCCAGTGCTCTTTATTTTGCAGTTTTGCCGCCAATTCAGGCATGATTTTAGTGAAAGCTCTCAAAAAGGTTGCAGTTTTGTAACAAGAAAATCAGGATTTAGATTGACTGCAATGTTCTTCATTATCACTTACCAAACCACCATGAAAAAGGTCATGTAGGCCATGTGTCTATGAAATATCTGGTTATTTCCTTTTATATATTGTACATTGTCAATATATTGTGGCAAAAGAAAAAAAAAATATTTATCCTTTATGTTAATACAGGCAATTCAGCATTTTGGGAAAGAAGATGAAATGTGAGGTAAAAAAAAAAAAAAAGAAACTAGTGATATTACAGCTAGGATTTTGCACAACAAAGCTCTTATCCAGTCCACTAAATGGTGGTATACGCTATAATCAAGCCACAATGACCTACCTAATAGCCAGACAGACCTCCTTCTGGATTTCGGGGCAGATTTGGTCCTTTGGTGCCATAAGCAGCTGCCATAACAACAATCCAGCCCTTCGGATTGTATCTCGGTTTCTCTCAGTTTGAGAGTTAAGGAAAAATTTGAACACGACCTGAAAAAACAGTATTGCTCGACTTTAGCATTAATTTTGTAGGTACATTTCAGTATCTACCACACTGTCAATGTCAAAAGAGATCACAAAGTGCAAAACATCCAAACTACAGTACATGTATAAAAAGTGTCTGAGGAAACAATGCCATGGAATTGATAAAATATGTCCGACACATAGAAGGAATCCGTGAAACAATGTAAAGGAAACCAGTCACTCAAATAGACCTATTAAAATAGAACAGTAGCGTTATACTTAAAGGGGTTTTAGAATACTATTAAACCCCCTTTCGTATGTCCTAACCCTTCCTAATACTGTATATACTTGAGTATAAGCCGACCCGAGTATAAACAGAAACCCCCAATATTACCACAAAAAACTGGGAAAACTTAATGACTCGAGTGTAAGCCTAGGGTGGAAAATGCAGCAGCTACTGGTAAATTTCAAAAATAAAAATAGGTACCAATAAAAGTAAAATTAATTGAGACATCAGTAGGTTAAGTGTTTTTGAATATCCATATTGAATCAGGAGCCCCATATAATGCTCCATACAGTTCATGACGGGTCCTATAAGATGCTCCATACAAAATACGCCCCATATAATGCTCCATAAAGTTCATGATGGGCCCCATAATATGCTCCATATTAAAATATGCCCCATATAATGCTGCATAAAAGTTAATGATGGCCCCATGAGATGCTCCATAGAATAATATGACCCATATAATGCTGGACAAAGGATAATAATGGCCCCATAAGATGCTCCATAGAATAATATGCCGCATATACTGCTCCATAAAGGTTGATGGCCCCATAAGATGCTCCATAGAATAATATGCCCCATATAATGCAGCACAAAGGTTAATGATGGCCCCATAAGATGCTCCATATAATGCTGCATATAAGTTAATGATGGGCCCACGAGATGCTCCATAGAATACTATTCCCCATATAATGCTGGACAAAGGATAATAATAGCCCCATAAGATGCTCCATAGAATAATATGCCCCGTATGCTGCTGTTGCGATAAAAAAAAATAAAAAATGAAATACTCCCCTCTCGTCGCTGGGGGAAAGGTGCTGTTGTCCTGAGCAGGCGGGGACACCGGCGCGCTATGGGGGCCAGGTGCCTGAGTAGCTGCTGACTCAGGCCCCCTGCACTTGCGATATTCACCTGTCCCCATTCCACCGCCATGCACCGCTGTGTCTTATGGGTCTCTGTAGTGACTGTTCAGGCAGAGGGCACGCACACTAAACACGTCATTGCGCCCTCTGACCTGAACATCACAGTCAGAGGACATGGAAGACAGAGCCCGGCGGTGGAACGGGGACAGGTGAATATCGCATGGCTCACCCTCCTCCGCTATACTCATCCCCTCCTGGCGCGGTCTGCACGTCGCGGCTTCTCCGATGGTCTCTGGCGAGCACCGGCAGCTTGCTCTGTGTTCAGTGGTCACATGGTACCACTCGTTAAAGTAATGAAAATGTGCTCCACGCCTATGGGATTACTTTAATGAGTGGCACCACGTGACCGATGAACACAGGAAGAGCTGCAGACGCCAGAGACCATTGTAGAAGCAGAGACCACGCCAGGACGGAGTGGGTATGATGTGACAGCCGCCACTCCTGTCGCTTCCCCTCCCCCGCCGACCCCCTGGGACAAGGACTTGAGTATAAGCCGAGAGGAGCACTTTCAGTCTAAAAAATGGGCTGAAAATTTCGGCTTATACTCGAGTATATACAGCGCTGCTTCTATGAATGCTTCTCTGAGTGGGTCACAAACATTTGTTGTCATGTAGCCACTGCTTTCTGCTTGGTTACTTCCAATTTGAGCACCAGAATCAGACAGAACGTCAGGAGGCCGTCAATGATTGGGTCGGAGCAGCCTTTAAACGAGAGGAGTCTGAGTACACATCCGCAGATCACTGCCCACTGTGCCATTTACAGATCCAGTCAATAGAAAAGAAAGATATCACAACGCTCGTCAGCAGAACAGTGCCAGTGCTCCAAAGGGTCGGGCAGTATCTGTGCAGAGGACAGTGAGGTCTGTGATCTGAGTATGCATGCTCAGACTCCTGTCAATCATTAACAGGCAGCTTTGCACCCATAAGTGATGGCCTCGTCATTTTGCCAGTTTCCAGTGCTCAGATCGAAAGTAACAGAACAGGAAACAGAAGCTGCATGACAATTAAGAGTTATGTGGCCCATACAGAGATTAACAGGTAATAGAAGAATATTAAAAAAGTGATTGTCAGGAAGAGTTAAGCCTTATGAAAGAGGGTGAAATAGTAGTGGAAAACCCCTTTAAAAAGGACCTGTCAGCACAGAATGACTGCTCAAACTAAGTACAGGCACTCGGCATTTAGATACACTTTCCCACCTGCTTGGTGTCCCTAAATCTATACCAGGCTTTAGAGTTGGAGTCGCGGAGTCAGTGTCCATTTTGTTGGAGTCTGTATAAAATGGACCGACTCCTAAACTATATATTAGATTGGCTATACTAGCTCAATGCAGGAGGTGCTGTACATTTTTTCATAATAATTTGGGAAAGTTATGAAATGTCCTATAATTATCTGTTCTGTTCCTGATCTAAGGATCTGGGCTTTTAGTTGAGATTAATCTGTGCTGCACTTTATGTACATGCTCAGTAGTGAGGCAGTGCTGTGGGGTCAGAGTAAGGGAAATTAAGGAGTTGGATGTTGGGCTTACCGACCTCCCAGCCCTGATCTCTACCTCACTTTCTTTGATTGACAGCTCTGTCTTCAGAGAGCGAGAGATGGGCAGATAGATGGAAACCAAGCATGTGGGAAGGTGTATATAAATGATTGATTGATTGAATGAATGAATGAATGAATATTAAGCGCCTGCACTTGGTTAAAACAGTCATTCTGTGCCGACAGTCCCTTTAAAAGTTCATGAGAAAGTTAACCTAACGAGCTAAACAGTAGGGCTGGAGAAAAATCACTTGGTTCTGTGGAACCACAGGATGCCAATGGGTTTGCCACTCAGCAGTTCTGAAATGATCATGTTTCTTGTTCGTGTCATACACTGTGTAATGACTGCACAAGATCAGAAAGTGATTTAAATGTTTTATTAATTATATCTGCATTCCTTTTGAGAATCTCGTCATTGCGTCTGAATATTTAGAAATAAATTGACATGCGGGAGCTATCATTCCCTTTGCCATAACGGTATGCCCCTACAGTCTGGCACCTGCATCGGTTTTGTGTCGGTGTTTTATTCATTTTTATGAGTAATATAAACAGGAAGGAAGGAAGGAAGGAAGGAAGTGTGTTTTTGATCAAACCTGCCCATTCAAGTGCAAGGATCTGTGAAAAAGAGAAAAAAAAAAAAAAGACAGCACTTGTATGAAATCCATGTGTGATCTGAGCGCTGTACGTTTCACTGTCTCGTGAGTAGTAGACGTTTTAAAAACATTTGCTTGTACGTATGAGAAGGATGGATGTCACCTTCATGGTTCAAAAAAAAAGACGTATGGACCACAATGATAAGACACTACTGAATGACGGCTTATTCTCTTTCTTGAATGCAGAAAATAAAAAGAAAAAAATACATAGATGTAGATAAGAGGAAAGGAACTACAGGTGGCATTAAAATGACTAGCTTGTGACTATTCAAGTAATTCCATAGATCATGCATGTTCATCCTTTAGAACGCCATTAGTATTTTTTTCCCCAATGTGTTTTTTTATCTGCAAACTCCAAGAAGAAAAGTAATAAACAAACGTACCTGAAACACCACAAGAATACAGCGGATAATACATTTATCGCCATTGACCATGGCTTTCTCCATGATATCACATATACTGCTCAGATGATGAGATTCAATTGGATGCTGCTTTCCGAGGAAGGTTGTGATTGGTAGACTGCTGCTGTTGGCCAATAGGTTGAGCTGATGAATGCACATGGCCCCCACATGATGAAGTAATTGGTTTATAACCTCATTTGTGGTCACTGCCTCTCCTGTAGAATATATGAAAGAGTATTAGGCCGCTGTCAGATGACCGTATAAATGGGACAGAGATTGGACCGCAAATCAGACTGGCCGGCAGGTCTCCTGACCCGAGTGTGACAGCTTCATGTATTTCTAAACCAGGCTGCTGCGCATGTGTTCTACAAAGCAGACCACAGGGTTGGACTGGACCACCAGAGAACCGGAGAATCCTCCAGTGGGCCCTGGCTTCTCCTTCAGGAGAGTTCATAGTGCAACCTTGCAGTTGCTATGGGGCTCTTCAGTGGGGGGGAAAGGTGGGCCCTCAATCAAATCCTCCAGTGGGGCCCAATGTTCTTCAGTCTGACACTGAGCCCACCCCAACCTTTTCTATCCCCTCCATTCCTGCACCAATGTTCTTGTGGCCCATTGATGGTCTCAGTTTACAGTGATGTCTCTAACTCGAGTACATACCAACGATTGGCAGCTGCATCACATCCAAACACAGAACATGATACTGCTGCAATGGAGATGGAGACTGGCAGGGGACTATGCAAGCACCGGTGCAAAACTGGTAGGAAGTTTAACAGGTTTTTGTTTTGTTTTTTAAACAGGTGAACTTCAATAAAATAGGGGATTTACAAGAATGAGTCAATGATCCCACCAGAAAATATTGTAGAAAATAAACTTTTCTTAATTAGTCATATGCATTATGAAATTGTAGACTAAAGCACAAAAAGATGGAAAAAAAACAACCTACCTTTGGGATCAGCAATCACATGTGTGACTCCGAGTCTCTGACACACAACATGGAATGCCTGGTTTCCGGGGTTACACCATTGGTCAATGTAGTCGTTCGAGCAGGTCCAGATCATATTATTCATAGTATCGTAACAAGCGCCTACAAGAACATAAGATTCTGGATTACTGCATTGTCACAACACCCTCACAAACGTACCAACCATAGGATTAGATTTCATAGCATGCCTTGGCTGAGCAAAGAAAGTGAAGAGAAACCAACGACGAAGCGAATCTAAGAGATGGAGCTTAGTTTACACTAATTTTATCTAATAAATCATTCTGCTGAGGTGTTTGCTATAGTGGAGGTAGAAGTGTAGCTTTTAGCTCTTACCAAGTCCTGTTACTAGTGCCCCACGGCCCAGAGAGCTGCCCGCAGCGTCAATCAGGTCAGCCCTGTTTGTGAACTGTCCATCAGAAATGTTAAACACCAGACTGGAAGCCAGAACTGAAAGAATACAGGCCGCCATGAAACGGACAAGGCAATCTTCAGTATTAATATATATAACATACACAGATGTATTATAGACATTAAGCACACAATTATACAGAACAATCAGAATGATAGCAGCAGTGGGAGTCCGACATGGAGACACGATCTGCTTAGTGCAAGACATAATGCAGATAAAACGCTTCAGTCTGCACTAAGACGCTAAATGGAGTTGGTCCGGTCCTTCATAAAATCCCTACTAACAGGAAGAATGTAAAACTACAAAAACCTTATGAAGAAAAGGATAGGACAAATATGAAAGTGAATTGTATAACAAAAAGAGCATTTTATATGTATTATGTTTTTCACAACTGTAAGCAATCTCATTGTGCGTCCAAGACCCTAACCACTATGTTACACCTTGCAATATTCATCAGAATTTACTAGGTAAAATGTATAAGCAAACATTATTAGATGAGTGGGGGTCTGGCTATAGGAACCACCTTCGGTCAGCTGTTTGAAGAGGCTGCGGAGCTCGTGTGAGCCACGGCCTATTCAATCTTTACATCAGCCTGGTACATACCGTTCCTGCACGATGAGCGCTGCAGCTGCTTCAAACATCTGATCAAAGGGGGTTCCAATAATCAGACCCCTCAGTATAATACTGATGGCTTATCCTAGGGATAAATAATAATGTTCCAAGAGCTAGATAACCACTTTGAAACCGGAAAAAAACCCATCGTGGATAAGAAAAGAAAGCACAAGATAAAGTTTACAATATGTTGTTATCCAGTAAAGTAACATTCTATGCTTCACTCCACCGATCACTGAAATGTGCTGTACGGTAGTGTACGGTAAGATCACATGGTCTCATTCTGTCCTCTCTAGCTGTGACCGTAACATAAGTCCATGAAAAGCATAGCATTACAGAACAAGAAAAAAAATCAAAAGGAGTAAATCAAACACCGACGCAATTCCGTACTTTTTAGCGATGACAAGCCGCTGGTTCCACCAAAGAGAGACCTTGTTGCTGAACTTCCTGAGCCTCCAGGAGGGGGTACAATAAGTACCAGGTACGTTCCACATGTGTACATTGGGGTCTTCCTTAACATTTTCAGAGGAAGGCCACAGCTTGTGTTTGCAGCTACAAGGTATAACAATCAGATTACTTGCACATTTTCACAAGAGACAGGCTGATCACTAGTATGTCCCTAGCTACAAAAAAATATTTTCCCATGAAGCTCTGTTGACATTTGCATAAGAGCTTCCACTTACAATGGAAGATGCGGAGATCCACCAGACCTGTAGAATGTAAGCCCGCAAGGGCAGGGTCCTCGCCCCTCTATCAGTCTGTTATTCTTAGTTTTGTTTACTGTAAGTGATAATTGTATTTTGATGTAACCCCTTCTCATGTACAGCACCATGGAATCAATGGTGCTATATAAATAATAATAATAATAATAATAATAATAATAATAATCATCTGCAGTACAACCATGACCAACAGGGCCTAACTAACCCAATTGAGGGTCGGTTAAGATTGCATAATGGCGTCCAAGCAAGGCTCCAAACATACAGGTCCTTCTCAAAAAATTAGCATATAGTGTTAAATTTCATTATTTACCATAATGTAATGATTACAATTAAACTTTCATATATTATAGATTCATTATCCACCAACTGAAATTTGTCAGGTCTTTTATTGTTTTAATACTGATGATTTTGGCATACAACTCCTGAAAACCCAAAAAACCTGTCTCAATAAATTAGCATATTTCACCCGTCCAATCAAATAAAAGTGTTTTTTAATAACAAACAAAAAAACCATCAAATAATAATGTTCAGTTATGCACTCAATACTTGGTCGGGAATCCTTTGGCAGAAATGACTGCTTCAATGCGGCGTGGCATGGAGGCAATCAGCCTGTGACACTGCTGAGATGTTATGGAGGCCCAGGATGTTTCAATAGCGGCCTTAAGCTCATCCAGAGTGTTGGGTCTTGCGTCTCTCAACTTTCTCTTCACAATATCCCACAGATTCTCTATGGGGTTCAGGTCAGGAGAGTTGGCAGGCCAATTAAGCACAGTAATACCATGGTCAGTAAACCATTTACCAGTGGTTTTGGCACTGTGAGCAGGTGCCAGGTCGTGCTGAAAAATGAAATCTTCATCTCCATAAAGCATTTCAGCCGATGGAAGCATGAAGTGCTCCAAAATCTCCTGATAGCTAGCTGCATTGACCCTGCCCTTGATGAAACACAGTGGACCAACACCAGCAGCTGACATGGCACCCCACACCATCACTGACTGTGGGTACTTGACACTGGACTTCAGGCATTTTGGCATTTCCTTCTCCCCAGTCTTCCTCCAGACTCTGGCACCTTGATTTCCGAATGACATGCAAAATTTGCTTTCATCAGAAAAAAGTACTTGGGACCACTTAGCAACAGTCCAGTGCTGCTTTTAAGTGGCTTTACCTGGGGAATGCGGTACCTGTAGCCCATTTCCTGCACACGCCTGTGCACGGTGGCTCTGGATGTTTCCACACCAGACTCAGTCCACTGCTTCCTCAGGTTCCCCAAGGTCTGGAATCGGTCCTTCTCCACAATCTTCCTCAGGGTCCGGTCACCTCTTCTCGTTGTACAGCGTTTTCTGCCACATTGTTTCCTTCCAACAGACTTACCATTGAGGTGCCTTGATACAGCACTCTGGGAACAGCCTATTTGTTGAGAAATTTCTTTCTGGGTCTTACCCTCTTGCTTGAGGGTGTCAATGATGGCCTTCTTGACATCTGTCAGGTCGCTAGTCTTACCCATGATGGGGGTTTTGAGTAATGAACCAGGCAGGGAGTTTTTAAAAGCCTCAGGTATCTTTTGCATGTGTTTAGAGTTAATTAGTTGATTCAGAAGATTAGGGTAATAGGTCGTTTAGAGAACCTTTTCTTGATATGCTAATTTATTGAGACAGGTTTTTGGGGTTTTCAGGAGTTGTATGCCAAAATCATCAGTATTAAAACAATAAAAGACCTGACAAATTTCAGTTGGTGGATAATGAATCTATAATATATGAAAGTTTAATTGTAATCATTACATTATGGTAAATAATTAAATTTAACACTATATGCTAATTTTTTGAGAAGGACCTGTACATATGTGAACATGACCTAATCAGGGAAGTCAAGGATTTGATGGTTGCTACCAATTATTTCACTACAAAGACTAATCCTTTTACAACTTCAATAACTTCTGTGAAAATTTAGGTATCACCAAAAAATGTCAACGCAACTTATTTACAGGTCAAAACTGTCCCAACAGCAATCTGGAAGATTTAAAGGGAACTTATGCTAATCTGTTCTTGACCGTTACCAATGTACAGTTGTGGCCAAAAGTATTGACACCCCTGCTATTCTGTCAGATAATACTCAGTTTCTTCCTGAAAATGATTGCAAACACAAATTCTTTGGTATTATCTTCATTTAATTTGTCTTAAATGAAAAAACACAAAAGAGAATGAAGCAAAAAGCAAAACATTGATCATTTCACACAAAACTCCAAAAATGGGCCGTGACAAAAGTATTGGCACCCTCAGCCTAATACTTGGTTGCACAACCTTTAGCCAAAATAACTGTAACCAACCGCTTCCGGTAACCATCAATGAGTTTCTTACAATGCTCTGCTGGAATTTTAGACCATTCTTCTTTGGCAAACTGCTCCAGGTCCCTGATATTTGAAGGGTGCCTTCTCCAAACTGCCATTTTTAGATCTCTCCACAGGTGTTCTATGGGATTCAGGTCTGGACTCATTGCTGGCCACCTTAGAAGTCTCCAGTGCTTTCTCTCAAACCATTTTCTAGTGTTTTTTGAAGTGTGTTTTGGGTCATTGTCCTGCTGGAAGACCCATGACCTTTGAGGGAGACCCAGCTTTCTCACACTGGGCCCTACATTATGCTGCAAAATTTGTTGGTAGTCTTCAGCCTTCATAATGCCATGCACACGGTCAAGCAGTCCAGTGCCAGAGGCAGCAAAGCAACCCCAAAACATCAGGGAACCTCCGCCATGTTTGACTGTAGGCACCGTGTTCTTTTCTTTGAATGCCTCTTTTTTTCTCCTGTAAACTCTATGTTGATGCCTTTGGCCAAAAAGCTCTACTTTTGTCTCATCTGACCAGAGAACATTCTTCCAAAACGTTTTAGGTTTTTTCAGGTAAGTTTTGGCAAACTCCAGCCTGGCTTTTTTATGTCTCGGGGTAAGAAGTGGGGTCTTCCTGGGTCTCCTACCATAGTCCCTTTTCATTCAGACGCCGACGGATAGTAAGGCTTGACACTGTTGTACCCTCGGACTGCAGGGCAGCTTGAACTTGTTTGGATGTTAGTTGAGGTTCTTTATCCAACATCTGCACAATCTTGCGTTGAAATAATTTTTATTTTCCGTCCACATCTAGGGAGGTTAGCCACAGTGCGATGGGTTTTAAACTTCTTGATGACACTGCGCACGGTAGACACAGGAACATTCAGGTCTTTGGAGATGGACTTGTAGCCCTGAGATTGCTCATGCTTTCTCACAATATGGTTTCTCAAGTCCTCAGACAGTTCTTTGGTCGTCTTTCTTTTCTCCATGCTCAATGTGGTACACACAAGTACACAGGACAGAGGTTGAGTCAACTTTAATCCATGTCAACTGGCTGCAAGTGTGATTTAGTTATTGCCAACACCTGTTAGGTGCCACAGGTAAGTTACAGGTGCTGTTAATAACACAAATTAGAGAAGCATCACATGATTTTTTTTAACAGTGCCAATACTTTTTCCACCCCCTTTTTTATGTTTGGTGTGGAATTATATCCAATTTGGCTTTAGGACAATTCTTTTTGTTTTTTTCATTTAAGACAAATTAAATGAACACAATACCAAAGAATTTGTGTTTGCAATCATTTTCAGGAAGAAACTGAGTATTATCTGACAGAATTGCAGGGGTGTCAATACTTTTGGCCACAACTGTACTCCCATGTCTTCAGGGATGACCATCAGTCACTGGGAAGGATGCCCACTGCACCTATTACAAGGTATGCTGAATTTTTCTTTCTCTACAAATCTATGCATCATCCTACATAGCTCCTTCTGCTCTAACATGATGCCAGAAGAAGCAGGATCCACAGGATTACTGGACTACGAATATTGCTACTATAGCATAGAAAACATCAGTGTCCTGCATTAATTGCCAGCAAAGAGTAAATTATTCTAATCGACTTTTTGTAAAAAGTACAACTAGATATAGCAAAACATGGGATTTAAATATAACTTCATTAAAAAAAGACAAACCATGCAATACTAGCAAAATATACAACCACATCAACCAATCGACAGGACTCAAAGCTCCTTAATACCAAATGACATTCAGTAGAAAGTAGAGTGGATATTGGTATCCTAGCATCAAAAATCTCCATAAAATCAGAAACATAAATATAGCATTTTTTGTGGTCCATCTTTGAAATAGACCCCCCCATTTGGACGAATCATGGAGTCAGATATATGGGCCGATGGCAGTTCCTATCAGGGATTTCCATATACTCATCACTGGGAAAAAGGGTGAGAAAGTTCATTTTTTAATATTAAGATGCTGACAGTTATTTATCCTCATTTATTTTTTCGGTCATGTGCTATGTGTGTACTGGTGGATATCTGTCTGACCACTAACACTATATGAATGCTACATTTATACCCATCTGATTTAATAGAGATTTTTGATGTTGGGTTACCCTTATACACAGTACTTTCCATTGATTAGTTGACATGGTTGTGACCGCCCCAGACGTTATATGTATGCTACAAAATTGTACCAAATAATCAGTCAATAAGTTGGGTGACAAAGCCGTCTTATTGCTCTTTAAACTAACACCGTGATGAACTAACATTGGGCTACTATCATACTGGTTAGATACATGGACTCACTGAATGATAATGTTGGTCGGTTTCATCTGTGTACCCAGGGAGTAGTACATGTCAGACTTGGATATTACCACATTGGGTTTCTGTTGATCTCTGGTCGGATTATGAAACTTGTCTAGCATCCTGTGGATTTATGCGGTTATAAAAACTCATTTTTTAAAGGTTTTTTTTGTATATTTAATAAATTATTAAAAAGTTATATTTGAATCCCATTTTTTGCTATATCTTATCTGACATTAAAGTGAGAATCCTTTTTGATTTTCCTTGCCGATTGACTGAAAAAGTACAATTACTAGCAACTAGAAAACTGAAAAAAAAAAAAAAGAGCTCAAGGGAGGTAGGAGACATTTCTGAGACTCTACATGAGCGAAGGAATAAATATAAACCGTTGTAGATGGTTATGAACATAAAATGCATCCAAGAAATGAATTCTCAGGACAGACTCACCAGTTTGGTCCTCTTTCAGTGTGTTGGAGATTGTCGATCCTGTAAGGGCAGCCAGAGTCGCTGACGGAGAAGCCCTATATCGAGACAATCTACTGAGCAGCATTTCATTGATACTTTTCGCAGACTCCCCCTCTTTTCTCATTAGTATGATGCGCTCATGAAGAGGACTAGCTGTATATACACCATTTTCAACCTAAAAAGTGCATACAGATGCATTAATTAAACAGTATTGACAAATATTTTCTCTTTGGCCTATAAAGCCCAAGAAACAGCCCTCAAGAGCTTGATACAAAATACCACGCACTACAAGCTTTCTGCACACATACAGTAAAGCCAACGTTAGTAACAATATACAACACATTAGACAAGAACTTATAGCAAGAAATACTGTGAAGTGCTGATAAGGAAACTGCACTCCAAATCCCTTATAATAAGTGACTGATCCCCCACTGTCACTAAGGGGGCCTAAGATATCAGTTAGCCCAATAAGCAATGAATTTACAGGCAAAGCAAATGCTCTAACAAAGCTCCATTCAACTCAGAGCGATGATAAGGAACAATGAAAATCACATATCATTGGCTGCATGCAGCGACCACTAGGCGCTTACCGCATTCACTCTTATATGTGGCCATTGAGAGGACTTCTTGTGACGCACCGCCTCTATACGGCAGGACTTCTGAAGTGGCAGTGCTATTTGCGGCACAGTCCAAAGGTTGGGCTCTGATCACAGAAGCTTTTGGAGGCTACGCCCAAGAGCACCCAAGGCATCCAATATATTTTACGGAGTGCAGTAGCTTCCTCTTTCAAACCATCTGTTCTATCCAACACAATTGATCGAACAAGTGTGGAGTAGGGGGAGATAATAATTGCCCCCCTAGTTTGCCATTTGAATCCGTGTGTTATAACATTAAAGTATCACGCAATAAGCTGTGAAATATCTGTCTTGCACCCATACCCTTCTGGAACAAGGTTTTTATTGTGTAAAAAGGCTAAAAAAAAAATATATAAAAAAAAGCTTTTTAGGATTGCTATACTTGCTTTTACTTACAAATTAACCTCGACATTCATTTTTTCCAATATAAAGAAAGGGAGTATAGCAAAAAAATAAGTTTTTTAAGTTTTAATTTTAAGACGTGAATTGTTCAATTCAATAACCTGGAAACATTATTATCCAGGTCAGTATGATTACAGAGATACCAAACATGTATAGGTTTTCTCTAAATAATGTTTTTTTAAAGCCAATGAAACGGCATTTTGTAAAAAGAAAAAAAAAAGAAAAATATTGGTTTGTGTCACCATTTTCTGAAATTCACAACTTTTATACATCAATGGAACGGTGTAGGGTTATTGTTTTTTTGTGAGGCAAGTTGATGTTTTTACGCATACAATTTTGGGTCACATATAAGGTTTTGATTGCTTTTCATTGCAGTGACCAAAACCCGCAATTCTGGCGTTTTCCTCTTTACAGCATTTGCCGATTGATTTAATAGTATAATTAAAAATCAGACTTTTTTTCTGGACACCGAAATACCAAATATATATTTAGGTTTATTTTTATTACATTTCTTTATTGTTAATTAAGAAAAAATGAGAGGGAGGGGCAATTCAAAATTTTATATATTTTTTTGTAATTTCCTTTTTGACTTTCTTAGTCTCGTAGACTGCGATCATCTGATCGCTTGTACTAGATACTTCAAATATCACAGTATTGCTGTATATTGGAAAAACAAAAGTCTCCTATGACACAGATGTCTGGATATCAAAGAGATTACATGACAGGTACGGGGGGGCCCTTCAGTCGGCTCCTGGCTGTAATACCAAGTCATCAGGCAAGCACTCCACAGGAGGGCCGATAGGCGCCCAAACTAACATCCAGGCTGTCCGCTATTGACAGTGGCATTTAAGAAGTGAACAGCAGAGATTGGAGAGCACACTGATCGATGACCGCAGAGGCAGATGTCAGCTGTGCAATATAGGACATAAAACCCATCATACTTTGTCCAATTAAAACGGTGTGTCTAAATAATAATAATAATACATTTTTTTTTTATTTTGACGTATTTCATCAGTACAACCACTGTTGGACTGGAGTGCCAAGGGCCCACTAGTAACCAACTCCAGGGCCACACAGCTACATGTAAATGCGACATTGTCCTCAATCACAAATGTATACATAAAGGAGCAGGGTAGATTATTGAATAAGATGCTGCCTCTGTCTGTACATAGTGAATAAGGGTCTGTGCACACGTTGCGGATTTGGCCCTGCGGATCCGCAGCAGTTTTCCATGCAGTGTACAGTACCATGTAAACGTATGGAAAGCTAAATCCGCAGTGCACATGCTGTGGAAAATTCCGCGCAGAAACGAAGGGCGTTTTACCTGCGGATTCAGCAAAATCCGCACAGAAAAATCCGCAATGGAATCCGCAACGTGTGCACATACCCTAAAGGAGATTGTGCCAAGTGCTGCTCATATAAGAGGGTAGTGGCCCAGTATTGCACAGGGGCCCACCAAAGGATTCTCATTCTCCTGTGGGCCAATCTGAACCGGAGAACAACCATAAAAAATATATGCATAATGGTGGCATCTACGACAAAATATTACTAAACTGCGCATAGAAAGAAAACTTGTCAAATGTCATCAAGTGTCTCACATTTAGTTCAAAGATGTCCATGAAAATGGAGTGGCCCTTTGGAGTCTTTTCATTTAGACTGGCTGGAGACCAGATCCAGTAGAAATAAGAGCCATCAGAGCATAAGTGTACAGTTGTCATGTTGCTCCCCACAGGAAAATGATTGGCTGGCATGGTGATTATCTGAGAGATCTATGAAAAACAAAATCAACCAAGTTTACCATTAGGCACAGATACATATTACATGACCAAACTGATCCA
This sequence comes from Ranitomeya variabilis, assembly GCF_051348905.1. Lineage (NCBI taxonomy): Eukaryota > Metazoa > Chordata > Amphibia > Anura > Dendrobatidae > Ranitomeya > Ranitomeya variabilis. Next base: position 215,943,784 of record NC_135232.1, on the reverse strand, counting down.
TTCAATCCCAACTGAAGTGAGGAAGAACGAGGGATCAGGACTAGTGATGAGTGAGCGTGCTCGGGGGTTAGGTGTTATCCGAGCATGCGTGAGTGCTAATAGAGGGTCTTCGGCGTGCTCCAATACTACTGTAGAGTCTCCGTGGCTGCACGTCTCGCAGTTGTTCGACAGCCGCCACACACGCAGGGATTGTCTAACAAACAGGCAATCCCTGCGTGTGTTTCAGCTGTCAAACAGCCACAGGGACTCGAACATAGTGTTTGAGAACGCCGAAGACACTATTAGCACTCGGGCACGCTCAGATAACACCTTACCCGAGCACACTCGCTCATCACTAATCAGCACCCCCTAGTGTATGCCTGTCTGTGTGTACTTCAAGACATGTTCGTTATCAAAGTATTTTTCTTATTTTAATGTCATCCTTTTTTCATTTCTTCCTCTTTTCCCATTTCCTAGTAAAGCTCCCAGTACAGTACAGCCATGTCAGCAGTCTCCTTTAAGATGTATCTTCTACAGTGTGAGGAAACATACAATAGTGCACAGTAATTTGCTTTTGTAAGGGTGGCTATTATTATATTGTGCTTTCTTATGACAATACCCGGGTCGTTCTTTAGCTGGCATATCAAATTGCTACACGGTTCAGCAAAAAGTTAATTTTAAACTGCTGAAGCAACAGAAGACTCAGCACTTTTGGGCTTAAAGGCATAATGCAATGCTATGTACGCTTTTCTAAACAGGCGCTCTGGCAGAGCAGTAATAGAATGACAAAGGAAAGAGTTAATGTAAAACCCATGAATCCATTCATGCTGCTCTGTAATTGATGAAGGGCAAATGTAGGGAACCCAAAATATCTCGGACTTCGGTGCTGTAGTAAAATGGGATACATTAAAGATGATCTGTCACTAGCTGAAGAAAACTGGGTTAAATTCCTTGCAAAGATTCCTGAGCTCCACCAGTTTATCACTCCGTTTTAGAAGTATTCATATGTATTGCATTTAAAGCATAGTATGTGCAATTTCTGCTTGTTCGGTGGCTTGCAAAAGTATTCACCCTCTCGACTGTTTACCTATTTTGTTACATTGCAACCTGTGTTTAAATATGTTTTAAATCAGATTTGTGCGAGATGCATGAGATACTAAATAGTCTAAGTTGGTGAAATGAGAAAAATATAGTGATTGGCACATGCATATGTATTCACCTCTTTTGCTTTGAAGCCCCTAAACATTTCTGGTGCAAGCAATTACCTTCATAAGTCACATGCTTAGTGAAAGGACAAACACCTGTGTGTAATCGGTCACCTGATCTGTCAGTATATACTTTACCTTTTCTGAAAGGCCACAGAGGCTGCAACACCGCTCAGCAAGACACCATGAAGGCCAAGGAGATCTCCAACCAAGTCATGGACAAAGTTATTGAGAAGTACAAGTGAGGGTTGGGTTATAAAAAGAAACATCCCAATCTCTGATGATCCTCGAAGCACCATCAAATCCATTATCAAATGGAAAGAACATGGTACCACAACACACCTGCCAAGACAGGGCCGTCCACCAAAACTCTCAGCCTGGGCAAAGAGGGCATTAATCAGAGAGGCAGCACACAGACCAAAGGTAACAATGAAAGAGCTGCAGAGTCCAGAGCAGAAACGGGAGTATCTGTCCATATGCCACAATAAGCCGTACACTACATAGCGGTGGCCTTTATGGAAGAGAGGGCAGAAAAAACCCTTTAATTACACACAAAAATTGTAAGGCTCGTTTTGAGTTTTCCAAAAGATGTGGGAGACTCCCCAAATGTATGGAGGAAGGTGCTGTGGCCAGCTTAGACCAAAATTGAACTCTTTGGCCACCAAGGTAAACGCTATGTCTGGTGCCAAAACACAGCAGCTCCTCTCCTTAAAACACCATTGCCACAATGACACACGGTGGTGGCAGCATCATGCTGTGGGGATGTTTTTCGGCATCAGGGACAGGGAAAATAGTCCCAGTCAAGTGGAAGAAGGATGTTGCGAAATACAGGGATATTCTTGAGCAAAACCTGTTTCAGGCCGGCAGCGATGTGAGACAGGGACAGAGGTTCACCTTCCAACAAGACAATGACTCAAAGCATACTAGTAAAGCAACACTCGAGTGGTATAAGGGGAAACGTGTAAATGTTTTGGAGTAGCCTGGTCAAAGCCCAGACCTTAATCCAATTCAGAATCTGTGGTCAGACCTGAAGATTGCTGTTAACCAGAGGAAACCATCTAACCTTGAAGGAGCTGGAATAGTTTTTTGCCTTGAAGAAATGACAAAAATCCCAGTGGCAAAATGTGGAAAGCTCAGACTTATCCCAAACAACTTGCAGCTGTAATTGATGTAAAAGGAGGCTCTTCAACGTACTGACTTTAGGGGATGAATACTTATGCACACTCAAGTTTCCAGCTATTTTGCCCTATTTGTTGTTTGTTTTACAATAAAAATAAAATCAAATGTTCACAATTGTAGGCATGTTCTTTACATGAACTGAATACACCCTAAAAAAGTAAAATTCCAGCTTGTGAAGTAGCAAAACATGAAAAATGCCAATGGGGGTTGAATACGTTTGCCAACCACTGTAGTGCAACTTGGTGTTTGTTCAGGAGGCTCCTCTGGGGGCGTACACTTTCACACCTTCCTCCCAGATGGCAGTGCCTGAACTTCATAGATCAGCTGTTACTGGCAGCTTCTGGGAGGGAGTGGTAAAAGCATACACCCACAGAGAACACGCTAAAGTAATGCCAAGCTGAACTACAACCTGGGATTTCTCATCATACACTCCATAAATAAATGTGAAAATCTCGGCAATGAAGAGCAAAACTTTACGGCTTTACAGGGTATTTAACGAAATTTTTTTTACAATTATTGGTCTGTAAAAATAATATTTTAAATTCTAGCCTTTTGGCTAAGAATATGGCACTATCCAAAAACAGGCTTTATATCTGGATTCACTAATATCTTACAATCAGGCATATTACTGATACAAGGTAAATGGTTTGACCAGATTGGTGGGGATGGTTTTTAGTGGACAGATTGTTTTACATTTTTTCTTTTTACACAGTCTGAACACAAAAAGTCAATTTAAGTAACATCAGTACATACAATGTAATTTTGTACTATAACGTCAGCTGCCAGAGTAGCTTTATTTACTGGGCCCATGAACAAAGTCACAATGAAAATTTATTTCAACTGTTGGTTGGTGGTCTGTAAAATGGACCCACTTCATAAATATGCAAGAGAAAAGGTTTATGAACCAAGATAGCTCACAGTAAATCAGGTGAGGTCTCCGTCGTTAATGGTAAACTATAGTGAGTCAGTAAATGGGAATTAGATAAGACATAGCATGCAGCCTCCCATAAAATAGCCTGGAGCTTGCTGGTGGGGCAGCCATAAAGAATTCAACCTAGCCCATAACTTCATTCTGGAAGTGAGACCTGACTTCATCCACAACCTTATGTTAACCATACCAAACAGGATTTTTTAAAGATATTATTCTATTGCACCCTCTGCTATGAGATCGTTATAAAAAAAGAGCTTTTACAGTTATGGCTAGGTATACAAACCGACAAGAGACAGCGGTGCTTTCTAGGTTTCAGAGTTACCTGTAGTGTGTACTGATCAATTATTTGGAAAAGAAAATGAGGCTTGTTGTCAAAAGACACTGGTCGGTGCAGCAGCTTTCCACTTCCATACGCAATCCAGCCGGATTCCAGCTCTTCATTTCGACAGTAGACAAACCCCCTGAAAATGAATTTCTATATTTCAGTACATCCAATGGACAGACCCACTGATGCTCGCAGATTCCCGTATACAACAGGTTTTGCACAGCAACCGTGTAATAAATAATACAATACCTGGGTAGATCTAAAAGCGAAAAAGCATATGCCTGGCAATAACCGGAAGCAAGGGGTCTGTAGATTGTATATTCTGAGTGGGTGATTGCATTTCAGATCTTTATTCTATCAGTTTATGTTATTTTTCCTTACTTTTAGTTTTTATCAGCAATGAACTTAAGAATACAGGTTCATTGTATTTTCCCATTTACAGACTGTGGGCATTAGTGAACTAAGGGCAACAATTTGCAGTTCACCATCGGTTAAGGCAACCATGACTTTCACAAAACCTCAATGCTTCCCTATGGTTAAAAAGCCCTAGACAATTTATGACATTTTTCAGAGGTCTAACCAAGCTGGAAATCTCTAAATAGCAATTTTACAGTGCTCAGAAATGAGGGCATACCCTATTGCTAGCCTGACCATAAACTAGAGATAAAGGATGGCCAAACATGTCAATGCACATCATCTTCTGCTGACAGTCAGCATCTTTTCCTAATAAGAATAATAAAAAGCAGATACCTGCCAAAAAAGTTATCTGCCAAGATGTTTTTTTGCAGTTAGGTCTTGCAGCTGAAAAATTGCTAATAGATAAAAAACCTAAGGTAGGATTCAGACCACGTCTGCGGTTCTGCCCATGACTAGTCGGGAACCAGTGCCCAAATTCCTAAAAACCAGATCCTCCGACTGAGCCACTGACTTCCTCACAGTGGTGTTCATCTCTTATGCCAAACACTCTTCAAAATCAAGGAGTCTAGCTGAATCCTCAAACACCACCATTCAGATGGAAGCCCCCAGTGCAACCAAGATTGAGGAGGACACACTTCATTTGAATCCAGCCTTAGCCTGCACACGCACAGCAGAGATTGTTTTACTTTACAAGATGTTATTCCAAAGAGAGTAGTGTGAAATCCATGAAGTCTGGGCAGTGTAAGAGATACACATTGTCAATGAACTTACCGTAAAGTGCCATGTAGTCCGGAGCCAAGTTTACTTAGGCCTCTTCCCACCGAGTTAGTTGTATATAGGTAAAGTCCATCAGATGCAAGGCAGCGACCCAAGTCTGCATCTGTAATAAAAAGAAAATGAGATAGAGGGAGGAGTTTTGTACAAGTTTTCAACCATGTGCTTTTAATATATGAAAACTCACAGCGAGGGTAAAGGGATAGCACGGGAAAGGACTATACTCACTGCTTCTTAAAGCTTCATAACGGTTTACACCAGTGTACAATATGGCCAATTGTCAAAGGCCTCTTGATCTGTTGTGGGCAACCACAACATTAGCAGATCAATCTACCCTTATCTGGAGACATTGGGCGAATTTTAAACATAATTAAGGAATTGAACATAATGCACTATGTACTAGAGAGTAAGCTTTTAAATTGTTTTTTCCAGATCAGAAAAGCATGAAGGCTTTCTTCCAGAAACAGAGTTACACCAGTCCATGGGTTGGAACTGATACTACACATCAGCTCCACTCTGTCCACGAAGCGTAATATTAGACTCTTACCGCCTGTTTTTTATATGCACATGTCTGTGATGAGAATGATGAAAAATCATCTGTACAGAACTGGAGGCAGTAACTATTATATGGCCTAAAATCCATTAAGAAAAAAATAATCTGAAATCTTCCATTTTTTTTTTTTTAATGCAAACAGATACGGTAGCGATATGGAAAAATCGAAAAAAGTAAATAAAAATACACACACCTAGCATAAAAATCTGATTCACACAATGGGTCATTTTCTCATGAGACATCCTATTTAAAGGGGTTGTCCAGGTTTAAGAACAAAGCATGTGGTGGGCACACTGTCATGATTCCCTGGCATTTCCGGAGAGACTGAGTGGTTACATGACCGTGTATATGCAGATCGCACACATGTCGTCACACAGAGTGACAGCAGAGTTTGATCACAAGCCTTGACAACCCCTCTAAGTGAATGAAGCTCTACAGCAATACTAAACAGACTGTACACAGTTGTAGCATCATATTTTTGAAACTAAAGCATGTGTGTCGTATTTACCAGAACTTAACATGTGACTGCAAGATTGATGAGAACTATCCAGCTCTGCAATGGTATTAAAAAAAATATATGTTTATTTCATAAGTTTAAGATTTTGCACACAGATGAGCGGACTTTGTGCTTGAAGCTATGCAGGCATAAATCCGAGCATGCCAAGCTTTTTTTATCTTTGGATTACAGAAATCATAACTTTATTCTTCTGCTGACAACTATACAAGGACTTGGGGTTTTTTTGCTTTTTTTTTTACTTGTATTTGAAAATGGCACCATTCAGTGGTACATATATATTTTTGATAAACTTATATTATCCCTTTCTGGGGAGAATGGGAAGAAAACCTGTTCCAACACATGTTTTTCTGTAGTATAAGTTTTACCTTGAATACAATTTAAAATGAACTTTTTTCACTGTTATTTTATTACTTATCTTTGTTTCACTAGGGAACTTCCATAATACGCTGCCTTTGAAAATAGGTTAGACCATGCCTGTCAACATCGGTTATTTATCTGATCATAAAGCAGCCCAAAAATGAGGAATATAATGCAAATAGATTTCTAGTACACTCAAAGTGATTTCATTCTATATTGTCAGCCATGATAATTTACCTTTGTTTTCATTGTTTGAGCCACTGGTCCCATCAGGAGCTGGAAGCATATCCTCAAAGCCCCAGGATACAATGTGCTTACTTCCTAGTAAACAAGAGGGAGATCCCGGCCCTCCTTCTAGAAGCAGCAACCTTCGGAAAATGAAAGGCAGAACAAGCTTACCAGCATGATCTGTCTGCAATTTGCTACACAAAATGGAAGTTGAAAATGAATAAATCAAAAAAAAGCACAAAGAAAAGTGAGAAGGTGAGCCGCACTAGATAAGCAAGAATTCATAATTCATCGACGCAGAACACCAGCTGTGCTATGGCCGTGCCATGCATGTACTTCATAATAAGGCTTTTATTGCCCGAGTGTATTAGGATGCTAAACAAATAGCAAAAGAAATAATCAATACTTGTCTTGGGCCAGAGAGAGGTGTATAAAATGTATCAAACAGTAAAATAGGATTCAGCGCTTCAAAGGATAGAGATGAGTGATGGCCGTTACTGCGAATTACTGGAGGGAAAAAAAGCACTACAGCAAAATAGGATGAAAGGCTTCGGTTTTATTATTACTTAGTCTTAGGAGACTGTAGGTTTTTACTGTATAACAAAAAGCTAAAATTTGCTATTATACTTTACAGCTCCTATTGTTAAGATCTCTACTTGCTGCCAGTGAGTTAGAGGGGGTTTTGTTTTCCCCATCTGTCGGCATATGACAGCTTCTAATACACCCACCAATCCTGAGAATGAGGGGGAATACAGAGCTGGTGTAATACTGCAGCACCCCCCCGTTATATTTTTTACCTACCTAGTGCCACTATCAGACATCAGGCAGCGCAGAGAACAGCAGGCTCAGCATTGTGGCGTTTATAGGTGTGGGCGAGGGAGATGATAGTCAGATGAATGCTCATGCAACTGACAACTGGTATTACCCCACAATCTAGTGTATAAGAGGAGACAGACATGCCGTGTAACTGGGCAGCATGGTGGATCAGGGGTTAGCGCCGTTGCTTTGTAGCACTGGGGTCCTGGGTTCAAATCCCACCAAGGACAACATCTGCAAAGAGTTTGTATGACCTTTCCCATATCAAACCAGGAACATTTCCCTGTAAGTTTCCCTAATAATTTTACCCTGCCACTCACCTATTTTTTCGGAAACTTTAACCAACACATAAATCACATTATCATAGGCGGTTCCAACCTTTATACGGATTACACAGGAGCAGAGGTATGTATCCTACCCTTCCTTTCTTACCCTATCTTTTTCCTCACCATGATTGCACCACTGATTTACCTTTATTGTTTTATCATATTGATCGACATGATTGTATAGGTAGTGAATATTTGTCTTTTTCTGTTCTGCCATTCTGTTATCATTTTGTTTGATTATTGCAGTGTATTGATGAAGGTCGATGTAAGACCAAAACTTTTTCCTTGACTGCAAATACATTTCTAATCATCACACGTTCAGAAGTCGAGTGCCAAATATTATTTATTATTACTCTGGTGTGGGAACCTATTTGAGCACCAACACAAGCTGTGCAATGGTATACTTCACAGTATGATGTACATGGCAGGGGGTGCAATAATAATGAAGTCAGGAGGCAGGGATTTCGTCCAGGGACCGCATGCCCCGGAGCCTAGAAGAGTGTTCATTATTAAAACTGCTTTTCTCAACATCTAGACAACAGCGATGAGGCATACCAGTAAGACTGGTTTAACCATTCTATTACCCCTATGCCCATAGTAATAGCTTAAATTCATTCAGGGGGTGGCAGATTCCCAGTTCAAGGACAATAGACATTTGGGCCACTGTTCATTGTCTACAAAGGATTTTTACAATGTCAGCTTTGGAAAAAAAAGTCGTAGTTACTCACCGATAACGGTGTTTCTCAGAGCCCATGACAGCACTACCAGAGAGAGATGGAATCCGCCCTTCAGGGACAGGAAACCTACAGGATAAAAGGGCGGTACCTCTCTCCTGCCTCAGTTTAGTTTACAGAGCATCAGAGGTCCTCCAGGTTAGTGACAACAAGAAATACACATATATTTTTAGTAAAATACTTATGAAGATTACACCGTGTCTAAATGAAAACCACACACTTCGTATAATAAAGTGCTCACCGCACACGTGATAAGGGGGGGGAATAAGCAGGTGCTGTCATGGGCTCTGAGAAACACCGTTATCGGTGAGTAACTACGACTTTCTCAGTCGCCCATGACAGCACTACCAGAGAGAATTGCAGAGATTATTGCTTTAGGGAGGGACCACAGCCTGCAAGACCCTTCTTCCGAAGGTTAAGTCCGACGAAGAGGCTAAGTCTAAGCGATAGTGCCTAAAGAAGGTTGAAGGTGTTGACCAGGTGGCCGCTTTACAGATTTTATCTATTGGTACCTCCGACCTTTCGGCCCAGGAGGTCGCCATAGCCCTTGTAGAGTGTGCCTTGAGTCCTTCAGGAACTGCGTTCCCCGTGGACGAGTATGCCAAGGCTATCGCATCAGTGACCCAACGAGCTATAGTGCTTTTGGAGGCTTTGAGTCCTTTCCTAGGCCCCTGAAAACAGATAAAAAGACAGCCTTCCTTCCTACACTGACGGGAGGACTCTAAGTAGTGTATTAGACACCTTCTTACGTCTAAGGTGTGGAATTTTTCCTCTTTTTGATTTTTCGGGTTTGGACAGAAGGAAGGAAGGATTATTTCCTGGGATCTATGAAAATTGGAAGCAACTTTGGGTAGATAAGCAGGGTCTGTCCTCAATACTACCCTATCTTCCATAATTTGTGTGAATGGAGGGTTCGCAGATAGGGCCTGAAGGTCACTAATCCTACGGGCAGATGTTAGAGCTGTAAGAAGGGACATTTTAAGGGATAAGATTTTAAGCGGTATCGAATCTATGGGTTCGAATGGTGGTTCTGTCATAGCTGAAAGAACTAAATTTAAGTCCCAAGATGGAGGGCTTCTAATTTTTATTGGCCTAGAATGTGCAGCGGCTTTAATGAACCTTGCTACCCATGGGTTAGTGGCAACACTATGATTGTATAACGCCCCTAAGGCCGCTACTTGCACCTTTAAAGGTGCTCACTGAGAGGCCCATATCCAAACCTTTCTGTAGGAACTCTAATATTTTGGCTATTGGAACCCCATCTTGTAGTCTTACACCAGAGGTGGACAGGAACTTTTTCCAAGTTTTACCATAGATTCTAGTAGTTATTGTCTTCCTACTTTTTAATAGTGTGGAGACTAAATTATTTGAGAATCCTCTTGCCCTTAGCAGTGACCTTTCAAGTTCCACGCTGTCAAGTGTAGATTTGCCGACTGAGGGTGGAACACCGGCCCCTGTGATAGTAGGTCCGGAAGATCCGGAAGAACCCAGGGGTCTGTGATAGATAGGATTCTCAGCCAGGAAAACCAGGCCCTTTTGGGCCAGAAGGGTGCTATTAGAATGATTCTCGCCCTGTCCTGTCTTATCTTCTGCAGGACTGCCGGTATAAGTATATGAGCGGGAAAGGCATATGTCAGACCGTGAGTCCAGGGAATCGAGAATGCATCCAGTGTTCTGGGGTTCCCTCTGTGATCTAGAGAACAAAACTGTTTTACTTTCCTGTTCTCTATAGTGGCGAAGAGGTCTATTACTGGAACTCCCCAAATTTTTGTGATCTGATCGAAGACCCCTTGGTTCAGAGCCCACTCCCCCTGTTTTAGCTGGGTACGGCTTAGGAAGTCTGCCTTTTTGTTCGTTACTCCTCTTATGTGTAATGCTGAGAGGGATAGGAAGTGATGTTCGGCTATGGTAAAGATTTGGGAAGTAGTTTCCATCAGGGCTTGGGATCTGGTCCCCCCCTGGTGGTTCAGGTAGGCCACCACTACTTGATTGTCCGAGAAAACCCGGACATGTTGTCCCCGTAGTTTGGGAAGAAAAACTGACAGAGCATGGTTCACTGCACAAAGTTCTTTTTGATTTGAGGATACCTGGTATTCTTGATCTGTCCAGACCCCCTGAGTAACACTGTTTCCCAGGTGAGCTCCCCACCCCGTGGGACTGGCGTCCGTGGTAACTACTTGATGTACATCTATCACCCACGGAACCCCTTTTGACAGATTGTTGGAATCCAGCCACCAGTGTAGGGAACGAATAACGCCTGAACTTAGAGTCATGCGATCTTCCAGGCGTCCCCTCAGTGTAACCTGATTTCTCAGGACATCCCACTGGAGGTCTCTTGTGTGGATCTGAGCCCACTGTACTGCCGGGAGACACGCAGAGAGGGACCCTAGTAGAGACATCGCTCCTCTTAAGGTCATATGAGGATTTCAGCGAGCTCCAGACACAATGCTTAGTATTTTTTGTTTCTTCAGGTCTGGAAGGCGACATTCCTGTAAAACCGAGTCCAGAGTTAGGCCCAGAAACTCTTGCACCATAGTCGGTTCTAGTTTTGACTTCTGGAGATTTAGGAGCCAACCTAATTCTGTTAGAGTTTTTATCACTCTGGTGCACTGTTGGCGACAATGTTGGGCTGTATCGCTGACAATCAGGAAGTCGTCTAGGTAAGGTATTATAATAACATCCTCCTCCCTTATATGGGCCATCATTTCTGCTACCACCTTGGTGAAAATACGGGGTGCTACTGAAATGCCAAACGGGAGGGCCTTGTACTGATATTCCTTCACTACTCCCTCCATGACTACTGCTATTCTGAGGTATTTCTGTGAGTTTTTGTGGATGGGGACGTGATAGTACGCGTCGCTGAGATCCAACACTACCATGAAACAATTTGGAAACAGGTTTTTTATTGTAGATCTTATCGATTCCATTTTGAATGTTTGATTCTTTACATAGCTGTTTAATCTCCGGAGATTTATTATTGTGCGGAAGGAACCGTCCGGCTTTGGGATCAGAAATAGTGGGGAGAAAAAACCTTTCCCTCTTTCCGGTAGCGGAACTTCCCGGACCCGACTTGCGCTGGTGGTGACGCTGCTGTTGCTGCGGCGGTGGCTGTAAGGGCTGTGCCGGCTGGAGCTGCTGGTTGCTGTCTGCCATAGTGGGACTGCATGCAGCGACAGGTGCTCTCACAGCTGTGGTTTTTAAAAAAGCGCGCCGATCACCCCTCCTCCAAGCTGCTTTGCAGGGAAGCGCTGGTCCCCAGTGCGCATGCGCGCTCCCCGGGACCCGGAAGTAGACGCATCTATATCCGGCGCGGCGGCCATCTTGGTGCTCTTACACACACCAGGCCGCCGCTCCGGACCAGGCCTCTCAGCAGAGGCACGCCGGGTCCCTAAAGCTCCTACCCCGATCCGGGGAGGCAGCGGCGCTTCCCTCCGCTCGCTCTGCAGCCCCATCGGACCCAGAAGCGGCGGCGTCGGACACCGAGCCAGCGGTGACAGGGGCCTCCCCGCCGTCATACCTCCACTGGTCGGCTCCGGATACAGGTACCGATCCTGAGGGTTCCCCTGTCAGGGACAGGAAACAAAACTGAGGCAGGAGAGAGGTACCGCCCTTTTATCCTGTAGGTTTCCTGTCCCTGAAGGGCGGATTCCATCTCTCTCTGGTAGTGCTGTCACGGGCGACAGAGAAATAAGAATGTTTCCATCCAATGACTGTTAGCAGGGTTCTCAGGCTAAAGATTCATAGTTTGTTAATTTCAAGAAAGTCAAGTATATTAGCCAAGTAAATAAAATACTGAGCTCAGTAGTATGTACTGCGCTCGGCAGCGTTGGCAGGGTTGTCAAACCTTCCAAATGACAGAAAAAGTATAACTCTGCGGGTTATTTCTACTCATCATACAAGATGTAATGCTCTTACCGTGTATAAGTGTAGCCAATGCTTTCAGCCATGATAGTAAATCATAAGAAATATAAGATCTAAAACAAAGGCAAGAACATGCTGGCTGCATGACAGAACAAGTAACCACTATTGCACTGAATGACAACTGTACTTTCTTTCAAGTAACTATTCAGAATAAACTTTCCTTTTTTGTATACTTTGAGAATAAAACAAAATTTCAGACCCTTAAATAACTTGTAACCTGGATTTTTTACTGGTTTTCCCTTCTGCATGACCGAACTTTAATTTGCATTGACCCGGAGTTGGTGGGAAAAGGCTAGCTGCAAGTGATGTCTCCCATACATACACACATTGCACTAGGGAGGGATTCCTGCTCTTGCAGATGTAGATCTCTGGACCAAAATCTCAGGAGATTGAGATCTCAGTGCCGAGATCTCCATCTGCGCCGCCACCGGCAGCCATTCTCCCGGAGTCCACCGCATAGTAAACCATGGAAGTGCGGGGGCTCTGGGCTTCCACAAAATGTCGGCAGAGCTCCGGCACCACCGAACACCGGAAGCACACATCCAAACACCCCGTCATCCCAGCCTGCAGTAACGCTCCCCTCTTGCCTCCTCCAGCAGTGACCCAGGGACCCTGCTCCACCGCAGCCTGTAAGGTATATCAGCATTATAATACGCACCCCCATTTTCCCCCAAAATTTGGGGGAAAAAAGTGCATCTTATAATCCGAAAAATATATGGTAATATATTACCATACACACACAGTGCTTAGCATAAATGAGTACACTTCCTTTGAAAAGATTTTAATCAATCGCTCACTTAACACAAGAACAATTTCCAACATTTTGATAAAACTGAGCTTGATAAAACAATTTTTTAGCTCCCAACATGAAAGTAAGGTTAACTTTAATTACTGAATCTTCAGTTTTATTCAAATTAGTTGATTCAAAAATGAATACACCTCACATCAAAACTACTACATCTAGCGTATTGTCTAAATATCATGATTTTTAAGGATAGCAACAATTCTTCTAGGCATGGAATGAACAGTTGGCGACATATGGCAATATATTTTTTTCCATTCATCAAGAACAACCTCTTTAAGAGCCTGGATGCTGGATGGAGATTTATACTCAACTTGTCTCTTTAGTATTCGTCACAGGTGTTCGATTGGGTTCAGATCAGGAAACATACTTGGCCACTGAATTACTTTCAACCTGTTCTTCTTCACAAATACAAATGTGGCCATGGTAGATGTCCTCTTTTCCAACATGACAGTGATCAGAAACACACATCTAAGGGCATGGAGTGATGGTAGCATCTTTTTCAATACAGAGAAGTACATCTGTGAATTCCTAATACCATCATTGAAATGTATCTCCTTAACACCAGCGGCACTCATGCAGCCCCACATAAGGACACTGCCACCACCACGTTTCACTGTAGGCGCCATGCATTTTTCTTTATACTCCTCACCTTTGCAACGCCATACAGTTTTGAAACCATCAGTTTCAAAAACATTTATCTTGATCTGATCACTCAGGAGTAAAGAGTCCCAGTAGTCTTCATATTTTTCAGCATGTGCCCTGGCAAATTGTAGGTGGGCTTGTTTGTGCATTGACTTTCAGAGAGCTTCCATCGTGGACGGCACCTTTACATGCCAATCCTCTTGCTTGGAAATCAATGGCTCACATTTGTTGATTCTGAAAAATCTATTGTGCTGTACTCATTTATTCCGAGCACTGTGTGTGCTTCCCTAAACATTTAACTTTCATGTGCTCATTTGTGAGAGGAACTCAGAGAAAGACAAATAAAATAGTTATAAAAGGTAGGCTAGGGTTACATCCTAGTTCTATAAGTTCTGATCAGATCATGAGAACACCTGGCTAGCCCGGCATATATCAAGGCTAGCCCTTCAACTTAGTCAGTCAGATAGGGTGAAGTTGACCAGAGTGTATTTTTGGTGGAGCTTAAGAGCAAGAGAAGCCAAAATCTCTCTCTGAGGAGAGAGGCCGTATGTATCAAACTGCAAGCAGTCAGCCGTGTATGAGTAGCCAGGGTCTGTGGTGTTTGGCTAATGCAAAAATCTAGTGCCTGTATGAATGCTACCTAATGCCTGCCTGGGAGCGGAAACCCTACAATATAAAATTATTTATGCACATACACGAAATATATATATATATATATATATATATATATATATATATATATATATATATATATATATATATATATATGCACACACATACATATATATATATATATATATATATATATATATATATATGCACACACATACATATATATATATATATATATATACACACACACACACACACATATATATATATATATATATATATACACATATATACACATATATACACACACATTGCGTGTGTTGCGGCTGTATTTTTTGCGCGTGTCGAACACTCTATTAGCACACCGTATCCGAGCACGTTTGCTCATCTCTAATACACACACACACACACACACATACACTCCTAAAATATATATATCAGTTGTACTCACCTATACAATACATCTGCCACCGGCAGGGATCCTAAATCAGTCTGTTTCTGTAGCAAGTGTACAGTGTGAATGAACGTTTTCAAAGATCCTCTAAAATGCAACAAATAATCAAAATTAAGAAACAACAAAAAACATACATTAGAAAACAAACATTATGAAAAACCTTCAGGTTATATAACATATCGTTGCACTACTGTAACCTTCATACAGGACCACAAGTAACAGTAGAATGAGAACATAAATGTTTATGTTTGTGATATATACGTAAAATACTATAGGATGTACACGTGGTTCTTGACAGAAACAAAGAAAGAAAAAAAAAAAAACGCCTAAAAAAGGAGTTCTCCAGTTTCAGTAAACTATTGTCCAGAAAAACTGCTCAGTAAAAAAACAAAAAAACAGTGCTACTACCCATTTTCCATTGTTTGTCTGTAGCTCTAAATTGATAGCACTGCAGACAATCACTGAGCTCGGCGGCTGTGCCGTCTACATCAGCTATTAAAGGAGTTGTCTCATAAAGAAGATACCACCTATCCATCAGTTATACATTTATTGGCCAACAGCTACAGATATATATTGGGACCCCCACAAAGGCCCCTGTGCGAATTGAGTGGTAGAAAACACATGTGACCACCTCCCTTATACACAGTGAGCAGTGCAATGGTCTAGTATGGGGGAAGGGCATCTGTCAATCATAGTTGCCCTGTGTGAGGCAGTGACCCGTTACAGCTAGAGGGCACTGTTTCTTCTCCCCAGGATCCGCACAGACGCATAGTGAGGCCATGAGGGGGCGTTACAGTCGCAGGTGTAGCTGTGATTGTAATTGTTAAAAGCCCTGTAGTATAGAGAGGTTTGAGAGTTGAGGCTGAGGAGTCTCAGGGCCAGAGTGAGGCCTGACAATCCACAGCATACACAGTGGTGCTGCTGTCCATGATGACTGGTCACAGATGTGGACAGGTCTTGTGCCCGGAGGTGAACCGGAGGTAAACTGTCCTGTGCCCAAAGGAAGGACTGGCGTGTGTCACAGCTGCAGACAGGAGGATGTCAAGGTCTGTGTACGGCTGTGAGTAGAGACTGTGATACAGCAGTGCAGGACACCCATGGAACTAGTCAGAGGAGGACTTAGCGTGTGTAGTGACTGCAATTTAAAGGATGCTGTTATGAACTGGTGTAAATTGAACACTGAAGTTATATGCACTGAAGTTATATGCATTGAAGTTATATGCATTTGTGTGGACTTGAACCTTTTCTGTGTGAAGACAACATATTAAAGAGACTTTTATGTTTGAACTTTGTGGGTCACTGCCTCTTCACGGCTACCAATGCACTACACCTGCTAGACAAGTGCATAGTCACAGTTTCTGAAGTATTAAAATCTAACAACCTTCTCCTCGCCCACTGACAGTGACTGAACCGTGTATAGGCAGAGCCTTGCCAGTCACTGTCAGCAGGTGGTGAGAAGCTGCCAGGGAGGCGCCTGTACGACTGAGCTGCGACAAACATACATGGCTTTGATCATACTGCCAGTAGCTGATACATGCTGCCCACGGTTTGGACCCACGGTTTGGACAGCATGTATCTGCTGATAGGTCCCCTTTAAGCCCAGGCTTTAAGACGCACTTCCAGGGGACCTGTCATCGGGTGACAGAGCTCAGTGCCATTACTGGATAATGCACGTAGCTGAAGGTAAACTCCTGATACTACTAATAGCTATAGAGAATTTTTATTTAATCAATTACAAAATTAAAAGACAATTATTTACAAATTATAAAATACTGTAACTCAGCTAGACAAATGAAGTGACTCCAGCCCAGGCTCACGCAGAGACAAAAAACTGGTTTATGAAAGGCAAATGTTACAGACACATTTCCAGTCCCTTTAGATACACTTGAGATAACCAGCGCAGAGTCGCCCCCTTAAGTCTCTCTAATAACCCACCGGTAAACTACAGTACTTTCCTCCTGTACACGCAGGGGGCTGGAGAGTAAAGTCGCATATTTGGCCCCTGGGATGTTACACAGTTTGCAAAACTTTAACCACCCTTTATTAAAGAGTTAAAGAGTTATTCTCATTATTAATGGCTTTCTGCTCTCCCTTCTCCAAAACAGAGGACCCCAGCTCAGGACAGTGGGCATCAATGAAAGGGTGAAGGAACAACACTCACCAGCCATTAGCTGTGATTTAAGATTTTCCCAATCCCAATTTTCTTGCTTAGAAACACTGTTTGCTTTGAAGCAAATGCCACCATAAATGTAAAAGTGATGTAATTGCCAATGACGATGGCACCTAAGAGGTTAATGTAGCAACGCTCGATTAACAGGGTCTTCCCTGTGAACACTGCTCAGCAGCACCCCCCTGCTACTTTAGCTGTTGTTTATAAATGACACTGAAAATTGAACAGGAGACCTCTCCGAAGTTTGAAGTTGTTGTGTGGCTCCCAAGTGGTTAAGCATACTCCTAATTGGTCAGGTCTTAACCATAATTGCATCTTGTCAATGGGTTTTTATAGCTTATTACATCAATATTTGCTAATGAGCTTTGTAAAGGCTTAACATTTAAAGGGTAGGAGTTTGCTCTTAAAGTAACACACTCCACCCCCCCAATATAGGTGGAATCATCTCATCCCTGATATTCTTCCTTTGAAGAACCACCTAACATCTTTAATCTAGTAGATGAAACACTGGGATACAACTGGGGCACTGCTTAAAAACGGCTGCCTCTTTTGAAAACTTTTTTTTTTTTTTTTTTACACTTAAATACTAGTATTTGGAACTAAAAATTATTTTTGCCATTCAGTTTCAGTAAAAAGTTTGCGTTTGGCTTTCACAGGCTCTTTGTTTCCCTGCACATTCAACTTTCACGTGCTCATAGGTCATACATTAGCAGAGAGAAGCTCGGAAAAAACATAAGTGATAGACTTTCCTATAGCTTTCCCTTAGAAAATAAAAAGACGCTCACTGATCAATCCTCAGTTAAGTCATTCTGTAGACATCAACAAAAATGTAACATGGAGGCTTCAGAAGGCAAACTGTGCAAAATTACCAGATTACCAAAGAATTGGTTAGCCAAGAACGTACAAGAAAAAAAAAAATGTCTTCACAAGGTGGACCAATAAAGGTACAATGGTGTGCACTCAGTCAATTTGGAAAGTGAGGTGCAGGTGTCATGGACTGAAGAGTCCCCGTACAAGTAATATCTAGAAGACACCGCACACTCTTAATAGATATTTATGCAAATTGTGCAAAATTTATTAAATATCACACTACACATTAGTGACACATGGGAGCAATGTACATTTCAAGGATAAGCGACCACTTGTAGTAACAATTCAATTGACGTTTCGGCTCTCCTGAGCCTTAATCATAATATCGCTTGGTATAGCAATGATAGATACACATAGCGAATTCCTTGCTTACGGGTATAGGTGGTGCTATTAGCAGATAAGGTGGTATGTGGCCAATCGTGGTATGCTGCCCTGTGTGCTGAACCTGGGGTGGATGTCTTGTAAGGCGGCGCTCCCGCGCCTTGCTGATGTCGGCGTCGACATCAGCAAGGCGCGGGAGCGCCGCCTTACAAGACATCCACCCCAGGTTCAGCACACAGGGCAGCATACCACGATTGGCCACATACCACCTTATCTGCTAATAGCACCACCTATACCCGTAAGCAAGGAATTCGCTATGTGTATCTATCATTGCTATACCAAGCGATATTATGATTAAGGCTCAGGAGAGCCGAAACGTCAATTGAATTGTTAATACAAGTGGTCGCTTATCCTTGAAATGTACATTGCTCCCATGTGTCACTAATGTGTAGTGTGATATTTAATACATTTTGCACAATTTGCATAAATATCTATTAAGAGTGTGCGGTGTCTTCTAGATATTACTTCACAAGGTGGACAACCCCCTTAACAATATATACATGTACACACATCACTATGTATGTATGTATGTATGTATGTATGTATGTATGTATGTATGTATGTATGTATGTATGTATGTGTATATATATATATATATATATATATATATATATATATATATATATATATATATATATATATATATATATATATATACACACACACACACATATATATATATATATACATACATATATATACAGTACAGACCACAGTTTGGACACACCTCATTTAAGGATTTTTCAGTATACGTACATTCACACTGAAGGCATCAAAACTATGAATTAACACATGTGGAATTATATACTTAAAGGGAACCTGTCACCCCGTTTTTTGAAGATGAGCTAAAAAAAAAGCGTTAAATAGGGGCAGAGCTGGGCATTACATTAGTGTCTTTTGTGTGCCTTTATTACCCACCTATGCTGCTAAAATACCTTTGTAAAGTCGCCGTTTTCTGCTGTCACTCACGCTGGTCTGGTCCTATGGGCGTGGTGACAGCGCTGTTTCTCCCCCAGAATCCTGCTCATCATTCCGTTGGTGGCGTAGTGGTGTGCACATGTCCAACAGAGAATATCCACTGCCCAGGAGATGAAAAAGAGCGCGATCTGCGCTATTCAGCCGTTTACCGGTGGGCGCGGCCATCTTTCTGTGGCCGCGCGTGCGCAGATGGAGCACTCTGCTGCCCGGGGCTTCAGGAAAATGGCCGCCGCGATCTCCATCTGCGCACGCGCGGAATCCCGTGGCCATTTTCCTGAAGCCCCGGGCAGCAGAGCGCTCCATCTGCGCACGCGTGGCCACAGGAAAGATGGCCGCACCCACCGGTAAATGGCTGAATAGCGCAGATCGCGCTCTTTTTCATCTCCTGGGCAGTGGATATTCTCTGTTGGACATGCGCACACCACTACGCCACTACCTCTTGAAGCTCATCAAGAGAATGCCAAGAGTGTCCAAAGCAGTCATCAAAGCAAAAGGTGGCTACTTTGAAGAACCTAGAATATAAGACATATTTTCAGTTGTTTCACACTTTTTTGTTAAGTATATAATTCCACATGTGTTAATTCATAGTTTTGATGCCTTCAGTGTGAATGTACAATTTTCATACTCATGAAAATACAGAAAAATCTTTAAATGAGATTTGGCAGTGGGCTTCATACAGTCTGATCAGAATGTTAAACTGAAAACCTCATGTTCAGTATTTAAATTTTTGCCTAGCGGCTTTAGATCAACGTATGATTTTGGGATGTGCGGTTCATGCTCTTTTTTTTTTTCTTTTTGCACAAAGCTTTAAATGAGAAGGTGTGTCCAAACTTTTGGTCTGTACTGTACGTGGTATCGTCAAGTTCAGAAAACTCTGATCTATCAAGAGAAGAAAAAAAACACAAAAAAAACCTATAAGTAAACACCGTAAACGGAAAAATTCAAGAACACCAAGATTACGTTTTTTGGTCGCTGCAGGTCCCGGAAAAATGCTGTAACACGCGATCAAAATATCACATCAATCCCAAAATGGTAGTAATAAAAACGTCGTCTCGTCCTGTAAAAAATAAGCTATCACGTAGCTCCAGCTGCAGAAAAATAAAAATGGAAACAACCCACCAAATTGTATACTTTTTAAACTTCTCATTTTATTTTCACCACTAACATAATAAAAAACTGGACATGTTTGATATCGTCAGAATCGTATTGATGAGGAGACTCATATTGCATGGTCATATTTTAGCACAAAATGTGCACCGTAAAAACAATTAAAAAAAAAAAAACTATGAATTGTGGGTTTTTTTCCCCCAATTTCACCGTACTTGGAATTTTTTTTCCCACTTTCCAGTATGCTATGTGGTAAAATAAATAGTGTCATTTAAAAGTACAACGCGTCCCGCAAAAAAAACTCATATGGGGAGTGAAAAATAAAGTTATGGCTCTGGGAAGAGGGGGAGGAAAAACGGAAACTCAAAAACAGAAATTGCCTGCGGTGTTTAGTGGTTAAGTCAAACAGGATAGTGATGTGGCGGACGGTGGGTATGGCTGATCTGGAGACACGGAGACGATTACTTTATATTTCTTAGTTTTAATTGTAATAGGAGACAACATACATAGATCACGGGAATAAGAAAATTGGATGAGGAAGTGGCTATTTTAATCTTTAATAAACTTACCGTATTTTATTAATTGCTAAAAGGAAAAATAACAAAACATTATAAAAAATAGATAATTATTTTGGACAAGTGCATAAAAAAAAAAAACACAAGTAAAGTATGGTGTTTAACATTACCATTGTATGACAGATACAATCATCCACTGTACTCTTACCTAGCACACGCCAATGCGACCAGAGCGGCAGCAGAGTTTTCTTTCTGCTTGTAAGAGACTTGCTGGTCCAACGTAGAAGGTTCTTCCAACCAGGAGCAAAGCAAAGACTCGATTCCATTCAAGCAGTCTGCTGGTTCTTTAGTCAAACTTAATGGCTGACAGTCCCGGAGGCAATTCAATAGCACCTCAGCAGTTATGTTACACAGAGAGGGGTCCGTCTTACTCTGAGACTGGATAAGAGGAAAGACCAACAGGAGTCCCATCCGCGAAGTGAACGGAGCCTGCTCTGGTTGCTGTAACAAGCCTTGCCTCTTGAGCAATGCGAGGGTCTCCTCGTCTGAGCCTTCTCGTTCATGTTGTTCCTCCAGAGCCAACTGACGTTGTGCGTTCCATAAACCACGCAACGCATTGAGGCGATACTCCAGTAATCGTGCATAAGCATTGCTTTGGTTCCCACACACGGCTCTTAGGCGTTCGGATAACTCTGTAGGGCTTTTGGTCTCAAATGTTAAAATCTAAGAAAAAAATAAAAATATATATATTAATACTTTAGGGGAAAAAAAACTATAAATGCACTAAAATGTTAAGAGATCACTTTGGCCAATGTAAGAAAAGATCCAAACATTGATATGGAAAACGGATTCCTGGAAGATTGAGTGTTAATTTAAATTTGTTTCCGGGAATGGGAGACGGACTACAAAGCGTGACAATAGTAAATTATGCTTTTATAAAAAAGTAAAGAAATGGATGCATTCAACTAAAGTGCATAAACTTGCAGCTTAATGAAATCAGGTTTTATGCTGACAATACAATTAACCTTACCAGGAGGGCATAATACATATCATACATGCACTTAGCTGATGGGTACACTACATGATGCAGTATAAGTGACCCCTTAGTCAAGATCATGAAAATCAGATCCACAGTGCCTTAACTCCCACCGCCTTCCATAATCACTTGGCACCATGAATGTCACATCACCTTTATTATTAACCAGGTACAGGTCCCTAATTTGGCAGCACTTATTGCCTGCTTCACTAGCTGCAAACTGGCAAGAGAGCAAAAACCAGGCACAGTTGCTGCAAAATCTACTGCGTTGTACTTGGTAAAGAATAAAGGAGACCCTTCAGCCCAATGATTGGTTTAAGTGCTGAGAGTCAAACCGCCACCAATCTAATGCCGATGGACCATCCCAAGGATAAGCCATCAATATCAGAATCCTGAAAAAATTCTTTACATATGAAAATGAAATAATAGAAAACAACATATACCAGAGTTTTGTATTCCTATCTCCCCCCCCACCGTCATGTGCTGCCTCAGATATAATAGTCTAGGAGACCAGATAGAGTATACATCTCCACTACAGGTCATAGATCGTAACATAGTAACATAGTTAGCAAGGCTGAAAAAAGACATTTGTCCATCCAGTTCAGCTTATATTCCGTCAGAATAAATCCCCAGATCTACGCCCTTCTAAAGAACCTAATAACTGTAAGGCTGGATTCATACTGCACTTTAGGTGTCCGTTAGACGGACTACGTTACACCGCTGCATAATGCGGTGTAACGCAGTCCATTAACACCACCATTCAGTCCAATGTTGGACGCATCGCTAGTGCACACCCACAATGGGCATGCGCTATCGATGTGCCGTCGTTGAGTGACGGACCCTGGGATGCGGGCTGCAGCGTTTCCGGGTCCGTCACTGCTAGCGCAGATAGAGCATCTGCTAGCTCTATCTGCGCTAGCGCGATGTCATGTCGGCACTTGCGTTAACAGCAGCCCGTTAACGCATGTGTTGAACAGGCTGCTGTTAACGAAAATGTGAACCTAGCCTTAGATACAATATTGTTACGCTCCAGGGAAACATCCAGTCCGCTCTTGAACCCCTTGACCGAGTTCCCCATCACCACCTCCTCAGGCAAGGAACTCCAGATTCTCACTACCCTAAAGGCTGCTTTTACACTTGCCGTATTTTTGCGGCCCTAATAGATTTCTATCGGGCCTCAAAAACAGCCAGCAAAAATACATCGTAGCGCCGTGTCCCGTATGGCCGTGAGGGCAGTATATATGGCCGTGAAAAAATATTGTGCTTGCTCGATATTTTTCACGGCTCGCGGACACGGCCTCCATTTAAAACAATGGTACTGCAAAAACAACAGTAGCTTGTTTTTGCAGTACACCGTATTTGCGGATCGCCGGTTTTTTTTTCCCCTGCAATTTGTTACAACAGGGAAAAACGGCGATCCGAGAAGGTTATTTGCGGCCTGGTTTTTGTGGGAGACCACAAAAAAACACGGCAATACGGCCCGCAAAAACAGGCCACAAATAACCCGGCATGTGTAAAAGTAGCCTAACAGTAAAGAATCCTCTTCTATGTTGGTGGAAAAACCTTCTCTCCTCCAGACGCAGAGAATGCCCTCTTGTGACTGTCACCTTTCTTGGTATTAACAGATCCTATCTCTGGAGCACTCAAACAACTTTCCTTAAAGGGAATCTGTCACCAGGTTTTCCCAATACAAACTATGGCCACCAACTTGGAGGCCTCTCTTAGTATTCTAGTAAGTTGCATATTATTCCCAAATCCCCTCTGTATAGCACAAAAGACACCTTTCATAATCCCTATACGGTGTGGTCGGGTCCGAAGTGCGTTGCTTGTCTTGCTTTGGCGCCTTCTCACTCGTCACAATCGCCGTCCTCCTGCATGTGTCATGTGGATGACACATCCTACGTCATTCACGCCGTGTCCCTCAATCATGCTGCTGCGCAGGTTTGCTTTGCTCTGTCCTGCTCAGGGCAGAGAACAGAAGTGTAATGAGCATGTGCCGGCTTTACTTCAGGGTCAAGGGCGCTCTTCGGCCTGTCTAGGCGCATCAACATTACAGTACTTTAGTCTGATCTCAGCTGCGCAGTGTAAAGTACGTCTGTGCAGAAAAGCGATTGGAGGACACTGTGTGGTCGACAAAGGATGTGTCATCCAAATAAAGCAAGCATGAAGATGGCGACTGCAAGGAGAGAAGATGACGCGCCAACGCAAGGTCAGTGACATCCATCGGACTGGATTGCACTGTAGGGGAGGATAATAAAAGGTATTTTTTGTGCCATGCAGAGGGGATTGGGGACTTATATACAGCTTACCATAATACTGCAAAAGAGGCCTTAAAGCTGGTAGCTGTAGTTTATATTGGGAAAACGTGATCATAGGTTCACCATCTAAGGCCATATTCTGACGGCTATATTAGAAAACGGGCCAGTTGAGTCCATGAGTAGCAGATGTGACCGGCTTCATGAGGAGCTCCGATGTGCGCTGCATTGTGGACGGGTGCTACAATTGCCTTTACAATATATGTGTTATTCTGACCTGTAAAATGGACCAAAAATGTGCATGTGGAGAAGGTCTGTGTGGAATATCGGCCATGTGCACTGACACAATAGCTATAATGACTCCTCCTATATGGTCTGCGGTGCAAAGGGGCCAATTATACACTCACCTGGATAAAAAAAACAAACCTAAAAGTCATACCTGGCAAAGTATTTTTCTGTTATAATGAGAGCAGTTTCCTTGTGGAAAAAAAATAAGTTACTGGAACTAATGTACCCTAGGAGATACAAACACATTCTCTTTTAAAAGAACTGCTAAAATAACCCCAATACAGGTCCTTGAGTCCTTGTGAATTTCTCTTGGGGGTGCAATGAAATATTAAGGTTAACAACCTGCTGGCACCAGCGATGCCTGCACAAAAAATGCAAGCAGGCCGAAGCTTGGCATGTACAAATGCAGGCTGCATGGTCACTGCATGTTCATATGCCGCAGGTACAGGGTATGCAGGACAATCATGTGTTTTTGTGGGGAAATAAAGGTTGCCGATATTAAGATACACTAAATCGTGTGTTTATGATTTAACATTTTACCTTGCGGTCATCATAGAGTAATGCATTGTTTATGCAAATTTTAAGCTGTGTTTTACAGTACCAGCAAAGGCTATGAGATTTCTGAAATCTCAAGAGCACACATTGTTTTTTTTTACCTGACTGAAATGGAAAACTGATGCTTTTTATTTATTTTTTTTAAATGGCAGCACGTCACTTCTTTCAGTGTTTTTTCACCCACAGTAAGCAATGAGTAAGTGCAAAAATGCAGCAAAAAAACGCAGGTATAAGCTTTGCTGTGTTTTTTGTGAAAAAAAGCAGGTACTGCAGTAGGTGAAACTCATTTAATTTTTGTGATTTTTCCAAGTTTAAACCATAATGTCTTGTAGTGTCATCACCTGAAAATGGCAGTTTAGGGTTAGTACAGTTTAATTAAATTAGTGATGTGTACAAAGTTAAACATTGGCTGACCAAGGTATGAAATTGAACAATAGCTCACCAACTCAAAGCCTGACCAAAGTGTGAACGTAAACAGTGTCCTACAAACTCAATGCTCTGGCCAATGTTTTAAGTAAATTATTCTTGACCAATTCACCTTCGCAGACTGTTACATTTGTAATTGTGTATCTTTTTTCATGAACTCATTTTGTTCAGAATAGTCCCTTTTTCAGATATAAAAATGTTTTTCCACTAAATAATTTGATCAAATTGCCCTGATTTCCAAAAATGTTTTTATGGTTTTACATTTGTCTTGCCTTGGTAGCCTGTGTTCATGCTTCTGTGGTAGACACAAAGCTGAACTCTGGGATCCTGAAAAACGCTGCAAAGAAAAACCGGAAAAAAAAACTGCTTTTTGAAGCAGATTCTTTACTGCCAAGAGAGTAAGTTTTGCTTGCAGAAAAAGATGCAGCAAAATGCAATGTGTGAACATAGCCTAAAGCTGGAACTAGGTGGATGCTGTTGTGATGAAAAAAATAAATAAAAAAATCAGATCTGTAACATGAAGACCACTTTTCCTTATATTGTTACACTTTAATCTTAACCCCTTTACCCCCAAGGGTGGTTTGCACGTTAATGACCGGGCCAATTTTTACAATTCTGACCACTGTCCCTTTATGAGGTTATAACTCTGGAACACTTCAACGGATCCCAGTGATTCTGACATTGTTTTCTCGTGACATATTGTACTTCATGATAGTGGTAAAATTTCTTTGATATTACCTGCATTTATTTGTGAAAAAAATGGAAATTTGGCGAAAATTTTGAAAATTTCGCAGTTTTCCAACTTTGAATTTTTATGCCCTTAAATCACAGAGATATGTCACGCAAAATACCTAATAAGTAACATTTCCCACATATCTACTTTACATCAGCACAATTTTGGAACCAAAATTTTTTTTTGTTAGGGAGTTATGAGGGTTAAAAGTTGACCAGAAATTTCTCATTTTTACAACACCATTTTTTTAGGGACCACATCTCATTTGAAGTCATTTTGAGGGGTCTATTTGATAGAAAATACCCAAGTGTGACACCATTCTAAAAACTGCACCCCTCAAGGTGCTCAAAACCACATTCAAGAAGTTTATTAACCCTTCAGGTGTTTCACAGGAATTTTTGGAATGTTTAAATAAAAATGAACATTTAACTTTTTTTCACACAAAATTTATTTCAGCTCCAATTTGTTTTATTTTACCAAGGGTAACAGGAGAAAATGGACCCCAAAAGTTGTTGTGCAATTTCTCCTGAGTACGCTGATACCCCATATGTGGGGGTAAACGACTGTTTGGGCGCATGGCAGAGCTCGGAAGGGAAGGAGCGCCGTTTGACTTTTCAATGCAAAATTGACTGGAATTGAGATGGGACACCATGTCGCATTTGGAGAGCCCCTGATGTGCCTAAACATTTAAACCCCCCACAAGTGACACCATTTTGGAAAGTAGACCCCCTAAGGAACTTATCTAGATGTGTTTTGAGAGCTTTGAACCCCCAAGTGTTTCACTACAGTTTATAACGCAGAGCCGTGAAAATAATGTTTTGTTTTTCACAAAAATTATTTTTTAGCCCCCAGTTTTGTATTTTCACAAGGGTAACAGGATAAATTAGAATCCCAATAGTTGTTGTCCAATTTGTCCTGAGTACGCCGATACCCCATATGGGGGGGGAGAACCACTGTTTGTGCGCATGGCAGAGCTCGGAAGGGAAGGAGCGCCATTTGGAATGCAGACCTAGATGGTTTGGTCTGCAGGCGTCAAATTGCATTTGCAGAGCCCCTGATGTACCCAAACAGTAGAAACCTTCACAAGTGACCCCATATTGGAAACTAGACCTCCCAAGGAACTTATCTAGATGTGTTGTGAGAACTTTGAACCCCCAAGTGTTTCACTACAGTTTACAACGCAGAGCCGTGAAAATAAAAAAATCTTTTTTCCCACAAAAATGATTTTTAGCCCCCCAAATTTTAATTTTCCCAAGGATAACAAGAGAACTTGGACCCCAAAAGTTGTTGTCCAATTTGTCCCGAGTACGCTGATACCCCATATGTTGGGGTAAACCCCTGTTTGGGCGCACGGGAGAGCTCAGAAGGGAAGGAGCACTGTTTTACTTTTTCAACGCAGAATTGGCTGGAATTGAGATCGGACGCCATGTCGCGTTTGGAGAGCCCCTGATGTGCCTGAACAGTGGAAACTCCCCAATTCTACCTGAAACCCTAATCCAAACACACCCCTAACCCCAATCCCAACGGTAACCCTAACCACACCCCTAACTCTAATCCCAACCCTAATCTCAACCGTAAATGTAATTCAAACCCTAACCCTAACTTAAGCCCCAACCCTAACCCTAACTTTAGCCCCAACCCTAACTTTAGCTCCAACCCTAGCCCCAACCCAAACCCTAATGGGAAAATGGAAATAAATACATTTTTTTATTTTATTATTTTTCCCTAACTAAGGGGGTGATGAAGGGGGGTTTGATTTACTTTTATAGCGGATTTTTATAATTGGCAGCTGTCACACACTAAAAGACGCTTTTTATAGCAAAAAAGTTTTTGCGTCTCCACATTTTGAGACCTATAATTTTTCAATATTTTGGTCCACAGAGTCATGTGAGGTCTTGTTTTTTGCGGGACGAGTTGACGTTTTTATTGGTAACATTTTCGGACATGTGACAGTTTTTGATCGCTTTTTATTCCGATTTTTGTGAGGCAGAATGACCAAAAACCAGCTATTCATGAATTTCTTTTGGGGGAGGCGTTTATACCGTTCCACGTTTGGTAAAATTGATAGAGCAGTTTTATTCTTCGGGTCAGTACGATTACAGCGATATCTCATTTATATCATTTTTTTATGTTTTGGTTCTTTTATACGATAAAAGCTATTTTATAGAAAAAATAATTATTTTGGCATCGCTTTATTTTGAGGACTAACTTTTTTATTTTTTTTGCTTATGATGCTGTTTGGCGGCTCTTTTTTTGCGGGACAAGATGTCGTTTTCAGCGGTACCATGGTTATTTATATCCGTCTTTTTGATCGCGTGTTATTCCACTTTTTGTTCGGGGGTATGATAATAAAGCGTTGTTTTTAGCCTCGTTTTTTTTTTTTCTTACGGTGTTCACTGAAGGGGTTTAACTAGTGGGACAGTTTTATAGGTTGGGTCGTTATGGACGCGGCAATACTAAATATGTGTACTTTTGTTTGTTTTTTTTATTTAGATAAAGAAATGTATTTATGGGAATAATATATATATTTTTTCCTTTATTTAGGTTTTTTTTTTTTATACATGTGGAATTTTTTTTTTTTTTTTACTTTTTTTTACTTTGTCCCGGGGGGGACATCACAGATTGCTGATCTGACAGTTTGCACAGCACTCTGTCAGATCAGCGATCTGACTTACAGCGCTGCAGGCTTACCAGCGCCTGCTCTGGACCCGGAAGTAGTCCCTGCAGGACCCGGATGCAGCCCCGCGGCCATTTTGGATCCGTGGCCTGCAGGGATAGGAGGTAAGGTATGCTCGGAGCAACGCGATCACATCGCGTTGCTCCGGGGGTCTCAGGGAAGCCCGCATGGAGCCCCCTCCCTGCGCGATGCTTTCCTATACCGCCGGAACACTGCGATCATGTTTGATCGCAGTGTGCCGGGGGTTAATGTGCCGGGGGCGCTCCTGGCACATAGTGCCGGATGTCAGCTGCGATAGTCAGCTGACACCCGGCCGCGATCGGCCGCGCTGCCCCCGTCAGCGCGGCCGATCGCGCTGGACGTACTATCCCGTCGGTGGTCATTCGGGCCCACCCCACCTCGAAGGGATAGTACATCCGATGTCAGAAAGGGGTTAAACATCTGCGCTGTACTATAGTAAAAAATAAGGTTAATAAGTTTTAAGGATATACTGTTTTCATCACCATCAGCAGCACGTGCTGTCTATATTAACAATCTCTGATCCCAGTGATTGACTGCAGAGGTCACGTGTGCTGAAGTATTTCACCATTAAGTACAAGTCAGAGAAAAGAGGGAGACACAAAAGCGCAAATAGGGTCTTATCAAACGTTACACAAAGTTGCCCACCAAGAGAACTACTCACCTGGTGAAATTGAAGGAAGGACATATATTAATGGCGGCTGCTGCAGATCCACAGGTCAGTGCAGGACCTGATAGAAACATACACTTTAGGTAGGAAAAAAGGATCATCCCCGCGCTGCCGCAAGAAGAATTCGAAAAATTGTAGAGGTTTCAACGTGGTTTATTCTACGTGTTTCAGGGTTCAGGTGACCCCTTCATCAGGACATACCACAAATATTGTACCATTAAGTACAAGAGATCAAACAATAGCAGGCAGAAGAGTCCCTTAGGTTATGTTCACACATTGCATTTTTGGTGCATTTTCTTCCTAATGCAAAACCTGCTCTCTTGGCAGTAAGAAACTTGCCTAAAATAAAAACAGGTTTTGCTTAGTTTTTGTTGTATTTTTTGCTGTGTGTTTGTCAGGGTACATTTGTCTCTTTTGAATGCTGATAACGTTTAGTGCATAAAAAAAAAATAATCTGATTCTACTTCATCGGGTTTTGGCACCAAAAACAAAAGCAAAACCCTGATACCTGCGTTTTTGCACCATCGCTTTCAATGGGTGAAAAAAGCTGAAAAAAAAACCTCTGAAAGTAGTGACATGCTGCATTTGGCAAAAAACAAGGTATTGCACAAGAGGACAAAAAAACTAAGCTGTCTGCATGAGATTTCTGAAATCTCAGAATTTGCTGGTCCTGTACGCAGCTAAAAACTTGCAATAAAAAATGCAAAGTGTGAACATAGACTGTGTGCACACGTTGCAGATTTGGTGCTTTTTTTTCCTTGCAGATTTTCTAGATAAAACTAAATCAATCCTGATTCCAGCAAAGTGAATGAGAAACCTGACGTGTCAAGCACACGATTAGTATTTTTAACTTACAGATTTTTTGCAGAAAATAATTGGCAGCATGTCAATTCTCTGTGCGTTTTTGCATCATTATTCATCACTGAACTCACTGAAATCAGTCAAGAAACGCAGGGAAAAATGCATAAAAAATGTGTGTTTTTGCAGCTGCGTTTGTACTGCCAAGAGATGCAGAAATGTACTCAACGTGTGCACATAGCCGAACTGCGACAGTCTGCACACAATATACGGAGGATAACACAGGTTCCCCGATTCACAATAGGTGATGGGCACAGCTCACCTCCTCCTCCTCACTGCACAGTAAGGGTACCGTTACACAAAACGATTTACCAACGATCACGACCAGCGATACGACCTGGCCGTGATCGTTGGTAAGTCGTTGTGTGGTCGCTGGAGAGCTGTCACACAGACAGCTCTCCAGCGACCAACGATGCCGAAGTCCCCGGGTAACCAGGGTAAACATCGGGTTACTAAGCGCAGGGCCGCGCTTAGTAACCCGATGTTTACCCTGGTTACCATCGTAAATGTAAAAAAAAAAAAAAAACAGTACATACTCACATTCCGGTGTCCGTCAGGTCCCTCGCCGTCCGCTTCCCGCACTGACTGAGTGCCGGCCGTAAAGTGAAAGCAGAGCACAGAGGTGACGTCACCGCTGTGCTCTGCTTTTACTTTACGGCCGGCACTCAGTCAGTGCGGGAAGCAGACGGCGAGGGACCTGACGGACACCGGAATGTGAGTATGTACTGTTTGTTTTTTTTTACATTTACGATGGTAACCAGGGTAAACATCGGGTTACTAAGCGCGGCCCTGCGCTTAGTAACCCGATGTTTACCCTGGTTACAAGCGAATGCATCGCTGGATCGGTGTCACACACACCGATCTAGCGATGACAGCGGGAGATCCAGCGACGAAAGAAAGTTCCAAACGATCTGCTACGACGTACGATTCTCAGCAGGGTCCCTGATCGTTGCTGCGTGTCAGACACAGCGATATCGTATGGATATCGCTGGAACGTCACGGATCGTACCGTCGTAGCGACCTAAGTGCCACTGTGAGACGGTACCGTTAGAGCATGTTCACAAGAAAACAGGGAGATTACATTGTGGACATTCAGCCCAGATTCTGCAGGAGGAAAATCTATATCACAGTACCAGCAAATAAAAATATTGTAAATCACAAAAGTTGCAGATTTTCACTTCCCGATATGTCACTCTGTGATAGACCAGTAGTATGCAGCATATTTGGTGGACTGCACATTCCTATACACTTTGAACACCATTTACAACATGGACACATAAGAGGTTAAATTATGCAATTAAAGTCCTTTATCATGTATGATTTGATAAAATGTATTTGTACAAGAATATGGCAATATTTATACAGACATTTAAACAATCCACTAGGAAACACTAGACCAAAAGGAAAATTAGTCTATTAAATATAAAAGGGGAAAAAAGCCTGTGGGTATGTTCCCACAGTCAGTAAGTGCTGCGGGTTGGACGCTACGTACATCCGCAGCCTCCAGATGCTACAGCATAGTGGATACCCACTAAGCGTGCACCGACGCCCGCAGCTTTCCTGCAGAGACGGACATTTGGAGCATCCTTCCAAAAAGCAGCATGTCAATTTATCTTGTAGAGATGCTCAATCTCCGCAAGATAAGACTATGCCTACAGTCCAGCCCCGAAGCATGGTCATATCATTAACTTCTAACACTCATTACACAAGAACCACAAGACAGATTTCTTCACCCCATGTATCATTTTAATCACTTTAACCACTGCCAACCTGACAGTGTGTGTACTTTACTTAGCAAAATCGTGCTAACAGGATTGCTGTAACTGCAACATGGTGGGTCAGTGGTTAGCACTGTTGCTTTGCAGCGCTGGGCTCCTGGGTTCAAACCTCACCAAGAACAACATCTGCAAGGAGTTTGTATTTTCTCCTCGTGTTTGCGTGAGTATTTTCCAGGTTCTCCGGTTTCCTCCCACTCCAAAGACATACTGATAGGGAATCAAGAATGTGGAGACGGCGATGACGTCTGTAAAGCGCTGTGAAATTAATGGCACTCTATAAAAGAGTAAAACAAATTAAACTGCTTCTAACATGAGAAAATACAAAAGGCATAAGACATTCTAGTAAAATTCTCCTGTGCAAGCTATGGGCAGCTATGGGGAGTCTCAGGAGACTGACTGCTACTTGCTATGCTTTTGGCCACCTGCCATGGTATCACGTTTTGAAATTAGCACCAGAAGCTGTGAAGGAGAACAATCAGAAGGAGAACTGTGCTGCTGCATTACTGCAGGAAATGTTTCCACCCATCTATAGAATACATGTTGATTAATTGATGGTTCCTCTGCATTGAGAATGTATTAAAAAGCAGATGTCATTTGAAGGCCATTTTTTACTTTATGAACTTGCACAATGGCCAAAATTAATAACAAAAAGGAGGCCATCTAGTATTTTCTTACAGTAAAGTGAGACACCACGAATTTAATACCTACAACGTAGATCAATTTTCGTGATGACTTACAGAATTTTATTTGCTGGTACTGTAATACAGATTTTCCTGCTGCAGAATCTGGGCAGAATGTCCACAATGTAACCACCCTGTTTTCTCGTGAACATGCCCTTATTGTGCAGGGAGAAAGAGAAGGTGAGCTGTGCCCATCACCTATTGTGAATGGTGTCAACGTGATGTCAGCAGTGCAGACAATCGCACACACTGAGATCCGTGACAAACTCAGCGATGGACCCAGGGAGGGTGAATAAGGTAGAGTATGATTTTTGTTTTATTTTAAAAACAAACGGTATCTCGTGACTTGCATTTTCTCAAAACGCAAGACTCATTTAATACATATAAATACATACAAGACTCCATCAAATACATGTAAATAATACTATCGACTGTAGGGGCAAGGCCAGCTTGTATTGTGCAACGCTGCTCTTAGTCATGGCCTCCGTCTGTATGATACAAATAATTAAAAGCATTAATAGCCATCCATTCAGAATGCAAGAATCAGCCATAGATATAACTAGGCAAATGGCCACCTTTTCTCAATGCAACATACTTTAAATTGTTAACAATATTTTGGGTTTTCAATATGAAATAATTGTGGATACTGAACATCAAACCTCCACGTCAAGGTCCCAAAGTAGGTGCGCAGGGCCGGCGTTGGGGGCAGGCAAACAAGGCATTTGCCTATGGCCCCCAGCCAGTGGCATGCCATTAAAAGCGGCATACCACGGGGCCGCTATAGGGCGCGTGAGTTGGGGGTGCCCGGTTCTAGCACCAGCTCCGCCCACCCAATTGCGCAATCAACTGCATCAGCATCATAGATGCTGATACAGTTGATATCAATGATGGAGGAGAGAGCGCTCCCTCTGTCATCATTTGCACTCTGTTTCTGATGCAGTGGGCGCAATGACATCACTTCATCGTGCGCCACACTGTGGCGGCAAAGGAGCTGCTGAGAAGATGTGCTGCAGACACCAGAGCAGCGGGGGAATAGGGAACGGAGAGTATGTATGTATTCTTAAATCATTGAGTACATGGTGGCCATAATACTGGAGGAATATATGAGGTGTACATTATACTATATGCGCTCTGTGGGGCAGGGTTATACTATCTACTATATAATTGTCTAAGGGGTACTTCCGTTTGTCCGTCTGTCTGTCACGGATATTCATTGGTCGCGGCCGCTGTCTGTCATGGAATCCAAGTCGCCGATTGGTCTCGCCAGCTGCCTGTAATGGCTGCCGCGACCAATCAATGACGGCCACAGTCCGATTAGTCCCTCCCTACTCCCCTGCAGTCAGTGCCCGGCGCCCGATCCATACTCCCCGCAGTCACCGCTCACACAGGGTTAATGCCAGTGGTAACTGACCACGTTATGCCGCGGGTAACTCACTCCGTTACCGCCGCTATTAACCCTGTGTGACCAAGTTTTTACTATTGATGCTGCCTATGCAGCGTCAATAGTAAAACATCTAATGTTAAAAATAATAATAAAATCATTATATACTCACCTTCCGCCGCCTTTCCAGCTCCTCGCGACGCTCCGGTGACCGCTCCATGCAAGCGGCAGGTTCCGGTGGCAAGGATGGTATGCGAGAAGGACCTGCCATGACATCACGGTCATGTGACCGCGACAACATCACAGGTCCTGCACGCCTGTGCGAGAAGGACCTGCCATGACGTCACGGTCATGTGACCGCGACGTCATCACACCCTGGGACCGGAAGCTGCGGCCTGCACCGCACACAGGCGACAGAACTACAAGGGGCCCTTGGAAGGGGAGTATATGTTTAATTTTTATTTTTTAACCTGTGACATACGTGGCTGGGCAATATACTACGTAGCTGGGCAATATACTACGTGGCTCTGTGCTGTATACTACGTCGCTGTGCAATATACTACATGGCTCTGTGCTGTATACTATGTCATTGGGCAACATACGACGCAACTGGGCAATATACTACGTGGCTGGGCAATATACTACGTGGGCTGTGCAATATACTACGTGGACATGCATATTCTAGAATACCCGATGCGTTAGAATCGGGCCACCATCTATTGAGTACAATATGGGTGCTGCATTATACAGTATGGAGGAGTATGCATTACACCATGCTCAAAATTGTTATGCAAATGACATTTTTCTCAGATTTTCCTAAATGGTTGGTGCAAATGACAGTCAGTCTAATAAAAGTCATCACCCATTAGAGTATACATCGAATTCTAATGAAGAAACCTCCCAATGATAACCGTATAATCTCCAAAATGAATAAAAACTCAAAATGCACTGTTATAAATTATTAGGCACAGTAGAATTTCTAAACATTTGATATGTTTTAAAGAACTGAAAATGCTCATTTGTGGAATTTGCAGCATTAGGAAGTCACATTCACTGAACAAAAAAGCTATTTATCTCCAAATCATCCTAACAGGCCAAGTTACATGTTAACATAGGACCCCTTCTTTGATATCACCGTCACAATTCTTGCATCCATTGAAGTTTTTGGAGAGTTTCTGCTTGTATTTCTTTGCATGAAGTCAGAATAGCCTCCCAGAGCTGCTGTTTTGATGTTAATTGCCTCCCACCCTCATAGATCTTTTGCTTGATGATACTCCAAAGTTTCTCTATAGGGTTGACGTCGGGGAAGATGGTGGCCACACCGTGAGTTTATCTCCTTTTGTGCCCATAGCAGCCAATGACTCCAAGGTATTCTTTGCAGCACGAGATGGTGCATTATCATGCATGAAGATGATTTTGCTCCTGAAGGCACGTTTCTGCTATTTAGACCATGGAAGAAAGCGGTCAGTCAGAAACTATATACTTTGCAGAGGTCATTTTCACACCTTCAGGAACCTTAAAGGGCCCTACCAGCTGTTTCCCCATGATTCCGGCCCAAAACATGACTCCTCCACCTCCTTGCTGACGTCGAAGCCTTGTTGGGACATGGTGGCCATCCACCAACCATCCACTACTCCATCCATCTGGACAATCCAGGGTTGCTCTACACTCATCAGTAAACTAGACTGTTTGAAAATTAGTCTTCATGTATGTGTGGGCCCACTGCAACCGTTTCTGCTTGTGAACACTGTTTAGGGGTGGCTAAGCAGTAGGTTTATGCACCACAGCAAGCCTTTGAAGGATTCTACACCTAGAGGTTCGAGGGACTCCAGAGGCACCAGCAGCTTCAAATAACTGTTTGCTGCTTTGTAATGGTATTTTGGCAGCTGCTCTCTTAATCTAATGAATTTGTTTGGCAGAAACCGTCCTCGTTATGCCTTTATCTGCATTAACTCTGTCTGTGCTCTGTTTCAGTCACAAATCTCTTCACAGTATCATGATCACTTAAGTTTTCGTGAAATATCTAATTTTTTCATTCCTTGTCCAAGACATTGCACTATATTACGCTTTTCAGCAGCAGCGAGATCCTTTATATTTCCCATATTGCTTGAAACCTGTGGCCTGCTTAATAATGTGGATCATCATTTTAAGTAGTTTTCCTTTGATTAGAATCACCTGGAAAACTAATCACATGTGTTTAAGATTGATTTCAGTGATCCACTGAGCCCTGAGACACAATACCATCCATGAGTTTATTTGAAAAACAATTAAATCTTTATGACACTTAAATCCAATTTGCATAATAATTTGGAACACAGTGGATACTATATGAAGGATTATGAAGTGCATTATACTATGGGAAGTATATTATACTATATGGAGAACTATGAGGAGTGCATTATACTATATGGAGGACTATGGGGAGTGTACTATACTATATGGAGGACTATGGGGTGCATTATACTAAACAAACAAAATGCTGCCTATTCATTGATTGATTGGATTGTTTAACTGGAACAGAAACCATTGGTCTCAGCAGAACTTCAGCCAGTGAAAACTGTAGATCTGCTGCAACATAGGAATCCCATTAACGACAGGAACCCAACTGAAGCGGGAGAGGTACCGCCCTTTTTTTCATTAGGCTCCTGTCTTGGCTTGGCGGATCCCTTTCTCTCAGGTGTGCTGTCATGGATGAAGGGAACACTGTAGATAAGCTGCTGATGACATGATACTATATGGGGACAGATTGACCAACTAGTGATCGTCCTATCCCCATAATTCTTCCTCAGCTGATATAAAAAAGCTGTGAAACAAGCGTTGAATGACTTCAATATTGTTGATCACGCTCGTTTAAACGGCCTGAACTCCGTGCATGTAAACACAACCAAAATGTTTCTGTGTGCCGATGCAATATGTTAGCATTTGGAGACCCACTTTGACTAAAATCGGCCCTATACGTGTTTATAATGGACCAAACATACACCTGCAACACAAGTGCATCAGAGCTGGACCACAGGCAGTAGTGCAGTAATATATCTACCGTATTTATATTGGATATTTAGTATCTATACCCCAAACCCAGTACAAATCCAATATAAATGTAGTAGTAGACTATTGGGGTGAAATACATTCATTGTTGTTGCACTATTAGGCTACGTGCACACGAAGCGAATTTGCTGCGGATCCGCAGAGGATTTTTCCGCGCAGAAATGCTGCAGATCAGCACTGTGATGTACAGTACAATGTTATTCAATGGGGGAAAAAAAAAAAAGCAGATGGTGCGAAAAATCATTGCGAAATTGCTGCGGATTTCAAAGAAGTGCATGTCACTTCTTTTGTGCGGATCTGCAGCGTTTCTGCACCCATCCATGTTAAAATACCGCAGTGGCAAAAACCGCAGAAAATCCGCATCAATTCCGCCTTAAAACCGCACAAAATCTGCATAAAAACCACGGCAAATCCGCGGCTGCGGATTCTGCCAGGAGATGCGGATTTTGTGCAGAAAATTCTGCACCTCTTTTCCTACGTGTGCACATAGCCTTAGTGGCTTTGATGCATCTGTGTACTTATGACACATTATTCAATATTTATTTAAATATTATTTGGCTCATTCAGACTGTAGCCATGACCAAGAGCAGCATTACTCAAAATGTGTTGGCCTTGCGACTACTAACAACACTACTTTTAATATGTCAGTTTCCAAAATATTCATTACGTACAAATAATGCATGAAAAAAAACTCAAGAGTGATAAAAAAAAAAAAAAAAAAATACTTGTGCACGCCAGCCAGTTTCCTCCATCATGAATATATTGCAACTTTTGTTGTATAATTGAGTAAAAGTGGTAACTGTATATTCTTATGTAAATTGCCTCTTCTGAGGAGGAGGAGGGTGTGAACTCTAGCACCATCTATTGGGAATAGCAAACCAAAAAGTCAATATCCACCCTAGACTCGTTAGAGGCTCGATACTGACTTTTAGGAATGATACTTCCAATAGGTAGTGCTAGAGATCAAGTCCTCTCTAAACAGGCAATTTGCATATTTCATTTTCCAGAAGAGCACTGTATGGCCTATAAGTCTCCTTACACACGAATGTCAGGTCTGGCAAGTCACTCTCCACAAGGAGAAACCTTACTCTTTAGACTGTACAGTCATGGCCAAAAGTATTCACACCCCTGCAATTCTATCAGATAATACTCAGTTTCTTCCTGAAAATGATTGCAAACACAAATTCTTTGGTATTATCTTCATTTAATTTGTCTTAAATGAAAAAACACAAAAGAGAATGAAGCAAAAAGCAAAACATTGATCATTTCACACAAAACTCCAAAAATGGGCCGTGACAAAAGTATTGGCACCCTCAGCCTAATACTTGGTTGCACAACCTTTAGCCAAAATAACTGTAACCAACCGCTTCCGGTAACCATCAATGAGTTTCTTACAATGCTCTGCTGGAATTTTAGACCATTCTTCTTTGCCAAATTGCTCCAGGTCCCTGATATTTGAAGGGTGCCTTCTCCAAACTGCCATTTTCAGATCTCTCCACAGGTGTTCTATGGGATTCAGGTCTGGACTCATTGCTGGCCACCTTAGAAGTCTCCAGTGCTTTCTCTCAAACCATTTTCTAGTGCTTTTTGAAGTGTGTTTTGGGTCATTGTCCTGCTGGAAGACCCATGACCTTTGAGGGAGACCCAGCTTTCTCACACTGGGCCCTACATTATGCTGCAAAATTTGTTGGTAGTCTTCAGCCTTCATAATGCCATGCACACGGTCAAGCAGTTCAGGGCCTGGGGCAGCAAAGCAACCCCAAAACATCAGGGAACCTCCGCCATGTTTGATTGTAGGGACCGTGTTCTTTTCTTTGAATGCCTCTTTTTTCCTCCTGTAAACTCTATGTTTATGCCTTTGCCCAAAAAGCTCTACTTTTGCCTCATCTGACCAGAAAACATTCTTCCAAAACGTTTTAGGCTTTTTCAGGTAGGTTTTGGCAAGCTCCAGCCTGGCTTTTTTATGTCTCGGGGTAAGAAGTGGGGTCTTCCTGGGTCTCCTACTATACAGACCCTTTTCATTCAGACGCCGACGGACAGTAAGGGTTGACACTGTTGTACCCTCGGACTGCAGGGCAGCTTGAACTTGTTTGGATGTTAGTCGAGGTTCTTTATCCAACATCCGCACAATCTTGCGTTGAAATCTCTTGTCAATTTTTCTTTTCCGTCCCCATCTAGGGAGGTTAGCCACAGTGCCATGGGCTTTAAACTTCTTGATGACACTGCGCACGGTAGACACAGGAACATACAGGTCTTTGGAGATGGACTTGTAGCCTTGAGATTGCTCATGCTTCCTCACAATTTGGTTTCTCAAGTCCTCAGACAGTTCTTTGGTCTTCTTTCTTTTCTACATGCTCAATGTGGTACACACAAGGACACAGGACAGAGGTTGAGTCAACTTTAATCCATGTCAACTGGCTGCAAGTGTGATTTAGCTATTGCCAACACCTGTTAAGTGCCACAGGTAAGTTACAGGTGCTGTTAATTACACAAATTAGAGAAGCATCACATGATTTTTCGAACAGTGCCAATACTTTTGTCCACCCCCTTTTTAATGTTTGGTGTGGAATTAGATCCAATTTGGCTTTAGGACAATTCTTTTTATGTTTTTTCATTTAAGACAAATTACCGTATTTTCCGGCGTATAAGACGACTTTTTAATCCCTAAAAATTGTCCCAAAAGTCGGGGGTCGTCTTATACGCCGGGTACGGCGTGTGCAGGGAGCGATCCTGGATGTTCCCAGGGTCTGAAGGAGAGGAAACTCTCCTTCAGGCCCTGGGATCCATATTCATGTAAAAAATAAAGAATAAAAATAAAAAATATGGATATACTCACCCCTCCGAGAAGCCTGGCTGTCACCGCTGCAAGCGTCTACCTCCTTTCCTAAGAATTGCAGAGCGTGAAAGATCTTCAATGACGTCACGGTCAGGTGACCGGTCACATGAGCGGTCACAGACCAATCACAAGACCGTGACATCATCGAAGGTCCTTCACGCTCTGCAATTCTTAGGAACGGAGGCAGACGCTTGCAGCGGTGACAGCCAGGCTTCTCGGAGGGGTGAGTATATACATATTTTTTATTTTTATTCTTTATTTTTTACATGAATATGGATCCCAGGGCCTGAATGAGAGTCTCCTCTCCTTCAGACCCTGGGAACCACACGCCGTATAAGATGACTGGGCGTATAAGATGACCCCCGTCTTATACAGCAGGCATATCCCAAATTCCATATTTTATATGGAAAAGTTGGGTGTCGTCTTATACGCCCAGTCGTCTTATACACCAGAAAATACGGTAAATGAAGATAATAATACCAAAGAATTTGTGTTTGCAATCATTTTCAGGAAGAAACTGAGTATTATCTGACAGAAATGCAGGGGTGTGAATACTTTTGGCCATGACTGTATATCCTTAGAATACATCATATGTGCGAGAACGGTGAGGATCTGAAACCTACAATTCCATCAATCTGTTCAGTGAGTGGCCCATACCAAATACTGCAGATCAAATGCCACTCAGAGTGGGCAACTCTAGAAAATAGCAATAAGGACAGAAAAGTAAACACAGTCCCATAATATATGGTAATCTGTATGTATTGATATGGCGACCCTGTAACTCGTTATCAGGCATCCTGTATATGCTTGTGTGTAAATGATACAATAGACCCTTTTTCTAAAGGCATTTTCTCGGCAGGTGAAGTGTACAGAACGCATCTGCTATAGTGTGCAGGATCTTCCACCATCTGCACTAATGGATATCTAAAAATATCATCACTTTTCATAATAGCCTAAATAAGCTGTGACTGTGCTGCCTGACACAAACGTGAAATTTCATTTACTTTAGATATATCCCTATCAGTAACCTAACTCCCAGAGAAGTGCATGCATTTACGGGAAAATAATGACTATTCAGCACTGATGTTTTAAGGCTTTTTCTCAAATACCCAGCAACATAGATGAGGAGAGTGTTTCAGATGTAAATTAGGAGAATGAGCTGAGCTTTCAGACACTGCACTTTGATAAATTTGGAGCGGTGTGTGGTAAAAGCCAAAGATGCTGCAGCGCTTCACTAAGCCCAATGACCCCTTAGTTCTGGTGATCAGTTGATCACATACCGGTGACACTTATGGTAAATGCCATCAATACTTTTTTTTTTTTTATTAATAAGTAGCCTTTATGTTAGCATATGTCATTACTCTTTCATCTCTAAGGCCTTTACTGGAAGGCAAGCAGTGGAGACTTTGATGTGTGTGATGGAGCATTGTCCTGCATTAAAAAAAAAAAAATCACCGTTTTCTTAAAAGATGCAGACTTTTAGTGTACCCCAGCTTGAAGAAAATGTCTACTAAAAACTGGCAATAGGTTTGGAAGGTGATTAAGATTCCAATTTCAGCCCAACTAGTTCATCTTTAAGCCGGGGGTCACACTTGCAAGTGCAATGCGAAAAACTCGGGCGAGTCTCTCACATCAATACCCGGCACTGCCGCCGACACTCGGGACCGCAGTGTGCGGCTGCATGTATTTCTATGCAGCTGAACGATCCAGTCCGAACCGCCGGTATTGATGCGCGAGTTTCTCGCATTGCATTCGCAAGTGTGACCACGGCCTTAAGGCCGGCGTCACACTAGCGAGTTTTACGGACTTATGAGCGCAGAAAATATGTCCGTAAAATAAGGATTACACACGGCCCAATTAATCTCTTTGGATCTGCTCCTATCAGCCGTATATTACGCATCCGTAATATACGGTATTGTACGGTCGTAGAAAATCGCAGCATGCTGCGTTTGTCAGCGTATTGCGCAAAAAATACGCCAATGAAAGTCTATGGGGGCGAGAAAAATAAGGATTACACACGGAGCAGCAGTGTGACTTGCGAGAAATACGCAGCGTGTTCTATAGAAAAGCCGGTAATTCAATTGCCGGCTTTTTCTTTCTCCTTCACAAACCCGACAGGATATGAGACATGGTTTACATACAGTAAACAATCTCATATCCCTTTTTTTTGCATATTCAGCACTACTAATGTTAGTAGTGTGTATGTGCAAAATTTGGGCGCTGTAGCTTGTAAAATAAAGGGTTAAATCGCGGAAAAAATTGGCGTGGGCTCCCGCGCAATTTTCTCCGCCAGAGTGGTAAAGCCAGTGACTGAGGGCAGATATTAATAGCCTAGAGAGGGTCCATGGTTATTGGCCCCCCTGGCTAAAAACATCTGCCCCCCAGCCACCCCAGAAAACTAACACTTTTTTTGTGACCCTATTGACTGTAAGGCTATGTGCACACATTCAGGATTTCTTGCAGAAATTTCCTGCGCAAAACCGGACATTTTCTTCAAGAAATCCGCATGCGTTTTTTGCTCGGGTTCTTTTTGCAGATTTTTCCGGAGATTTCCCAATGCAATGATATAGTGGGAAATCCGCAAAAAATCTGCAAAATTAATGAACATGCTGCGTTTTTTACCGTGATGTGTTTTTTTTTTTTTCACAGAAAAAAACGCATCATGTGCACAAAAATTGCAGAGTGCATTCTAAATGATGGGATGCATAATGTATGCGTTTTTTAAGCGGTTTTATAGCGAAAAAAACACAAAAAATGAAAAAATCCGCAACATGTGCACACAGCCCAAGACTTAACAATTTTTGACTTTTCAGAGTCAGTTACATTTTTGTTGGCCCATTTTGCCTGAGGATAACAAGCTTCCTAATAATTCTGCACACCTTGATAAAGAGTGCGGATATTCTCAGGCCTCACCTTCCCTCATTACACAAATACACATCACTTGATCTGCTTCAGCCAATAAGCATTCAAGGTTACACAGCGTGGAGTTGGAAAATTTGCATCAAGATGAGGATATGGTCACTTTCCTGATAATTGTGCACAGTGAAGGCTCCATCCATATTGCTCTGCAATGTACACAATGCTTTTGCTCATTTCACAAAATATCAGCAATGCTGGGCTGAGCTGAACGCAGGTGAATCTGCATGTGTTCACTGAACCGTGTGGATTCACAGCGTTCAATACATTTTTGTCCATCCAACGGAAACAGATCCATCCTAGTTGCTTCGGTTGTTTGCTCATCATTTTTTTTTTCACTGAGCAGGTAGACTGCACGACATTTTTAGTTATTGACTCTTAAAGGGAAATGGTAATGTGAAAAACGCCAGTAACCTGCAAATATGGGGTTAATTTGTAGGGTTATAGTATAAAAAATAAAGATTATTATAGCATTCTGAAGCGGTGCAGCCACAAGACTGGAAGCCCGGTTGCAAGGTAGGAAGGGAGTTTTTTTTCTTCCAGTATGCCTCAGGCTTTCAGTCACAGACTGACAGCCTGCCCTGTACTGATGCACTGCAGAAACGGCTGTTAGGCTACTTTCACACTAGCGTCGTGCACTGCACGTCGCTATGCGTCGTTTTGTTGAAAAAACGCATCCTGCAAAAGTGCTTGCAGGATGCGTTTTTTCTCCATAGACTTGCATTAGCGACGCAGTGCGACGCATTGCCACACGTCGCAACCGTCGTGCGACGGTTG
Source organism: Ranitomeya variabilis (assembly GCF_051348905.1). Classification (NCBI taxonomy): domain Eukaryota; kingdom Metazoa; phylum Chordata; class Amphibia; order Anura; family Dendrobatidae; genus Ranitomeya; species Ranitomeya variabilis. Next base: position 215,900,056 of record NC_135232.1, on the reverse strand, counting down.
CGTCGGTCCGTCGCCACCAAAAAACGTTGCATGTAACGTTTTTTGGTACGTCGAGACAGTCTTTTCCACCCCCGCCTCCCCGCACATCACAATGGGGCAGCGGATGCGTTGAAAAACAGCATCCGCTGCCCCGTTGTGCGGCGCTTTCACTGCTTGCGTCGGTACGTCGCAACGACGCAATTCGTCGTGCGTCGTACGACGCTAGTGTGAAAGTAGCCTAAGTCAGTGCTGGGTCACGGCTACAGCCGCAGCTCACTATGTATGGAGTGGTTGACTGAAGCAGTGTTGGCCACTCCTCTATGACATTAGGCGCAAGGCTGCCAGGAGGAATAAAGCTCATATCCTAACAGCAGCCAGGCCGCGCGCTTACAATGCGGCAGCCACACGGCTTCAGAATGCTATTAACCTGCAGATTTTGACATGATAGATCCTCATTAGCAGTCATAATTTTAAAGTAGATGAAATTGATGGAGCTCTGAAGTTCAAAGTATGTCTTCTGTGGTTGTAGGTCTTCTGTGTCATCCCTTAAAAACAGATCCCCAAAGATCAGACCTTTCCCGGCGACTGCGCACTGCAGTACTTTGCTCTGCCCTCAGCAGGGCAGACAAAGTACGCCTGCGCAGGAGCCACAGCGCGAAGACCAGAAGAGGACGTCATCCGATTTAGATGGGAGGTCCCAGACCGAACCGCGACGCCCACCGGATCGGACCGCCTGCTTGAGTATAATATAACCTCTTTTTCTCATCTTTTAGGATACATCGGGGGCTTATCTACAGCATTACAGAATGCTGAAGATAAGCCCCTGATGCCGGTGGGTTTAGCTCACCCTTGATTTTGGGGGTGACAGGTTCCCTTTAATGAAAATAAAGCAAACAATTGATCTGCCTCTGAGATTTGGCTGGGAGAACTTCTTGCACTTGCTCTGAATAGATACACGTGCACATTAATGACATTTACTACACAGGAAAAATCACTGCAATACCTGCAAACATGTCCCCAACAGTGGGAAAAACATGGGATGATTTAGGAGTAAACTGAACGATGTATAGCAGGCTTTATTTCCTGCTAATCACGGTTTACAGAGAAATGCATGGTACATCTATCAGTACGTCTGTGCATCAAGGTAAAAAGCCTTATACTGTCTAACGCTCCCAATGTAGGCATGGGAGCATGGTCATAAAATATAGCAATACTTCTGCGCATCACGTATGCCCAGTCACTAATAAATTACATTCTCTAACATGGCTAAAAAAAATCTGCAAAAATGCCAAGACAAGTATTCTTGTTCATGCACGCATCCTTCCATTATAATGTGACAATTATCTGCTCTCATACATGAATATAATGCCAGAGGCTCGCTGCACTACACTAAAGGCAGAATGTTGCATTTGATTTTGTATAAAACTAGCTTTAGAGCCCGGCATTGCCCGGGCATAGTAACTAACTGTGGATAGTTATAGCACCTCATTTCTCTCATGTTCCCACTCACATCTGTCATTTTGACCTCACACCTGTCATTTTCGCCTCACACCTGTCATTTTCGCCTCACACCTGTCATTTTTGCCTCACACCTGTCATTTTCGCCTCACACCTGTCATTTTCGCCTCACCTCATTTTTACCTCAGTATATACCTATATGTCATCTACTGTATATAGTATATACCTGTTTGTAATCTCCCCCTGTATATAGTATATCCTGCTCTGTGGTTTGTGTCGCATCTCGCAGGTTTACCGGCACCATTTTGTTGAAGCAAAAGGTTTTTTTTTTTGTTTTTTTTTTACAAAATATTAACCCCTTAACGACTGCCGATGCGACTTACCAATGGCAGTTAAGGGTCCTTATTCCTCCTGCACCTCATGCTCCTTTTTACACAGCCTGCTCCTGCACCTCACACTCCTCCTTCCCTTCATAGACAGCATTTTCTGCAGCACAGCGTTTCTCCTTTATAGTCACCTCCTCCGGCAGCACCTCACACTCCTCTTCCATATACAACTGGAACCACTTGATCCCGAGAGAAATTGCACTAATTGCAATAAAGCGTATCGTATACACAGCCTACTTCTTCCGCAGCACCACACTTTTCTCCTTTAGGTCTCGTCCACAGGTTATTTGGTCAGTATTTCTACCTCACTATTTGTAAGCTAAAACTTGGCGTAAAACAATCAGAAGAAAAGTTTATTAGAAACACGTCACCACTTCTGTATTTTTCTCCCACTCCTGGTTTTGGCTTATAAATACTGAGGTAAAATACTGACCAAATCCTGCTAGTGTGAATGTGGCCTTATACACAGCCTCCACCTGCAGCGCCTCACTCTTCTCTATACACAGCCTCATACTGCAGGAGCTCCTCACTTCTCTCATTTAACCCCTCACATCTCTATCCATGAGGCTCCTCCCTTTCCATTGATGTCATGCCTCACAGAAGCAACTCCATTCTAGACACGAGGGAGCTAGATGTGGCCTGTGCCTGCTATGCCGAGTGGGCGGGGCTTGATATATACACACACAATCTATAAATATAAAGTGGAGTGTATGCCATTTATGGGTGAAAGATTCTGCAGGAAAAAGTCTCATTACTGTCTGTAACAATAGCGAGGGCTGGGGAAGTAACACATGTGACTTAGGATAGCTGCAAAAAAAAAAAAAAACTATGATATTTCTTTGCAATTGTAATATTGCAGTTGCATCCAAATACATGTATACCTGCAACAGCACAAGATCCCATAGAAATATAGTACTGCAATCCAATGTGAGCAAAGGTGGTATGCCCAGACTAATATGGGCTATAGCCCTGTGGAGCGCCCTCTAAACATGATAACAAAGAAACTTGGAGCACATGAACCACATAAAAATAGTATTTACAAGATATATTTAATTTGGGATTAAAGATGTTTTTATGTCACAAAGAGTTAAGTCAATAAAAAGATATTTAAATCCGGTCAAAGGGTGCACCAAAATCTGGTGGCACTCTACAAGCACCAATACAGGAAAACACATAGAACCATAATATTCAATAAGATATTAATGGTAAGTGACAGTGCAGATAATTGTATCACACATCATTTAGAGAATGACAGATTCATAATCACCACCAAAAAGGTACTTAAAGTGCCATAAATTCCAGAAGGTCAGTGACCATTTAAATCAATTCAATACCAATGGCAGTATAGCAAAGTATAGCAAATCATATCACTATATGTTCTTACCCACATTGTGATTGTGAGCGTGACACGCGCCCCATTCACAATATGGGTAAGACCCTATAGTGATATGATATCTTATTGAATATTATGGTTCTATGTGTTTTCCTGTACTTGTGCTTGTGGGGTGACACCAGATTTTGGTGCACCCTCTGACCAGATTTAAACCTCTCTGTACTGACTTAACTCTCTGTGACATAAATCTATTTAATTTGGGATTAAAGATGTATCTTGTAAATACTATTTTTATGTGGTCCATGTGCTCCAAGTTCCTTTGTTATCATTAGTAGGACACTTGCGGTAATGTCCTGGAGAGCGACAAGTGAACGGTCCTGCCATCATTCACTGAGGCTATGTGCCCACGGTGCGGATTCATGTGCGGATTTTTCTGCACCATTTTTGAAAAATCCGCAGGTAAAACGCACTGCGTTTTACCTGCGGATTTACCGTGGATTTCCTGCGTTTTTGTGCGGATTTCACCTGCGGATTCCTATTGAGAAGGTGTAAACCGCTGCAGAATCCACACAAAGAATTGACATGCTGCGGAAAATACAATGCAGTGTTTCCGCGCAGTATTTTCTGCACCATGCGCACAGCGGATTTGGTTTTCCATAGGTTTACATGGTACTGTAAACGGCATGGAAAACAGCTGTGAATCCGCACAGTGTGCACATAGCCTAAGGGCTCATTCAGACACCAGCTATTTAGGGGGCTATCAGTATTTTTCACGCATAGCACTTGTGCCTGTGATAGTCGGTGGGGACGTACATGTGTCCAGTTTTTTTTTTTTATGGAAAAGTATGGTCAACACAAAAGCGTGAAGACTTGTCGCAGTAGACCAATGCAAATCTAGGAATCTGTGTTAAAAAAACAAAACAAAAAAAAACACGGACAGCACTCGGATGCCATCTGTTTTTCACGGACTGTTTGATGGAACCTTGAGCAACCTCCATTAGGTTGGTGAAGACACAAATACCAAACTAATGATTGCTTTGATCAAAAATAATGGTGAAACATGGGCTGTTGTTTTTTTTGTGTACAAGAAAAATCACTGTCCTGTGAATGAGCCTAAGTATAAGCCATTGCTTAACCCTTTCCGCCTTTACAGTGACCCCCTATCAATGGCAGCAGGCTGTTCTTAGCTTGTGGGTGGGTCGTGCTTCCAGGAGAGACGTGCATGCTGCTATCTATCCTGTGCACACTGCTGTGAGGTGTTATTGTGAAGGGACACGACAAGTTCCTTATACAAATAATAACTACATCATCAATAGAACTTTTCCTAGAAAAAAAAGGAAGATAAACATGTTTACGAAGTCGACCTATAGGCAAACATTGACCGACAGAGCAGACCTTCTCTTTCATCAATATTCCTTCATCTGGTACCAGATCGATACCTTATTTTTATCCAAACAAAAAAATAGCCATGAAAGGTCACTTATGCTAAGGCTCCATTCACACATCAATTCTACACATCCGTGTGCGGTCCAGTACCGATCCATAGTTTCATTGATCTATACATACATCAGTTTTAAAACGGGTCCATTCCTCTGGTCCATGCGACTCACAGCATGTCCTATTCTCATGAGTTTTTCAGATGACACTTGGTCATTAAAGTCTATGGGGATTTGTGTAAAATGGATGAAACATGGAAGACAGGCTTTGTACTGCAGTGCTCGGAGTTTCACTGATCAATTAAAAGAGTACGGTAAATGGAGAAACCGAAGAAGATCAAACGGTCTACCTGATTCAATAAATGGAGGGGAAAAAACTGATGCAAAACAGATGACACATGGAAGACAAAGTCCCGTTGTAAAAAGACACGGATGTGTGAATGCAGCCTTTCCTTTGGGTTTTTGGGGTTTGCAGTCAATGGCTTAAAATAAAAATTTGCGTAGTTCTCTGCAAAATATTCATGTACAGCAAAAAAAACTAAAATAAATAAATCGCCTCAAAAAAAATATTTTATGGTGTCACTAGTCTTTGTCAAATGTCCAGCCATGATGTGCATGACGTGCCAGTCGTGTGACCTGACCACTGCAACCAATCACAGCCCTCAGCGGTGATGCCTAAATGTAATGCATGTAACCCTCTAAGGCAGGGGTGGGGAACCTGAGGCCCGCAGGCTGTTTACAGTCCTCGATGACCTTTAATCAGGCCCCCAAGCAGACTCCCGGGGACCGCACAGGTTGGGCTGGGCAGCTGTGTTTTGCTGGCTGCCAGCCCATTAACTTCTTCTTGCTCTGTAAGCACGCACTATTCAATACTGAACACTGAGGCGCGTGTAATGAAAGATTACGTCCTGACACCAGTGCCAGCATTATGGACGTACTTTGTGGGGGAACTTAGCGCACAATTTGTACAGCCCCCACAGGATGGTATAAAAATTGAAATGGCCCTTGGCAGAAAAAAAAAATTCACAACCCCTGCTCTAAGAACATAGATTATCTACACAGATCACAGGCAGTTTGAGCAGGAAAAGCGAGAGATCGTGTTTTCAAATTCAAAAGGCACCTGACCACTGCAGCCAATCAGTGTCTCCCAATTAGCTGAATCAGTTGTGTGCTGTCATCTGCCAAAATAGGAAGTTTAGGGGTCCAGCATGGAAAACATATAGCAAGATGGGGAACAGCAGGTATGCAATAGGCAAGTATATATTTCTGTTATCCTCAGACCAAAAAGTACCCATAAAGGATGGATAGATATAGATAGAGAGATACATACACACACACACCAGATGGTGGCCTGATTCTAACGCATCGGGTATTCTAGAATATGTATGTAGTTTATTTATGAAGATTTTAGAATAATACATTGAATACACTGGATTCGGCCAACCGCGACCAATTAGCGAAGCGAGGTTTAAATCCCGCGCCAATTCGCGGCCGGACTGCGCCTGACGCGGATTGTTCACGGCCGGCCACGTAGTAATTAACAGCCCACGGAGTATATGGCACAGCCCACGGAGTATATGGCACAGCCCACGGAGTATATGGCACAGCCCACGGAGTATATGGCACAGCCCACGGAGTATATGGCACAGCCCACGGAGTATATGGCACAGCCCACGGAGTATATGGCACAGCCCACGGAGTATATGGCACAGCCCACAGAGTATATGGCACAGCCCACAGAGTATATGGCACAGCCCACAGAGTATATGGCACAGCCCACAGAGTATATGGCACAGCCCACAGAGTATATGGCACAGCCCACAGAGTATATGGCGCAGCCCACAGAGTATATGGCGCAGCCCACAGAGTATATGGCGCAGCCCACAGAGTATATGGCGCAGCCCACAGAGTATATGGCGCAGCCCACAGAGTATATGGCGCAGCCCACAGAGTATATGGCGCAGCCCACAGAGTATATGGCGCAGCCCACAGAGTATATGGCGCAGCCCACAGAGTATATGGCGCAGCCCACAGAGTATATGGCGCAGCCCACAGAGTATATGGCGCAGCCCACAGAGTATATGGCGCAGCCCACAGAGTATATGGCGCAGCCCACAGAGTATATGGCGCAGCCCACAGAGTATATGGCGCAGCCCACAGAGTATATGGCGCAGCCCACAGAGTATATGGCGCAGCCCACAGAGTATATGGCGCAGCCCACAGAGTATATGGCGC